>NW_024542880.1:2400000-3000000 GCF_018151105.1 Drosophila obscura | reverse complement strand
AAAGAGGACCCCTTCTTTACCCGGGAACAACCTCCACATATGAACCATCCCAAGCGAGTCTTCTGAATTGAGGGCAATCCTGGCAATAGCTTGACCTGGCCAACACAGAGGAGTTCGTAAAACAAGCTGGCGCCAATTAGAAGATCAACACGCTGCGGTCTATAGAACTCTGGATCAGCTAGTGGCAGATTTGCTGGAATATTCCAGCTGCAAGTGTCTATTCCGAAGCTCGGCTGCCGGTCGGTTATGCTAGAGGGTACGACAGCGGTGATGAGAGTTGAGTATTCCGATGAGCGAGAGTGCAGACTGACGTTGACCGAAACTCCATCCGTGACAAAGATAGAATCGCCTTTTCCTGATACTGACGTTGATGATTTCATTTTTCGAAGCTGAAGATGATTTGCAAAGCGAGAAGTAATTAAGTGTAGTTGAGAGCCAGAATCAAGCAACGCTCGACAGGGAACAAAAACTCCGGAACGATTTTTTACCAAGACTGTTGCCGTGGCTAGCAGAACGACATCATCACTAAGACCCTGGGCAATAAGAGCAGAAGAGGTAGATGCTGGGATAGATGGTTCAGTGGTATGAGTAGCCGCCGTGGACGCTGAAGCAGAGGACTCAGCGATAGGATGAGATGACGCAGACGGAGACGAAGTGCCAAGTGGAACAGATCCACCTTGGGCTGCAGTAGCATCAGGGCCACCAAAATGCAAGAGAGTGTGGTGCCTACGTCCACAGGTACGGAATTTGCTGGAGCTACATTGACTCAATCGATGCCCTGTTTTGAGGCAATTTACACACAGGGAAAGCCTTTGGCTTCCTTATGGCGATTTGCGGGAGACAGTGCTATCAAATTGGGACAATGATTGATTTCGTGAGCGCTGTCATTGCACAGCACGCAGCTTGATGTGTTTTGGTTAATGGCAACAAGTGTGGATTTAGAATGGTTAGGTTTTCTACTCCTGCCTACCTGATTGCTTGGCGCATATGTTGCCATAGCAAAATCCACTGTTTCCAACGTCCTGCATCGCTGCTCCAAAAACGAGGCCATGGACTCCCATGATGGAATCAAGTTGACGAAGGCTGTGTCCTCTAAACGTTCCTCCCACTTGGCTTGAGTCGCCGCAGCATCGACACTGACCCATTTTCAACTGCCTGCAGCCCCAGAATCTCAGTAATGTGCGCTTGAAAAACTAAACGACGATTATTAAAACGCTTTCCCAATAAATCCAATGCTCTATTAGAGTTGCTGTCCGAGATTTCCAGCGAACGAACTGTCTCCAACGCCGAGTCACGCAGGCAAGATCGTAGATGCTGAAACTTCTCAATGTTGGATAGGTCTGGATGATTGTCGATGATGGTCGTGAACATCGAGTAAAAGTCCGTCCAATCCGCATATCCTCCTCTAAACCTTGGCAATTGTATGGGAGGAAGGCATGATCCTGGCCTACGACGAGGTGGCGGCTGAGCACCGGCAAAACCTGCAGTTGCATTTGCTCCAGCGGCATGTATCCGCTAATCCTAGCAGTTTCACGCATGATCGAAGCCTTGAGAGCACTGGCAATTTTTTCAAAGCTGTCGCACAGTCCACTATGAATTTCGTTGCAGTCCAATTCTTCAAGCTCGTTGTGCAATGTTTCAAATTGCCCATTCAGCTTCTCGATCTGCTCCAGCTTTACCAGTAGCATGTAATAGTCACAGACAGCAGCCTCATCTTCCCAAGCGGTAGCCAATCTTTTCACTTTCTCACATAGTTCCGATGACTTAATCCTTAGAAAAGACACCCTGTTTTGCTCCCTGGGCACTGGATAGTGCAGCATCCATAGCAGCAGCGGTTCTAAAAACGTTCGTAGCTTGAAGAGGAACACAAAGCGCAACGCGCGTAACAATCGGGAACTTCAAGCGCAATTTGTGTATACACAGGCGGCCGGTGTATATTCTTGTATGGCAGCTATGTGGTCGATGGCACTGGTTATGTGTTTGATGGCACTGGATCAGAGCGGCGAGCAAAGCAGACGAACAAACGGCAATTAAGTGATAATTATTATGTTGAAATGTAGTTTGTGATATGTACCAAATTGCACAGATCACGTCGGGGTCACCAATGTTTGAGCTATTAAGCGTTTTTAATAGCTATTTTAATTAAATTTAAGAACAGAGCCGATCAATTTATTACAATATTATCTTATTAGTATTTAGTAGCGGCAGTACGCGTATTTAATATGTTTGCTTAAGGTATATAGACCGAACGTTCTGAATATCAATAATTGACTGATCGAAGGGCAAAATGGGCCGACTGCCAGTGCCCTATGTATAACAAGAGCGTGAGAGCAATTTGGCATAGTTAGGCTCGGCTTCTGAGCTTAGTAGAGCAAGAGAGCTGCTTAAACGCAGCAGGTGCAGCAGCAACACGAAGGCAGCGGGAGACAGCAGCCAGAACAGCCGCTGCCGGGCGTAGGCATATGCGTTATGCTGCTTGACCCGACAGATACAAAAAACCCAAAATTTCATCGAAAGAATCCTTGAAAATGGCTCTGCTTGTTTAGTGGGTCAATTTTCCTTTTGTTTAACTTAAAGAGCCGGTTTTTTTCTTCTATAATTTGACTTTCTAACTAACTTACATTAAAATCAATTTTTACCGCGGGTGCATGCCTGATAATTGTGTAAAAACACAACTTATTTAATTAATTTTGTGAGTCGGTTAGTCGTGTGTTTGTGTTGTTGCTTTTCGTAAGTACGCCCTCTCATTACATTTAGCCGCTCTTTGTCGTAGCTTTTTCCGTCTATCACTCTCTCTCTCTATCACCTAACTCTCAATAACTGTTCTTTGTCTCTCGCTCTTGTAACTTTTTTTGCAGTAACGCTCTCACTTATAAGATTTTGGTGCAACCACTCTCCTCTCTCATCTTATTTTTACCGATTTCGCTTTAAGCATTGCTCTAAGCATTTGCGCTGCACAGTGGTCTGATTGCTTTTTGTTTTGAACTTTTTTTTCCCGAAATAAAAAAGTAAAAGACATAAATCAGGAATTTTCTGTCTTCTTTGCCAAAATAAACCTGCAAGAAGCAGATCAGCACTCTTTTCCTTGAGAGTCTCGCATTCTCGTCCCACGTTATTGTGTTTACCGAGACCTGGTTAAAGCCGGACATCCTTAGTTCCGAAGTTTTGGCAGGTCGGTACACATTTTTAGAAATGACCGTTCGTCTCGACGTGGAGTCCTCATTTCAGTAAACTCAAACTTCACGTCGGAACATTTCATGGTCCAGGTTCAACAAGACCTGAAATTCCTGTGCATTTGCATTTTCATTACTTGCTCGTATATTCCACCTTCCTCGGATATCTTAATATACGAGCATCACCTGTCCGCTTTAAAAACTGTTTCTTCCTCGCTATTAGATAAAGGCCATATGATAGTTCTTGGTGATTTAAATTTGCCAGGTAATGTTTGGTTTTCCGTAAACGAGTATAATAATCTTGTGCCCATGTCACGACATGACTTTATCGACGGCTTGCTAGACCTATCCCTGTCTCAAGTCAACCATGTGAAAAATTCCTTGGGTCGATTGCTTGATCTGTGCTTTGTCTCGGATCCGACCATAGCGTTGTTAACCCGAGCCCTACCGCTCACTATACCTGAAGACTCCTACCATCCTACATTCGAAGTGTCAGTCGATATTGGCCCTACTGTATTGGATCGAATGGGTAGGCTATCTGAACGTGTCCGCTGCTTTCGTAAAGCCGAGTTTATGAAGCTTAATAACCTTATTAGGGATTTTGATTGGTCCGCTCTGTACTTGTGCACTGACGTTATGAAAGGCACAAACATTTTTTACAATGCACTTGACACATTTTTTGATTCTTGTGTCCCACTTTCTTGTCCGGTTAGATCTGGGAAGCCTCCTTGGTTTACCAAAGAGTTATCCAGTCTAAAAAACTTAAAATCAAGAATTTTTTACGCTCAATGCCATAAAATGACCAATTTAGATGTAAGATACGATTTTCACAGGACCCTAAACGGGCTTACAGCTTTGTAAATAGTAAGCGTAGAACGTCCGCACATTTATCCTCGCTATCATTTCTCAATATGTCAGCAAACAATGATCAGGCAAATGCGGATATTTTTGCCAAATTTATCCGAACAACCTATTCTTATGAAAGCTACTCTGGTCAGCCGTATCCATACAGTTTACCAAGGTCGAACAGCATTCTCAGCCCCTTGTTAAATGAAAGCTCATTGCTTCATGATCTTCGACTAGAAAAGCCGGTGTTTTCACCAGGTCCTGACGGAGTTCCCGGCTGTATACTCAGGTACTGTGCCGACGCTCAGTGTGGACCCCCACTTAAACTATTAACCCTATCCATTAACTTTTCATGCTTCCCCCCCATCTGGAAGGAATCTTTTATTATTCCGCTCCATAAGAAAGGTAGCAAGTCTGATGCAAATAATTATAGAGGTATATCTAAGTTATCCACTATTCCTAAAATGTTAGAAAAAAATGTAAACTCCGCATTTGCAAATCACTTATATCTCCGTTTCAGCACGGATTTACAAGGCGACGATCAACAGCCACAAATTTATTAGAGTTTACCTCTTTTATCATTAAAGGATTCCAAGGTAACTTGCAGACGGATGTCATTTACACTGATTTCAGTAAAGCATTTGATTCTGTAAACCATTCCCTTTTAGCACAAAAACTTGACCTTTTAGGGTTTCCGCCTAATCTTTTGAGATGGATTTCTAGCTACCTTCGTTCTAGGTCTCAAAGAGTCCTTTTCAAAAACTCCTTTTCTTCACCTGTTAAGGTTACTTCTGGAGTACCACAGGGCAGCCATCTAGGCACCATACTATTGACACTCTTTACTAATGACCTGCCTTTAGTATTAACAAACTCTCGAGTACTCATGTATGCGGATGATGTTAGACTCTGCGCCCAGTATAAGGACATTTAATTTCACTCTCGCTTGCAATCCGATCTCAATAACTTTTAGTCAGGGTGTTGTGCAAATATGTTACACCTAAATGCTTCGAAATGCAAAGTAATGACATTTCATCGCTTTTTGGCTCCTTATAGCCTCTGCGGTGGTTCTCTTGAGAGAATTACCTTGGTTGATGTTAAATTAAACCCCAAGTTAAAGTTTTCTGAAAACATTTATACCATGGTAAATAAGGCCATGGGCGTGCTTGGGTTTATAAAGAAGTGGTCAAAGGAATTTGACGACCCCTATATAACGAAGACTGTCTATATCACGCTTGTCCGTCCGATTTTAGAGTACTGATCTTGTGTATGGTGCCCCCAGTAGAAAGTACACCAGGACCGTATAGAATCAGTCCAGAAAAACTTTTTACTTTTTGCTCTGCGTGGCCTCAACTGGGATGCAGGAGTTGGCAGTCTTACCCTCGTAGATTGCTTTTAATAAACCTTCCAACCTTAGTTAGTCGTAGAAAAATGCTTGGTTGATTTTTATGCACAACCTGATCAAGGGTGTTCCTTCCACTTTTTAGATCGAATTATTCCTTGCACAAACCATTTTGGGTCCTATGCTCGGACCTCAATTCCCTCTACCATATAATATCCACTAATAATTCCCTTCCTTCTTAAATCACTAATACTAACATACTTTACCAGTAATTAGTACTATTTCTTAGCTATCTTTGCATGTTTAGCTCTTTGAGTTGTGTTTAGCTCCTCGAATTTTAGTCTAACACCTATCTTTCCTGCATGCTCGTGATCGGTTCTGTAACGCGCGTCGCGCGTCATGCGGCTGCGCCCCTCAGTCAGTTCGGCGCGAGGAGGGGCTGCGTTTCTGCCTGGGTTCCGCGCGTAACATGCTTCGGCTTGATGGTGTACGCGGGAAAATTTTAATTTTTAGCTGTAATACTAAAATATTACTGGAAAAACCTTACGACTGTACGAATAGTTTATGTGCGTAAAAAAGTGACTTTTTGCTTTACTTCATTTATATAAAGATACCGTAGCACAGTGGTTTTTTCCGTTTTTTTTTCTTTGCATAAACTTTAAATTTGAAGCTATTGTGATGAAATTTGGTTTGTGTACATATTTTACGGTCCCAATACCACCAACCAAGTTTCATATGCTTTGAAGCCCTATTTCATATAGCTGCCCTATAACCGATCTGGCCGACTTGCAACGGGGTGTTAAATTACACTTCAGCAAGGTTGTATTAATATAATTGACGAGGGCTTTTACTTTTTTATTTATTAACATAATATGCTTGTCATTTAAATGTTTTTGAGTGATGGTTTAAATATGTGCTATTGTACTGCGTTTTTTAAGACGCTTCTGGGGACGCGACTCTACTTATACCCGTACTCAGTCAGTATATACATTTTTGAGCACGATTTTTTAGAATCTTAGAATTAAAAAAAAATTTACATTTTAAATTTTTTTGTTATATCTGGGTTCTACATCTACAATGTATATTCTACATCTCCTTCGCTGGGGGTTGCTCGCGCACTAAACGAGGCAGAGTGGGCGAGCGAGAAAGAGAATGAGTAGCGGGTTTCTGGCTGAAGTAGGCGCGGGGAGCAAGTTAAAATTAATTTCTTCATTCTGGCTATAATTATGATCCGATCTGATTCAGATTCTGCAATCTGGTATATATAGGCATTCTCTACTATACTGCGTTTTTAGTTTTATAGTATCTTTAAAATTGTGTCTGCAACAGATTTTCGTTCTTTGTGGGAACGGAAGAGGGCGGGGCGAATTGAAATACACTCGTAGCAGTGTGATATTAAATGAGTCTGGAAACCAAATTTGGTTTCTCTAGCTCTTATAGTCTCTGAGATCTAGGCGCTCATCAAGACGGACCGACGGACGGACGGACGGACGGACAGACGGACATGGCTATATCGACTCGGCTATTGATGCTGATCAAGAATATATATACTTTATGGGGTCGGAAACGTTTCCTTCTCTGCGTTGCACAGATCCACTTTTACCACAAATACAATGTGAAGGAGCAGACTCCTGGCACGCGTCAGAAATATGAGCGGCAGAGCCAACGACGCAATTCTAGCGCAAAGCCGAAAACCACCCCAAGCCAGCCCACAGCAGCCGAGAGAGGAGCAGCGCCGCAACGCAAGAGATAATCGACGATCGGCTCAGCGTTCGGCAGCTAAGCTACGAAGTGGCCGATGGCCAGGCAGAATTACCGGCAGAGGCAGGAACAAGCGGCTTGGCACGCGTAAAAAAAAGATGCGAGCCGGGAGTCGAAAAATGGTGTCAGAAGCGAGCAGTTCAGTTCCAGAGCAGGGTCCAGACCTAGTGCGATCGCCGTGACCCCCGCCCCCAGGATTTGTGCCAACGACAACAACACAGGACCCAGCCAACGACACCGACGGAATCCTGCCCGCTGAAGATTTCCCCAACACGGAGGCCACCGAGACTCAGCGGAATAGCACCAAACCAGGCGAAAAGAGGACTGGTAAGCCGGCTCACTTACGTGGGTGTGTAGGGAGAGAAAGAGACGGTGCGATAGGTAGGGACCCAACCACGGATATAATAAAGAATATATATAAAACGCTCTTGGTTATTGTATCGGCTGCCACCAAACTGTACCCTTCCATCTCTCCACCACTATCCTTGGGGAGACGGGCCATAGCATCGGTACGCGGCAACGCACGGTGACTGTGGTCCGCCCCTCCCCCTTCCCGTAGCACCTTCCCCGTAGAAAACCTCGCCTTTTTCCCCCCGGAGGACCAGTTGAAAGGTGTGTACGCGGGCAAGCACGGCATCCCCGAAACTGGATTCCCCTCGAGCATTTCCTTCCCGTGCCTGGCTGTAAGGGCCCCGTTCGGTCCCAAGCGCGGAGCGCCGCACTTTTCCCTCGCCACTCATTCCAATCTCTAGATCCCAAAAATACAAATAGGCTGTATTAGGATCGGGCCCTGGACAGACTGAGAGGCTGTACCCCGGCCTGAGAAAACCTCCTTACAACAATATACCCCTTAACTCTTGTTCAGTCGCATATTTAAGCATTAATTAATATTACATAATATACACTTATCGAATAAGTCAGGTCGACCCATGTAACGGGAGACATAATAACAAACGACAAAGCATTGTAGCTGAGTCAACAATAACCGCTTCTGCAGCAATTTCTGCCAACGATGCGATCGCTCTTCAGAGTGCAAAAACACTGGTGCAATTGCTGACTATCAAAATTGCCCAATAACACAATATCATATTAAATCCAAATTAATTTAATATTAATTTCAATTTTCTTTTACCATATTCTTACTAGACTCAGCACTTTCTGTACCTTTTGTTACCTATAAATAGAATTTAAGTTTGTTGAATAAAATCAGTATCAGAAACAGTACCATCACTGCCTGTTCACTCATTCTCTACAACTGCAATCAACAGAGGCTGTCGCCGTGTCTTTAGACCCTCATTTGCACGACGTAGGAAACCCTCTCCGCAGTCCAACTGGTTCAAGTTCTAGTTGCGACGACAAATTTGTAAACGGTTTATGTACCGTATGCTTTTTTTTTTTTTTGCGCACAGTTTTTGCCTACATCTTGCACCATTCACTTCAGGAATATTTGTAGAACATATATTCCTGAGCTGAGTGTCAGCTGTTCTCTCAGTCCACAGACGGTCCCGATAATTCTGTGGATTCCGCTCGTGTTGCTGGATACACACTCCAGGAAAACGTAAACGTAAGCCACTCCGATTTGTGTCTCAAATGTATATAAATACATATATAAAATTATTTTAGTTCAAATCACTTGTGTTATAGAATCTAAAAAACATAAATTTATTGACAAAGTTTATAGTACGGCAACAAACTAAGTCGAATGCTGACGGCATTTACACAATATTTATATGCAAAAGTAAAAATAAATGCATATAATAAAAAAAAGATGCCAATTCCTCGTTTATGTTGCGGCAGATCAGTTCAGGTCGCTACATCAGCCCTCAAACCAAAACGAAAAACCAATTCAAGCGCCCAAAAATTGTAGAACCCACGCAAGCACATTATGTGAGAATACATGGCACACACACATTTACGTAAACTGAAATCTCAAGCAAAGTCGTTTCGGCAGGTAAAAATTATTCCATGCATACAATCATATATTTTGGTGTGTTACACGTGCACACATAAATGCTTGCTGTCCGTCGGCTCGAGTCACGTCTTGAGCCGAACGCGGTCATTCCCAGAGCCGAAGACCAGGGAACGTACGCTGAAAACTCAGCTGCACCACTTTCGTTGTATTAACTGGCACTTCTATATACTGTATGGTTAGTGGCACTAGTCAAAAATTCCCACCGTTACCCCGGGATGTGCTTAGTGTGCTGAGGCTATAATGTTATCCTAAAACATCGATATAATGCACCCAAACATCAATCACATCGATTGTACTCCAGGTCTATTTTGGATTGGACGTGTAACCAGACCATAATTTGATACGCCAATTGAGAATTTTAATAAATAAACAATACGTTTCTATTTTTCCATTCCAACCATTTTATGTACGTAAATATCGTATCGTTATATTAAAAAACACATCCTTGGTATACGTGTTTATTTGGACTACCCGTTCGTGTATATTTATATGCATGTACATACATACATACATACGTATAATCAAGTTGATATACATTTGCAACTAAACCCAGAATGAACAAGGACAAAATAGATTACCTACATAAGTAGCAACATTATTAACAAGAATATTTTTATTCTGATTCAAGGCATTTAATTCTAAATATTTATACATATATATTTGTGCAGTGTTTTTAAACTCCACTATGCCAATGTAAACATACATACATATGTATGGGTGTGTGGCTTGGCTTAGCAGATGAACGTTTATATTTTGATATTCACGTATTAATAGTTAATACATTAGTCGCACGGTGCCATTAATATAAATATATTTATACTAATATGAACTTGTAAATTTGTATGTATTTCTTATAATCTTATTACCATCTTTATTTTTGACAAAGTACACATTAGCTTATACTATGTAAATATGTATACGTGCATATCACGAGTTTGATTTTTTTTTATTCCAATCCCGAAACATGTTAGTCTGCATGAGGATATAAAAATTAGATTCTAAATACACTAAGCACACATTATTCGTACACCCTTAACATTCTAGTTTAAAGTTTAAACATGGCAGTCTCACACCTGCATCCCAGTTGAGGCCACGCACATCAAATGTTTTTCTGGACTGATTCTATACGGTCCTGGTGTACTTTGTACTGGGGGCACCATACACAAGACCCTTACTCTAAAATCGGACAGACAAGCGAGATATAGAGAGTCTTCATTATATAGTGGTCGTCAAATTCCTTTGACCACCTCTTTATAAACCCAAGCACGCCCATGGCCTTCTTTACCATGGTATAAATGTTTTCAGAAAACATTAACTTTGGGTCTAATTTAACACCAAGATCATCAACCAAGGTAATTCTCTCAAGAGAACCACCGCAGAGGCTATAAGGAGCCAAAAAGGGGCTGGAGCGATGAAATGTCATTACTTTGCATTTCGAAGCATTTAGGTGTAACATATTTGCACAACACCCTGACTAAAAGTTATTGAGATCGGATTGCAAGCGAGAGTGAAATGAAATATCCTTATACTGGGCGCAGAGTCTAACATCATCCGCATACATGAGTACTCGAGAGTTTGTTAATACTAAAGGCAGGTCATTAATAAAGAGTGTCAATAGAATGGTGCCTAGATGGCTGCCCTGTGGTACTCCAGAAGTAACCTTAACAGGTGAAGAAAAGGAGTTTTTGAAGAGGACTCTTTGAGACCTAGAACGAAGGTAGCTAGAAATCAATCTCAAAAGATTAGGCGGAAGGTCAAGTTTTTGTGCTAGGAGGGAATGGTTTACAGATTGGAATGCTTTACTGAAATCAGTGTAAATAACATCCGTCTGCAAATTACCTTGGAAGCCTTTAATGATAAAAGAGGTAAAATCTAATAAATTGGTGGTTGTTGATCGCCGCCTTATAAATCCGTGTTGAGACGGAGATATAAGTGGTTTGCAGAGATGTTGCAAATGCGGAGTTAAAATTTTTTCAAACATTTTAGGAATAGCGGATAACTTAGATATACCTCTATAATTATTTGTGCCGTATCGTATCCTGCATCGAGATAGGTAATTTTTATAGCATTGAGCGTTAAGAACGGAGAAATTTGACCGAGCGAGAGAGAGAAGAGGGAAAACCAACTTCTCGAAATTTTGTATAAAGTCTTGATTTTAAGTTTTTTAGACTAGATAACTCTTCGGTAAAACAAGGAGGCTTCCCAGATGTGTCAAGTGCATTGTAAAAAATGTTTGTGCCTTTCATAACGTCAGTGCACAAGTACAGAGCGGACCAATCCAAATCCCTAATAAGGTTATTAAGCTTCGTAAACTCGGCTTTACAAAAGCAGCGGACACGTTCAGGTAGCCTACCCATTCGGTCTTGTTAAACCTGGACCATGAAATGTTCCGACGTGAAGTTTGAGTTTACTGAAATGAGGACCCCACCTCCACGTCGAGACGAACGGTCATTTCTAAAAATGTGTACCGACCTGCCAAAACTTCGGAACTAAGGATGTCCGGCTTTAACCAGGTCTCGGTAAACACAATAACGTGGGACGAGAATGCGAGACTCTCAAGGAAAAGAGTGCTGATCTGCTTCTTGCAGGTTTATTTTGGCAAAGAAGACAGAAAATTCTTGATTGATGTCTTTTATTTTTTTATTTCGGGAAAAAAAAGTTCAAAACAAAAAGCAATCAGACCACTGAGCAGAGCAAATGCTTAAAGCGAAATCGGTAAAAATAAGACGAGAGAGAGAAGTGGTTGCAGCAACATCTTATAAGTGAGAGCGTTACTGCACAAAAAGTTACAAGAGCGAGAGACAAAGAACAGTTATTGAGAGTTAGGTGATAGAGAGAGAGAGAGTGATAGACGGAAAAAGCTACGACAAAGAGCGGCTAAATGTAATGAGAGGGCGTACTTACGAAAAGCAACAACACAAACACACGACTAACCGACTCAAAAAATTAAATTAATAAGTTGTGTTTTTACACAATTATTAGGCATGCACCCGCGGTAAAAATTGATTTTAATGTAAGTTAGTTAGAGAGTTAAATTATAGATAAAAACACCGGATGTTTAAGTTAAACAAAAGGAAAATGCGGAGCGCAAAACAAAAACACGTCTGGTCACTAAGAAAGAGAACGAACGAATATTGTCTAAAAGTCCTCTGCACAACCTTTCCTTCAAGATATTGGTGCCCTATGCATTAATATTGACCCACTAAACAAGCAGAGCCATTTTCAAGGATTCTTTCAATGAAATTTTGGGTATTTGTATCCTTTTTTCCAAATTTCTCCAAACATGCTTCATCGGAATTAAGTCAGGTAACTGGAGCTGAGTTTTCATTGGTTGCATTGGTAAATTGGTGGCAAGATTTGATCCAAAAAAGATACATTTTTTCGGCATAATTTTGGCTGATACAAGATTGTCTTAGGACTGCCCAAATTTAATGGACATTGATGGAATTTGTCCTCAAATTATCATTGTACATGTCCTTGCTAATTTTGTCATTAATTAAGACCATTCTCACAGCTCCAGCTGCACCTATACACCCACAAACCTCTATGCTCCCTCAGCCATTCATTATAGTTGGTATTCGATTTTTCTCATTAATGACTTTATTTACTTTTGTGATTTAACTGGTGAATCCAAATATGACAATTTTTGGATTAATGGATCAATTTTAATGCGTAGTTCACTAGCGTGAGCCAAAAAATGTTTTTTTTGAAATTTAAACGGGACACCCCTTAATTTTGTTATCTTAAGCTTGGATATTAAAGTTTTTATTTTTATTTTAAAAAAATTTGTTAGAGGTTGCTACCGAATTTTTTCTTTGCTGAATGAATTGAATAATGTGGTGAAATCTATTGCATATACATATGTTGATACCATTAATATCGTAATTAATCAGTTATTGGCAGTAAAAAACATGCACAAGTTTTTGCGAACAATTTAACTAAATATATCAACCTCAGCTGAACTTCCTGAGATTCACTAATCGTAAATTTTTTAACAGTAACTAAAAAATAAAATAAAAATTCCTAATTATCCATATGAACTAGTTAAGTTTCAATATTATTTGAAAAAAAACGACGAATTATTTTTTTAATGTATATTTAACCAAACGAGAAGGAACGTGCGAGTCGCTTTTGGGGACGCGACTCTACTTATACCCGTACTCAGTCAGTATATATATTTTTGAGCATATGATTTTTTAAAATTTTAGAATTTGAGAACTTAAAAAAAAAATTTTACATTTTAAATTTGTTTGCTACATCTGCTATCTACATCTACAATGTATATTCTACATCTAACATGTAGATTGTACATGTTCCATTTAGATTCTACATCTCCTCCGCTGGGGGTTGCTCGCGCACTGAACGAGGCAGAGTGTGCGAGCGAGAAAGAGAATCAGTAGCGTGTTTCATTCAGGGGGAGACGGGTGAAGCAACTGAAAATGAATTTCTTCATTCTGGCTACAATTATGATCCGACCTGATTCAGATTTGGCAATCTGGTAGATATGGGCATTCTCTACGATTCTGCGTTTTCAGGCTGGGCTGGGCGAAATTCTGAAATACACTTGTAGCAGTGTGATATCACATAAGTCCGGAAATAAAATTTGGTTTCTCTAGCTCTTATAGTCTCTGAGATCTAGGCGCTCATCGAGACGGACAGACAGACAGACAGACATGGCTATATCGACTCGGCTATTGATGCTGATCAAGAATATATATACTTTATGGGGTCGGAAACGTTTCCTTCTCTGCGTTACACACATCCACTTTTAACACAAATCTAATAGACCCCTTAACTCTTTTTTGAGCACGGTTATAAAAAGTGTGTTTTTCTTTTCGTGGTAGCAACCCTCAAACATAACATTTAAAAAAAAATTGTATAATTTCAATTACTAACAAAGAACAGAATAAGGGGGTGTCCGCTTGAAAAAACAAAAAACAAAATTTTAGCATATTCCGCTTTAAAAAACAAAAAATAAATTTTTTATCAAACTTTGGCCCAGCCTAATAGGGCAACAATACCTTGGGGAAAGGAAGAACCTAACGACTGCACGAATAATTTATGTGCGCCAAAAAGTGACTTTTTGCTTTGCTCACAAAAGAGGAAAATGTGTGGCAGCCACAATTTTAAGGATACGATAAAACTGAATCTGAATCAGATCGGATCATAATTATAGCCAGAATGAAGAAATTCATTTTCAGCTGCTCCCCCTGCCTCCTTCAGCAATAGACTCGCTACTCATTCTCTTTCTCGCTCGCACACTCTGCCGCGTTCACACTGTGCGCGAGCAACCCCTAGCGGAGGACATGTAGAATCTAAATGGTACATGTAGAATATACATGTCAGATGTAGAATATACATTGTAGATGTAGATAACAGATTTAGCAAAAAAATGTAAAATTTAATTCTATAATTCTAAAAAATCAAAAAAGCTCAAAAGTGTATATACTGTCTGAGTACGGGTATAAGTAGAGTCGCGTCCCAGAAGCGACTCACACGTTCCTTCTCGTTTATAAAGATACCATAGTAGAAAATTAAAAAAAAATTGTATGAACAGATAGTAAAAATGTTGATCTTTGATATAAAATGAACTTTTTCTGTTTTTAGTTTATTAAACATGCACAGTTGTGTTCAATGAAATAGTAGTGCCGCACCTCATCACTTTCAAAACTGTTTTTGAGACACTTCCAGTTATCCAAATTGAAGAAACTATACCATTTTAAATAGACTGGACTGTAAGCATTAAAAAAACCGAAGAAATATCCATACATTTGAGTTCCATCTTCTTGTTTTACATGACATAAGCCGAATACCCATAAAATATGCTGTTCAATGAAATAGTAGTGTTTTTTTTTTTTAGAAAATTGAAAAAAAAACAACGAAACTCAAATATAAAACATATATTTTAGGTTCTTCATGTTTCTTGAGCTTTAATATTTAGTTTTTAATCAATTTAGTTTTCATCGCGAAACTGTACCGGCCGAATATGGGTCATAAATCTCTTGCCAACGCTTCAATAGAAGTTGCGCCAATAATCCTTGAACCACTTGCTAGAACTTTGCTCTGGTTGACGGATTTGCAGTTGCAACAATGTATTTGGTATTCCAGCATAAGATTTCGATGAGAATAATATTCAGTTGGACAGTTGGCCATGGCAAAACGTCGATCTTTTCCGATGAAAATCAATTCTTAGCGAGATTTTATGGGTGTTTCAAGTCATTATCCGGTTAAAACAGCCTTTTAACAGGAATTTTTCAACTGTAATATGTATGTCTGTGAATGCCAAACATAATCTTTTGAGTCTATCTTACCAAATAGTACAACTTTACTATCATCAGTCAAAAGCATTTATGTCACTGTGACACAGGCCATTCCACATGCGTTTTTCCAAACTGAAGTCATGCACCCATGTACTCCTAGATCCAAACGCGGAGCTTTCTGGGACCTTTCTGCATTCAATTAATGTATATTATACCGTCTAAGAACTGTCACATCACTGACAGAGCGATTTACAATTTTTATACCCGTACTCAAAAAAGAATTAATATTATCAATATATATCAATATTGTATTTGTGGTAAAATTGGATGTGTGCAACGCAGAGAGGAAACGTTTCCGACCCCATAAAGTATTTATACTCTTGATCAGCATCAATTGCCAAGTCGATATAGCCATGTCCGTTTGTCCGTCTTGATGAGCGCCTAAATCTCAGAGACTATAAAAGCTAGAGCAACCAAATTTTGTTTCCAGGCTCATGTGATATCACACTGCTATAAGTGTATTTCAAAATTTCGCCCCGCCCGCCCCGCCCCACAAAGGACGAAAATCTGTGGCAGGCACAATTTTAAAGAATGAAGAAATTAATTTTCAGTTGCTTCCCCCACCTCCTCCAGCAAGGGACCACGCTACTTATTCTCTTTCTCGCTCGCACACTCTGCCTCGTTATGTACGCCAGCGCCAGCTGGCGGAGAAGATGTAGAATCTAAATGGTACATGTAGAATATACATGTTAGATGTATAATCTACATGTTAGATGTAACATATAAATTGTAGATGTAGATAACAGATTTAGCAAAAAAATGTAAATGTTTTTAAATTCTACATAAATCATAAGCTAAAAAATTTATATACTGACTGAGTACGGGTATAAAAGTAGAGTCGCGTCCCCAGATGCGACTCACACGTTCCTTCTCGTTATTTTTATACCCATACTCAAAGAGTTATGGGGTATATTAGTTTTTTGGTAAAAGTGGATGTGTGCAACGCTGAGAAGGAAACGTTTCCGACCCCATAAAGTATATATATTCTTGATCAGCATCAATATCTGAGTCTGTCTGTCTGTCCGTCCGTCCGTCCCGATGAGCGCATAGTTCTCAGAGACTATAAGAGCTATAGCAACAACATTTTGTTTTCAGACTCCGCCCCCACAAAGAACGAAAATCTGTGCCAGCCACAATTTTAAAGATACGATAAAACTAAAAACGCAGTATCGTAAAGAATGACCATATCTACCGGATTGCCAAATATGGATCTGATCGAATCATTATTATAGCCAGAATAATAATTACTGAGTAATAAGTACTCAGTCAGTATATCAATTTTTGAATTTTTTTTTGCTAAATCTGTTACGTCTACAATGTCCAAGCCACATCTGAATTGTAGATTCTACATACAAAATGTAGATTCTACATCTTCTTCGCAAAGGTCGTGCATTGCATAGGGCGGAGTGTGTGCGAGCGAGAAAGAGAATGGATAGCGTGGTCTCGTG
The DNA here is from genome assembly GCF_018151105.1 of Drosophila obscura. NCBI lineage: Eukaryota > Metazoa > Arthropoda > Insecta > Diptera > Drosophilidae > Drosophila > Drosophila obscura. The sequence goes on along the minus strand of NW_024542880.1, from coordinate 2,983,141 downwards.
CTGCTTTTCCTTCTCTGCGTTGCACACATCCACTTTCACCACAAATACAATATACCCCTTAGATCTTCGAGTACGGGTATAAAAATAACAGTTTTTTCATCGTTGAACATCCTGAAAACTTAAAATTAAATTTTTTTTGTGTGATTTATACAATAAACCTTATAATGATTATGTTCTCTACATGTGGAAGAGTGGATCAAACATGGAAATGCCACATTTTGCGACAGTACCGGAGCAGCCCAACCTACCATATACTGGGAGTAGCAATGTCAACAATACGGACACAGTCACAGAGCACGTGAACAATGAAAAACACAATAAACATATTTCTTCAACTCAAATGCGACCGTTTGAAAAGTCAACGTTGACAGTTTCGGAGGAAGAAGGGGCTGCTTCTAGTACATCGTACTCATTTACGGGCAGTTCTCTTGCTGGTGGAAACATTGCTGATTTGAAGAAATCTGGCGATCCTGGGACTGCACAGTCAGGATCGCCTGACTCTGAACCTGGCTTAAGTGCCAAAACCAAGGACACACCCGGCAACAGTTCTACCGATAAAGAACAAAGCGATGAGTCACTTTATGAGTGTAACATATGTTTGGACACAGCAAAAGATGCCGTGGTTAGTATGTGTGGGCATTTGTTCTGCTGGCCCTGCTTACACCAGTGGCTATTAACGCGCCCCAGTCGTAAACTCTGCCCAGTATGCAAGGCTGCAGTGGACAAAGACAAAGTCATACCACTTTATGGGCGAAATAGCACGCGACAAGAGGATCCTCGGTAAGTAAAACTTCAACTAAAAAATAAATTAGGAAAAAATTCAATTCAACAATGATATTTGCTAACCTATTTCTACAGCAATAAAGTTCCCCCACGACCTGCTGGCCACCGCACCGAGCCAGAGCCGGCGCCTGGTTTTCCTGGCTTTGGATTTGGTGATGGTTTTCACATGTCGTTTGGTATTGGCGCTTTTCCTTTCGGTTTTATTACATCCTCACTAAATTTTGGTGAACCGCGTCCGCCTGGTGAGTTCGTTTCCGTTTGTGTTGAAACATTGTGTGTTAACTTGTTTCAATATTTCCATTTGCTTTATTTGCCTCCTTTCTTTTTTTAAGCTGCCAATCGAGGCACCACGCAATACGAGGACGAACAGACACTTTCCAAGCTGTTTCTTTATTTGGCCTTTCTGTGCATCGGATGGCTGCTCTTTGCATAAAATCTGCCGACAGCTGTATATGAGAATGACAACAACAACATTGACATTAAACCGTTAAGATGGAAAACACAATAATAATAGGTTCCAACAGCGAAATTTCAATGGAAAGGATTTGGATTGCAATGGATTTCGTTGAGTATATTGGTTATAATGCGATTAAATCACAAGAATTCATAAGAAACATTTAGCGTCCTGAATAAAGAAAAACAAAATGAGTTTAGTTCGCCTCAACGCCCTTCTCAAAAAACCCACGAGTTGTCCCGAAATGTTAATTGAAACCTATTATTTCTGTATGCTCTTGAATCGCCTTTATATATTAATAACTATAAATTAGCTGTACAAAAAAGATATATGGAAATACATAATTTACTAAATGACTAAATAACTAAATTTCACCACTGTCGTTAATTCAATAGTTTCATTTCAATATAAATGTTGCCTAGGTGGTTGCGAATGAGTGGACTGTATTAATCTATATGTAGTTTTATTTTATTCATATATATATATTAGTGGTTTAAATGTTATTTGCACAGCGGGTTTTATACAAAGCGGGGGCGACAAATATGATAAATATAATTTTGTATTGACTCAACTCCACAAATGACGTCGTGCCCATAAGGGAATTAGAAGATCACGCGATGCGACACTCCAATACCAAGACGGTGCATATCGATGTCTTCGTGTGCAGCTGCGCGTTTTGGCTATACGTGTGAGAACAGTTACAGAACGTTACAGTTAAGTTTTTGGACATAAGCAATAAGAACAGCGGGCAAAACAATAGCGAGCATATGATTAGGGCAACTACTATAGGAATGAATATTGACCTAAAACTAAGCGATTAATTTCTCAACATACCGGCCCCCCTGAACGACTGTTCAGTTAAAGGGAAGCACAGCAATTTTGGTGATAGGTCTCTTGTACACTCCTCGGGCAGTTTTTACGGTGACCACTCGAACTCTCTCGTCTTGACCAGGATGAACTTCGGTGATTCGGCCAAGCAGCCACTTGCTAGGAGGTTGATTCGGCTCCTTCAGTACCACAAGCGTATCCACTGTTATGTTGTTGGTCTCCTGCTGCCATTTGGGGCGCGACTGCAAGGAAGAAAGGTATTCAAGATTCCAACGTTTCCAGAACCCTTGAACCTTGGCTTGCAGTTGTCTCCAACGCTGCAGTCTGTTAATGTTCACGTCCAAGAACGAGGGCTCTGGCACCGACATATGAGGTTGACCTGTAAGAAAATGAGCGGGGTTAAGGGGATCCAAGCTGTGATCGCTGGGAGCGCACAGTGGGCGAGAGTTGAGTAGACCTTCAATCTGGGTTAAAACGGATGAATATTCTTCGAAAGTTAATGCACTGCTACCAATTACTCGGCGAAGGTGATGCTTAATTGATCGTACGCCAGTCTCCCAAATACCTCCAAAATGCGGGGCAGACTGCGGAATGAAGTGCCAGTTGATTTCCTGACTCGTCAGAAAACTTGCAATGTCCTCGTCTTGACTTTGAGATACAGCCATCCGTTGCATTTCCGTTAGTTCCCGTCTGGCTCCGTGGAATGTTGTGCCATTGTCTGAGTATAAATCGGATATAGGGCCACGTCGAGACCAGAATCGTTTGAAGGCTGCGATAAATGCGGGAGTCGTCAAATCACTGACGAGTTCGATATGAATTGCTTTGGTGGACAGACAAACAAAGATAGAAAACCAAGCTTTGCCAAGCTTCGGTGTCCGACCTACCGATGTCTTGATAGTAACTGGTCCAGCGTAATCCAATACAGAATGGAGAAAACAGCGGGTGGGCTGAACGTGAAAAGCGGGAAGATCAGCCATGAGTTGTGTGCTCGTACTTTTGCGCTGGAGGAAACAAATCTTGCAGTTGAATACGATTTTCCGGACAATGTTGCGGGCACCGAGAATACAATACTTCTGTCTCAACGTATGGAACATAAATTCAACTCCAGCGTGTAGCGATGTGACGTGCTGGTGTCTAGCTAATAAAACAGCGACTGGTGATTCTTTTGGAAGAAGTATGGGATATTTTGCATCGTAAGTTGCCATTGAATTGTCAATGCGTCCTCCTACGCGCATTGTTCCTTGGTCGTCAATAAATGGAGTGTAGCGAATCAGTGCATATTGAAGCTCCCATGATGATAAAAACGATGACAGGCGTTCCTTGCTGCGAAGACGGTGTACAAAGCGAAAGCAGTAGCTTATTGTCCGCAAGAGATCATTTCCTTCATCGGAAATGTGTAGATTAACTTGAGGCTTGACCTTAACTTCCATGTGCGCAGCCTCCTCAGTCGACAGTGCAAACTTTGCCTTAGCAGGTGGCCAAGTGAGCCGTGATTGTGAAAGCCACGGTGGTCCATTCCACCACAGCTGATGGTCTACAAGATCCCTCGGTAAAAGTCCGCGTGATGCACAGTCCGCGGGATTGTCCCCAGTGCGAATGTGTTGCCAGCAACTACGTGGACAAGCATCTAAAATCTCAGCAGCCCGATTGCAAACATAAGTGTTCCAAGTCCGAGGGGGTGATGAGAGCCAATGCAGCACAACTTCTGAGTCAGACCAACATGAGGTACTGGAAATAGGAATAGTTAGTGCTTGCTTAACCAGAGACATCAATTTTGAAAGAAGATGGGCTGCATTCAATTCGAGCCGCGGAATGGATACAGGTTTGATGGGCGCAACACGGGTTTTTGCGGCGATCATTCTGACAACATAGTCCTTACTGAGTTTCACGCGACTGTAAATAACAGCGGCGTATGCATGAGACGACGCATTGGCAAATCCATGCAGCTCCGTTGCTTGAAGTGGTAGCGAGATATGCGACACGTTTCCAATAAATAAACTTCTGCTACAAACTGTTGCCAACGTGAGCATAACTGCGGCGGTAGTGGCTCGTTCCATTCGATCGAGCTCAGCCAACTATCTTGAAAGAGAACCTTTAGAAATACATTGGTGGGGGCAAGCAAACCCAGGGGATCGTAGATCTTGGCAAGCTCCGACAGCAAAATCCGTTTTGTCAGAGCAGCTGTGGCGTCGGGAATGGTCAGCTTGAAGGAAAGGTTTTCAGCAGCCGGGTCCCAGCGTATACCAAGAACCTTCACATATTGATCTGGGCTCTCTTCCTCTAGAGCTTCAAGGGGATACTCACAAATGTCCTTTGGCAGCGATTGTAGTAGTGGCCAAAAGTTTGAACTCCATTTTCGAAGTTTAAATTGAGCTCGGCTCAATAACAAAATCAATTCATCCTTGAGTGCAATGAGTTCGTTGATATTATCGCAGCCTGTAGGAATATCATCCACGTAAGCGTCCCTTACCAGCACCGCAGCAGCATTCGGATACAACTCGGCATAATCTTGAGCGATTTGCTTGAGAACTCTAACAGCTAAAAACGGTGAAGAAGCTAAACCATATGTCACGGTCAGTAGTCGGTAATGATCAAGTGTAGCAGTCTCCTCCTTTCGCCAGACGATACGTTGGTACTGCTTGTGTTCTTCTAAAACTCGGATGCCTCTTAACATTTTCTCAATGTCCGTACAGAACACATAACGATGCTGACGGAACCGTAAACAGACTCCAAGTAAATCCCTTTGAATAGGTGGTCCAATGTGTAGCCGTGAATTAAGTGAATGTCCCTGGCAGTCCTCCCCAGAGCCATCGAACACAACTCGGCATCTTGTAGTGGTACCATCTGGTTTAAATACTGCGTGGTGTGCTAAATAATTGTGACTGGCGAGATCCTCGGCTACGGTAGTAAAAGGAATCAACTCCATGTGTCCTCGTAGTAAGTAATCCTCCATAAAGTCGACATATTGTTGTTTGAGTGCCGGAAACTTTCGAAATTTCCGTTCGAGAGAAGAAAAGCGGCGTAAGGCTTGCGGCAATGTGGACCCCATCGGCGGAGCGGAATCGTTGAATGGATATTGGACGACGTACACTCCATCGTCTCTGCGGGAATGCGTTTGAACGAAGTGTTGTTCAGCGGGATCAGTAGCGTCAATGGTAGCGCTACTTGATTGAACTTGGTCCATGTCCATGAACGATCGGACTAAGGTATCCAGATCCTCGTGAGCGTGATGAGCTAGTGCGTGGGTGTGATCAATACCGAGATGGTAGCTGCCTGTAATGACCCAACCAAAATTAGTATGAAGTGCAATAGGATATGCGAAACCAAACTCTTTGCGTTCTCTTTGTTGTATGGACGTTGGACGTTGATATGCAATGACTGCACCATCAAGTGGCCCATGCGACACCAAGCCGAAGCCTGTTACGCGCGGAACCCAGGCAGAAACGCAGCCCTCCTCCCGCCCAACCGACCGAGGGGCGCTGCCGCATGACGCGCGACGCGTGTTACCGAACCGATCGCGAGCATGCAGGAAAGATAGGTGTTAGACTAAAATTCGAGGAAAATTAGAGCTAAACACAACTCAAAGAGCTAAGCATGCAAAGATAGCTAAAAAATATAACTAATTACGGGAAAGGTATGTTAGTATTAGTGATTTAAGAAGAGGAAGGGAATTAGTAGTTGATATTATGTGGTAAAGGGAATTGAAGTCCGAGCAAAGTACCCTAAATGGTTCGTGCAAGGAATAATTCGATCTACAAAGCGGAAGGAAAAGAGGAATGAAGTTTCTAGTAGATCTAATAGGAATCGTAAAGTTTATGCGGCTCAACAAGTCAGGGCTATCTACATCACCCTTGATCAGGTTGTGCATAAAAATCACACCAAGCATTTTTCTACGACTAACTAAGGTTGGAAGGTTTATTAAAAGCAATCTACGAGGATAAGATGGCAGTCTCACACCTGCATCCCAGTTAAGGCCACGCAGAGCAAAAAGTTTTTCTGGACTGATTCTATACGGTCCTGGTGTACTTTGTACTGGGGGCACCATACACAAGAGCCGTATTCTAAAATCGGACGAACAAGCGAGATATAGAGAGTCTTCGTTATATAGGGGTCGTCAAATTCCTTTGACCACCTCTTTATAAACCCAAGCACACCCATGGCCTTATTTACCATGGTAGAAATGTGTTCAGAAAACTTCAACTTTGGGTCTAATTTAACACCAAGATCATCAACCAAGGTGATTCTCTCAAGAGAACCACCGCAGAGGCTATAAGGAGCCAATAGGGGGCTGGAGCGATGAAATGTCATTACTTTGCATTTCGAGGCATTTAGGTGTAACATATTTGCACAACACCATGATTGAAAGTTATTGAGATCGGATTGCAAGCGAGAGTGAAATGAAATGTCCTTATACTGGACACAAAGTTTAACATCATCCGCATACATGAGTACTCGAGAGTTTGTTAATACTGAAGGCAGATCATTAATAAAGAGTGTGAATAGTAGGGGGCCTAGATGGCTGCCCTGTGGTACTCCAGAAGTAACCTTAACAGGTGAAGAGAAGGAGTTTTTGAAGAGGACTCTTTGAGACCTAGAACAAAGGTAGCTAGAAATCCATCTCAAAAGATTAGGCGGAAACCCTAAAAGGTCAAGTTTTTGTGCTAAAAGGGAATGGTTTACAGAATCAAATGCTTTACTAAAATCAGTGTAAATGACATCCGTCTGCAAGTTACCTTGAAAGCCTTTAATGATAAAAGAGGTAAACTCTAATAAATTTGTGGTTGTTGATCGTCGCCTTATAAATCCGTGCTGGGACGGAGATATAAGTGATTTGCAGAGATGTTGCAAGTGCGGAGTTAAAATTTTTTCAAACATTTTAGGAATAGCGGATAACTTAGATATACCCCTTTAATTATTTGCATCAGACTTGCTACCTTTCTTATGGAGCGGAATAATAAAAGATTCCTTCCAGATGGGGGGAAGCATGAAGAGTTAATGGATAGGGTGAATAGTTTAAGCAAGGGTCCACACAGAGCGTCGGAACAGTACCTGAGTACACAGCCGGGAACTCCGTCGGGACCTGGTGAAAACACCGGCTTAACTAGTCGAAGATCATGAAGCAGTGAGCTTTCATTTAACAAGGGGCTGAAGATGCCATTCGACCTTGGTAAACTGTATGGATACGGCTGACCAGAGTAGCTTTCATGAGAATAGGTTGTTTGGATAAATTTGGCAAAAAGATCGGCAATTGCCTGATCATTGTTTGCTGACATATTGAGAAAAAATAACGAGGATGGATGTACGGACGTTCTACGCTTACTATTTACGAAGCTGTAAAACTGTTTAGGGTCCTGTGAAAATCGTATCCTGCATCGAGATAGGTAGTTCTTATAGCATTGAGCGTTAAGAACGGAGAAATTTGACCGAGCTATTACATAGTGAGAAAGAGAAGAGGGAGAACCAACTTCTCGAAATTTTTTATAAAGTCTTGATTTTAAATTTTTTAGACTGGATAACTCCTTGGTAAACCAAGGAGGCTTTCCAGATCTAACCGGACAAGAAAGTGGGACACAAGAATCAAAAAATGTGTCAAGTACATTGTAAAAAATGTGTGTGCCTTTCATAACGTCAGCACAAGTACAGAGCGGACCAATCAAAATCCCTAATATGGTTATTAAGCTTCGTAAACTTGGCTTTACGAAAGCAGCAGACACGTTCAGATAGCCTACCCATTCGATCCAATACAGTAGGGCCAATATCGACTGACACTTCGAATGTAGGATGGTAGGAGTCTTCAGGTACACTGAGTGGAAGGGCTCGGGTTAAAAACGCTATGGTCGGATCCGAGACAAAGCACAGATCAAGCAATCGACCCAAGGAATTTTTCACATGGTTGACTTGAGACAGGGATAGGTCTAGCAAGCCGTCGATAAAGTCATGTCGTGACATGGGCACAAGGTTATTAGACTCGTTTACCGAAGACCAAACAGCACCTGGCAAATTAAAATCACCAAGAACTATCATATGGTCTTTATCTGATAGCGAGGAAGAAACAGTTTTTAAAGCGGTCAGGTGATGCTCGTATATTAAGATATCCGAGGAAGGTGGAATATACGAGCAAGTAATGAAAATGCAAATGCACAGGAATTTCAGGTCTTGTTGAACCTGGACCATGAAATGTTCAGACGTGAAGTTTGAGTTTACTGAAATGAGGACCCCACCTCCACGTCGAGACGAACGGTCATTTCTAAAAATGTGTACCGACCTGCCAAAACTTCGGAACTAAGGATGTCCGGCTTTAACCAGGTCTCGGTGAACACAATAACGTGGGATGCGAATGCGAGACTCTAAAGGAAAAGAGTGCTGAGCTTACTACGCAAGCCTCTAGCATTCTGGTAGGTAACTACAAGAGAGGAAGTTAGTTTTTTGGATGGGTGGAAGTAGAGGTGGAAGATGAGGATAGAGATGGAGCACTGGTCTGAATGCTAGGAAGAGTAATGGGGGGCCTATTCTTTTTCTTAGCCTTAAACTCTTTAACCACCAAATGCTCTGGCCAAAACTTGGCGGAACAAATGGTTTCAAATTGAGTTGCGGAGACGCTTATCTTGAAGGAAGATATCTCCCTGGCGTAAAAAAAGTTAAATTTTTCCACCTTTAAGCCGACGGCTTTTATTTTGCTTTGTATAAAAGCGGTCACATCATTGGATGTGAGGTCAGGGGCTAGCCGCGAGACAAAAACTTGTCGCTTTGGTGGGACTCCCACCAGTGGTTTTGGCCCCACAGGCCTAGTACCTGTGATGGCAGTATCCGGTGTTCCTGGACATCTATTAGCTGGTGGGAGCGAAACTGAGGGGATAGTTAAGGGGTTGGGTGCGGACTCGATGGACACGGACTCTACAGACATTTCTAACTGCATACTCTCCGAAGTGACGCATTCGGCTCCCGAATCTGCATCACCAGCAGCGATCGTTGCCCTTGGAGTAGCAAACGTAATCAACTGCTGCACTAAGGGAGTGGTCGGAGTAAGTTTTTCAGATGCCGGCGGACATGAGGCAGTCGGCACTTGCAAGTCCCACGGAGTAGACTTCTTGCGCCTCGGAGACTCAGCCAGCAGCTGTAAACTGCTGAACTGAGTGTTCGTGGCCAAGAGCCGATCATATTGCTGTTTAAAGCCTACGATCAGCTCTTTAAAGCCACTCCACGTCTGCCTCATGAACGAACGCATGTCGTTTTCCACAGCACGGCATTCCTCACAACCATAATGTATGCCGTTGTTTTGGGAAATGGCGTCTCCTACACGGCCCGAGATCCCTACACATTTTGCGTGCACTACGCTTTCGCAAGGCCAGCAGGGGATATTGGGCTGGTCATGGGTGATCTGCTTCTTACAGGTTTTTTTGGCACAGACGACAGAAAATTCCATATTTATGTCTTTTTTTTTTTTACTTTGTGAAAAAAAAGTTCAAAACAAAATAGCAATCCGACCACTGTGCAGAGCAAATGCTTAGGGCAATGCTTAAAGCGAAATCGGTAAAAGATGAGAGAGGAGAGCAACAGCTTATAAGTGAGAGCGTTACTGCACAAAAAGTTACAAGAGCGAGAGTGAAAGAACAGTTATTGAGAGTTAGGTGATAGAGAGAGTGATAGATGGCAATAACTACGACAAAGAGCGGCTAAATATAATGAGAGGGCGTACTTACGAAAAGCAACAACACAAACACACGACTAACCGACGCACAAAATTTATTAAATAAGTTGTATTTTTACACAATTATCAGGCATGCACCCGCGGTAAAAGTATGATTTTAATGTACGTTAGTTAGAAAGTTAAATTATAGATAAAAAACACCGGCTGTTTAAGTTAAACAAAAGGAAAATGCGGAGCGCAAAACAAAAACACGTCTGGTCACTACGAAAGAGAACGTTTAGAGGGCTATCGTGGCCTTCTTCACTCTGTCTTTGATATTCAGGTTCCAACACAGCTTCTTGTCAATTACCAGCACTAAATATCTGGCATTGTCGCTGAAGGAGAGCCTGCATCCGTTTAGTATTGGGGGGTTGAGAGACGGGATTTTGTATTTGATTGTAAACAACACAAGTTCCGTTTTAGAGGGGTTGACTCCCAGTCCACGCGACTTTGTCCATTCTGACAGTCGCGCGAGCTTTGCGGTCATTAGATCGCAAAGTGTTTGAGGGAATTTTCCCGAGAAGATAATGGCAACGTCGTCCGCGTATGATACCACCTTGCAGCCCTCCCCTTCCAGGTCACACAGAATCTTGTTGACTGTTATGTTCCATAGAAGGGGAGACAGGACACATCCTTGCGGGGTGCCTCTGTTGACATAACTTGACTGAGTGGACGATCCCATTGATGATGTCCGTCCTGCATGTAAGCAATTGATCAATGAGCACCACCATGTGACGATCCACCCCCAGGTCAGTCAGGGCCTCCGTGATGGCCTCTGGTATGATGTTGTAAAAAGCTCCCTCGATATCTAGGAAAGCTATTAAGGAGTATTCTTTGACGTGTAGCGATTTCTCTACCATCGAGACTACTTCCTGGAGTGCCGTTTCCGTGGATTTTCCTTTTCGGTAGGCATGTTGTGCGCCTGACAGCCACTGAGGATTTAAGGTTGTTCTCCGACTAGTCTCTCAAAGGTTTTGAGAAAAAAGGACGATAGACTGATTGGTCTGAAGTCCTTTGGGGTTAAGTGTGAGGCTTTCCCTGCTTTGGGGATAAAGACTATTTTAGCCTTAAGCCAGGCGTGAGGAATTTTTCCCACTACCAGTATCTTCCTGAAGATGCATTGCAACCAGTTAATGGCTGTGTCTCCGGCTTTTTGTAATTGAGCCGGAATGACCTGGTCGGGACCAGGTGATTTGAAGGAACTAAAACTATTTATTGCCAGCTGATGTTCGTTTATGTGAGGATGTGCGCCATTGATGTTGCCGGGCCGTCAAAGGGGGGGTCTGCCGGCTCGATGGCTGTGCACCCTGGAAAATGTGTCTCGAGAAAAATATGTAGGGATTCCTCACTAGAGTTAGTCCACGTACCTCCATTGAGAGGATCTTACGGAGCCTTGCGGCTTCCGACGACTCCTCAATGTCAGAGCAGAATTTTTGCCAAGAGGCTCTCTTTGCTCTCCCAGTTTCCCTCTTATATAGGGCTAGCTTACTCTTGTAGTTTGCCCAGTGCTCCTCCTCGTTGTGGCCTTTAGCTCTATTGAAAAGAGTCCTGCAGCTTTTATGTAGGATATCTATTTGTTCTGACCACCAGGGGGTTTCCTTTTCCCCTTAGGTTTGGTTGAAGGGCATGCTGCCGTGAAGGCTTTTTTACATGCTTCCGTGAAATTGTCCACTAGACGATTAAGATCATCTTGAGTGCTAAAGGGGGAAGTAAATCTTCCATTTTTATACCCGTACTCAAAAAAGAGTTAAGGTGTATATTAGATTTGTGGTAAAAGTGGATGTGTGCAACGCAGAGAAGGAAACGTTTCCGACCCCATAAAGTATATATATTCTTGATCAGCATCAATAGCCGAGTCGATATAGCGATGTCCGTCTGTCCGTCCGTCCGCCCGTCTTGATGAGCGCCTGGATCTCAGAGACTATAAAAGCTAGAGCAACCAAATTTAGTTTCCAGACTCATGTGATATCACACTGCTACAAGTGTATTTCAAAATTTTTCCCCGCCCTCTTCCACCCTCACAAAGGACGAAAATCTGTGGCAGGCACAATTTTAAAGATACGATAAAACTAAGAACTAAGAGAATGCCCATATCTAGCAGACTGCTGAATCTGAATCAGATCGGATCATAATTACAGCCAGAATGACGAAATTAATTATCAGTTGCTTCCCCTGCCCACTCCTGTCAACAATAACGCAACTCATTTTCCTTCTCGCTCGCACACTCTGCCGCGTTCAGTGCACGAGCAACCCCTAGCGGAGATGTAGAATCTAAATGGTACATGTAGAATATACATGTTAGATGTAAAATATACATTGTAGATGTAGATGTAGATAACAGATGTAGCAAAAAAATGTAAAATGTAAAATTTTTTTTTAATTCAAAAATTCTAAAAAATCAAAAGCTCAAAAATGTATATGTTGACTGAGTACGGGTATAAGTAGAGTCGCGTCGCTAGAAGCGACTCACACGTTCCTTCTCGTTGAACTATATATATCCCAGTTGGCTTTCCTGGGGTTTATGTAGTCAGTGGGTTTAGGGTTTTCGAGAGATAGGACTGTCTCAATATACCTATGATCAGAGAAGAGTGGTCCTCTAGGACTTTCCAACTCTTAATTATGTCTGACAGTTTGTCAGACACTAAAGTGAGGTCGAAAGCCTCCTGCCGGTTTTTTATAATGAAGGTGGGATCGCTCCCCCGATTACAAATAACCAGATTCGAGTTTAGGATGAAGCTGAAAAGTGACTCACCCCTTACATTTGTGTCCGAGCTCCCCCATTGAGTGTGACGCTCAGTTGGCGGCGCAGCCTATTATGAGGCCTGTATTCGACCTCTTGCTGTGGCTGGCTAGCTTGCGAACGAGGTAACTTGGAGGATCGATTTCCTCGTGGGCCATGTAGGACGACACCAGTCTAAGGTGTGTCTCTTGTATCTCTAGGCTAGCCGCCGTGTTGTCGCCGTTGCTAAAATTGTGGAGCAGAAAGATATTTAGGTGTCTTTTTGCAAGTATGCAGCTACGAGTTTTACCTTCCGTTTGGGCTACGGTAAGCTTGTAGTCCTTCGTCGCTAATCCACAGACCTTGCCTCCTACCATGCAAGGCTCCTGGATTAGGACTACGTCGACTCCGCTTGAAACCAAGCGCAGTATGAGATCAGCAGATGCTGCTTTACAGTGGTGGAGATTGATCTGCAGAAGTCTTAGAGGCATCGTTATGATCAATCTCCACCACTTTCGTGTCGGCGTCCGAGTCGTCGGTGACCTGCCCGTCCTCGCAACACATAGCCTCGAACTCCTTCATGAGGGTCGAGTCTGTGAGGTAGCCATCCTGTTCCGGCCCCAGCTCATCATCGGGTGCTTTGATCTCCGAGGCCACCTCCTGCTCGACTGTCTTGTCGACAGGACGGGCCTCGGGCCTCGCTGCGTCCGACTTGTACACCTTGATGGTGACCGAGTTGAAGCCGAAGTTCAGCTCACTCTTAGCGGCCTCGATCGGGGCCAGCGACTCCTTGTTGAGGATGCCCACCACTTGGTTTGTGGGGCCCTGCGTCGCCTCAACTTTCACTACCTTCCAGTCCTTGGTAGATAGGTGTGGATTTCATCGCTGCAACATCTTGGGGATGCGCTCCGGCTCCTTTATTGAGGCGGGCACCCAGATTCTGGCCCTCGGTCTACTGGGTACTTCGCTCCAGTCTACCGCGACGAGCTTTGCTCCTGGGTAGACCTCTTCGACTTGCGCTACCGGTGCTTTGTACAGCTGTACGGAGCGCTCGTCTTCGCAGGCTACGATCTTTGTGTTGCCCTGGAACCATCCCATGTCCTTACAGGTTGGGGGTGGCCTAGGGTCCTTCTCCAGCAGCGGTCGGCCAATGTCGCTTCCACCCACTTCCACTGGTTCCTTGGAATCCTTCCATCTGCACTGCCTCTATCCAGGACACCAATAAGTGTCCTTTCTTTGGCAATCTGTGCGAAGGATATATTTACCAGGGCCCTTGAGCGTTTCACCGCAGGTCCTGGCGTCTCCTCGTAGCGTTGCCTTTTAGGCTGAGGAACCTCCCTTGGTTGCTTCATGCTAAAGTCGGGGAGCACTGCCGTGGCCAGCTCCACCTTCTTCAACCAGTCGGCCGACGGGCTGGTCTCCGTACTTGCGTTCTGCCGACGGAGTATGTGACCTGCACTCCTCTTTTCGGCGTACGTATATTTAGCTTTGGCGCTGGTCGACGGCAAATCGTCTCCCTCCACTTTACCAGAAGGTCGGGCAGCCGCAGTATTGCTTAGCTGCCTCTCCAAGTTTCCGTTTTGGGTTTTAAATCCCTGATTCGGGATGGGACCCCACCGAGTTCGTACCGGTACCTTCCACCGAGCAGGATTTACCTGCGATTGAGCGGGTTAGGCCAGGCCTAAGGTGCAAGGTGGTTACACAAAATACTGCTGCTTCCTGTGCATATGGGATAGTAGAGCTAGAACTGAGCATTACTCAAGAAAACTCTGGCCAAAACGGGGGAAAAATACAATGGAAAATTACAACATACAAATCTATGAAACCAGATATAAGATACTTAAGTTATTTGTATTTATTTATAAAAAGAAGTACTACCTCTGAAAAAAAAACATTAAAAAATACCAGATTTTAAAAAATTAAAAAAAAAAAACTAAACCACAAAAAAAACATAATTCTTTAAAAATTAAAAATCCCGAAATCTATCAGAAAAAGTCATTTTGGGCCACAGCGGACTAGTGTAGTAGATTAAAAGGTAATGCTTAATTTAAACAACCAATTGAATGTCCCATTGACTATTGTAACGAACTGTTTCTGTCCGTCTAATCAGCGAGGCTGCCTCAGCGGCCAACGGGCTAGTTGCAAAAAATTTCTATGTTGCCTCACAGACAAGACAGAACGCACGGGTGGATTTAGTTACGGGCTATGGGTACTTTATTGGTATCTTATACTTAATGGATCTTACTTCCTAGATAACAGTGAATTGTTTCTATTATTGTACGCTCTCGCGCCACAGGCCTCTCAGGTTCCTCGCTGGTGCTGTGGCTATGCGTCCGACCTGATCTATGCACACAACTCCGCACACACCGATTCTCTATCGACCGCCTTGGCGAGACAGCGTTACCTCTTGGCTTTCCTTTGGCACCTCGCAGACCGTGTTCCCTTCGCACACTTCGCAGAGAAGATGTAGAATTTACATTGTAGATGTATAATCTACATTTCAGATGTAGAATAAACATATTAGATGTAGATGTAGAAACAGATGTAGGAAAAAAATTTTAAACGTAAAATATTCAAAAATTCTACATGTCATATGCTCACAAATTTACATACTGAGTACTAGTATAAAAGTAGAGTCGAATCCAAAGAAGCGACTCACCGTTCCTTCTCGTTTTTTCTTAATTAATTTTTTTTGTGTATATGTAGGTGCATTAAATGGGCGTCCTTTGAAGTATTTTTCATAAAATTCAATAAAGAAACGACTCATCTGAAATTGGTTGACAAACCCTCCGAAAACAGTACTCGACAAATCCAATCCTGAAGAATCCAATCCGACTTTTTCTGATAGATATTATAGATATTTTTAAAGAATTATGGTTTTTTTCTATGGCAGAAGTTTTTTTTTAAGTCTCCTATTTTTTTTAAGCTTTTTCAGATGTAGCGCTTCTTTTTTTCACTTTTTAACTCTAGTGTCTTACTTCTGGTTGTAAAGAACTTTGCTATTTTGAAGAGATAATTAAAACAGCAGCTCAAATACTTTGTGATTTCAGCTTACCGCCTGGTAAATATAAAGCATTCAAATGCAAAAATTATGATTTTTGTGCGGTATTTTTTACATTTTAATTTTAAAGCTCAGGAAAAGTCGAAAAAAATTATATCCTGTGTTCTCTATTTTTTTTTGTGTATAAGTTTTTAATAACCTTCCAACTTGATTAAGTGTTAGACGGCGGGATACGCTACCTATTCTCTTTCTCGCTCGCACACACTCTGCCCTGTGCAGTGCGCGACCTTTTGCGGAGAAGATGTAGAATATGCATAGTAGATGTATGTATAATCTACATTTTAAATGTATAATCTATATTGTAGATGAAGATGTAGATGACAGATGTAGCAAAAAAAATTAATAATATAAAATATTTTAATATCCTTTTTACACTGGGCGCGTCTGCTATCGATATCGGCATAGACGCAATGAAGCAGAAAAGGCGTTTACATTGGAAGACGTGCGTCTTGAATTTGGATTTGGGTGTTTGATGACAAGGAAAGATACACAATTTTTTGAAAATCAACAGAATTAAGCAAGACGTCAGGAAAATGAACGAAAAAGAATTGATTCTCATATTTAAATATTATTTTCAGACATTTCATTGTAGTTTGTGGGAGTTCTTCTTCAAATTATGAAAACCACCGAAGTTCGTCTCCAGCAGTGTCTTAATGGCATCAGGGGGTCAGAAAAATTTCATATGATAATAATACAATCAGTTTCAAGTATTTTATTTAATGACTTTATGTATATTTTCACCTTTTTGCACAATCATACATTTTTAGCGCCAAAATTTGATTTTTGATCTACAATTTTTTGTTGTTATTAGTGGTGATAGTTGCGCTGATAGGCAGAAAATACCAAAAATGAGCAAAATCAATCGAATATACCGAATTGACGCACATGAATCAGACACTGACGCAACTTTTTGCCACCACTAGGGCCCTATGCTTAACCTATATAAAAAAAACTGCGTCTTCGCCAAGACGCAAAGAAGCATGACGCAGCCCCAGTGTAAACGGCCTATAAGATTCCACATGTATCATAAGCTCACATATTTATATACTGACTGAGTATGGGTATAAAAGTAGAGTCGCATACACAGATGCGTCTCACAACGTTCCTTCTCTTTTGACATTGTCCTGTGTAACCTTTAAATTTGTATATATTCAATATTAAAACTAAAATATATAATGACCATTAAACTTACTTTATTGACCAAAAAAAGCTAAGGTTAGCTAAGGTACCAGAAAAAAAGTAATTTGACTATTTATTGTAAAGCTTCTAAACATTTTACCACCATATGTGCAGATTACAATTTAAGATTTTCATATCAAATGCAGTTTATTTCATGAAAATATCTTGATTTGCTCAGAAGCTATTAATTATCAAGCTGAAATGGCCGAAGTCCCCACTGTGTGAGCTTAATTAATGCACCATGGTCCATTAAATATTATTAAGGCTCGAAATCTATCAGAAAATGTCTTTTTGGCGAACATGACCATGACCATATCGTTTAGGCTGCTCATTCTGATCTATTTACTTTATGAGATCGAAATTACTTCCTTTTGTAGGTTATTTTTTTTAAGCCCAAATTTTATATCCAAAGGGTTTTGTCCTTTTGGTAAAATGAAATGCCATAGAAGGATGTGACACATCCTATATATTCCAGTTTATCCACCACACACAAATGCTACCAAAAGTACATATACATATATAATTATCACGATAAAATATATACCTATATTATCATACATTCTTATTATCCATAGATAACTCTGTAAAGAACTGTTTTTTCAATAGCTACTTCTAAGAATTCTCTTCACACGGCGCGTCCACCTCTGTACTTGAAATACTGGACGATATGGTCGTTGAACTGGACTTTCCAGCAACACAGTCAAGATTGTAGTACTGTACAATGCATGGTGGTGGTCGATTTGAGATCCCTTCTGTGATTTGGGTGACAATCCATTTGGCTATCTTGATTACAGCAATGTGTACTGCAAATTGCAGGATCATAGCCCCAAAGCCCTTGTATAGTCCGGCAAATCCTTCCGAAATAATAGTTGTACGATAGCAGTCAACAGCTCCTTGATAGTTTGTCAGAATAGGAACCACTGCGTAGCCATTGTCCAGGTTGTCAATTATAGTACGCGTGCCTTGCAGCTGGAGTCTATGTAAAATCGTTTCGAAGGGAAAGAATATGACTTCGGTAGTCAGCGTGGCGATAAGATTTCCATAGATCTCCGAATTTTGATGCTCCAGCGTATCGTTGCCATGCGACTTTGAGCCACAATTTTCTTGCATATGCGATTGTCGGCGCAGCATTATGCGGGAGGACACGCCACGTATTACTAAATTGAATAGATACTTTGTGACGCCCAACGATACACTTGGTCCAATCAACGCCCAGGCAGGAAGCATTCTACCCTTTTGCGGATAACTCCAGAAGAAAAGTCGAAGACTGCCCTCACGAAAAACATCAAACAGTCCAGGCTTTTCGCTCGCTATATCGCTTTGTACTGTCTCCACCAGAGAGGCAGCATGGAAAGGAACCACCAGTCCTATGCTAATGCTAAAAAAATATTATTTACTATTTTTACAGTACACACATGGAGTTTATACCATTTACCACTTAAGGAGAACGTGTTGTCCAAAGCGCTTAAGAGTTGTGCGACTGTTTACGTCTTTGGGCCAACTGGTAAGTTTGGAGATAACATCGTCGATGGCTAAGCTCATGCCTCGAACCAGGAGACAGCTTCCCAGGCCCTTCCAAAGCGTCGTTAGCCCCTGCCGTCTGTGCAAATGAACAATGCTTGGCAGTAGCGTTAGTGGATGCAAGTGAAAGCGCTTTGAAGCATTATAAACCTGGCACTGCCGACGTAATACAATAAATGGATGGCTTATGAGGTTTTCTGTGACTAGGGAAATCCATTGAACCCCAAAGACGAGGTACTTTCGCAATGATGGATCTGTAATACATTTATATTAAGATTAAGCGAGGGCAGGGTCAAATCACTTACCATCCTCTTGGTTTTTTAGTGATATTAGTTCGCGCTCTGAATTGACATATTGGATTTTAGAAATGGTATCTCGGTCGGCGTTTACGTTATCTATAATGGACTTTTCGCGGTAATCAATACAACATATGTCAATCAAATTACATAGGTTTATATAATTTAATTAATTCAAGAGAATCATATTACCTGCTACCCAGAAGTTGTTGGGCCTACAGATTGTGTATGCGTATACCTCGCTTACCTGCTTTTCTCTTTGTATCTGACCATCTAATTGTCCACGCTTCGCTACAAACCTGGGCGAGGGAACGATCCATTTAACAATTGTGATAAATGTATGAATGTGTTTTTAGTTTTAAATTTACGTGGAATAGTTATTTATGGCTGACATGATGTCTAGTGGCTTAGTTCTTGTGTGGCTGCTACTCTTAATTTGTTCGAACTTTTTTTGTGCTGCCAGGAATGTAGATAAAAACAATCAATCTAAATAATATTTATAGGGAGAGGGGCTTACATTGCATTCGACATGTATCCCTAATAATGGTACTCCGACATCGACTTTTAATTTGATTTAATCTTATAAATCTACTTTTTAATCAGTTTATTATATAAAATTAAATATCAATTATATATTAGTGGGTTACTTAGTTCATTGATTTTTTTATAATTCTTATTCTAACAGACTTCTATGGACTATAAAATAGTGATAGCCTAAGACAAAACGATCAAATATTTAGCCTTTGACGAAATTTAGACAGCAATTTCAAAACTTATACCAAACAAGTACGCATATTTCATTTTATTCATGAGCATATTTGATTGTGCTTACAATTTGTATGGTCAGAAATTTAACTTTAAAATTCCATTAATAAGATGGAAGTCTGACCACGAAATAGTTTTTTTACAGCCATTACAAAACTAACAAGCGGCAGCTTGAAGTGTTCTGCTGAAATCGGGAATATTTTTATAGATATTTGACAGGAGAGTATTAAGGATTTGCAGGGTCCTCGGAAGAAATCCCATGCCCATATGGAGATGACGCAGTCCATGATTGCGGTTGAATAGAATTTATTATTTTTGTACGTAGGTTGTTATTTAAGTTTCTGGCCTAACTATGAAAACCCCAACTTAGTCGTCTAAAAACGGTTTTATTGTTTTGAACAATATTCTTCAGGAATATAAAATCCTATTGCGAAACATTTTAACACATTTTCAAATTTTTTTTTATCACTCTGAAGAAAGGCCTATAAAGCAGGCAAAATCAGCCTCTTTCGCTTACAAAAATTCATGCCGTCGATTTTTATAGCCGTACTCAAAAAGAGTTAAGGGGTATATTGTATTTGTGGTAAAAGTGAATTTGTGCAACGCAGAGAAGGAATCATTTCCGACCTCATAAGGTATATATATTCTTGATCAGCATCAATAGCCGAGTCGATATAGCCATGTCCGTTTGTCCGTCTTGATGAGCGCCTAAATCTCAGAGACTATAAAAGCTAGAGCAACCAAATTTTGTTTCCAGGCTCATGTGATATCACACTGCTAGAAGTGTATTTCAAAATTTCGCCCCGCCCCACAAAGGACGAAAATCTGTGGCAGGCACAATTTTAAAGAATGAAGAAATTAATTTTCAGTTGCTTCTCCCACCTCCTCCAGCAAGAGACCACGCTACTTATTCTCTTTCTCGCTCGCACACTCTGCCTCGTTATGTACGCGAGCGCCCGCTGGCGGAGAAGATGTAGAATCTAAATGGTACATGTATAATCTACATGTTAGATGTAACATATACATTGTAGATGTAGATAACAGATGTAGCAAAAAAATGTAAAATGTTTTTAAATTCTACATAAATCATAAGCTAAAAATTTTATATACTGACTGAGTACTATAAAAGTAGAGTGGTGTCCCCAGAAGCGACTCACACGTTCCTTCTCGTTAATTTTTTTTCGATTTGCATTTATACATCAATGTTTCGTCACCTGTATAGATGTTATACACAGCTTTTGAAGTACCATATCGTATTTTTGTAAAATTTTCGATTTTTTAATTGTTTGGGTTCCCACGCTAACACACCTTTTTATCACGATGTTATAATGGAAAATCGTATTAATATTCGTCATGCTTATGCCCAAGGATACCTCAATGTCAATAATATGACATAACGATCTTACTCAATAATTTCGCTCACAGCATCGATATTTTGTGGCACAAAAATTAATTATAAATTAACTTCAAGAAATTCGTTCTAAAACGAAGGACGTTCACGATTGAATTCGCGAAACCAGTTTTTTACATTGGCATTGCATGCAATGCAATTACATCTTCAATAAAAGTTGAACTCAGCTGATCTAAGCATTCTTGGTTTAAAAACAAAGACATTTTCATGTGTAAATTAAAATTTTTGCCTGAGATAAATTTCTGATTTATCGTTAGTCGATATCAAACTTCGTACATGAAAAAGTTTTATGTAGGTTTTATCCATAAAAATCCAAACTTTTGTATGTAAATGACCTTATATGGATAGAAGTGACCTAGTCCAGAAAAATAAATAGCACCCCTCGCACATATCTACGCCTCGTTGAATTCATTAATAATTGACTAATTCATTTTCCGCACAAATCTATGTTATTTTATGCTCATCCAGCTGTTTTTCCATGTATGGTATGGATGGTGCCATTGGGAATAGGGTATAAAACCCTATGGATCCGGTCGCGAGTGGGAATTTACTTGTGTAAATACTTTGTGATTATAATTTGTAGTTATTTTTTTAATTTTTAAAGATATTTCAAAGTTTTTTAAAGACTAATAGCCTCTGCACACTGAGCTCATCCCGGGGTAACGGTGGTAATTTTTGACAAATTTGAAACTCTTAATCACACCGGCACAATCCACCATCCATGGAAAAACATTTGGATGAGAAAAAAATATCTAAGATTTGTGCGGAAAATGTTCTTGTTTATTAGGCAAGAATGGATCATAATTTGGCAATTGTTTTCACTGTCTTTCAATACCAACAAAACATATTGCAAAATTTAATAATGAATTCGAGGAGGCGAATATATCATATAGGCATGAGAATACTTCCGAGGTCCCTGCAAACAATCAGTACTCTCCTGCCAAATATCAATTAAATATTCCCGATTTCAGCAGACCACTACAACCTGCCGCTTGTTGTGTTTTTAATGGCTGTAAAATTATAATTCCAGGGAATAAGAAGCAAATGCATATATCCATTATTCATGTTACATATAACAATTCTTTTTTTTTTAAGTTTTATTTATTCCAAAAGAAAAAAACGGAAACAGCTGTCTGTCATTTTCATAGTGAATTCCATTTTTACGTTGTGAATTTCAAATATTTATGGTTGCATTTGATAATGATCAAAAAAATACCGCACAGAAACGTGCGAATTAGGAACATCCCAGATAGATGGTGGAATAACTGGGAAATTTTTGGAACGGCAAAACCTTACGGCCCATCCCCGAAATGGGCAAGGTGGAAAGTTTTGTATTTTGTTCTGGATTTATTCAATTATCTTTATTCGTGTTACTTGTTTATTTACACTTTTCTGATGTACTGCATAGTGTTGTATATTGCGTTCGGGCTGATGGACAGCCTGCTTCTTTGGCCGAGCTTGGGCTTTTTAAGCAGCTGGCGATCGCACCTGAGACCGTGTTTTCCACGGTGTGTCTTTGACCCGGAAATACTTAATTATTGCTAACGTTCGAGTTATAGCCTGTTTATACTATTGCTGAGTTATTGCGCTTTAAGCAAAGCTCAGTTTTTTTTTGACATAGGTTTAGCATAGGAGCAAAAAGTTGCAAAGTGGCAAAAAGTTGAGTTATGGTTGCGTTTGTTCGATTCTCCGATTATTTCAACCCAGTTCCATCTCACCACTAGAAAACAAAAAGTGTTTACATAGAAAAATTAGGGAAATATGTAAATTTGCATATAATACTTAAAAAATAATACTTTTAGCCAATTTTATCATAAGCAAATTGTTGTAGACCTATTTGCCTCTACAGGAACTTCTAGACTTCTGGAAGGAAAAAACAATGGTTTTCGTGGTGTACGGAAGAACTCTCACATACGTGAATGAAAATCATCACAAATAAATGAATTTGAATAGTTGAATTTGTTATTCATTGAGAACTATTCATGAAATGTAGCCCCAAATATCTTCTGTCCATATTAATAATTTCGTTGATATGTAAAATGTTTTTAAAAACACGTAGAATGTGCTGTTGTCAAAACTCATAACTCAATAACTAGAGTTTGTGCCAGTGTAGACGCCAAATCTGAGTTATTGAGTTAACTCAGCAATCGATAAGTAACACATGTCCGTGTAAGTAGCCTATTAGGAAGATCCCAGATGGATGGTGGAATAACTGGGATATTTTCAGAACGGTAGTGGAGGGAGTGGTGGGAATTTGTAATGATGTGAAACACCGATTCACACTGGCACCATTTACCATCCACCATACCATCCATGAAAAACAGCGAATGCACACAATTTGGAGCGGCGGAAAATTTGTTCACTTTTATAATTAAAATGAATATTAATAATATTTTTATGGTTCTGAATATGATTCAGCACCAAAATATATTCTTTCACAATATAATCATGTTGCTGGATATGGAGGATTATAATGAATATTGTCGAGGAGAATTTATTGGAATAGATATCTGTATGTCCGCCCATGTGGGGTGCAGCTGGTGGGTTGAAGCGCCATTTAATAGCTACGTAGCGGATGGTGATTTCATCAAAGTCGATTTGCTTAAGATCCTCCTTTACGATCTTTTCAGTGGCTTTGAAGTTGGTCCTATTGTCGGAGATTTCTTTTGGAGTTCCACGGAGGGCCATAAAGTTCTTCAGGCACAGTATACAAGAGCTTACGTCAAGCTTGTGTGCCACTTCTAAATGTACTGCTCTTAATGTGAGGCATGTAAATAGGACTCCTCAACGCTTTTCCTTGTGCCTTCCATTGTTCACTAATATGGGGCCGAAATAATCGACACCCGTATATGTTAATGGTCTTTCGAAACAAGCCAGTCTGGCAGCTGGTACAGGTTCCATTTGGGGTACCTTTGGTGTCGAATTGGCGATTTTGCATTTTTTACATTCCTTACGCACAGTTTTGTACAATACTCGTAGACGTGGTATATAAAATGTGCTTCGAATTAGGTTGATAGTTGACTCGTGGAGCATGTGGTGAGATTTCTTGTGGTAGTACTTTGCAACTAAAAATGCGACTCTGCACTCTTTTGGCAATACGATGACGTTTTCTTTTGGATTCAGGCGATCTGCTCTTCCTTGTACACGTGGGTCTTATGTATGTCTTCTGCGTCTAGGTAAACGTTCAGAGCAATTAATGGGCTTGACTTGTCCACAGCTGAATGGTGTTTAAGGGCGCTGATTTCCATACAATACGCCTTTGACTGCGACTGTTTAAATAGCCACGACTTTGCTGCATGTATGATTTCAGGACTTAGGAATTTTGGCAGGGACTTTCTGGCGCATTTTGCTTTCAGCCTTTGGATGTATAGGATGAAGGTAGCTACGGCTCTATATAGACGTCTCTGAAAAGTAATCCACTGCAAAATCAAAATTCTTTAGTTTCGTTATTATGAAAACATGCTTACGTAATTCGGATTGATCGTTATTTTGATAAAAAACGACATCTTGTTGTGGCCATTTATCTTCCGATTGTCTAAGGAATTGTGGGCCTTGGATCCACCTGGAGGCAGAATTTGAAGGATTGAAGAATTTTGTAGCTGAGACTGCAACGTTTTCCTTCGTAGGAATCTAGCGCCACTGTTTACGGCTGGTGTTATCTATGATCTCACCAACTCTATGCATAACAAAGGATTGAAATTTTTGAGGGTCAACATCTGAAATTTCTCACACTGGGCGGCGTGGTGCTCGGCGGACTTGCACATTACACATATGAGAAACGAAGTAGCTTGTTGTTGCTGATCGTCTTCTGACTGAGAGTTTTCTTTGTTGTCCATGGCGAACCTGTGCGTGAGTGTTGACGGTGCTGGCCCTTGAGCTTGGTACAGGTATAACATGCTGCTTCGGCTAATTTGTATATCTAATCGCTGCATGGCCCAGTTTAATTTTTGAGTGGGCAACTTATCGTCGATAAGTTCTCGAAGCAGCAAGGGGTTGTCCAGGTGTGAGTTTAATTTGCAGGCCTCCATAGTTGCACACGCGTTGCGTGATGCCATTGCAAAGTCTATAAGAGATTCTGATTTGTCTTTGTGTACGTTGTTTTTTCTAATTTTATCAATCAAACGGTTAAGGATTTGTTCCGGTCGCCCAAAGAAGGTTTTTAGGGTATCGATCACTTCTGGGACTAATGCTGGCAGCAGCAGCTTATCACGCACCAGCTCATAAGCTTTGCCCTTAAGACACTTTTGGAGCCGAAGCATGTTTTCTGCATTTGAAAAGCCGGCCTCTGCGCAGCTGTTCTCGTACATGCTGATGAAAATCGGCCAGTCCTCCGCATTGGTGGGAATGAAATAGCCTGTGTTCCCTGCTCCTGTGCAAGCACCATGTATTTCTTCTCTATGTACCTTTTTTCAGCTTCGCGTGTCTTTTCCAGCATTGCCAACATCAAGGAATTTGAGCTATTATGTGTGTGTGTTTGCTCGGTCAGCTTGTGCAGATTTATTTCTGGATGATATGATGGTGGTGGATGATGGTGGCTTTGATATATTGCAATTGACTTGGTCAACTTGCACGGTGTTCCAGGAACTGATATTTCCCGGAAATTTGCTGGTTAAAGCTTGATCACTTGCTGGGCCCTTGCATGCGGGGCCTGTCCATTCCAACTGCGCAATGGTGCTGTTCACACCAACACAGGCATAGTGGTGCCAAATCTTGCATTTGTCGCATTGCACCCAGTTTTGGATGCCTTCTGAAATATGGTTCTTTCTGCAGACCCCACAGACCGTATCATCTCGTTCTATAGGCATGTTTATATACACATATGTTATTGACTTATGCACTTTAACTTGCTTTTGCTGTGTGTTGCCACGTTGCTTGTATTCGGTGCGATCTACTACAGCAAGGTTCTTACACATACATGGCTTTTACACTTGTGTGTGTGTATGTAGGCAATTGTGTATGCGAGCGTCTTGTGTATTTCGCAATTTGTTGAAATCCAAGCGTGGTTCACGATTATGTTTGTTGTTTGTGCGTAATTAAATGTTTTTTAAAGAAATGTTGAGGCACTGGTGTTGAATATTTCGAAGAAATAAAGGGTAGACAAATTTAGCATTCCAATTTATTATGTGAGTTTAATAATAATAATAATAATACGAGAGAGCTTTAAAAGATTTTGTGTTCTTTCTTCGCTGGTTTATCCCCAATTGTCTCTCTGTTTTAGAGTTGCCGAATGGTGGTGCTTATGAATGGTGGCGTTGCCGTATGCCGAACTACTCTTTTAAGTTTAAATTTCGTAAGTAAATGGAAACCTAATGAAAAACCCATCTAATAGCATAATGAAAACATGGAAACCAGAAGCAGGAACGAAAGAGAAGAATGGAAGTGTTCCATTTATCTGAAAAATATTATATTATTATTATTTTTATAATTTTTAATATTATATTATTTACACAATATGTTAAGATAAAGACCTGAGAAAGGCACCGACAGCGCTAACAAGAGCGCCCACCGTAAAGTGATAGAGGCAAAGGACCGTCCCTTTCACTGCCGCTGGAACAATTACACTAGTCAACACGATTTTTCCTCAAGGAACAAAACGAACTTTTTCTTAAAAGGATATCATTTTTTTTCGACTTTTCCTGAGTTTTTAAAGTCAAAGTTTCGTAAAAAATACCGCACAAAAATCATCATTTTTGCATTTCAATGCTTTATATTTCCCAGACGGTAATCTGTAATCACAAAGTGTTTAGGCTTAACTTCTAGCTGTTTTAATTTTCTTTTCGCTTCCTCTGAAAAAAAGCTTTAAAAAAAATACCAGACTTCAAAAATTTTTCAAAAAAAAGTTCTGCCATAGAAAAAAACTATAATTCTTTAAAAAATTTTAAATCTCCATATCTATCAAAAAAAGTTTGTTTGGATCCTTGAGGAAAAAAAAAGTTCGATTTTGTCGAGTAGTGTTATTAAACTCGTGAGAGGCCTGACACCCACTCAAAATAGCTGAGTACCGGGCACGGCAGTAACCGAAGCAGATAAAGAAGAATAAATGGGGGGGCAGGCGTATAAAACTACTACAACAATGTAGGTTGGTCAATGTCCTCCTCCACACAGCAAAATCCAACGAGGACAAAGAAGAAAAACAAAAAAAACTGGACAACATCAACCAAACTCTTTGCGATGCAAAGAAAAGTAAATGAGGCTGCATTCATGCCAATGCCTTTATTTACTCCTATTATAACTTCTACCAACAAGTAGATGCGTGCAAACGCTGCTTGTGAAAAACTAACATCTTATTAGGCTTTTACTACAAACATATGGCTGATATTCTAATTATATCGAGCAAAAACATGTAAATCAGCCTTACATATGGCACCTAATTTTCTAATTAGAAAGAGGCAGCGCATCTTTTTTTCACGTAACTCTAGTATCCTACGTCTGGTTGTAAAGAACTTTGCTATTTTGAAAAGATAATTAAGAGCCCCAAAAAATGCTAACGGAGCGTTAATTCAGACTGGGCTCGATTGGTATGTGCATATCAAAAGAAAATTGAGCCCACAAAATGTGAAGAACAACAATGCAGCTAAAATAACTAAAATAACCGAGAACACTGTGCCACATAAGGCACTAGCAAACAATAGATTTACTAAGTGTCCTAAATGAAGATAAGATCGCCCAAACACCCAAGGCCAAAAAATTATGACCGCCACCTATTTATGTTCGACAGGCAAATTGTGCTGAACTGGTCAAAAAAAAAACTGATACAATTGGCGCAAACACATTCTATGTCACGTCCTTAAAAAGGGGTAACATAGGTTAGGTTAGGTTAGGTTGAAGCGGCTGTCGGGATTGTCAGAGACCAGACACACCTAGGCCGGTTTCGGCCCGTTGTGATACCGCATATTACGTTCCCTTCTCCCTCGTGAGACCCTATGTTATCCATTATCCCATCCGGATGCCCATATGAAGCCTGCGATTCGTCTGGGACTGATTGTAGACATGTCCGAAATGTCAATTAGAAAAGGAGCGCCCAAGTATTGCAGTCTCCTTCTACTGAGAGCCGGACATGAGCAGAATAGGTGTTCCACCGTTTCTTCCTCGTACTTGCATGTGTGCCTATTAGCCAGTGTCCCGTGAGGGAGCGTATGACTGAGCTGCACCTACTCCTACTGAGTTTGCAAAGCTCATCGGTGCGCTTCCTATTAATGTTAGGCCATGTTTGCCGAGTTATGCGACATAGTGACACGGTTTGCCATCTGTCATTTATTAATCGCTTAAAATGTTCTTTTATTTTATTGGCATACGAATATCCTCCTTATCATGGAGAAGGGGGATTGTTGTGCCAGCTCTGGCCAGCTCGTCCGCTATGCAGTTGCCTTCAATGTCCTGGTGGCCCGGGACCCATATTAGGCTAATGACGAACTGATAAGCCATCTCATGAAGAGATTTGCGACAGTTTGCCACGGTGGCCGAGCTTGTTGTTATCGCATTCAGCGATTTGATCGCAGCTTGGCTGTCACTGTAGATATTTATATGAGTTGCCGCAGGGGCTATTTCCTGAAGACAGCTCAAAGCCTCCTTGATCGCTATGACTTCTGCTTGGAAGACACTGCAGTGATCCTGGAGCCTGAAGGACTGTCTTATGTTCAGCTGTTCGGAGTAGATTCCTCCTCCGACCTTGTTGTCCAGCTTTGAGCCATCAGTAAAGATTCGAATGGCTCCCTTTGGACCAGGTGGTCCAGGGCCAGATGTTTCTGTGAGGGATGATTGTTTCGAAGGGGGTATCTGTATACTCCCTCGGAACGCAGTAGTCCGTTTTTGTGGGGACGATTTTGTTTCTATTTAGGATGGACGCATGACCGGTGTGATGTGACACCCATTGGTCAGAGTCTCTAAGACGGATTGCTGCCATTTCTGCCTGCTCCTTACTTGCAAGGTCAAGGCTCTGCAAGCATAGGATAGCATTTAGCGCATCCGTTGGTGTTGTGCTTAGAGCTCCACTGATGCATAGGGCTGCAGTGCGCTGCACCTTGCCCAGTTGTTTAGTGATGGTCCCCTTCGATAGGGCAGGCCACCACACTGCGACTCCGTAGAGTAGTATTGGTCTGACTATTGCCAGGTAAATCCATTGGACTATTCTTGGGTTCATGCCCCATTTTAGCCCAATGGCTTTCTTGCAAGTGTAGAGGGCTATCGTAGCCTTCTTCACTCTGTCTTTGATGCTCAGGTTCCAGCTAAGTTTTTTGTCAATTACCAACCCTAAGTAACTGGCACTGTCGCTGAAGGAGAGCCTACATCCGTTTAGTATTGGGGGGTTGAGGGACGGGATTTTGTATTTGGTTGTAAACAATACAAGTTCCGTTTTAGAGGGATTGATTCCCAGTCCACGCGACTCTGTCCATTCTGAGAGTCGCGCGAGCTTTGCGGTCATTAGATCGCAGAGTGTTTGAGGGAATTTTCCCGAGAAGATAATGGCAACGTCGTCCGCGTATGCTACCACCTTGCAGCCCCCCCCTTCCAGGTCACACAGTATCTTATTGACTGCTATGTTCCATAGAAGGGGAGACAGGTTACCACCTTGCGGGGTGCCTCTGTTGACATACCTAGACTGAGTGGACGATCCCATTGATGATGTCACTGTCCTGCATGTGAGCAATTGATCTATGAGCATCATCAAGTGACGATCCACTCCCAGGTCAGTCAGGGCCTCTGTGATGGCTCCTGGTATGACGTTGTTAAAAGCTCCCTCAATGTCTAGGAAAGCGATTAAGGAGTATTCGTTGACTTGTAGAGATTTCTCTACCGCCGAGATTACTTCATGGAGTGCCGTTTCCGTGGATTTTCCTTTTCGGTAGGCATGTTGAGCGCCTGACAGCCACTGAGGATTTATAGTTGTCCTCAGCTGCAGCCCGACTAGTCTCTCAAAGGTTTTGAGAAGAAAGGACGATAGACTTATTGGTCTGAAGTCTTTTGGGGTTGAGTGTGAGGGTTTCCCTGCTTTGGGGATAAAGACTATTTTAGCCTTTAGCCAAGCTCGGGGGATTTTTCCCACTGTCAGTATCTTCCTGAAGATACTTTGCAGCCAGTTGATGGCCATGTCCCCGGCTTTTTGCAACTGAGCCGGAATGACTTGGTCCGGGCCAGGCGATTTGTAGGATTTAAAGCTGTTTACTGCCCAGCTAATATTCCGTTTTGTGAGGATGTGCCCCATCGAGGTTTCCGGGCCTTCACTTGGGGTGTCTGCCGGCTCGATGGTCGTACACCCAGGAAAATGAGTATCGAGTAGAATGTGTAGGGAGTCCTCACTAGAGTTAGTCCACGTACCATCCGTTCATAGTCTGGACGTTGATATGCAATGACTGCACCATCAAGTGGCCCATGCGACACCAAGCCGAAGCCTGTTACGCGCGGAACCCAGGCAGAAACGCAGCCCTCCTCCCGCCCAACCGACCGAGGGGCGCTGCCGCATGACGCGCGACGCGTGTTACCGAACCGATCGCGAGCATGCAGGAAAGATAGGTGTTAGACTAAAATTCGAGGAAAATTAGAGCTAAACACAACTCAAAGAGCTAAGCATGCAAAGATAGCTAAAAAATATAACTAATTACGGGAAAGGTATGTTAGTATTAGTGATTTAAGAAGAGGAAGGGAATTAGTAGTTGATATTATGTGGTAAAGGGAATTGAAGTCCGAGCAAAGTACCCTAAATGGTTCGTGCAAGGAATAATTCGATCTACAAAGCGGAAGGAAAAGAGGAATGAAGTTTCTAGTAGATCTAATAGGAATCGTAAAGTTTATGCGGCTCAACAAGTCAGGGCTATCTACATCACCCTTGATCAGGTTGTGCATAAAAATCACACCAAGCATTTTTCTACGACTAACTAAGGTTGGAAGGTTTATTAAAATCAATCTACGAGGATAAGATGGCAGTCTCACACCTGCATCCCAGTTAAGGCCACGCAGAGCAAAAAGTAAAAAGTTTTTCTGGACTGATTCTATACGGTCCTGGTGTACTTTGTACTGGGGGCACCATACACAAGAGCCGTATTCTAAAATCGGACGAACAAGCGAGATATAGAGAGTCTTCGTTATATAGGGGTCGTCAAATTCCTTTGACCACCTCTTTATAAACCCAACACACCCATGGCCTTATTTACCATGGTAGAAATGTGTTCAGAAAACTTCAACTTTGGGTCTAATTTAACACCAAGATCATCAACCAAGGTGATTCTCTCAAGAGAACCACCGCAGAGGCTATAAGGAGCCAATAGGGGGCTGGAGCGATGAAATGTCATTACTTTGCATTTCGAGGCATTTAGGTGTAACATATTTGCACAACACCATGATTGAAAGTTATTGAGATCGGATTGCAAGCGAGAGTGAAATGAAATGTCCTTATACTGGACACAAAGTTTAACATCATCCGCATACATGAGTACTCGAGAGTTTGTTAATACTGAAGGCAGATCATTAATAAAGAGTGTGAATAGTAGGGGGCCTAGATGGCTGCCCTGTGGTACTCCAGAAGTAACCTTAACAGGTGAAGAGAAGGAGTTTTTGAAGAGGACTCTTTGAGACCTAGAACAAAGGTAGCTAGAAATCCATCTCAAGAGATTAGGCGGAAACCCTAAAAGGTCAAGTTTTTGTGCTAAAAGGGAATGGTTTACAGAATCAAATGCTTTACTAAAATCAGTGTAAATGACATCCGTCTGCAAGTAACCTTGAAAGCCTTTAATGATAAAAGAGGTAAACTCTAATAAATTTGTGGTTGTTGATCGTCGCCTTATAAATCCGTGCTGGGACGGAGATATAAGTGATTTGCAGAGATGTTGCAAGTGCGGAGTTAAAATTTTTTCAAACATTTTAGGAATAGCGGATAACTTAGATATACCCCTATAATTATTTGCATCAGACTTGCTACCTTTCTTATGGAGCGGAATAATAAAAGATTCCTTCCAGATGGGGGGAAGCATGAAGAGTTAATAGATAGGGTGAATAGTTTAAGCAAGGGTCCACACAGAGCGTCGGAACAGTACCTGAGTACACAGCCGGGAACTCCGTCGGGACCTGGTGAAAACACCGGCTTAACTAGTCGAAGATCATGAAGCAGTGAGCTTTCATTTAACAAGGGGCTGAAGATGCCATTCGACCTTGGTAAACTGTATGGATACGGCTGACCAGAGTAGCTTTCATGAGAATATGTTGTTTGGAAAAATTTGGCAAAAAGATCGGCAATTGCCTGATCATTGTTTGCTGACATATTGAGAAAAAGATAACGAGGATGGATGTACGGACGTTCTACGCTTACTATTTACGAAGCTGTAAAACTGTTTAGGGTCCTGTGAAAATCGTATCCTGCATCGAGATAGGTAGTTCTTATAGCATTGAGCGTTAAGAACGGAGAAATTTGACCGAGCTATTACATAGTGAGAAAGAGAAGAGGGAGAACCAACTTCTCGAAATTTTTTATAAAGTCTTGATTTTAAATTTTTTAGACTGGATAACTCCTTGGTAAACCAAGGAGGTTTTCCAGATCTAACCGGACAAGAAAGTGGGACACAAGAATCAAAAAATGTGTCAAGTACATTGTAAAAAATGTGTGTGCCTTTCATAACGTCAGTGCACAAGTACAGAGCGGACCAATCAAAATCCCTAATAAGGTTATTAAGCTTCGTAAACTCGGCTTTACGAAAGCAGCGGACACGTTCGGATAGCCTACTCATTCGATCCAATACAGTAGGGCCAATATCGACTGACACTTCGAATGTAGGATGGTAGGAGTCTTCAGGTATACTGAGCGGAAGGGCTCGGGTTAACAACGCTATGGTCGGATCCGAGACAAAGCACAGATCAAGCAATCGACCCAAGGAATTTTTCACATGGTTGACTTGAGACAGGGATAGGTCTAGCAAGCCGTCGATAAAGTCATGTCGTGACATGGGCACAAGGTTATTAGACTCGTTTACCGAAGACCAAACAGCACCTGGCAAATTAAAATCACCAAGAACTATCATATGGTCTTTATCTGATAGCGAGGAAGAAACAGTTTTTAAAGCGGTCAGGTGATGCTCGTATATTAAGATATCCGAGGAAGGTGGAATATACGAGCAAGTAATGAAAATGGAAAAGCCTGGGAGAATCAGTTTTACGCACAGGAATTCCAGGTCTTGTTGAACCTGGACCATGAAATGTTCCGACGTGAAATTTGAGTCCACTGCAATAAGGACCCCACCTCCACGTCGAGACGAACGGTCATTTCTAAAAATTGTGTACCGACCTGCCAAAACTTCGGAACTGTAGTCTGGGCAGCAATTCACAACGCGTGCTTTCTCGTCTCTGCTCGATCAAAAACTGATCTCGCTCTCATTTTATTCTTCTTCTTTTCTCCTTCGTATTCTTTGCGCTCTCTTTACATTGAGAGTGTCTCTATATGTGTTGGTGCTGAGAACACGATTACAGTGGGCTTAATGGCTAGTATTAAATGTATGTACAGTGGTATTAGGGGATAGTACTGCTACAATTCGGCCTATCCTGACAGTGAGGATCTCCTGATTCTCTTTGCCATGTTTGTTGTTATTATGCTGCTCTCAGCCATTTTTCTAACATTTTTCTTTCTTACATTTTTTCTTTGCATTTCGCTTGCTATGATCTTATTCCTTGAATCAGTTACATCCTCTTCATTCTTATTTAAATTGCTTTCGTGTTCATTTACATTTTCATTTTCTAATTTAGTATTTACATTTTGTTCATTATTTACATCTTCTTCATCATCTAATTCATTATTTACATTTTCTTCATCATCTAATTCATTATTTACATTTTCTTCATCATTTAATTCATTGTTTACATTTTCTTCATCATCTAATTCATTATTTACATTTTCTTCATCATCTAATTCATTATTTACATTTTCTTCATCATCTAATTCATTATTTACATTTTCTTCATCATTTAATTCATTATTTACATTTTCATCATCATTTAACTCATTGTTTACATTTTCTTCATCATTTAACTCTTTGTTTACATTTTGATCATAAACCCATGGTTTAATATTGTGGACAGCCCATATTCCTGAATAGGGGATTTGAGTTTGTTGGAATCCTTCTATATCTTGCACAACATACCTATCGTTATCTAAAACTTTTGAAATTCTATACGGTCCCTTGAACTTTGGAGCTAGTTTACTGGACGTTCCTGGTTGTGAGTTGAAATTTCTAATCATAATATAATCATGAATAGAATATAGTCTGGGTCTCTGTCGCTTTGTATCAACGTAACTTTTATTGTACTCTTGAACTTTCTGTTGAACTATTGCTGCTTTGCATCTTGTATACTCTAAGTCTCTTTGGTCGCTACTTTGATTTTCTTCGACTATGTTTTCTTTTAAACTATCTATACTATTGCCCTTTTGTAATACACCAAAGAGCATTACGCTCGGGTATTCGTCTATGCTTCTATTTTTTGTGTTATTCATTGCAAACTCCACTTTGTCCAAAACTTTATGCCATTGCTCATTTTTTTCTACGTCTCGAATCTTGGCAATCATTGGTCCTAAATCTCTATTAATTCTTTCCACTTGCCCGTTAGCTTGCGGAGACCCTGTTGCTATTTTTATGTGATTGATGTTCTGTGATTCTATGAATGATTGAAATTCGTGGGAGGTGAAGCAAGAGCCTCTGTCGGAAACTAGGTGCTTAGGGCGACTGTACGCTTTAAAATAATTTTGCAAAGCATCTATTGCTTCTTTTGAACTTGTTGTTTTTGTAGGATAAAGCCTTATGAATTTTGTGCAGGCATCTATAACCAATAGTATGTGCTTTTTCTTAGATTCACTACTCTTGATGGGACCATAGTGGTCAATGTGGATGACATTGAACGGCGTTGTACCTTTGGGTATTGAGTGTAGATATCCTTCTTTTTTTCCGGTTTTAGATGAAAAGGCTATACACTTCACACAATTCTTGATATGTACATCGACTTTTTTTCTTATTTGCGGAAACCAATAGCTTTTGTTTATTAAATCTGTTACTTTGTCAACACCTACATGTCCCATCTCATCGTGATACTTGTATAAAACACTTTCGATCATTGACTCTGGTACACAAAATAAGAGTCCTTCGTTGTGCTTCTTATAAATTACACCGTTGCGCATTTCATAATATTCATTTTCCCTTTCTAATAACATGTCTTTGACTTTTCTTAACTTTTCATCTCTACTTTGTGATATTATTAAATTATCTTCGAAAGTATTTGTTTCTAATATTAAACGAGAAGGAACGTGTGAGTCGTTTCTGGGGACACGACTCTACTTATACCCGTACTCAGTCAGTATATACATACACTTTTGAGCTTATGATTTTTTAGAATTTTAGAAAAAAAAAAAAAAATTTTACATTTTACATTTTTTTGCTACATATGCTATCTACATCTACATATAAAATGTCTATTATACATCTAATATGTAGATTGTACATGTTCCATTCATATTCTACATCTCCTCCGCTAGGGGTTGCTCGCGCACTGAACGCGGCAGAGTGTGCGAGCGAGAAGGAAAATGACTTGCTTGAATGCGTCAGGAGGGGGAAGGGGAAGCAACTGAAAATTAATTTCTTCATTCTGGCTTTAATTATGATCCGATCTGATTCAGATTCGGCAGTCTGGTAGATATGGGCATTCTCTACGACACTGCGTTTTTAGTTTTATCGTATCTTTAAAAATGTGCCTGCCACAGATTTTCGTCCTTTGTGGAGGCGGAAGGGGGCGGGGCGAAATTTTGAAACTCACATTTGTAGCAGTGTGATATCACATGAGTCTGGAAACAAAATTTGGTTCCCCTAGCTTTTATAGTCTCTGAGATAGGCGCTCAACAAGACAGACAGACGGACAGACGGACAGACGGACAGACGGACGGACAGGGACAGACAGACATGGCTATATCGACTCGGCTATTGATGCTGATCAAGAATATATATACTTTATGGGGTCGGAAACGTTTCCTTCTCTGCGTTACACACATCCACTTCTACCACAAATCTAATATACCCCCCTTAACTCTTTTTTTGAGTACGGGTATAAATATTATTGTTACGACTGAGTGCATCTACATGCTGCATCCTTTTTCCAGATCTGTGTTCGAGATCAAAATCATAATTTTGCAATCTGATGCCCATCTCGCTATACGAGGGTTTAGCTCTTTTTTATTTAACGTTAATGTTAATGAATTACAGTCGGTCACTATTTTGAATTTAATACCTTGTAGATAGACACGAAATCTTTTGAGTGCGTTTATGATCGCTAATGTTTCTAGCTCGAAGCTATGATATCTCGACTCGACATCTGTAGTTCTCTTGGAGAAGTAAAATATTGGATGGAATTTACTATCATTCTTTCTTTGAAGAAGAATGGCTCCATAACCTAAAGAGCTTGCATCACAGTGCAGCTCGGTTTCGTCGTGTGGATTATAAATTGCTAAAATCGGAGTTTCTATCAGCTTATTTTTTAGCGCTTGAAATGCTTCTATCTCTACTTCTCCAAACTCAAATTTTTTATCCTTTCTTGTTGCATCATATAATGGCTTTGCTATTAATGCGAAATCTTTGATGAACCTCCTAAAGTAAGAACATAGACCAATGAAGCTTTGAATTTCGTGCACTTTTTTGGGTACCGGGAAACTATTTATGGCGTCTATGCCCGTCTCATTTGCACATATGCCATTTCCTGTTACTGTATACCCTAGATAGTTTACAGACGATTGCAAAAATTCGCATTTATCAAGTCGAAGATTTAAACTGTTGTCTCCTACTCTTTTAAAAACTTCTTTAAGTATCTTAAAGTGGGTGTTGATATCTTCTGAAGCAATCATTATGTCATCTAAATAAATGATTACTCTACCATCTTTGACCATATCAGAAAAAAATTTTATTTATGTATCTTTGAAACGTAGGAGATGCATTCTTTAGCCCAAATGGCATTCTTGTGTATTCAAATTGTCCTAAAGGCGTTGTAAACGAGGTGTATTTGATAGAATCCTCATGCATGAATACATGATGAAACCCATTTTTTAGATCTAGTTTGGAAAATAACTTCTTGTTCGCTAACCTTTCTAACAGATCATCTATCAGGGGGATTGGATAGTTGTCTTTTATAGTTACTTTGTTCAGCCTACGATAATCTACACATAATCTTAGCTCACCAGTCTTCTTTTTAATTAGAACTATTGGTGATACGAACTCTGATTCGCTGGGACGTATATAACCTAATTCTAGGTTTTCATCTAGAATTTTTTGTACTTCTGTTTTTTCCATGTATGATAATCTCCGTGGTGGACAATTGAATGGTTTATCACTCTCTACCGTGATTTTCATTACAGTTTTTACTTTGGGTTCTAGTGATCTATTGGCTAGCAAATATTGTTCTTCGAAGATACGTTTGAATTGTTCTCTTACTTTATAATTAATTTCTTCCCCACCTTGAAAGTAGCGTTGCCTTCTTGCACAACATTGATGGCTAACATTTCTTTATCAAAATCGTTTGGCTCGCCTTCTACGTTGACGTCTATGTTTTCTTTGCCTTGTATATGTACATTGTTTTTAAAAGGATTCGATTTCACTACTTCTGGCTTTGAATTTGTAATATTAATTTTATTGTTTGACTTAACTTTGTGATAGCTCGCTACGTTGATTTTTTCTTTTGGCTCCACTATTTCCGCTACTATTGACTCTACTTTTGGCTCTACTACTTCCGCTACTATTGACTCTACTTTTGACTCTACTTTTGACTCTTCTGTTGAGACTTTACGTTGTCTTATACTCTTTGTTGTTTCTGTGATGCCTACCCTTACAGGCTGTTCATAGTTATCATACCATTTTACATCGATCAATCTGGTCTTAGTATCGTTCACTGAAATTAATTGTAAATTGCATAGCTCTAAGAAATCTCTACCTAGTACCATATTGTACCTTGTAGACTCATTGTTCACGACCATTGTTTCAATATTAACAGTTTTATTTGAAGTTATAATGTTACAAAATATTTTTCCAAAAATGACTAATTTACTATTATTTATTCCAACATAATCTTCATGGTCTTCAGTGTTACGAATTTTAAGTCCTTCAGGAACTATTGATTGTTTAACAAATGAGATCGGACTTCCCGAGTCTAGAAGGCACTCTATGTAATATACTTTGTCAGAAAAATGAGGAAATCTTATATTATAATATCTTACGTAATCGTTTTTAGTTTCTTTGATGTTCTTCTTATACAGCTTGCAATCTCTGGCCACATGCCCGTATTCACCACAGGCATAGCAAGCTCCATCTGGGCGTACAGGCTTAGTGTGGTCCCTGGTTGGCTTACATCTGACTTGGGTCCTGTGTAGTTCTTAACGTCAGCCAAGGAAGGACGCATCTTGGTGGGTGGTGGACGAGGTCTGTTCAGGTGCTGGAATGCCATAAGCATAGCCTCTGTCGAGACAAAACATTGAAGCAATGCTTGATTGCGTAACTGTTGATCCGGGATTCCATCAATCAAGTATTGTATGGTCTCAGCGTCTTTCATATTTAAATCTTTGGCAAGTAGCAACTTTTCGTGATAGTACACCACGAACTTTTCATCAAATATCCATTTTCGTTGTTCAAACTTGCGACGAGTTTCCAGAATGTTGTCCTTGTTTCCAAACATGACACGAAGTTGATGTAGAATTTGATCAATGCCCGAGGAGAGAGGCGAGTAGTTTGCGAAGAACCAAGCACTGGCTTTGCCTTTAATGCGTGCGCAAATGAGTGAGCGCATAATGTCATCTTCAACTTTGAAAATGGCTTGAACATTTTTTATGCAGGTTAGCCAAACATCAATATCACCTTCGCCATTGAACTCAGGAACGCATTCTTTTATTACATTAAATGGGACAGCTGATTTTTTGCGCAGCTGTTCGTTTTCGTGTTGCAGGTTTTCGATGGTTTGTTCTAGTGTTGCAAAATTACTATTTATCGGAGTGGGGCTGGAGCTGCCAACTTCTATTAATGTTCCGATTTCTTCTTTGTTGTCTTTTTCGAATACCAACGACATCTTTTTTGTGGTCTGCACTATTGCTTCAATCGGCGTTTTCTTCTTTCCTCAACGTTTCGTTGTGTGCGTCGAACTCAACGAGCAGGTCAGTATATCCGTCCTTGTCTGATACACTGCTAGCTGAAGCTGTGGGTACAGTGCCGTTGTCGGAGTCTCCAGAAATTTCGCCAGTGCCTTTTAATGCGTAGTTGATTTCGTTATTTTCTTTGTGTTTTGGAATTGCGCCTTGATTGTCGATTATTGGTCCAGGTCCACGCTCAAATGCAGGAATTTCATTCAGCATTGCAATCAAGCTGGCCTTACTACCCTCTGTGGGCAGATTTAATCGAGCACACCAAGTCTTCAATCCGATAAGTGTATAGTTGTTGATGTCGAGATTATCCATTTTTATTGTTTTAGTCAGTAGCTTTTAATTGAGTGGGAGTTCTAACTTTAGTGGGCTTCTGAACCACTTCTGAAATTGTAGTCTGGGCAGCAATTCACAACGCGTGCTTTCTCGTCTCTGCTCGATCAAAAACTGATCTCGCTCTCATTTTATTCTTCTCCTTTTCTCCTTCGTATTCTTTGCGCTCTCTTTACATTGAGAGTGTCTCTATATGTGTTGGTGCTGAGAACACGATTACAGTGGGCTTAATGGCTAGTATTAAATGTATGTACAGTGGTATTAGGGGATAGTACTGCTACAGAACTAAGGATGTCCGGCTTTAACCAGGTCTCGGTGAACACAATAACGTGGGATGAGAATGCGAGACTCTCAAGGAAAAGAGTGCTGAGCTTACTACGCAAGCCTCTAGCATTCTGGTAGGTAACTACAAGAGAGGAAGTTAGTTTTTTGGATGGGTGGAAGTAGAGGTGGAAGATGAGTATAGAGATGGAGCACTGGTCTGAATGCTAGGAAGAGTAATGGGGGGCCTATTCTTTTTCTTAGCCTTAAACTCTTTAACCACCAAATGCTCTGGCCAAAACTTGGCGGAACAAATGGTTTCAAATTGAGTTGGGGAGACGCTTATCTTGAAGGAAGATATCTCCCTGGCGTAAGAAAAGTTAAATTTTTCCACCTTTAAGCCGACGGCTTTTATTTTGCTTTGTATAAAAGCGGTCACATCATTGGATGTGAGGTCAGGGGCTAGCCGCGAGACAAAAACTTGTCGCTTTGGTGGGACTCCCACCAGTGGTTTTGGCACCACAGGCCTAGTACCTGTGATGGCAGTATCCGGTGGTCCTGGACATCTATTAGCTGGTGGGAGCAAAACTGAGGGGATAGTTAAGGGGTTGGGTGCGGACTCGACGGACACGGACTCTACAGACATTTCTAACTGCATACTCTCCGAAGTGACGCATTCGGCTCCCGAATCTGCATCACCAGCAGCGATCGTTGCCCTTGGAGTAGCAAACGTAATCAACTGCTGCACTAAGGGAGTGGTCGGAGTAAGTTTTTCGGATGCCGGCGGACATGAGGCAGTCGGCACTTGCAAGTCCCGCGGAGTAGACTTCTTGCGCCTCGGAGACTCAGCCAGCAGCTGTAAACTGCTGAACTGAGTGTTCATGGCCAAGAGCCGATCGTACTGCTTTTTAAAGCCCACGATCAGCTCTTTGAAGCCACTCCGCGTCTGCCTCATGAACGAACGCATGTCGTTTTCCACAGCACGGCATTCCTCACAACTATAATGTAGGCCGTTGTTTTGGGAAATGGCGTCTCCTACACGGCCCGATATCCCTACACATTTTGCGTGCACTACGCTTTCGCAAAGCCAGCAGGGGATATTGGGCTGGTCATGGGTGATCTGCTTCTTGCAGGTTTTTTTGGCACAGACGACAGAAAATTCCATATTTATGTCTTTTATTATTTTTTTACTTCGGGAAAAAAAAAGTTCAAAACAAATAGCAATCAGACCACTGTGCAGAGCAAATGCTTAGAGCAATGCTTAAAGCGAAATCGGAAAAAAAGAGAGAGAGGAGAGTGGTTGCAGCAACAGCTTATAAGTGAGAGCGTTACTGCACAAAAGGTTACAAGAGCGAGAGCGAAAGAACAGTTATTGAGAGTTAGGTGATAGAGAGAGTGATAGAAGGCAATAAATACGACAAAGAGCGGCTAAATGTAATGAGAGGGCGTACTTACGAAAAGCAACAACACAAACACACGACTAACCGACGCACAAAATTTATTAAATAAGTTGTGTTTTTACACAATTAACAGGCATGCACCCGCGGTAAAAGAATGATTTTAATGTATGTTAGTAAGAGAGTTAAATTATAGATAAAAAACACCGGCTGTTTAAGTTAAACAAAAGGAAAATGCGGAGCGCAAAACAAAAACACGTCTGGTCACTACGAAAGAGAACGAAACCGTTCTCTTGAGGTATCCCACCGAGGGGGATGTTTTTGACAGGATCTTGCGTAGCCTTGCGGCTTCTGACGTGTCCTCAATTTCGGAGCAAAATTTGTGCCAAGAGGCCCTTTTTGCTCTCCTTGTTTCTTTTTTGTATAGGGTTAGCTTACTTTTGTAATTTTCCCAATGCGCTTCCTCGCTGCTGCTTTTGGCTCTGTTAAAGAGAGTCCTGCAGTCTTTCCGGAGGGTATCTATATGTTTAGACCACCAGGGGGTTTCTTTTTCCCTCTTGGTTTGGTTGGGGGGCAAGCTGCCATGAAGGCCTTGTTGCAAGCTTCCGTGAAATTGTCCACAAGACGATTAAGATCGTCTCGATAGGATTGTCTCGATGTACCTGTGGTCGGAGAAGGAGTGGTCCTCTAGGACTCTCCAACTTTCCATTATGTCTGACAGTTTGTGAGACAATAGAGTGAGGTCAATAACCTCTTGACGGTTTTTTATGATAAAAGTGGGGTCATTACCCCGATTACCGATAATTAGGTTGGAGTTCAGGATGAAGCTGAAAAGTGACTCACCCCTTACATTTGTATCCGAGCTCCCCCATTGGGTGTGATGAGCGTTGGCATCGCAGCCTATTAGTAGGCTTGTATCCGACCTCTCGCTGTCGCTGGCAATCTTGCGAACGAGGTCACTGGGAGGATCGCTTTCCTCGTGAGCCATGT
The DNA here is from genome assembly GCF_018151105.1 of Drosophila obscura. Taxonomy (NCBI): domain Eukaryota; kingdom Metazoa; phylum Arthropoda; class Insecta; order Diptera; family Drosophilidae; genus Drosophila; species Drosophila obscura. Next base: position 2,941,326 of record NW_024542880.1, on the reverse strand, counting down.
AGGACGACACCAGGTTCAGGCGTGTCCCTTGTAGCTCTAGGCTAGCTGCCGTATTGTCGCCATTGCTAAAATTGTGGAGCAGAAAGATATTTAGGTGCTTTCTTGCTAATATGCAGGTTCTAATTTTACCTTCAGTTTGGGCTACAATCAGCTTGTAGTCCTTCGTCGCTAATCCACAGACCCTGCCTCCTACCACCCAGGGCTCTTGGATTAGGACTATGTCCCCTCCGCTTGCGACTAAGCGGAGTATCAGGGCAGCGGATGCTGCTTTACAGTGATGGAGATTTATCTGCAGAAGCCTCAGAGACTTCATTAGAAACGCGCCTCGACAGAACGCGCCTCGGTCGCTGCGTCCGACTTATAGACCTTCATGGTCACCGAGCTGAACCCGAAGTTAAGCTCTCCCCTGGCTGCCTCGATCGGGGCTAGCGATTCTTTGTTCAGCACAACCACCGCCTGATTTGTGGGGCCCTTTGATGCCTCCACTTTGACCACCCTCCAATCTGAGGTTGTCAGTGTGGGGTTGCATCTCTGCAACATCGTGAGGATCCGCTCGGGCTCCTTGAAAGTGGCCGGTACCCATATACGGGCCCTTGGCCTACTGGGCACCTCGCTCCAGTCCACAGCGACGAGCTTTGCCCCGGCGTAGACCTCACCGATTTGCGCCACCGCAGCTTTGTATAGCTTTACGGAGCGCTCATCCTCGCAGGCTACCACCTTGATGCTCCCCTGGAACCATCCCATGTCTTTGCAGACTGGGGGTGGCCCGGGATCCTTCTCTAGAAGCTCGAAGCAGCGGTCGGCCAGTGCCGCTTCCACCCACTTCCACTGGCTTCTGGGTATCAGCGTCCTCTCCTTGGCAATCTGCGCGAAGGATACATTCGGTATAACCCTGGATCGCTTCGCGACAGGTCCGGGCGTCTCTTGAGAGCGCTGCCTCTTCGGTTGGGCGGCCACCTTCTGTGGCTCCACACTGAAGTTGGGCAACACCACCGAGGCCCATTCCACTTTCTTCAGCCAGTCTGCTGTTGGACTGACTTCCTGGCTTGCGTTCTGCCGACGGAGTATGTGCCCAGCACTCCTCTTTTCGGCATAACTGAATTTTTTGGTTTGGACGCTGGTTGATGGTAAGCCATCACCCGCCGCTTCACCAGAAGGTTGAGCAGCCGCAATATTGCTTAGCTGCCCTACCATGGTATCAGTTTTGGGTGTTGTCTTTCCACCCATCCCAGGTTTGGGATGGGACCCACCCGGATTCATACCCGCGTCCTTCACCGTGCAGGTCTTTCCTGCTTCTGAGCGGATTTGGCCAGGCCTTTGGGCCGTTGCCTTCTCTCGCTTGGGATTGCTTCCTGTAGGCATTTGGGGAGTGCCTCTCTCGTTTTTGTTGTTGTTTATATTGTTGAATTTGTCCATATAATTCCCACGAGCTGCAGAGAAGGGGAACGGTCCACCCCGGCAGAGCTCTGCGTTACCCGGGTAAGGCATACTTAGAACAGGGGGCTGCCAAGTCCCTGAGCTCTCCGTTCACGACTGGGCTAGTTTTTATACCGGGCCCCCAGCCAGGCTGACTCTTGGCACGGGTCGAGTGACACCTTAGTCCGGCCCGGTGTGAGGTGAGTGTTGGGGCTGGGATGTGGGTAGGTGTTGTGTAGGGATGGGATTGTGTGAGCTACTTAATGAGAGGCGGCACCACAAGCGCATCGTCAGTGTTGCTGCGTCGCGAACACCCGCTGGCTGTCCGGGACTGCTTATTTCGGTACTCTCCCTCAGAGCCAACTTAGTTGGTACTCTTTAAGATGCCCGCTTATTCGCAGCTGACCTACCCACTAGGGTAGGCCGTTCGCTATCCGCAACCAGCGACCCGTCCGGTGGCCTCAGCTAGGCCCCCTCTGAGCCACCTCAAAGCCCAATAGGATCATCGGAAAGGGGTAACATAAATGAAACAAAAATACAAGTCAATGACGAACAAAACTATCGATCAGTTGCGAAATACCTCGAAAATTAAAAAATGAATTACTACACCTACCAACTTAAAAGTAGCAAAGGATTACAAGTGGTTATCAGGAATCGAACCAACAGTCCCAATCAATGAGATAATAGATGGACTTAACGATAAGGGCTTCGAAGTCAAAATGGCTATGAACATAATAAATATAAATAAAATTCCCCAGCCAATGTTCAAAGTAGAACTGACACCTGAAAGTATGCATATAAGTTAAAATGAAGTTCACCCAATATACAAGCTTCCATATCTACTGCACCGTATGATCATGAGGAACCACACAAACGAAATGGACCGGTCCAATGCACAAATTGCCAGGAATATGGACATCCGAACCCTATTGCACTCTACGGGCAGTCTGCGTTGCCTGTGGTGATGTTCATCTCACTGAGGCCTGCCCCGTAAATAAGGAGGACCCATCTGCCAAAAAATGTAGCAACTGTGGGGCAAACCATACTGCCAACTATAGAGGTTGTCCTGTCTATAAAGAATTGGAAAATCGCCTATACCAACAAATAACTGCAGCTCGAGACCCGGTCGTCCGACAAAACTTAACATATATACCATCAACTACGACTCCAGGAGTTTCTTTTGTTCAGGCGTTAAGCTACAACAACGGGTCGTACGCCTCAGTCTCTAAGCCGACACTTCAACCAACCACAGCTGGAGTAATGCAGAATCAGGCATCAAATCAGATCCCAGAAATCTCTGCCCAACATACACCTGCTAATCCATCCCAATTGCCTAGTGGAATTGAGTCAATGCTGGTAAATATAACTAACACAATGGTAGCAATACAACAAACGATGCAGGAGCTTATGCGCAAACAAAATCTCCTCCTGGAGCTCCTAATCAAACAGAAATCTGTTTAAATGGCCTGTCTGAATATATGTTTCTGGAATGCAAATGGCATTTCGCAGCACAAATGCGAGCTCTTACAGTTCCTCGCTCAACACGACATTGACGCCATTCTCATATCAGAGACTCACCTAACAAATAAATACTATTTTCACCTCGATGGCTATAACTTCTATGCAACAAATCATCCCGATGGTAAGGCACATGGAGGTACTAGCGTTCTGATCAAGAATCGCATTAGGAATTATCCATTGCCTTCATTTGATACACCTTATCTACAGGCAACAGAAATTCATATTGAAATTCAGAACGGCTACCTAAACCTAGCCGCAGTATACTGCCCACCACGCTTCTGCATTTCCGAAACAGAATTTGTAACATTCTTCGACCTACTAGGTGACCGATTTAAAGCAGCTGGTGACTACAATGCCAAGCACACCCATTGGGGATCTAGACTTACCAACCCGAAAGGAAGATAACTATATAACGCTATAATAACCCCACGAAACAAGCTAGACTTTATCTCTCCGGGCAAGCCCACATATTGGCCCACAGATCCAAACAAGCAACCCGACTTGATTGATTTTGCAGTTACACGAAGGGTGCTCTAAGCTCAGATTAATGTAGATCACTTAACAGATCTATCATCGGATCACTCGCCCATTCTACTTCACCTTTACGACCATCCACAGCTTTTGGAACGCCCACACTTTTTAACTGCTAGCAAAACAGATTGGCTCAAATACAGGAATTAATAAGCTCTCATATTGATAGCTGCCCAAACATTAATTGTAAAGATGACATTGATAGGTCAGTCGAAGCATTGGTATCCTCAATGTCACTGGCGGCAAAACACTCAACACCAATATTAGCATCTAATAAACTTTCCAACAGCAGTCGTATTTCTAGGCACATTGAAGTGCTGCTACGCGATAAAAGAAGGCTTCGCCGAGAGTGGCAAGCACACAGATCACCTGCCTTGAAAAAGCGGCTAAAAATAGCCAACCACCTACTACGCAAAGCCCTAGAAGATGAAAAAAACCGAGCTCAAATATCCTATATGGAGCAACTTTCCCCAACTAGCAAACGATTTCCACTGTGGAAAGCAAAATCAGGCGTATGCCCACCAATCGAGAGTGAATCACCATTGCGTACACAAACAGGACAGTGGGCTCGCAGCAACAAAGAGAAGGCAAATACATTTGCCGTCCATCTAGAAAACGTCTTCAAACCACACCCAGCAACAAATAGCTTTGTGCTCCCACCAACCAACAATCCCGAAGCTACTCCGCCTATCATATTCCAATCAGGAGAAGTCACAAGGGTCATTAAAGACCAAACCTCAAAGCAAAAGAAAGCTCCGGGCCACGATTTCATCTCCCCTAAAATGATCATAGAATTGCCGAGCTGTGCAGTGTACTTCCTTACTGTGATATTCAACAGCATGATCAAATGGGGCTATTATCCTCAAGAATGGAGGAAATCAGTCATCACAATGATCCATAAAGCCGGAAAAGACAAGTCCAAGCCATCATCATATAGACCTATCAGCCTACTGCCTTGCCTATCAAAGATATTTGAGAAGCTGCTCCTGAATCGTATCAAGCAACACCTACACATCAACGGTGCCATCCCGACTCACCAATTTGGATTTCGAGAAAAACACGGAACCATTGAACAAGTAAACCGTATAACCTTTGAGATACGAAATGCATTTGAAAGACGGTAGTATTGCTCCGCTGTTTTTCTGGATGACGCCCAGGCTTTCGACCGCGTTTGGTTAGATGGCTTAATCCACAAAATCAAAATTTTACTCCCACAGAACATCCATGGAATATTGGAGTCATACCTACAGTAAAGAAGTTTCGCAGTACGATCAAAGATTTCCTCTCTGAATATCATCCAATTGAAGCTGGTGTACCGCAAGGCAGCGTGCTTGGACCGACACTGTATATCATATTCACAGCAGATCTACCGACAAACAGCCTAACAACAACTTCGACATTTGCTGATGATACTGCCATATTAAGTCGCTCCAAGTGCCCAAGAAGAGCCACGGAACACTTATCATCTCATCTCGTGGGCTTAGAAACATGGCTAGCAGACTGGCGGATACATGTAAACGAGCAAAAGTGCAAGCATGTCACCTTCACGTTAAACAGACAAACTTGCCACCTTCACGTTAAACAGACAAACTTGCCCTCCATTATTTCTGAACAATATCAACATTCCACAAACCACCGAAGTAACATACCTTGGTGTTCATCTGAATAGGAGGCTTACTTGGCGTAAACACATCGAAGCGAAGAGAAGTCTACTTAAATTTAAAGTCAGTAATCTACATTGGCTAATAAACACCCGTTCACCACTAAAACTGGAGTACAAAGTACTTTTGTACAATGCAGTTCTCAAGCCCATCTGGACATACGGCTCCGAGCTATGAGGAAATGCTTGCGTTAGTAATTTAGAAATAATCCAGAGAGCTCAATCGAAGATACTAAGAACTATCACTGGCGCACCATGGTATATACGGAATGAAAATATCCATAAAGACTTAAATGTAGGATCAGTTAAAGATGAAATTGCCAAAGTGAAAGCAAAGTACCAGGCCAAGCTTCAAGCCCATCCTAATAGACTTGCGCAGTCTTTAACTTGGCACACTAGCCATACACGACTCCGGCGAAGAGACCTCCCCACCCAGCAATAATACTTAGCTAGGGACGTACTCTAAGTAATTAATGTAATTGATTAAATAAATATATATGAGGCTAAGATTTGTATACTTGTCGTAAGTCTCTAATAGGGAAGACTCGATAAATAAAAAAATCCCGTAATAATAAAAAAAAAAAATAACAAAACATTTCTAAGCCCCAAGTCTTTAAGAAAAAGTTGGTTTTGTTTCTTGAGGAAAACTCGTGTCGAGTAGTGTTGTTGATCATAGAGATGGAATTCAAGCCCTGTTGGTATTGCAACTGATTTTGACCATTGTGAGCGTTTTATAGTTTCTTTTAACATTATATGTTAAGCACAAAGATATACAGGGGTGCCACAGAAATCACTAGTGAAATGGGAAACCGCGCAGAGGATTTCCGCTACAAAATTTCCGCCGTGCCACAGAAATCCGATCGATTTCATTTTTCTTAGCATTGTCACAAACCAAATTCGAACTAAGGCTACTAAGGCTGACACCTTTAAAGATTTAATTCGAATAGGGATCATTTTGCAGTTTTTTTTTTGATTTTATCATATCAAAACAATTGTTTTTTAATTTTTTTCCTTTTATGATATAAAATAATTGATTTTTCAAAGCTGTACTTTTATAATTTCAAAGCAAAAAAAAATCCCATAACAATGTAATCGGAAACTCTAGCAGTTGTCTGGAAACTCTGCACGCATGGTAGCAATCAGCTGTTAAAAAAAAACACACATCTAAATTTTACGGTAAACTTAATTAAAATGTCTTTAACGGGACTGTTGGCCATCGAAGAACCACGGAGGCAACATATTAGAATACAAACCTTGCAGCGCAGGCTTCTCAGATGCGCATCGGACTCGTTTTCACGTTCAGACGATACGTATGTGGTTTTTGTGATTGTCTTCTCAAACTACTGCTAATTTCGTTCATTACAATTACCAATTTTTGGTATAATGAACCCTATGCTTCTATTTGTGCTGCCATGGGTCTGCGCTTAGCCGAACAGGGGTTTTTGACATAAATGCAATGGCAATAATGTGTAAAAATGCTTTGCTAGTTTTGTTTTGGCATTTTTGCCACCTGGTAGAACTACAAATAACTACAAATGTAAAAAAGGTGGCATTACTGTATTAATTTCGAAAGTCCGAATCGCCCTAGGTGGCCACCTCGCTCTGGAGCGGATTGAGAGCGGAATCGTAAAGTGGTCACTTCCGTTTGTGCCTTGAAGGTGGTTTGATGTGTTTTGCTCGCGCTCCGGAAAAAAAAAAAAAGGAAAGAACAAAACTTTGGTTCAAAATTAAATCCATCAACACGGAATACTAGCCGGTTGTTTGTTTAATCGAGCTTCTTATATAAATATTGAATAAATTTGAAGGATTACAATTTTATTAAAGGATTAAGGTGAGTCTTGTGAATTGAAAGTTTTGGTGAAGCAGAGTGTGAAAGTGGCTGACGCCATGGCGTCGAGCCAGAATTGTGAGTCGATGGAGGATATCTCGTCTGATATGGAAGAGTCATCTGATTTCTCAGCACCGGACAATTCCGGTAAAGCAATTAAGAGAAACGCGATAATTAAAAAGGCAATTTGCAAGGCTCAGCGTATGGACAAAAATGTGTCAGGAAGTAAGGTTAAGGTGAGCTCTTCAGACTTAAAAGACATGCTTCATACTGAAGTTGTTCAGAAAAGTGGTGTTCTAGATGTTGAGACAAGGATTAAGCAAGGGAATATAAATACAAGTGATGACTCAGCAAATCAAAAAAAATGGACGGAATATAAGTATGACGTTAGTTTTGTTGGCGAAGCGGCTGTCATTTTTAACACTGGTCAGGTGGAAAATATTCAAAATATTAGGGTTAAGAATGGTCTGTTCTTCTACGAAAAAATTAAAGGGCTAAAGCTGCCAGGGCTTTGCAATATTGTTGCTTTAGGCATTTCGTCTTACAAGGTATATTTCCAGAATGGAAAGTTTGCAAATGAGGCTGTGAGGAACGTTAATTTAAAAAGCATGAACATATCAGCGTATATACCAGGGGATTATGTAGAAACATATGGAGTTATTAACGAGAAGGAACGTACTCCCGTACTCAGTCTGTATATACATTTTTGAGCTAATGATTTTTTACATTTTACATTTTTTTGCTACATCTGTTATCTACATCTACATCTACAATGTATATTCCACATCTAACATGTAGATTGTACATGTACCATTTATATTCTACATCTCCTCAGCTAGCGGTTGCTCGCGCACTGAACGCAGAGTGTGCGAGCGAGAAAGAGAATCAGTAGCGTCAGCAGCGCTGGAGAAGGAGAGGGAACCAACAGAAAATTCAGGTAAAATCAGAGACAGGGGCTACTGAAGTAGTGTGGGAACCCACTCTATCAGTGAAAATTGGTTTTTCAAATGTAGAAATCCCATCTCATGTTGTTTTGAATTACTGCAGACTAGAAGTTTCTCATTTTTTACGAAATATTTTACAGTGTTTTAACTGTGGACGGATTGGTCACGGTTCAAGAACGTGTAAAGCAAAGAAGCGTTGTCTACGTTGTGGTGCGCCGGAGTGCACATCTCCGAATTGTCAGGTGCACAAATGCATTTTATGTAACAGTAATGAACACACGGCTCGTGATAAGAACGTATGTCCAAAATGGGCACTTGAGGAAAAAATAATGAAAGTTATGTGTGTAAAGAAATTGTCGAGGAAAGAAGTGACATCCCAATACTCGATAAATAACACTACACTTTCAGAGGTAGCGCTTGTTTTTTTCACATAGCTCTAGTATCTTACGTCTGGTTGTAAAGAAATTTACTATTTTTAAAAGGTAATTAAAACAGCTAGAAGTTAAGCCCAAATACTTTTTCAGCTTACCGTCTGGGAAATATAAAGCATTGAAATGCAAAAATGATGATTTTTGTGCGGTATTTTTTACGAAATTTTGACTTTAAAAACTCAGGAAAAGTCGAAAAAAAATTATATCTTGTGTCCTCTATTTTTTTGTGTATAGGTGCGTTAATTTGGCGTCGTTTAAGGTATCGCTCATTAAAATCTATGGAGAGACTTTGGAGCTAAAATTCGTTAACCAAACCTAAAAAATGGAAAAAATTAACAAACGAGAAGGAACGTGCGAGTCGCTTCTGGGGACACGACTCTACTTATACCCGTACTCAGTCAGTATATACATTTTTGATCTTATGATTTTTTAGAATTTTAGAAAAAAAAAAAATTTTACATTTTACATTATTTTCCTACATCTGATATCTACATCTACATCTACAATGTATATTCTACATCTAACATGTAGATTGTACAATGTACATGCTCCATTTAGATTCTACATCTCCTCCGCTAGGGGTTGCTCGCGCACTGAACGCGGCAGAGTGTGCGAGCGAGAAGGAAAATGAGTTTCGTTGTCGTCGTCGGGAGGGGGGACAGGGGAAGCAACTGAAAATTAATTTCTTCATTCTGGCTATAATTATGATCCGATCTGATTCAGATTCGGCAGTCTGGTAGGTATGGGCATTTTCTACGATACTGCGTTTTTAGTTTTATCGTATCTTTAAAAATGTGCCTGCCACAGATTTTCGTCCTTTGTGGGGGCGGAAGGGGGCGGGGCAAAATTTTGAAATACACTTGTAGCAGTTTCATATCACATGAGTGTGGAAACCAAATTTGGTTGCCCTAGCTCTTATAGTCTCTGAGATCTAGGCGCTCAACAAGACGGACAGACAGACAGACGGACAGACGGACAGACAGACATGGCTCTATCGACTCGGCTGTTGATGCTGATCAAGAATATATATACTTTATGGGGTCGGAAACGTTTCCTTCTCTGCGTTACACACATCCACTTTTACCACAAATCTAATATACCCCTTAACTCTTTTTTGAGTACGGGTATAAAAATACCTTTTTGAAGGCGGCGGGCCCAACTGCCAATTGGGAACAAAGCAAACAAAAAAGGGTTGTACATTTGGAACCTGATCGACCAACCTTCGAAAAGGTATGTGAAAAAAAAAAAAAAAAAAAAAAAAAAAAGCGGGGGGGGGGGGGGGGGGGGGGGGGGGGGGGGGGGGGGGGGGGGGGGGGGGGGGGGGGGGGGGGGGGGGGGGGGGGGGGGGGGGGGGGGGGGGAAAAGGGGGGGGGGGGGGGGGGGGGGGGGGGGGGGGGGTTGCGGGGGGGGGGGGGGGGGGGGGGGGGGGGGGGGGGGGGGGGGGGAAAGGGAAGAAAAAGAGGGAAGAAAAAAAAAAAAAAAGGGGGTGTTTTGGGGGGGGGGGGGGGGGGGGGGGGGGGGGGGGGGGGGGGGGGGGGGGGGGGGGGGGGGGGGGGGGGGGGGGGGGGGGGGGGGGGAGGGGGGGGGGGGCCGGGGGGGGGGGTGGGGGGAAAAAAAAAAAAAAAAAAAGGGGGGGGGGGGGGTTTTTCTTTCTTTGTTAAAAAAAAAATTTTTTTAAAAAAAAAAAAAACCCCCTTCATTTTTTTTAGTACGGGTAAAAAAAGCGCTACCTCTGAAAAAAGCTTAAAAAAAAATACCAGTTTTCAAACATTCTTCAAAAAAAGTTCTGCCATAAAAAAAAAAAAATATCATCAAACCATTTCTAAGCCCCAAATCTTTAAGAAAAAGTTCGTTTTGTTCCTTGAGGAAAAATCGTGTTGACTAGTGTAACCGTAACAAGCCAAAGCACAATGGAGACCACATTCGTCATACGCTCGGTTCGGAGAAAATTACATCAACAAAACATCAACTGAACGTCGATACAGCTTGCACACGAGTTTTGCAGGCTGGCTTTAGAGCTGGCTCCAGGCTCTCTTGAAATTTTTTAGAGCCAGCTCTAGAGCCAGCCGCTCTCTTGTATGCATACAGCATACGAAGACACACGAAGTTGGTTCTTTGCCGCTGCGACAGCCGAGCCGAGTAGTCGCGACGACTGTATGTGTGCACATGCATAGGTTTTTTACAGCGCTGTCGAAATATATCCTTCACTTTATAAGTGTAAGTTAATTTTGCAAGACGCTTACCACCCCAATATTAAACGAGAAGGAACGTGTGAGTCGCTTCTGGGCACGCGATTCTACTTATACCCGTACTCAGTCAGTATAAACATTTTGAGCTTATGATTTCTTTGAATTTAAAAATTGAAAAAATTTGTTTGCGACATCTGTTATTTACATATACATACACAATGTATATTCTACACCTAACATGTAGATTGTACGGGGCGAAATTTTGAAATACAGAGTCTGGAAACCAAATTTGGTTTCTCTAGCTCTTATAGTCTCTGAGATCCAGGCGCTCATCGAGACGGACAGACGGACGGACGGACGGACAGACGGACATAGCTATATAGACTCGGCTATTGATGCTGATCAAGAATATATATACTTTATGGGGTCGGAAACGTTTCCTTCTCTGCGTGTGCAGCACTTTTACCAAAAATCGAATACATATACCCCTTAACTCTTTGTTGAGTACGGGTATAAAAATACATACATATGTAATATATTTAATACATGACTTCACATTGGAATAATTGTCATTAGGGCGTGAGACGTATTCAACGACTAAATAAATTCGTTTCTCAACTCATAAAAAGGTTTTCGTCTCGAAAATCGTCCGCTTCGCCCAAGTACCCACACACATACGCAGTTGCTGCCCTGCAGTACGGATAAGCGATGTGTAAGCAACCACACATCGATGGCAACGTCATGCAGCTCGATGACATAAGCGATGACCTGCCATACGATGGGCTGTTTACTTTAACACAGGGATGTCCTAGGAGCATAATCGATGACATAGTAAGCGAGAATTAGCCGAAAGTCAGGCCTTAATAAGCGATGAATTTCCCTTAAAAAGTAAGGCCCTAATAAGTGATGTATTTAAGTAACAAATTTTGATTTTTTGATGAAAAAGGCATGGGTAAATTCTGTTTTAAAATATTAAATTTCTTTTATTTATTATTTTTTTATAAAAATGTATACATATTCACATTTTTGTGCTGTGTGTTTGTTGCCGACGAAATTTAAATTTAAACCATAACAGCCACGTAGGCGCATACGGCAACACTACCATTCATAAGCACCACCATTCGGCAACTCTAAAACAGAGAATTGAGGTTAAACCAGCGAAGCAAGAACACAAAATTTTTTAAAGCTCTCTCTTATTATTATTATTAAACTCACATAATAAATTGGAATGCTATATAAATTTGTTTACCCTTTATTGCTTCGAAATATTCAACGCCAGTGCCTCAACATTTCTTTAAAAAACTTTTAATTACGCACAAACAACAAACATAATCGTGAACCATGCTTGGATTTCAACAAATTGCGAAATACACAAGACGCTCGCATACACAATAGCCTACATACACACACATAAGTGTAAAAGCCTTGTATTTGTAAGAACCTTGCTGTAGTAGATCGCGCCGAATACAAGGAACGTGGGAACACACAGTAAAACCAAGTTATAGTGCACAAGTCAATTACATATGCGTATATAAACATGCCTATAGAACGAGATGATACGGTCTGTGGCGTTTGCAGAAAGAACCGTATTTCAGAAGGCATCCAAAACTGGGTGCAATGCGACAAATGCAAGATTTGGCACCACTTTGACTGTGTTGGTGTGAACAGCACCATTGCGCAATTGGAATGGACATGCCCAGCATGCAAGGCCCCAGCAAGTGATCAAGCTTCAACCAGCAAAGGTGGCAGACGGCCGCAAGCTCCGGAAAACTTCAATCCCTGGAACATCTTGCAAGTCGACCAAGTCAATTGCAATATATCAAAGCCACCTCCAGAAATAAATCTGCACAAGCTGACCGAGCAAACACACACACATACTAGCTCGAATTCCTTGATGTTGGCAATGCTGGAAGAGACACGCGAAGTTGAAAACAGGTACATAGAGAAGAAATACATGGTGCTTGCACAGGAGCAGAGAACACAGGCTATTTCATTCCCACCAATTGGACCAAGTGCCTCCCAGTTAGCCGCAAGACAAGTGCTACCACCAGATCTACCCACCCTTAACGGCAAGGCGGAGGACTGGCCGATTTTCATCAGCATGTACGAGAACAGCTGCGCAGTGGCCGGCTTTTCAAATGCAGAAAACATGCTTCGGCTCCAGAAGTGTCTTAAGGGCAAAGCTTATGAGTTGGTGCGTGATAAGCTGCTGCTGCCAGCATTAGTCCCAGAAGTGATCGATACCCTAAAAACCTTCTTTGGGCGACCGGAACAAATCCTTGACCGTTTGATTGATTAAATTAGAAAAATCAACGTACACAAAGACAAATTGGAATCTCTTATAGATTTTGCAATGGCAGTACGCAACGCGTGTGCAACTATGGAGGCCTGCAAATTAAACTCACACCTGGACAACCCCTTACTGCATCGCGAACTCGTCGATAAGTTGCCCACTCAACAAAAATTAAACTGGGCCATGCACCCACGCAGTGACGGCATCCCAGTCATCAAATCATTCAGCGATTGGATATACAAGTTAGCCGAAGCAGCATCCACTGTTATACCTGTACCAAGCTCAAGGGCCAGCACCGTCAACACTCACGCACAGGTTCGCCATGGATTGGACAACAACGAAAACTCTCAGCCAGAAGAAGATCAGCAACAACAAGCTACTTCGTTTATCATATGTATAATGTGCAAGTCCGCCAAGCACCACGCCGCCCAGTGCGAGAAATTTCAGATGTTGACCGTCGAGGAGAGGCAGCACATTATCAACGACACCAAGGCGTGCTATAGATGTCTTAAGAACCACCGCCGCAAATGTTTCTCTAAACGAGATTGTGTCATCAAACTGTGCAACGAATATTCCCACCTCCAAGGATTGCCAATAAAATCGTACTCCAACGCACAACCAATGCTGCTAATTGGTGACAATAAATGGACTTTGGCAGTACCCCGTAAAATTCGTGAAGGACGACGAAATGCTATGAAGCGCCTTGAATGTCTACGAGCTAAAATCAGAAAAGACCCAGACCTGTTCGAAAAAATACAGGTCCAAATTAATAATCTGATATCAAAAGGGTACGCCTTTGAACTTGAGCCCATAGACGCAGCTAAGCAGATGGATCGCGTATGGTATTTACCGATCTTTATTGCTTTAAATCCGAATAAACCAGGTAAAATAAGGCTAGTCTGGGATGCAGCAGCCAAGAGCCATGGAAAATCACTTAATGATTTTATTTTAAACGGACCTGACTATCTTATTCCATTAACCGATGTTCTAATGGCATTCAGAGTCGGCAGAATAGCCGTGTGTGCAGACATTGCCGAAATGTTTCATCAGATTAACATTCAAGATAGCGACATGCATGCGCAACGATTTGTATGGTTCCACAAGGATAATCAGACTCCAAAAATATTCGTCATGCGCTCAATGACATTTGGAATTAGCTGCGAACCTTGCATTGCTCACTATGTTCGCGACAAAAACGCACAGGAATTCAAAAATCTAAATCCACCATCATACGTGTCCATTACAAAAGCGCACTACGTAGACGATCTCATTGACAGCTACGAAGACGGCGATGAAGCAATTGCAGTTGCATCCGCAATCCGAGACATCCATGCCAACCCCCCAATGTAGGGTTAAGGATTCACACATAAGAATTATCTGACTCGGGGCTCGACAACGACTAATAACGTTCAACTATACGCTTTGGAGCAACCACACAATTGGATAACCAACACCCAAAAGAATTAGGGGTGACCTGCCCCCCAAAAGGTGCTTGGTATGTACTGGGAACCCTCCAGAGACGTTTTTATGTATATTTTTAGATTTGCAAGATTGAAAAGAGACGTTTTGAATGGTGAAACAGCTCCAACAAAACGCGAAGCCTTACAAGTATTGATGTCCATATTCGACCCACTGGGCTTGCTATCATGCTACACTATTGGTCTGAAGATGCTACTCCAAAAACTCTGGCGAGCTGGTATAACATGGGACGCGGAAATTCCAAATACACTCCTTATTTTTTGGACACAATGGAAAAGCGTACTTCTCCAAGCTGGAAAGCTGGAATTCCCTCGCTACTATTCATACCTGCTGCCAAATGCAGACCAGATCGACTTGCATACATTCGTAGACGCAAGTGATGACGCCTATGCCGCAGTCACCTACCTTCGCATAAAGAGAGGAGAGGACATCGACACGGTATTAGTTGCAGCCAAATCTAAAGTCGCACCATTGAAACCCGTCTCAATACCACGCATGGAGCTTTTGGCAGCCGTAATGGGAGTGGGACTAGCAAAAAGAACCATGAACACTCGAGGACTTAGAATCAATTCAAGCACATCCTGGTCCGACTCTAAAACCGTTCTTCAATGGTTAACTATGGACCCTCGAAAATTTCAATCCTTTGTTATGCATAGAGTTGGTGAGATCATAGATAACACCAGCCGTAAACAGTGGCGCTGGATTCCTACGAAGGAAAATGTTGCAGACTCAGCTACAAAATTCTTCAAAACTCCCGATGCATCCAGGTGGATCCAAGGCCCACAATTCCTTAGACAATTGCTTGACAACAGGCAAGCCTCAAGCAAGCCGGTCGTGTTTCTGCATCGCTCTCGCATTTTTCGCCTAATCAAAAAAAGAAACTTATAAACTGTAATTAATTCAATTTGGTCTTAAGTATCGGAGTTACACACATATTCATATTTTATAAAGCTTGTGTATACTCAGTGTTTTAAATTGATTTATTACTTTTAATTTTTCTGTGGCTGCCGAACAAACATACATACATACATACATCTAACAGTGGATCGTTGCATTGCATTGTTTTTGTTTAGACAATTGTTATTGCTATTCGATCGGTTGCTTTGCTTTGCTTTGACTCATCAACTCATTGCTCTTTGGCACTCACCGTTCTCGCGCATAATCCGTTGCACTGCCTACTTACTCTCTGGATTTCACGCGAGCTGCACTCTGGCTCTCTCTCACTCTCACCATACGACGCCTGCATTCTTCGTTTATGGTCTAATATCTCGGCGCCTCTGCTTTGCTTTATTGGAGTTCGTCGTTAGCTTTCGTCACTTCGCTGCGCCGTCTGCCCTGTATATATGTACATACATACGTACATACATAACTGCTGATCATCGTGCTCTTTCTGCTGCTGCTGCTGCTGCCTGGTCTCTCATCTAGCTTGTCCTCTCAGTGCGTCTTTTTTCTCGCTGTGCACAGTGACCCAACAGCTGTTGAACATGGCTCTTATCTGCAGTGCAAAGAAATGCGAATTTGGTGGCACCATTAATGGTGATTCCTACCTCAGCTGCTGGCTTTGTGAAAATTACGCTCATATAAAATGTGCTGGAGGTGGTCACTTTGGACGTCTTAATGACTTAATATCGAAACGCATGGGTCTCACTTGGTCATGTTTGGCCTGCAGGGAGATTGAGGCGGAAATGCGCACCTTTATGAGACAAACGAGGAATGGTTTCCAAGATGTTCGGAAGCAATTCAATGCTCTCAACGAGAAGTTCCTTACGTTGGAATCGCAATTTCTGGGCCTCAAACTCTTGAGCGAGTCACCAAGAAGGAAAATACCGAACAACAACCTACTGCTGGTCTTACCTAGTGGAACGCCTGCCTCTCACCTACCACCGATGGACTCATTTTCTACTCCTAGTGGCCAACCTTCACCGATGGATGTCCATCCGCCATCGGAGGATCCAGCCTTTCTCACGCCTAACAACATATTAGTTGCCTCAAAAATCCATACCCCTGTCAATTTAACTTTGGACTCAGTTGCCAGTGATGGAATTCCTAACAGTAACCAGCTTCCAGTTGCAAATGATTTGCCGGTCTCTGTTACATTGAATGGTGATGGATCGGCAGCCTCTTCTAGCTCCTCAGCTCCCGCCCGGAGACTTTTAGGAGTAGCTCCACCAGCTCGCTTTTCCGGTGTTCCACTCAGCGCGGTGGTCCCCGCAAAGCAATCTTTGTATCTCGTCTTTATTCCCGAAGCCACACCGGATGATGTCAAACTACATCTAAGCTCTTATCTTCAATCGCCGCCGGATAACTTTATTATAACTAAATTTAATTTTACACATAAGCGTAATATCTCATCTTTCAAAATTCTTCTTCCTGATTCTCTTGTATCCAAAGCTTTGGAACCGGCTGCATGGCCTGAGCACACTATTATGCATGAATTTCTGCCTAGAGACTCTACCCAGAATCCTCGAGTTACTCTCCCTAAGATTTCAAAAAACTAAGGAACCATTTCTCCATCCAATATCAGAACGTACGCAGTCTTTTAGGTAAATTGTCTAAAATACATACGGACAGTGCCTCTTTTGAATTCGACGCTATCGCCATAACTGAAACCTGGCTTAACTCCTCTGTCTCCGATCATGAAATTCTCGTCCACAAGTTCACCACTTATAGAATGGATCGTCCATCATTCGCTGGTGGGGTTCTTATTGCAGTGAAAACGGCATTTGCATCCGAGCTGTTTCCATTCAATAACATCCATGGTATCGAATTCGTTGCAGTCAAAATCCGTATTGGAACAGCATATATCTTTTTGACCTGTTCTTATATCCCACCCAGATCTGATGCCGTTGTTTATTTGAACCACCTTTCTGCAATTCAATCTGTAGTTTCTGCTTTAGGCTGTGCTGATCAGATACTAGTTATGGGTGACTTCAACATCCCATCTCTATCTTGGCAACAGGATGATTCAAACATGTTGCTACCTGGAAGTCAACATGATTTCGTCGAGGGGGTAACTGACGTCTCGCTTGCCCAAATTAACTCTGTCAGAAATAATAGATAGACTGTTAGATCTCATCTTTGTCAGCGATGCCTCTCGTACAACATTTTTAAGAGGCAATCCGATATCTTTTCCTGAAGATCCGCATCATCCTACTTTATCTATATTTTTCGAGGTCTCTATTACTAACACCATTTTACCTCCAAAAAGTCGTATAAAATGTTTTCGCAAAACTAATTTTATCGATCTTTGTCTACATCTCTCGCAAGTTGATTGGTCCTTTCTTCAGTCCTCATCTCATATAGAGCCTACTGTCAATCTGTTTTACGAAACATTATACTCTGCCCTCGATACCTACGTCCTGAAGTCACCGTATTTGTATCCTCTAAGCCTCCGTGGTTTTCCAAGTATCTGTCTTACCTAAAAAATAAAAAATCTCGGCTCTACAAAAGGTACCAGATAACTGGTTCTTTGTCTGTCTTTGCTCTATTCTTCGGTTCGCTCTCAATTTCTTACGGTCAATAAGAAATGTTATAACGTATATCTTTCCCAATGTGGCAAAAATTTCCGTACAGTCTTCGAAGGGTTGTCATCAATTGACATCTGTTTCTCTGCGGGTCCAGATAAAGTTCCGAGCTGTATTTTAAAATACTGCGCTCAAGCCCTAACTCATCCTTTGACCTTCTTATTTAATTTATCCCTGGAGCATTCTCGCCTCCCCATGATCTGGAATGAATCCTACCTTATTCCTCTTCACAAGAAAGGGTCCAGATCTAATATCGAAAATTATCGTGGTATTGCTAAACTGTCTGCCATTCCGAAGTTGCTCGAGCACCTTGTTACTCGTCACTTGCAACACGCATGTTCTAGCATTATATCCCCGACGCAACATGGTTTTTTTAGACATCGATCAACATCTACTAACCTTTTAGAATTCTCGTCTCTAATCAACCGAGGATTTCAAAGTGGCTTGCAGACTGACGTCATTTTTACAGATTTCAGTAAAGCTTTTGATTCTGTTTATCATACTTTACTGATCCATAAACTCTCTTTATTAGGTTTTCCCACAAATCTTGTAAATTGGATATCATCGTACCTGTCGAATCGCACACAGCGTGTGTTGTTTAACAATGTCTTGTCGAATGTTGTCAAAGTAACCTCTGGAGTTCCTCAAGGAAGTCATTTAGGTCCGCTTCTTTTCAATTTGTTTGTGAACGACCTGCCCCAAGTTATTTTGCACTCAGTTACTTTAATGTATGCTGATGACGTTAAAATTTGTTTTTCCTTCTCCGACTGGTACTTGCATACTCGCCTACAACTTGACCTTGATGAATTAAGCATTTGGTGTTCAAATAACCTACTTTTCTTGAACCATTCTAAGTGCAAACTTATGACTTTTCACCGCCGTGCACCACATTTGGTCTCCTATTCTCTAGGACACCATGTCCTGGATCGAATCTCCACATCAAATGACTTAGGAGTCCTTTTCGATCACAAGCTATGTTTTAATAGCCATATTGCTTCAACTGTTAACAAAGCTAAGGGAGTTCTAGCGTTTATTAAGCGTTGGTCAAAAGAGTTTGACGATCCGTATATAACTAAAGCACTGTACGTCTCGTTGGTTCGCCCGATATTGGAGTATTGTTCTTGTGTGTGGAGTCCACAATACAAGGAGCAACAAATTATTATTGAATCCGTTCAAAAACAATTTTTAATATTCGCCCTTAGACATCTAAACTGGGACTCTGACAGACTCCTTCCACCATACCTATCCAGGCTAAAACTACTGAATCTACCCTCTTTACACCATCGCAGAATTTGCAATGGCGTGGTATTCATGCATAAGCTCATTCTCGGGATTGTGAACTCCCAAACGCTTTTGGGACGAATCGATTTTTCGGTTCCCTCCAGACCAACCCGTACCTTCCGCCCCATCCGATTATCCATATGTAGATCTAATTACTCTCCGGGTTTTATGCAATAATTATAATTACTTGTACCATTTAATATCCCCCGAATTATCCCTTGAAAAAATTATATTTAACATTTATCATTACCTTAGTTTAGAAAATGTGTAAATTGTATCTTTCCTTTCTGTCTTGTACATATATAATTAGTTTGTTTTTTTTTTTCCTTTTTATTCCTATTCCATAATTAGCAGATAATTGTTAATTGAAATAAATAAATAAATAAATAAATATAAATGGCCACAACAAGATATCGTTTTAGATCAAAATAACGACCAATCCGAATTACGTAAGCATGTTTTCATAATAACGAAACTAAAGCATTTTGATTTTGCAGTGGATTACTTTTCGGACTGGAGACGTCTATATAGAGCCGTAGCTACCTTCATCCTATACATCCAAAGGCTGAAAGCAAAATGCGCCAGAAAATCACTGCCAAAATTCCTAAGTCCTGAAATCATACATGCAGCAAAGTCGTGGCTATTTAAACAGTCGCAGTCTAAGGCGTATTCTATGGAAATCAGCGCCCTTAAACACCATTCAGCTGTGGACAAGTCAAGCCCATTGTTAATGTGTGTTTGTGTGTGTGTTTTGGTATGCATACGGTACATAAACCGTCTACAAATTTGTCGTCGCAACTAGAACTTGAACCAGTTGGACTGCGGAGAGGGTTTCCTACGTCGAGCAAATGAGGGTCTGAAGACACGGCGACAGCCTCTGTTGATTGCAGTTGTAGAGAATGAGTGAACAGGCAGTGATGGTACTGTTTCTGATACTGATTTTATTCAACAAACTTAATTTCTATTTATAGGTAACAAAAGGTACAGAAAGTGCTGAGTCTAGTAAGAATATGGTAAAAGGGAATTGGAATTAATATTGAATTAATTTGGATTTAATATGATTTTGTGTTATTGGGCAATTGTGATAGTCAGCAATTGCACCAGTGTTTTTGCCCTCTGACCCATTCGCATGGTTGGCAGAAATTGCTGCAGAACCGGTTATTGTTGACTCAGCTACAATGCTTTGTCGTTTGTTATTATGTCTCCCGTTACATGGGTCGACCTGACTTATTCAATAAGTGTATATTATGTAATATTAATTACTGCATAAATATGCGACTGAACATTCTCCCGGCCGTTGAACTGGTGTTCAACCATCGCCCCAATCGACTGAAAAGCGGCGTGGAATGGGGATCGGGGGTGATGATCCGCGTGGCTCTGCTTGGTTGATTGTTGACAGCCTTGGGTTCCATGATTGATACTTCTTCCGGAGAATGAACGCAATAATCAATAGCATTGTTATTGCTAGGGCAGCATAAGTAGCGATTTGATGATGCTGCACTGTGTTGAGATGGTGTTGGCAGCCTTTGTTGATTGATTGCCACTAATTGCAGGCGTAAATCTTCCAATTCTTGAAGATAGTCTGATGTCTGGTTCTCCAATTGTGCAGTTGCTGGCGAAGGGGGTGTCGTTGGTAAGCGTATGTCCCCAAATCGAGTGTAGGTTGATTTGACTTCACTGATTGTTGTGCTGAAGGTACTGATGCTTATTTCTGTATTGCGAGCAGTGCATCCAGGTGACAGTGAGAGCAAGCCAGTTCCTTCTAGTTGTATGGTTGATGGAGACCCGTTGCAAACTGCTTGAAGTCTCATTGTAGAGTGTGTTGCAAAAATCCATTTATTTGCTTGTATGTATATGTGTATAGGTGCGTTAATTTGGCGTCGTTTAAGGTATCGCTCATTAAAATCTATGGAGAGACTTTGGAGCTAAAATTCGTTAACCAAACCTAAAAAATGGAAAAAATTAACAAAAAATACCTTTTTGAAGGCGGCGGGCCCAACTGCCAATTGGGAACAAAGCAAACAAAAAAGGGTTGTACATTTGGAACCTGATCGACCAACCTTCGAAAAGGTATGTGAAAAAAACAAGCGCTACCTCTGAAAAAAGCTTAAAAAAAAATACCAGTTTTCAAACATTCTTCAAAAAAAAGTTCTGCCATAGAAAAAAAAAAAAATATCATCAAACCATTTCTAAGCCCCAAATCTTTAAGAAAAAGTTCGTTTTGTTCCTTGAGGAAAAATCGTGTTGACTAGTGTAACCGTAACAAGCCAAAGCACAATGGAGACCACATTCGTCATACGCTCGGTTCGGAGAAAATTACATCAACAAAACATCAACTGAACGTCGATACAGCTTGCACACGAGTTTTGCAGGCTGGCTTTAGAGCTGGCTCCAGGCTCTCTTGAAATTTTTTAGAGCCAGCTCTAGAGCTGCATACAGCATACGAAGACACACGAAGTTGGTTCTTTGCCGCTGCGACAGCCGAGCCGAGTAGTCGCGACGACTGTATGTGTGCACATGCATAGGTTTTTTACAGCGCTGTCGAAATATATCCTTCACTTTATAAGTGTAAGTTAATTTTGCAAGACGCTTACCACCCCAATATTAAACGAGAAGGAACGTGTGAGTCGCTTCTGGGCACGCGATTCTACTTATACCCGTACTCAGTCAGTATAAACATTTTGAGCTTATGATTTCTTTGAATTTAAAAATTGAAAAAATTTGTTTGCGACATCTGTTATTTACATATACATACACAATGTATATTCTACACCTAACATGTAGATTGTACATGTACCATTTATATTCTACATCTCCTCCGCTAGGGGTTGCTCTTACACTGAACGCGGCAGAGTGTGCGAGCGAGAAAGAGAATGAGTCTGTCTCTGGCTGGCGCAGGCGGGGGAAGCAACTGAAAATTAAATTTCTTTATTCTGGCTATAATTATTTTCCGATCTGATTCAGATTCGGCAATCTGGTAGATATGGTCATTCTCTACGATACTGCGTGGGGGGGGGGGGGGGCGAAATTTTGAAATACAGAGTCTGGAAACCAAATTTGGTTTCTCTAGCTCTTATAGTCTCTGAGATCCAGGCGCTCATCGAGACGGACAGACGGACGGACGGACAGACGGACATAGCTATATAGACTCGGCTATTGATGCTGATCAAGAATATATATACTTTATGGGGTCGGAAACGTTTCCTTCTCTGCGTGTGCAGCACTTTTACCAAAAATCTAATACATATACCCCTTAACTCTTTGTTGAGTACGGGTATAAAAATACATACATATGTAATATATTTAATACATGACTTCACATTGGAATAATTGTCATTAGGGCGTGAGACGTATTCAACGACTAAATAAATTCGTTTCTCAACTCATAAAAAGGTTTTCGTCTCGAAAATCGTCCGCTTCGCACAAGTACCCACACACATACGCAGTTGCTGCCCTGCAGTACGGATAAGCGATGTGTAAGCAACCACACATCGATGGCAACGTCATGCAGCTCGATGACATAAGCGATGACCTGCCATACGATGGGCTGTTTACTTTAACACAGGGATGTCCTAGGAGCATAATCGATGACATAGTAAGCGAGAATTAGCCGAAAGTCAGGCCTTAATAAGCGATGAATTTCCCTTAAAAAGTAAGGCCCTAATAAGTGATGTATTTAAGTAACAAATTTTGATTTTTTGATGAAAAAGGCATGGGTAAATTCTGTTTTAAAATATTAAATTTCTTTTATTTATTATTTTTTTATAAAAATGTATACATATTCACATTTTTGTGCTGTGTGTTTGTTGCCGACGAAATTTAAATTTAAACCATAACAGCCACGTAGGCGCATACGGCAACACTACCATTCATAAGCACCACCATTCGGCAACTCTAAAACAGAGAATTGAGGTTAAACCAGCGAAGCAAGAACACAAAATTTTTTAAAGCTCTCTCTTATTATTATTATTAAACTCACATAATAAATTGGAATGCTATATAAATTTGTTTACCCTTTATTGCTTCGAAATATTCAACGCCAGTGCCTCAACATTTCTTTAAAAAACATTTAATTACGCACAAACAACAAACATAATCGTGAACCATGCTTGGATTTCAACAAATTGCGAAATACACAAGACGCTCGCATACACAATAGCCTACATACACACACATAAGTGTAAAAGCCTTGTATTTGTAAGAACCTTGCTGTAGTAGATCGCGCCGAATACAAGGAACGTGGGAACACACAGTAAAACCAAGTTATAGTGCACAAGTCAATTACATATGCGTATATAAACATGCCTATAGAACGAGATGATACGGTCTGTGGCGTTTGCAGAAAGAACCGTATTTCAGAAGGCATCCAAAACTGGGTGCAATGCGACAAATGCAAGATTTGGCACCACTTTGACTGTGTTTGTGTGAACAGCACCATTGCGCAATTGGAATGGACATGCCCAGCATGCAAGGCCCCAGCAAGTGATCAAGCTTCAACCAGCAAAGGTGGCAGACGGCCGCAAGCTCCGGAAAACTTCAATCCCTGGAACATCTTGCAAGTCGACCAAGTCAATTGCAATATATCAAAGCCACCTCCAGAAATAAATCTGCACAAGCTGACCGAGCAAACACACACACATACTAGCTCGAATTCCTTGATGTTGGCAATGCTGGAAGAGACACGCGAAGTTGAAAACAGGTACATAGAGAAGAAATACATGGTGCTTGCACAGGAGCAGAGAACACAGGCTATTTCATTCCCACCAATTGGACCAAGTGCCTCCCAGTTAGCCGCAAGACAAGTGCTACCACCAGATCTACCCACCCTTAACGGCAAGGCGGAGGACTGGCCGATTTTCATCAGCATGTACAAGAACAGCTGCGCAGTGGCCGGCTTTTCAAATGCAGAAAACATGCTTCGGCTCCAGAAGTGTCTTAAGGGCAAAGCTTATGAGTTGGTGCGTGATAAGCTTCTGCTGCCAGCATTAGTCCCAGAAGTGATCGATACCCTAAAAACCTTCTTTGGGCGACCGGAACAAATCCTTGACCGTTTGATTGATTAAATTAGAAAAATCAACGTACACAAAGACAAATTGGAATCTCTTATAGATTTTGCAATGGCAGTACGCAACGCGTGTGCAACTATGGAGGCCTGAAAATTAAACTCACACCTGGACAACCCCTTACTGCATCGCGAACTCGTCGATAAGTTGCCCACTCAACAAAAATTAAACTGGGCCATGCACCCACGCAGTGACGGCATCCCAGTTATCAAATCATTCAGCGATTGGATATACAAGTTAGCCGAAGCAGCATCCACTGTTATACCTGTACCAAGCTCAAGGGCCAGCACCGTCAACACTCACGCACAGGTTCGCCATGGATTGGACAACAACGAAAACTCTCAGCCAGAAGAAGATCAGCAACAACAAGCTACTTCGTTTATCATATGTATAATGTGCAAGTCCGCCAAGCACCACGCCGCCCAGTGCGAGAAATTTCAGATGTTGACCGTCGAGGAGAGGCAGCACATTATCAACGACACCAAGGCGTGCTATAGATGTCTTAAGAACCACCGCCGCAAATGTTTCTCTAAACGAGATTGTGTCATCAAACTGTGCAACGAATATTCCCACCTCCAAGGATTGCCAATAAAATCGTACTCCAACGCACAACCAATGCTGCTAATTGGTGCCAATAAATGGACTTTGGCAGTACCCCGTAAAATTCGTGAAGGACGACGAAATGCTATGAAGCGCCTTGAATATCTACGAGCTAAAATCAGAAAAGACCCAGACCTGTTCGAAAAAATACAGGTCCAAATTAATAATCTGATATCAAAAGGGTACGCCTTTGAACTTGAGCCCATAGACGCAGCTAAGCAGATGGATCGCGTATGGTATTTACCGATCTTTATTGCTTTAAATCCGAATAAACCAGGTAAAATAAGGCTAGTCTGGGATGCAGCAGCCAAGAGCCATGGAAAATCACTTAATGATTTTATTTTAAACGGACCTGACTATCTTATTCCATTAACCGATGTTCTAATGGCATTCAAAGTCGGCAGAATAGCCGTGTGTGCAGACATTGCCGAAATGTTTCATCAGATTAACATTCAAGATAGCGACATGCATGCGCAACGATTTGTATGGTTCCACAAGGATAATCAGACTCCAAAAATATTCGTCATGCGCTCAATGACATTTGGAATTAGCTGCGAACCTTGCATTGCTCACTATGTTCGCGACAAAAACGCACAGGAATTCAAAAATCTAAATCCACCATCATACGTGTCCATTACAAAAGCGCACTACGTAGACGATCTCATTGACAGCTACGAAGACGGCGATGAAGCAATTGCAGTTGCATCCGCAATCCGAGACATCCATGCCAAGGGAGGATTCACCATAAGAAACTGGAGCTCCAACTCGACCCCTGTACTTCAATACTTTGGAGAACGACAATTGGATAACCAACACCCAAAAGAATTAGGGGGGCCTGAAAAGGTGCTTGGTATGTACTGGGAACCCTCCAGAGACGTTTTTATGTATATTTTTAGATTTGCAAGATTGAAAAGAGACGTTTTGAATGGTGAAACAGCTCCAACAAAACGCGAAGCCTTACAAGTATTGATGTCCATATTCGACCCACTGGGCTTGCTATCATGCTACACTATTGGTCTGAAGATGCTACTCCAAAAACTCTGGCGAGCTGGTATAACATGGGACGCGGAAATTCCAAATACACTCCTTATTTTTTGGACACAATGGAAAAGCGTACTTCTCCAAGCTGGAAAGCTGGAATTCCCCTCGCTACTATTCATACCTGCTGCCAAATGCAGACCAGATCGACTTGCATACATTCGTAGACGCAAGTGATGACGCCTATGCCGCAGTCACCTACCTTCGCATAAAGAGAGGAGAGGACATCGACACGGTATTAGTTGCAGCCAAATCTAAAGTCGCACCATTGAAACCCGTCTCAATACCACGCATGGAGCTTTTGGCAGCCGTAATGGGAGTGGGACTAGCAAAAAGAACCATGAACACTCGAGGACTTAGAATCAATTCAAGCACATCCTGGTCCGACTCTAAAACCGTTCTTCAATGGTTAACTATGGACCCTCGAAAATTTCAATCCTTTGTTATGCATAGAGTTGGTGAGATCATAGATAACACCAGCCGTAAACAGTGGCGCTGGATTCCTACGAAGGAAAATGTTGCAGACTCAGCTACAAAATTCTTCAAAACTCCCGATGCATCCAGGTGGATCCAAGGCCCACAATTCCTTAGACAATCGGAAGATAAATGGCCACAACAAGATATCGTTTTAGATCAAAATAACGACCAATCCGAATTACGTAAGCATGTTTTCATAATAACGAAACTAAAGCATTTTGATTTTGCAGTGGATTACTTTTCGGACTGGAGACGTCTATATAGAGCCGTAGCTACCTTCATCCTATACATCCAAAGGCTGAAAGCAAAATGCGCCAGAAAATCACTGCCAAAATTCCTAAGTCCTGAAATCATACATGCAGCAAAGTCGTGGCTATTTAAACAGTCGCAGTCAAAGGCGTATTCTATGGAAATCAGCGCCCTTAAACACCATTCAGCTGTGGACAAGTCAAGCCCATTGTTAATGTGTGTTTGTGTGTGTGTTTTGGTATGCATACGGTACATAAACCGTCTACAAATTTGTCGTCGCAACTAGAACTTGAACCAGTTGGACTGCGGAGAGGGTTTCCTACGTCGAGCAAATGAGGGTCTGAAGACACGGCGACAGCCTCTGTTGATTGCAGTTGTAGAGAATGAGTGAACAGGCAGTGATGGTACTGTTTCTGATACTGATTTTATTCAACAAACTTAAATTTTATTTAGGTAACGGTACGGTGGAAGGAAAAGGGAATGGAGTTGAGGGGGGGGCGTCGCGGGGGGGGGGAAATACAGAGTCTGGAAACCAAATTTGGTTTCTCTAGCTCTTATAGTCTCTGAGATCCAGGCGCTCATCGAGACGGACAGACGGACGACGGACAGACGGACATAGCTATAGACCGGCTATTGATGCTGATCAAGAATATATATACTTTATGGGGTCGGAAACGTTTCCTTCTCTGCGTGTGCAGCACTTTTACCAAAAATCTAATACATATACCCCTTAACTCTTTGTTGAGTACGGGTATAAAAATACATACATATGTAATATATTTAATACATGACTTCACATTGGAATAATTGTCATTAGGGCGTGAGACGTATTCAACGACTAAATAAATTCGTTTCTCAACTCATAAAAAGGTTTTCGTCTCGAAAATCGTCCGCTTCGCACAAGTACCCACACACATACGCAGTTGCTGCCCTGCAGTACGGATAAGCGATGTGTAAGCAACCACACATCGATGGCAACGTCATGCAGCTCGATGACATAAGCGATGACCTGCCATACGATGGGCTGTTTACTTTAACACAGGGATGTCCTAGGAGCATAATCGATGACATAGTAAGCGAGAATTAGCCAAAGTCAGGCCTTAATAAGCGATGAATTTCCCTTAAAAAGTAAGGCCTTAATAAGCGATGAATTTCCCTTGAAAAGTAAGGCCTTAATAAGCGATGAATTTCCCTTAAAAAGTAAGGCCCTAATAAGTGATGTATTTAAGTAACAAATTTTGATTTTTTGATGAAAAAGGCATGGGTAAATTCTGTTTTAAAATATTAAATTTCTTTTATTTATTATTTTTTTATAAAAATGTATACATATTCACATTTTTGTGCTGTGTGTTTGTTGCCGACGAAATTTAAATTTAAACCATAACAGCCACGTAGGCGCATACGGCAACACTACCATTCATAAGCACCACCATTCGGCAACTCTAAAACAGAGAATTGAGGTTAAACCAGCGAAGCAAGAACACAAAATTTTTTAAAGCTCTCTCTTATTATTATTATTAAACTCACATAATAAATTGGAATGCTATATAAATTTGTTTACCCTTTATTGCTTCGAAATATTCATTGCCAGCCCACATTCTTTAAAAAACATTTAATTACGCACAAACAACAAACATAATCGTGAACCATGCTTGGATTTCAACAAATTGCGAAATACACGGGCTCGCATACACAATAGCCTACATACACCACATAAGTGTAAAAGCCTTGTATTTGTAAGAACCTTGCTGGGCCGAAGCCAACGAATGCGTGGGAACACACAGTAAAACCAAGTTATAGTGCACAAGTCAATTACATATGCGTATATAAACATGCCTAGAACGAGATGATACGGTCTGTGGCGTTTGCAGAAAGAACCGTATTTCAGAAGGCATCCAAAACTGGGTGCAATGCGACAAATGCAAGATTTGGCACCACTTTGACTGTGTTGGTGTGAACAGCACCATTGCGCAATTGGAATGGACATGCCCAGCATGCAAGGCCCCAGCAAGTGATCAAGCTTCAACCAGCAAAGGTGGCAGACGGCCGCAAGCTCCGGAAAACTTCAATCCCTGGAACATCTTGCAAGTCGACCAAGTCAATTGCAATATATCAAAGCCACCTCCAGAAATAAATCTGCACAAGCTGACCGAGCAAACACACACACATACTAGCTCGAATTCCTTGATGTTGGCAATGCTGGAAGAGACACGCGAAGTTGAAAACAGGTACATAGAGAAGAAATACATGGTGCTTGCACAGGAGCAGAGAACACAGGCTATTTCATTCCCACCAATTGGACCAAGTGCCTCCCAGTTAGCCGCAAGACAAGTGCTACCACCAGATCTACCCACCCTTAACGGCAAGGCGGAGGACTGGCCGATTTTCATCAGCATGTACAAGAACAGCTGCGCAGTGGCCGGCTTTTCAAATGCAGAAAACATGCTTCGGCTCCAGAAGTGTCTTAAGGGCAAAGCTTATGAGTTGGTGCGTGATAAGCTTCTGCTGCCAGCATTAGTCCCAGAAGTGATCGATACCCTAAAAACCTTCTTTGGGCGACCGGAACAAATCCTTGACCGTTTGATTGATTAAATTAGAAAAATCAACGTACACAAAGACAAATTGGAATCTCTTATAGATTTTGCAATGGCAGTACGCAACGCGTGTGCAACTATGGAGGCCTGAAAATTAAACTCACACCTGGACAACCCCTTACTGCATCGCGAACTCGTCGATAAGTTGCCCACTCAACAAAAATTAAACTGGGCCATGCACCCACGCAGTGACGGCATCCCAGTTATCAAATCATTCAGCGATTGGATATACAAGTTAGCCGAAGCAGCATCCACTGTTATACCTGTACCAAGCTCAAGGGCCAGCACCGTCAACACTCACGCACAGGTTCGCCATGGATTGGACAACAACGAAAACTCTCAGCCAGAAGAAGATCAGCAACAACAAGCTACTTCGTTTATCATATGTATAATGTGCAAGTCCGCCAAGCACCACGCCGCCCAGTGCGAGAAATTTCAGATGTTGACCGTTGAGGAGAGGGCAGCACATTATCAACGACACCAAGGCGTGCTATAGATGTCTTAAGAACCACCGCCGCAAATGTTTCTCTAAACGAGATTGTGTCATCAAACTGTGCAACGAATATTCCCACCTCCAAGGATTGCCAATAAAATCGTACTCCAACGCACAACCAATGCTGCTAATTGGTGCCAATAAATGGACTTTGGCAGTACCCGTAAAATTCGTGAAGGACGACGAAATGCTATGAAGCGCCTTGAATATCTACGAGCTAAAATCAGAAAAGACCCAGACCTGTTCGAAAAAAATACAGGTCCAAATTAATAATCTGATATCAAAAGGGTACGCCTTTGAACTTGAGCCCATAGACGCAGCTAAGCAGATGGATCGCGTATGGTATTTACCGATCTTTATTGCTTTAAATCCGAATAAACCAGGTAAAATAAGGCTAGTCTGGGATGCAGCAGCCAAGAGCCATGGAAAATCACTTAATGATTTTATTTTAAACGGACCTGACTATCTTATTCCATTAACCGATGTTCTAATGGCATTCAAAGTCGGCAGAATAGCCGTGTGTGCAGACATTGCCGAAATGTTTCATCAGATTAACATTCAAGATAGCGACATGCATGCGCAACGATTTGTATGGTTCCACAAGGATAATCAGACTCCAAAAATATTCGTCATGCGCTCAATGACATTTGGAATTAGCTGCGAACCTTGCATTGCTCACTATGTTCGCGACAAAAACGCACAGGAATTCAAAAATCTAAATCCACCATCATACGTGTCCATTACAAAAGCGCACTACGTAGACGATCTCATTGACAGCTACGAAGACGGCGATGAAGCAATTGCAGTTGCATCCGCAATCCGAGACATCCATGCCAAGGGAGGATTCACCATAAGAAACTGGAGCTCCAACTCGACCCCTGTACTTCAATACTTTGGAGAACGACAATTGGATAACCAACACCCAAAAGAATTAGGGGGGCCTGAAAAGGTGCTTGGTATGTACTGGGAACCCTCCAGAGACGTTTTTATGTATATTTTTAGATTTGCAAGATTGAAAAGAGACGTTTTGAATGGTGAAACAGCTCCAACAAAACGCGAAGCCTTACAAGTATTGATGTCCATATTCGACCCACTGGGCTTGCTATCATGCTACACTATTGGTCTGAAGATGCTACTCCAAAAACTCTGGCGAGCTGGTATAACATGGGACGCGGAAATTCCAAATACACTCCTTATTTTTTGGACACAATGGAAAAGCGTACTTCTCCAAGCTGGAAAGCTGGAATTCCCTCGCTACTATTCATACCTGCTGCCAAATGCAGACCAGATCGACTTGCATACATTCGTAGACGCAAGTGATGACGCCTATGCCGCAGTCACCTACCTTCGCATAAAGAGAGGAGAGGACATCGACACGGTATTAGTTGCAGCCAAATCTAAAGTCGCACCATTGAAACCCGTCTCAATACCACGCATGGAGCTTTTGGCAGCCGTAATGGGAGTGGGACTAGCAAAAAGAACCATGAACACTCGAGGACTTAGAATCAATTCAAGCACATCCTGGTCCGACTCTAAAACCGTTCTTCAATGGTTAACTATGGACCCTCGAAAATTTCAATCCTTTGTTATGCATAGAGTTGGTGAGATCATAGATAACACCAGCCGTAAACAGTGGCGCTGGATTCCTACGAAGGAAAATGTTGCAGACTCAGCTACAAAATTCTTCAAAACTCCCGATGCATCCAGGTGGATCCAAGGCCCACAATTCCTTAGACAATCGGAAGATAAATGGCCACAACAAGATATCGTTTTAGATCAAAATAACGACCAATCCGAATTACGTAAGCATGTTTTCATAATAACGAAACTAAAGCATTTTGATTTTGCAGTGGATTACTTTTCGGACTGGAGACGTCTATATAGAGCCGTAGCTACCTTCATCCTATACATCCAAAGGCTGAAAGCAAAATGCGCCAGAAAATCACTGCCAAAATTCCTAAGTCCTGAAATCATACATGCAGCAAAGTCGTGGCTATTTAAACAGTCGCAGTCAAAGGCGTATTCTATGGAAATCAGCGCCCTTAAACACCATTCAGCTGTGGACAAGTCAAGCCCATTGTTAATGTGTGTTTGTGTGTGTGTTTTGGTATGCATACGGTACATAAACCGTCTACAAATTTGTCGTCGCAACTAGAACTTGAACCAGTTGGACTGCGGGGAGGGTTTCCTACGTCGAGCAAATGAGGGTCTGAAGACACGGCGACAGCCTCTGTTGATTGCAGTTGTAGAGAATGA
This sequence comes from Drosophila obscura, assembly GCF_018151105.1. Classification (NCBI taxonomy): domain Eukaryota; kingdom Metazoa; phylum Arthropoda; class Insecta; order Diptera; family Drosophilidae; genus Drosophila; species Drosophila obscura. Next base: position 2,909,459 of record NW_024542880.1, on the reverse strand, counting down.
GTGAACAGGCAGTGATGGTACTGTTTCTGATACTGATTTTATTCAACAAACTTAATTTCTATTTATAGGTAACAAAAGGTACAGAAAGTGCTGAGTCTAGTAAGAATATGGTAAAAGGGAATTGGAATTAATATTGAATTAATTTGGATTTAATATGATTTTGTGTTATTGGGCAATTGTGATAGTCAGCAATTGCACCAGTGTTTTTGCCCTCTGACCCATTCGCATGGTTGGCAGAAATTGCTGCAGAACCGGTTATTGTTGACTCAGCTACAATGCTTTGTCGTTTGTTATTATGTCTCCCGTTACATGGGTCGACCTGACTTATTCAATAAGTGTATATTATGTAATATTAATTACTGCATAAATATGCGACTGAACATTCTCCCGGCCGTTGAACTGGTGTTCAACCATCGCCCCAATCGACTGAAAAGCGGCGTGGAATGGGGATCGGGGGTGATGATCCGCGTGGCTCTGCTTGGTTGATTGTTGACAGCCTTGGGTTCCATGATTGATACTTCTTCCGGAGAATGAACGCAATAATCAATAGCATTGTTATTGCTAGGGCAGCATAAGGCGATTTGATGATGCTGCACTGTGTTGAGATGGTGTTGGCAGCCTTTGTTGATTGATTGCCACTAATTGCAGGCGTAAATCTTCCAATTCTTGAAGATAGTCTGATGTCTGGTTCTTCAATTGTGCAGTTGCTGGCGAAGGGGGTGTCGTTGGTAAGCGTATGTCCCCAAATCGAGTGTAGGTTGATTTGACTTCACTGATTGTTGTGCTGAAGGTACTGATGCTTATTTCTGTATTGCGAGCAGTGCATCCAGGTGACAGTGAGAGCAAGCCAGTTCCTTCTAGTTGTATGGTTGATGGAGACCCGTCGCAAACTGCTTGAAGTCTCATTGTAGAGTGTGTTGCAAAAATCCATTTATTTGCTTGCTGAGTTTTGGACCACACCATGTCCGCCTTCGTGTGGGTCACTTCACATAAAGGTGCTGTTTTATTGTTATACAACTGAAACTCACAGCGATTGTCGACATTGAAGACTGTTTTATGATCAAAGCAGATGTATTCTGCGTTGAGTAGTTTAAAGCAGCGTCGAAATTCTTCTGGAGTTAATCCCATGAATTGATCTCGGTGAGTGTTTACAGTGATTATGGTCGTTTTGAGATTGAACAAGCTCCAACTTGTTGAGTCCCAGACCGGAATCGGCATTGTTCGGAGCAGCAGCCGATAATAGTTCTTCTTAATATCATATAGTCATATATCATCTCTTATACTGCTTATACTTATCGCTCTCTCAGTACGCTCCCGTACACACGCACATATGCCAGTACTGCTTATAGTGCATTGCTTCGCCCTGTTCTCGGTGCAGTCCAAATATTCGTCGAACGCATCGAGTCGTAGTTCACGGCCACGGCCTCAAAACCTTTGTAACCCGTCGTGAAAATAAAAAACATTTGTAAACTTAAAACGGAGTAAATTATTGTAAATGTGGAGTCAGAGTTGCCGAAAAAGCTCGGCAGCTTCCAACATTTTGGTGACCCCGACGTTATTGCCGTGGACTTACAGTGCGTTAAAGGTGTTTAAACCATTCAATCAATCCAAATTTGAAGGTTTAACATGACATTTGTAAAAAAGGAGCGAACCAAAAGTCGTTGTGACCGACCTTAGCAGTTCTAGCGGCCCGCTATTCGTTTTCGTATTCTCTTTCACCGTCTGCTTCAGACCGCGCAACGCACTGTCGAGACTGGCTGCATAGAGTTCTAAGCGTGGTCCGTTAGTTTTCTTCGCCGCCTCTTTGGTCGTTTGCTTCAGCCAGCTCTTGTGAGAGGCTGCAGTAATAACTCTCTGATATTCGAACTCGAAAGCAGAGTACATCTCTCTTTGCATAAGTGTTGGTTGTCCATCGTCGCTTCGTTGCTTTTACCGGTGCATACCTATCGCATATATAAGTGCCAAAAAAGTAAACGCAAAGGCGTTTGAACTCGTTTTGAACTCGTTTGAACTCGTGCGTTGCGTAATTGTGATCGACTAGCACCCTCCGCGTCAACCGTTTTCTATAACCAAAACCATGGGCAAGAAAAGGAATAGCAGAAAGAGTGGATCGTTTACTATGGACAATGAAAGTGATTCTGTGACATTTGGCGCTGCTCCATCGGGCGGAAGTTTTAGTGCGAATGCAGCCAGCACCCAAGTCCCTGGTCCGGTATCTCGCATTTCCTTCATGAGACTGAAGGCTAGAGCTATTTTCGATCGGCTAGAGTCCATACGCACAGAGATGGATAGTGAAAAGTTGCGTCAAATGGATGAATACGACTTGCGAGGGGTGTTGGAATCATTGACGGAGCTTAAGTCAAATTTTGTTGTGGCACACACCAGTTTGGAGGATTTGGATTTCGAGTCGATGTCCAGTGAAATTCCTGCCAAATTCGACTCGTCGATATTGTCGTTGAGGACCATTCTTCAGCGCGAGCTTGGAAGTCGCTCGAGCAATAAGCATTGTTCCACATTCAACGCCAACTCTAGTGAATCGCAGTCAATCGTCATAATGTCTAATCGATCTCGGTTACCTCATCTGGAGCTGCCCAAATTCAGTGGAATTTATACGGAGTGGGCCAATTTCTTCTCAATGTTCACCGCGATTATTGATAAGGAGGCTGAGCTGAGCCCTATCGAAAAGCTGCAGCATCTACGTTCCTGCTTGAGTGGCGCAGCCCTGAATACCATCAGCTCGTTGGAAATAAATGAAGCTAATTAAATCATAGCATTAGACATTCTGAAGTGACGCTTTGATAATAAACGTTTTATTTTGCAGGCACACATCAGAGGGATATTTGGGTTGGAGAAGGCTGACGCATCGGTGGGCAGATTGAGGGAATTGACCGACAGAGTTACATCGCATATTCGTGCTATGGAGTCGCTTGCAAGCAAGGAAGAAGTGGCGGATTGCATTATCGTGCAGACTGTTCTTCAGAAGCTGGACAAAGCCTCTCAAAATAGATGGGAGGAGTCTTCGTCGAGTCAAGAGCTGCCATCTTGGGAGAAACTGTCTGGATTCTTGGAAAAAAGATGTCGCACGCTTGAAAATGTGGATCAAGGACAAGGACAAGGACAAGGACAAGATGGTCAGGTTGGCAAGTCCGGAAAAACCGTGAGTACGCATCAAAGAAAGACATTTGTAGCATCGAACGCTCCAGTTTCTTGTGAACTGTGCGAGAGTACTCATCACATGATTGCCAATTGTCAACGGTTTGCAATTCTATCGCCGAATGATCGTCGCCTGGAAGCCAAGAGGCTCTTGCTATGCCTAAATTGCCTACGAAAAGGCCATCAATTGAGAGATTGTAGATCAGGTCCCTGCCGCACTTGCCGATCGAATCACCACACTCTTTTGCATTTCATTCGTCCAACAGAGGCTGCCCAATCTGTTCCTCCAATTGAAGCCTCACCAGCACAACCAAGTCGTAACGCCATGGTTGCAGTATCGCCCTCCTTGCCTCAAGCCTTTATGTCCCACAGTCCATCTGATGCTGTGCTTTTAGCCACTGCCGTCGTTCTCGTAAAAAACAGCGTTGGAACTTTCGTACCCTGTCGCGCATTTTTGGATTCGGGATCGCAATTGCATTTCATAACTAGGCCTCTAGCTAATCAGCTAAAACTTCGAACAACCAAATCGCTTACCGCTGTCTCTGGCATAGGAGATGCTAGCTTCCCAACAGAAGGTATCTCGGTGGATCTCGTTCTGAAATCGCGGATTTCAGAGTTCATTACTAGCATCACTGCCGTCGTTGCCCAGAAGATCACGGACCATCAACCTAGCATCACAGTTAGCACTGCTAGTTGGCCTATACCGTCGAATATCCAGCTTGCTGACCCTTCGTTCCATAAGCCACAGCGGATTGACCTGCTCATCGGAGCCGGACTTTTCTTCGAGTTGCTGTGTGTGGGGCAAATTCAGCTGGCGCCTGGACTACCGTTGCTGCAGAAGACACATCTAGGATGGATTCTTTCTGGTGGCGGGCACTCGGCCCTCAATAACTCGTCGTTCATCGCAACCCAATCTTCGGATGACATCAATCACAGCACTCGGCTCGATGAGTTGGTTCGTCAATTTTGGGAAGTGGAGCACATCTTTGAGCCAATCGTTAGAGCAACAAAGGAGGAGCTGCACTGCGAGGACCACTTTGTCAAACATCACACTCGATTACCCTCAGGAGAATATTCTGTTAGCTTGCCCATGAAGCGAAGTCTGGAGTCCTTGGGCGATTCCTACTTGCAAGCAAAGCGGCGGTTGGAAAATTTGGAGCGCAAGTTCGTGCGTAATCCAGTTTTATATTCGAAATATTCGGCATTTATGAAGGAGTACCTGTCCCTTGATCATATGTCTCTGGTTCCAAATGAAGATAGACACAAGTGCAGATATTTCTTGCCGCATCATTGCGTCATTAAAGATGATAGCTCCACGACAAAGCTGAGAGTCGTATTCGACGGCTCTGCAGTTACCACATCTGGTCTCTCGTTGAATGATCTGCTTATGTCAGGTCCCACCATTCAATCCAAGCTGTTTCACACTCTCCTTCGATTTCGTACATTTTCCATTGCTCTTACAGGCGATATCGGTAAGATGTATAGGTGCGTGCGTGTCTCAATGCCCGACACCATGCTCCAATGCATCTTGTGGAGGGACTCTATTGACGACGATATAAAGATTATCAAGCTAAACACCGTCACCTATGGGACTAAGCCTGCATCGTTTTTAGCTATTCGAGCTATGCATCAGCTGGCCATGGATGAGTCGTCTTCGTATCCATTGGGTTCGGAAACCATTCTACAGGACTTCTACGTAGACGATATGATTTCTGGAGGAAATTCAGTCGAGGAAGTGCTGGATATTATGCGTCAAACCACGGAGCTTCTTGCTTGTGGCAATTTTCAGTTAAGGAAATGGTGTTCAAACTCTCCTGATGTTCTTCGTGAAGTCCCTGAGGCAGAAAGGGAAAGTTTTCTGAAGCTCGATGATGGCAGCGATGTGACCAAGGCGCTTGGGCTCATCTGGGAACCCCAGAGGGACAAGTTCCTGTTTACTTTTGCACCTCAAATCGGTGTTGGCAAGCACACTAAGCGTTCGGTGTTGTCAACCATTGCACGGTGCTATGATCCTATGGGATTGATTGGACCCACATTGACCAGAGCGAAAATCATCATGCAGCGCATGTGGAGAGACAAGCTGCATTGGGATGAAAGTATTTTTCAGCCACTGGAATCGGCTTGGACTGAGTTTTGCAAGGACTTCGCTACTGTGGGTAACGCTACATTTCCGCGTTATATACTTCAACCTAAGGCAAGGTTTGAGTTGCATGCCTTTTGTGATGCCAGCCTCCAGGCCTATGGGGCTTGTATCTACGCTCGTTCGTTTAGGGATACCGCCGATGAGGTACATTTGCTTTGCTCGAAGGCTAGAGTTGCACCATTGAAAACCCTCACGGTGCCTAAGCTTGAGCTATGTGCAGCGTTCCTGTTAGCCAATTTACTTCGCGAAATTAGGAAAATCGATACCTTCGACTGCCCGATCCATTGCTGGTCGGATTCAACTGTGGTACTGTCTTGGTTGCGAGAGGAACCATCCAAATTCAACGTGTTTGTGTCTAACAAGATTTCCGCAATACAGCAACTTACGAGGGGCATGGATTGGCGCTATGTACCAACTGAAATGAACCCGGCTGACATTCTTTCAAAGGAAGCAGCGCCTCAGGAGCTCTTGCAGTCTAGGTTGTGGATGAATGGACCTTCTTTCTTGCAAGGCGAAAGAAGTAGCTGGCCTGAACGTTGTTCGCCCGAACTCAGTCTTCCGGAAATTAGGCATCGAGTATTGCTGTCGTCTGAGCGTGTCGACATCTCGCTTTCGTTTAAGCACATTAACTCATTCGGAGTCATGATGCGCATTTTCGGATATGTTCATAAGTTCGTCAGCAAGAAAAGGTCACCTGATCTCTCGTCTGAAGACCTTCGCAAAGGATCGCACTTGTTGTGTCGCATCGTTCAACGCGCCCACCTTTATCCCGAGTACCGTTCTCTGCGGAAGGGGAACTGTGTGGAGTCCTCCAGCAGCATTATATCTCTCTCGCCTTTCATAGATGACGTTGGTTTGATTCGTGTTGGTGGTCGCTTGCGGCACTCAACTCTTGGCTTCGATGCACGCCACCCAATAATTTTGCCCAGGGATCATCCATTGACGTTCGCCATCATCATCCACTTTCATCGGAAGCATCACCATGCTGGGCCGCAGTCTCTACTGGGATCTATTCGCTTGCAGTTCTGGCCCATCGGCGGCATGAAAACTGTTGCTCGAGCGTTGCGGAAATGCATCATCTGCTGCAGGTCCAGACCTCGTCTTGTGGAACACATAATGGCTGACCTACCGAAGGATCGAGTGCAGGATTCGCCTGCATTCAGCGTCACTGGAATCGATTACTGTGGTCCCTTCTATTACAAGCCAGATGGCCGCACTCGAACGCCTAAAAAATGCTACATCAGCGTCTTCATCTGTTTTGCAACAAAGGCCGTTTGGTTGGAATTAGTGAAGGACCTCACAACTGCTGGATTTTTTAGTGCCCTCAAACGCTTCGTTGCCACGCGCGGCATACCCCGATGCATTTGGTCGGACAATGCCACCAATTTTGTGGGCGCAAGGAACGAGTTGGAGGACCTTCGGCGGCTGTTTAGGAGCGAGAAGCATCGTGATGCAGTTCATAATTATTGCATCAACAATGGCTTCAATTGGAAGTTTATCCAGCCTCGCTCACCCCACTTCGGGGGCTTGTGGGAGGCAGCAGTGAAGATGGCCAAGCAGCATTTATATCGCTCCCTGGGATCGTCACTCTTTGGCTTTGACGAGCTGCGAACATTGGTCTGCCAAATCCAGGCTGTAATAAATTCTCGTCCTCTTCTCGCAATTTCAGAAAACCCTGAAGATCTTGGCGTCCTTACACCAGGACATTTTCTAATTGGTCGTCCGCTGATGGAGTTTCCCGAGCCAGATGTTACAAATCTAAACTTTAACAAACTAGATTGCTGGCAAAAAGTCGCCTGTGCTCAGCAGATCTTTTGGAAGCGTTGGAGGGAGGAGTATTTGACTCTGCTACAACAACGTGCCAAATGGCGCACACCGCAGCCATCGATCCAGGTCAACGACATCGTCTGTATAAAGGACGAAAACTTGCCGCCGTTGAAGTGGCCATTAGCACGGGTGATCGACATCATCGCTGGAGCTGATGGCACTGTGCGAGTTGCCGTCCTGAGAACACCATCTGGAACCACTCGTCGAGCTGTCAACAAGCTGTGCGTCCTACCCGTTGAGGATCCTGTTAAAAGCCCTAGTCTTTCAACGGGGGGGAGTATGTTCGGAGCAGCAGCCGATAATAGTTCTTCTTAATATCATATAGTCATATATCATCTCTTATACTGCTTATACTTATCGCTCTCTCAGTACGCTCCCGTACACACGCACATATGCCAGTACTGCTTATAGTGCATTGCTTCGCCCTGTTCTCGGTGCAGTCCAAATATTCGTCGAACGCATCGAGTCGTAGTTCACGGCCACGGCCTCAAAACCTTTGTAACCCGTCGTGAAAATAAAAAACATTTGTAAACTTAACCAACGGAGTAAATTATTGTAAATGTGGAGTCAGAGTTGCCGAAAAAGCTCGGCAGCTTCCAACAGGCATGATACTGAAAACTTCGAGCTGAACTGTTGAAACTAACGGTAGTGTCACCTTGAAAATGACGTGTGTGGTAGTTAGTGTTCCTTCGGCTCGCATTAGCATGTATAATTGTATCACATTTTGTGTTGTGACAGGCAGCATTTGATCAGCTGGCAAGTGATCCCGGATTTGGTCTAGTTGCTCTCTTAATTGCTCAGGAGATACTAGCGTTGGGCTTATTGTCCGATGGTGAAAGCCGATTAATACATCAGATATGTCAGACTGCATACGTTGAAGACTCGTTGTCAGCAGAGTTAGTTGTGCTGTGAGCCCTAGGTATGACTGAATTAGATGATTGCCATGATATGTTCCTCTTTCTCGGCTGATGGTTGCCACTTGTTGTTCCAATACCTTTAGGCGGTTGTCCATGGCTGACTTATCCTTCCTGATCACGTTCATTGTGGAGTCGACAATTGACGTTTGATTTCGTAGTAGATGTAGCAGAAAGTCTTCGTTGGTTTGTACCTTTTCGATTACTTTGGCCATTTTCTCAGCATATGTAGAGTCAAGTACACCGAATAGCTGGTGTGCCACGTTTCCTACTATATCCAGCGGTGATCTGCGTTGTCGAGAGGCCTTTATTAGCATATTTCCTGTTTGTAGTTCTTTTTACAAATGTTGAAAGTGTTGAAATATGGAGTTGCACGCTGGAACATTTTTTAGTTCAGGGCACATGTGTCTTAGTTCGGACATTCCGGCTGACATGACTTGCATATCCTTCCAATATGGATCCAAGTCGTAGTATACAATCATGGTCCATTCGGAAGTGGTCATTCTTGAGATTCCAAGTTTCTCATAGAATATTCCAGGCTTGTTTGCAAATTGCGTCACATTTATTGATTGTGAAAATGCTAATGGCAGCATGAGAAGTAGCACTACCAATGTGGATGTTAGTGTAGGTAATGCTAACCTTTTTCGCTGTGTTGGTGGCTCCTCTATTTCCGCAATGTCTTGAATAGCATTTTTGGAGTTGCTACCTCCTCTGAGAATAATGGGGCGAGACGACTGATGGGGCGTTTGTATACGCCGGACGATGTTTTGACATCAACCACTCGTACATGGTTGTCTTGCCCAGGATAAGTTTTGATGATGCGACCCATTGGCCACTTCATTACTGGAAGGTTGTCTTCCTTCACCAAAACTAATAATCCTTCGGTCACGTTTGGAGCGGTGGTTTTCCATTTATTGCGAGTTTGTAGTTCGTGGAGGTATTCCGTAGACCATTGTTTCCAAAATGCATGTTTTAAGCGTGAAACCAATTCCCAGCGCTTAACCAGAGTTTTCTCTTGACGATCGGTGTTGACGTCAGGTGCTGCGGTCAAAGGTTCACCGATCAGGAAATGTCCTGGAGTATGTCCTTTAGCTTGTTATTTGCACCGACGAAATTTGTTGCGTTGTCGCCTGCATTAAGGAATGGGCGTGCTTGCGTGACTCTTTGTGCTGGAAGATTGCCCATGATCTGGTGCATCAGCTTTGGTCTGGCTCTGGTGCATCTAATACAGCTATGTATGATGCTTCTAGCCATCGTCTTGTCGTTGATAATCCAATATTGTTGTCTTGCGATTGCCCTTAATGCTTGGGCACCGCAATGCAGATTTTCCTCATGAAGCTCTCGCATAATCATTTTGATTATTGGGTCGTTGTACGATAGCAGGATTGGATGTTTTGCGTTGAACGGAATTTGAGCTTCTTCGAGTCTTCCGCCAACTCGGATGAGCTCATCATCTCCTAGTAAGGGCGATAACGAAATGATCGAACTCTTTTTATCCACTGTTTTATAGCGTTTTAATTGTTTTAAATCCGGTGTGAACTCAACTTGTTGAATCGTTCGTAGGATCATAGTGCGAGCACGCCTTAGTTCTCCTGCGCAAAGTGTCGTTGTAGGTGCTCTATTAGTTTTGTAGCAGAAGCGAAACATGTACGCTACAATACATTGTAGTTTGTTGAACGAGTTGCTATGTCTGCATGTGTATAACTCTTCTCCGAGAGAGCTAGATGCGATTGGCAAGCTGACATGCTTAGCCTTTCTCTCGATATTGCTGGGCTCAATGATGGGTGGTTTTGTCCATTTATCTCCTGATCCGTGCAAGAATAATGGTCCGTATAGCCATAGACTATGATCCCTTAGCTTGCTTGCTAGGATTCCTCTTGAAAGGACATCTGCTGCGTTGTTGGCTGATGAAACATGACGCCATTGTAATTGGTTAGTCAATGCCTGGATTTTGGTGATCCGATTTGCCACGAATGTGTGGTATTTGGACGCTGATGCGTTAATTCAGGACAGTACAACGGTGGAATCAGTCCAGAAGCTTTCTGATACTGCGTCAAGATTCATATGGAGATCCTTTCTAACTCGATTGGTGAGTTCGGCACCTAAAACTGCAGCGCACAGTTCTAGACGTGGTAGGGATTGTTTGGCGATGGGTGCTACTCGAGATTTTGAGCATAATAGCCGTACAGAGACCTGATTGTTTTTGTAGGTGGCTCGTACGTACACTGCCGCGCCATAGGCTCGTTCCGATGCGTCTACAAAGGTATGTAGATCCTGGGTGATTGGCACTTTTCCATCATATACGTGCCGGGGAATCTCCATTGAGTTTAATGATTGTAGGTCCTCCCGGTACTCCTTCCATTCGTTTTGGAGTTGTAATGGCAGTTCATCGTCCCAATCGAGTTTAATCTCCCACAGCTGTTGCATAAATATTTTTGCCTTGACTATCACTGGGGCAAAGAGACCCAGTGGGTCAAAGATTTGGGCCAATTCTGAGCACACGACCCTTTTGGTGATGCGTGTTGCTTGGCTTTGTGTGGTTCGTCCTCGCAATTGGTCTTGTTTTGGCATCCAAATGAGACCCAGCGTTTTCACGCTGTATTGCTCTAATGTTTCACCTAGTTTGACGTCGTTGACAACGTCCTCTTTGGGGATTCCTTGCAAGAGCTGGTCGTTGTTGGAGCACCATTTGCGAAGTTTAAGGCCGAACGGTAGCAATATTTTATTAAGTTCTTGTTGAACTTGTATCGCTTCCTGAATGTTATCCGCGCCAGTGAGACAGTCGTCCACATAGAAATCGTTCTTCAATGCAGCAGATCCAATCGGTAATCTGTTTTGGCTCCGAGTTGCCAAATGATCCAGACATTTCGTTGCCAGGAATGGAGCAGATGTGGTCCCATATGTGACTGTTTTTAAGCGATAGTACCTGATATCTTCAGATGGATTGTTTCTCCAGACTATCATCTGATGAAACTGATCCTCTGGATTTATCCACACTTGTCGGTACATTTTCTCGATGTCCGCTGTTAATACGTACTTATGTATACGAAAACGTAGTAGAATGGACATAAGTTCACTCTGAACTGTGGGTCCGGCATGCAGAATGTCGTTTAGAGACTTTCCACTTGTTGATTTACATGATGCATCAAACACGACCCGTAACTTTGTGCTGGTGCTCTCAGGTTTGAGTACACAGTGGTGTGGTATGAAGTAGTGTCTCTGCACCCACTTGAGTTGCTGGGACCATCTTCATGTGTCCAAGTCCTTCATATTCATTCATAAATTCCACATAGCCTTTCCAGGTGTCTGGTGAAATCCGTCGCTCTAATTCCAGGAATCGTTTCGTTGCAGTTTCCAAAGACCCCCCCAGGGCTGAAGAGTGTTCGGAAAAGTTGAGTTTTACTATCAACCTGCCATCCGATGCTGTTTGTAAGTTCTCTATAAAGTAAGCTTCGCAATGTGCTTCGATTGGCGTGCGTGGTTTTTCTTCCGTCTCTAAGTTGTCCAGAGTCCAGAATTTTTCCATTAGCTCGTTGAGTCCAATTGCACAAATGGATGCGGAGTTGTGTGCAGACCTGATTTTTCCTGCCACAATCCATCCCAATTTTGTATTTTGCAGCAACGGACCTCCTGACTTTGGCTGTTTTTGGTCTGGTAGTAGTAGCGAATAATAGTGTTCTGCTCCGATGAGCATGTCGACCTTTCCCGGTTTATAGAAATCCGGATCTGCCAATGGGCAATTGTTTGGTATGTTCAAGTTCATTTCATTGAGTGCCTGCGCTGGTTGATCAGCAATTATCTGAGGTAGTACGAATGCTTCAATTCTTTGCGTAAATCCGCCGTGAAGGGATTTTATTAGAACATTTACTCATGCTCTGGTGGTCTTTGACTGACCTCCAATTCCTTCGATGCGTAATGTTGTATCATTAAGTTTTACTGACAACATTGATGACATTCGTTCAGAGATCAGGTTGATCTGTGATCCTGAATGCAGCAAGGCTCTGAAATTGGCTCTCTGTCCATTGTTTGCTTCTACTGCTACTTTTGCTGTAGCTAACAGGTTGTAATTATTGTTACTTGCTGCGCCAACCGTCGGTGCTCTTGGTTCTGTACTTACGCCCGATGGTATGTCCGAGTGCAGCAGTGTATTGTGTTTTTTGTCGCACTTGAAACATGTCCGACCTGGGCATGCATTTGTTTTGTGGCTTGTTTTAAAACAGTTGACACACAATTTCTGCTTTGTACCCAATTTAGTCGTTCTGATGGTGATTTGGAGCGAAACTCATCGCATCCGTAGAGCCAATGGCTTGCCTTCTTGCAGAATGAGCAGAGAGGCGTCTTCGATTTTCCAGTGTTGTGCCTTTTGGCTCTTTCCTTGACATTTGTGTCTTTTTGCCTGTTCCTAGAAATCGAACTCTTTGTTCTAGGAACTGAAGCATTGTGTCCAAGGCCTGTATTTCCTTTGAGCTTCCCAATGATTGCTCGTACAAGGCTCTGTTAGTGACATCCAGCTTATTTTTGATGACGGCAATCAATATTGGATCCCATGTGCATATATTGATGCCCAATCCCTTTAGTGATGCCAGGGATTCGATAGTTGTAACGTACAACTCTTTTAATGACTTGGAGTCGTCATTAACTGTGTTATAATTTAGGAAGCGGTTTAATACCGTGCTAGCGACGTCGCTGGGATTGTTGTATGTATCAATCAGAATTTCCCAGGCGCTCAAATAGTTTTCTTCCTTTAGATCGATATGTCGGATCAATCTTTCTGCCTCTCCAGTTACGGTTGTTTTCAGATACCACATCTTCCGAACTGTGGGCATGTTTGTTTCATGTATCATACATGAAAACAGGTCATAGAACTGGGACCATTTCAGTATGTCCCCATCAAACTTGGGAATGTTAATGCGTGGAAGCTGCACGTCATTATTGTATGATGTGTCTGGTTTTGCCAATGCACTTTGAACCTCTTTTTCCAGGGTCAGATAGGCTTCCATGTTGTATCCTCCTTCCTCTGGGTTATCGTATTCTTCGTGAATAGTAAAATGGACTTCTTGTACTTGAGTCCATAGTGATTTTATCAAATCACTTGATGTACGTCCTCTCGCCTCTGAGAATTGTCTCAGAATGCGTTTTATGGGCGCTACTATGGCCTTTTGTCGGCGACATAGTGAAGGCAATTTGCTGTAAGTCTCCGTGGTGACAGCGTGTTCCTCCTTGTGGGAATCCATTTCGCCTCTTACTTATACTTTGACCCGTAGGGAGTAGTTTATTCGCTTTGCAGCTGGATACGCTCCTATTCGCAACCGATGTGGTACAAAGTATAAGTACAGACGACGTACTGGATGGAGGTTTTGTGCTGGTGAAACGCACTTGTGATCTTGATATTATTAATCGTTGATCTTGTTGGCTGATGATCTGAAAGTGACAGATCTGCCAATTTGTTCTACTTATTGGTAGGAGATTCTACCGTAAGTATGTGGCTTGTTGCCAGTTTGTGTTGAAAAGTCCTGGTGACTTCTTCAGTGTGATCTGCAGGTTTTCCTGCGTCGGGGTCACCAAATGTTAATGTGTGTTTGTGTGTGTGTTTTGGTATGCATACGGTACATAAACCGTCTACAAATTTGTCGTCGCAACTAGAACTTGAACCAGTTGGACTGCGGAGAGGGTTTCCTACGTCGAGCAAATGAGGGTCTGAAGACACGGCGACAGCCTCTGTTGATTGCAGTTGTAGAAAATGAGTGAACAGGCAGTGATGGTACTGTTTCTGATACTGATTTTATTCAACAAACTTAATTTCTATTTATAGGTAACAAAAGGTACAGAAAGTGCTGAGTCTAGTAAGAATATGGTAAAAGGGAATTGGAATTAATATTGAATTAATTTGGATTTAATGTGATCTTGTGTTATTGGGTGTAGTAATATAAATAGAGTACTGTAAATACTTATAGAGACACCATTTAAATATTAAGGAGCGCGCGTAGGTATCGTTCACCAACTCGATACATGCAGTGGAGTTGCGAGTAGAATATATTAGAATAGATCGTAGAAATAATATCGATAGGGGAGGAAGCGGAGATCGTGATCGAGGCTGGACTTTTGATTGAAATACGAGCGGCTGAAAACGGACGAAGCGGATTAAAAAAGATAATACGGACTAATTTGTGTGGAGTTTTGTAATTCGTGTACCCCCCCTACATGGGCAATTGTGATAGTCAGCAATTGCACCAGTGTTTTTGCCCTCTGACGAGCATTCGCATGGTTGGCAGAAATTGCTGCAGAAGCGGTTATTGTTGACTCAGCTACAATGCTTTGTCGTTTGTTATTATGTCTCCCATTACATGGGTCGACCTGACTTATTCGATAAGTGTATATTATGTAATATTAATTACTGCACAAATATGCGACTGAACACCCATTAATTGCTCTGAACGTTTACCCTAGATGCAGAAGACATCCTACGTGTACAAGGAAGAGCAGATCGCCTGAATCCAAAAGAAAAAGCCATCGTATTGCCAAAAAAGTGCAGAGTCGCCTTTTTAGTTGCAAAGTACTACCACGAAAAATCTCACTACATGCTCCACGAGTCAACTATCAACCTAATTCGAAGCACATTTTATATACCACGTCTACGAGTATTGTACAAAACTGTGCGTAAGGAATGTCAAAAATGCAAAATCGCCAATTCGACACCAAAGGTACCCCAAATGGCACCTGTACCAGCTGCCAGACTGGCTTGTTTCGAAAGACCATTAACATATACGGGTGTCGATTATTTCGGCCCCATATAAGTGAACGTCGGAAGGCACAAGGAAAAGCGTTGGGGAGCAGTTAAGAGCAGTACATTTAGAAGTGGCATTCAAGCTTGACCTAAGCTCTTGTATAATGTGCCTGAAGAACTTCATGGCCCTCCGTTGAACTCCAAAGAAATCTTCTGCGACAATGGGACCAACTTCAAAGCCACTGAAAAGATCGTAAAGGAGGAACTTAAGCAAATCGACTTTGATGAAATCACCATCCGCTACGAAGCTATTAAATGGCGCTTCAACCCACCAGCTGCACCCCACATGGGCGGAGCGTGGGAACGACTAGTTAGATCTGTGAAGACTGTCCTAAAATCGATCTGGCCATCAAATAATTTTAATGACGAGACCCTCCGAGCCGCTCTAATGGAAGCTGAAACCATTATTAACTCCAGACCATTAACCTTTGTCTCCCTAGATTCAGCAAACGATGATGCCCTTACTCCAAATCACCTGCTTCTGGGATCACCAAATGGCTACAAACCAATGGCAGAAGACAACACTGATCTAAGGTTGCGCTGGCATCAATCGCAAATTTTCGCTGATAAATTCTGGAAGCGTTGGGTAAAGGAGTACACACCAACTCTGACTAGACGCAGCAAGTGGTTCACCAAACGCCCAGCAGTGGCTATAGGAGACATAGTCATCGTTATTGACGACCAGCTGCCTAGGAACCTGTGGCCAAAAGGGCGTATTAGTGACGTAATAACAGCCAAAGATGGACAAGTTCGCAGAGCTACAGTATGGACACCCAAAGGGATAATGGTCCGCCCAGTGGCCAAAATAGCAGTTTTGGACGTCGGCTTTAAAGAAGGTGAAGATCCGAATGACCTTCACGGGGGGGAATGTTGCCGACGAAATTTAAATTTAAACCATAACAGCCACGTAGGCGCATACGGCAACACTACCATTCATAAGCACCAACATTCGGCAACTCTAAAACAGAGAATTGAGGATAAACCAGCGAAGCAAGAACACAAAGTTTTTTAAAGCTCTCTCTTATTATTATTATTAAACTCACATAATAAATTGGAATGCTCTATAAATTTGTTTACCCTTTACTGTTTCGAAATATTCAACGCCAGTGCCTCAACAGTGTTCTTTTTTCCACAGAACCTTTTTAGTTTTTTTGATTTTCTCATGTTCAACTGAATCGCCTTTAAAAAAAGATGGGTTAATTAAAATATTTTTCAATTTGTTAACAATGCTCTCAGTAGATCAGCAGTGCATTTACGCCAAAAACAAAACACTCGCCAATATATGTACCTGTTCCACTCAAGACTCGCAAGAACCAAAACGCAATTAATTTCGCAATAGCATATTTTCTTAATTTTTTACAACGCACAATAGACTATTTTTAATTAAATGAAACACTGCACTTACCTGATAATAATTTTGCCCAAAATAAACAAAACCTGCGTCTCACTTTTCACCGCAAAATTCTAACAACGTTGTCGACGCCGACGGCAAAACCGAATTTTGTTACGGCACGAGTCGTAACAGAAAGAAACAAAGAAAAACGAGAAGGAACGTGTGAGTCGCTTCTGGGGACGCGACTCTACTTATACCCGTACTCAGTCAGTTATACATTTTTGAGCTTATGAATTTTTAGAATTTTATAAAAAAAAAAAATTTTACAATTTACATTTTTTTGCTACATCTACAATGTATATTTTACATCTAACATGTAGATTCTAGATGTACCATTCATATTCTACATCTCCTCCGCTAGGGGTTGCTCGCGCACTGAACGCGGCAGAGTGTGCGAGCGAGAAGGAGAATGAGTTGCGTTGTCGTTGGAAGGAGGGGGCAGGGGAAGCAACTGAAAAATAGTTTCTTCATTCTGGCTATAATTATGATCCGATCTGATTCAGATTCGGCAATCTGGTAGATATGGGCATTCTCTACGATATTGCGTTTTTAGTTTTATCTTATCTTTAAAAATATGCCTGCCACAGATTTTCGTTCTTTGTGTGGGCGGAAAGGGGCGGGGCGAAATTTTGAAACATACTTGTAGCAGTGTGATATAACATAAGTCTGGAAACCAAATTTGGTTTCTCTAGCTTTTATAGTCTCTGAGATCTAGGCGCTCATCAAGACGGACAGACGGACGGACGGATGGATGGACAGACGGACATGGCTATATCGACTCGGCTATTCATGCTGTTCAAGAATATATATACTTTATGGGGTCGGAAACGTTTCCATCTCTGCGTTGCACACATCCACTTTTACCAAAAATCTAATATCTAATGATCTACCCCTTAACTCTTTTTTGAGTACGGGTAGTGCTGCCCATGCAGTGGTCTCCAATTCTGCGGGTTGTGCAGACGCAGTTGATGACCGGCGGATGTTTATGCAACATAGTAACGCGATGCCGGCACTCCACTTCAGCACGGTATCAGCGTTCTTTCGAACGAGAATTCCTCTGATAGCCTGCAGCTGGTGTTAACTAGCCCCCTCTTTAAGAGTGGTCGCCCCCGACCCTCTCAACGGAAGCCGTTAATGGTGGCAAAGTCAGTGAATGCGACTAGTTGAGTCCCGGTAGGATTGACCAGCGTGTCGGAGTCGCATCTGATCATGGCGGGTCGGTGTTGACGATCACAATTCCGTCGTTCACTAGGGTGACGGGTTCCAGGTGGCTGGGTTGAGAGCGGCAGTGCCTCCAGAATGCATCACCTGCGCACAGGAACCACTCAATTCCTTCTTGCAGAAGGTGGTGGCAGTGGTGGAGGTGCAGCCCGTAACGGCCCACACCTGGCTTTCGCACTAGGCTACGATGTTCTCCATTAGTTGTAGTACGGTGCCGTTGTGCTCAAAATGATTGTAATATATAAATTAAGGATAGTAAAATAAAAATGAAACCACCTGTTAAGAATAAGGCCAACAAGAAGCCAAGGCAACTGTAAGGAGTTCAGGAGCACTCCGGTCAGGATGGCCGAATTGTAGTTATATAAGTAGAGTACTGTAAATACTTATAAAGACACCATTTAAATAGTAAGGAGCGCGCGTAGGTATCGTTCACCAACTCGATACATGCAGTGGAGTTGCGAGTAGAATATATTAGAATAGATCGTAGAAATAATATCGATAGGGGAGGAAGCGGAGATCGTGATCGAGGATGGACTTTTGGTTGAAATACGAGCGGCTGAAAACGGACGAAGCGGATTAAAAAAGATAATACGGACTAATTTGTGTGGAGTTTTGTAATTCGTGTACCCCCCCTACAAACTCAGAAGTGGGATCAGAACCAAAGACGCCACCAGCAAATCACACATTTTTTTTCTCGTCTGCAACCCTTAATCGCCGCCGGCTACAATTAAAGAAAAACTAAAAACTCAAAGTAAAAATGTCTGATTTGGTCGGAGCAGAGCAATACTCCGCGGCACAGCTGCGGGAGTGGCTCGAGTTCCTTAACTTGCCAAAGAACGGAACCAAAGCCGCCATGGCAGCCCGTTTAAATGAAGTCCCACTGGAAACACGCGGATAGGGGCCGCCAGCAGCAGACATGTGCGAGAGCGAGACGGAAAACGAGTTGTGCCAGAACAATCCAGATTCGACAAAAAAACTCGATGGCAGTCAGCATTCTAACGGTGAGGACAAAGGAGAGACCGATGAGGCGACGTCGACTTTCGTATCGCCGACAAACGACAGCTACAACAACGAACCAGAAGCACAAAAGGAGCAACGAAAAGCAACGGATCTAGCAAACGAAATCGAGGCCTTGAAGCTACGAATTGAGTTGCTAAAGCTGCAAAAGGGAGGAGAGAGCGAGAATATTCCGCTGTGTGCAGGCACGTCTGTCAATATTGAGTCTACCCTCGCGCGACTCAATGTTGCGAAAGACATGTTGCCAAACTACCACGGCAACACCTCTGGCAACAATGGTGACGTCACTGCTTGGATCGCGCAATTCAGAGCGACGGCAAAGATAAACAAACTGTCGTATGAGCAGCTACTGATGCTGCTGATGTCAAAGCTGAAAGACAATGCCCTAATGTGGCTGCATTCTGAGGTACAGCACATGTCCATGCCAATTGATCAACTATTAAATATAATGGAGAATACATTTCAACTCAAGGAAAGCAAGCTGTCACTCCGCCGCAAGTTTGAGTCACGGTCGTGGATGCGCGACGAGGAGTTCGCCGGCTACTTCAACGACAAAATGATGCTAGCGTCTCGCATAGCCATCGACGCCGAAGAGTTAATCGACGGCATCGTCGAGGGTATCCCAGATGAGACACTGCGCCGTCAGGCCCATATGCAGTGTTTCGTCGCGCCGTATCAGCTGCTGAGGGCTTTCGAGAAAGTCATGCTGCCGAAGAAGTACACGCCACCAGGAGCAAGGAGCAGCTCGGGAGAGTCTTCGACACTGGTCCGCTGCTATAACTGCAACTCGTTGGGCCACATGGCAGTGGATTGTCGCAAGCCCAAGCGTGAAAGAGGAGCATGCTACGGATGCGGTAGCATGAACCACCAGATAGCACATTGCGGTGAACGGAAAGATAAGGTACAGAACGAATACATCCGTAAATTTAACATATTCATTAAGAATTTTAGTAATAAATGTTTTTTCTTAGACTGCCTCATCGACTCAGGGAGCCCAATAAGTTTTGTGAAGATCTCTTGCCTCTCAAATGGACACAATATTAATCAAGTAGATTTAAGTTCATATCACAACCAAGAAACTAAAATTAAGGCGACAGAAGTCCGAGAAGGCGAGTTAAGTTCATGTAATTCACAGAATGGCAATGAAACGAAGAAGCCTACATTTGTTATTAATAAAAATACGAGCCACACATACGTTGGTCTTAACAACAGTAGACTTCGTGTTTTCGGACAAGTTTCCGGTTTTGTAATTTTTAATGAAGAACAAATTAACTTTGAACTATTAGTAGTGGCAAACGAGTCGATGGGCCATGAGGCTGTATTATTTCCACGTTATGAGATTATGTAAATTTAAGATTGTAAGTGACATTTGCAAGGAAAATGAGAGTGGGGAAGAGAACGTTGGCAAAGCTGAAAATGACGATTACGAAGAAGAGGAGTGTGAAACGGAAGACGAAGAAGAAGAGAGAAATGAGTGGTTAGGGAAGAATGAGTGTGAAATAGAAAATGAGTGCGACATAGAAAATGATTGGGAAAGAGAAAATGAGCGTGAAAGAGAAAATGAGTTTTAGAGGAAGACGAGTGCGAAGAGAAAATGAGTGTGAAAGAAAAAACGAGCGTTTAGAAGAAGAGTGTGTAATACATAGTGAGTGTGAAGTAGAGAACGAGTGTAAAGGAGAAGAAGAAGGTAAAGCAGAAGACGAGTACGTAGGAGAAAATGAAGGGGAAGGAGAAAACGTGTTTCAGTGTTTCGGAGGGAAAGATGGTGCAGCAGGGGGGCGGGAACATGCGGGTCAACTTTTGCGATCTGCCGCACGAATATCCCGCAGTAAAGCATGAGTGTGAGCTGAAAGTAGGTACAGACTGTAACCAGGAACTCGTAGAAAGGCTTATGAAACTGTTCAGAACGGACTATGTGGACGCAATCAGACCAGATTTACCGGAAACAAAGTGGGAGATGAAATTAAGTTTCGAACACGAAAAACCGTTCCATTGTCCCCCCCAGAAGGCTGTCGTATACAAAAGATGTTAGACGAGTACACAGAGAAAAGCTACATTAGAGCCAGCGAGTCGGAGTATGTCTCACCCATAGTACTAATAAAAAAGAAATCAGGAGAGTTAAGGTTATGCGTCGATTATCGCACACTCAATAAGGGAATGATAAAAGACAACTACCCGACTCCATTGATAGACGACCTGTTGGATGAACTGGCAGAAAAAAGACCGTTCACTAAATTAGACTTGAAAAACGGGTATTTCCACGTTTTCATGCACAACGACTCAGTCAAATATACCTCTTTCACGACGCCGATGGGACAATACGAGTGGTTAAGGATGCCATTTGGACTGCGCAATGCGTCCGCGGTTTTTCAAAGGTTCACTAACAAGATTTTCGCTGACATGGTAAAAGAAGACAAAGTGATAATATACATGGATGACATAGGGTTCGGAGCGATACTAATGCAGAAGAAGAGCGATGGCAAGATGCACCCAGTGTTTTATTTTTCCAAAAGGACGACAGTCACCGAAGCAAAATATCACAGCTTCGAACTAGAGACTCTAGCGATAATTTACTCCCTTCAACGGTTCAGAATATATGTTCAAGGCATACCATTTAAGATAGTGACAGACTGCAATGCACTAACCATGACACTGAACAAGAAAGAACTGAATCCACGCATCGCCCGCTGGGCGTTAGAGTTACAGAATTATGACTACAAGTTAGAGCACAGGGCCGGAAGCAGAATGCAACACGTGGACGCTCTTGGCAGAGTTACACAGATACTGACGATAGACACGAACACTTTTGAAGAAAATCTAATAATATGCCAGAACAGAGACGACAAATTGTTAAAGTTAAAAGAGATATTGCAGAAGTCCGAGCACAAACATTACGAGATGAGAAACGGAGTGATATATAGAAAGAAGGATAACGATACCCTCCTGTTCTGCGTACCCGAGGAGATGGAAAGCCATGTACTCTATAAAAACCACGATGAGTTAGGACACATTCGAATAGACAAAATGACCGATGCGATATCGAAGAGTTACTGGTTCCCAAGCGTTAGGGAAAAAACCAAAAAGCACATAGAGAACTGTCTCAAATGCTTAGCGTATTCAGCGAAGCACGGAAAGGAGGAAGGGTTTTTGCACAAGGTACCAAAAGGATCGGTTCCATTCGATGTGGTACATATCGACCATTTTGGACCGGTTGACAAAAGTAGAGCGAACAAGCATATATTAGTAGTTATAGACGCGTTCACCAAGTTTGTAAGGCTTTACGCAACAAAAACCACTAACTCAAGGGAAGCAGTTAAGGCAATGAACGATTATTTTCGAGCTTACAGCAGACCGAGATGCATCGTATCAGACAGAGGAAGCTGTTTCACGTCTAAAGAGTTCGGGGATTTTTTAGAGCAGAACGACGTTAAGCACATAAAGATAGCTACAGGATCGCCACAAGCCAACGGCCAGGTAGAGAGAGTTAACAGAAGCTTAGGACCAATGATCGCAAAGCTCGTCGACCCGGAGAAAGGTTTACACTGGGATACAGTGGTACGAACAGTTGAACACGCAATGAACAACACAATTCAAAGGACCGTTAATGAACACCCGAGTCGTATGTTATTCGGGGTCAGGCAGAGAGGCGAAGTGTCAGATCTACTAGGTGATTGTTTAAAAGAGCTAACCGAGCAACGAGTGACCAGTGATTTAGAAAAAATTAGATCAGAAGCAAACATTCATCAGGAAAAGGTACAGGACTACAACAAACAGGCAGCAGACGCAAGACGGAAAAAGCCACATGTATACAAAGACAACGATCTAGTCATGGTGAAAAACTTCGATACCCATATAGGGGTATCTAAAAAACTTATTCCGAAGTTCAAAGGGCCGTATAGGATAGCTAAAGTGTTAAGAAACGATAGATACGTATTGGAAGATGTAGAAGGATTTCAGCGGTCTAGGATCCCGTATAAAGGAGTGTGGGCGGTAGCGAATATGAAGCCATGGCTGGGAAAAGGAAACGAGGCAAATGTCACAGGGAAAAATGACAGACAAAATGATTGTAATATATAGATTAAGGATAGTAAAATAAGAATGAAACCACCTGTTAAGAATAAGGCCAACAAGAAGGCAACTGTAAGGAGTTCAGGAGCACTCCGGTCAGGATGGCCGAATTGTAGTAATATAAGTAGAGTACTGTAAATACTTATAGAGACACCATTTAAATATTAAGGAGCGCGCGTAGGTATCGTTCACCAACTCGATACATGCAGTGGAGTTGCGAGTAGAATATATTAGAATAGATCGTAGAAATAATATCGATAGGGGAGGAAGCGGAGATCGTGATCGAGGCTGGACTTTTGATTGAAATACGAGCGGCTGAAAACGGACGAAGCGGATTAAAAAAGATAATACGGACTAATTTGTGTGGAGTTTTGTAATTCGTGTCCCCCCCTACATGGGCAATTGTGATAGTCAGCAATTGCACCAGTGTTTTTGCCCTCTGACGAGCATTCGCATGGTTGGCAGAAATTGCTGCAGAAGCGGTTATTGTTGACTCAGCTACAATGCTTTGTCGTTTGTTATTATGTCTCCCATTACATGGGTCGACCTGACTTATTCGATAAGTGTATATTATGTAATATTAATTACTGCATAAATATGCGACTGAACACCCATTAATTGCTCTGAACGTTTACCTAGATGCAGAAGACATCCTACGTGTACAAGGAAGAGCAGATCGCCTGAATCCAAAAGAAAACGCCATCGTATTGCCAAAAAAGTGCAGAGTCGCCTTTTTAGTTGCAAAGTACTACCACGAAAAATCTCACTACATGCTCCACGAGTCAACTATCAACCTAATTCGAAGCACATTTTATATACCACGTCTACGAGTATTGTACAAAACTGTGCGTAAGGAATGTCAAAAATGCAAAATCGCCAATTCGACACCAAAGGTACCCCAAATGGCACCTGTACCAGCTGCCAGACTGGCTTGTTTCGAAAGACCATTAACATATACGGGTGTCGATTATTTCGGCCCCATATAAGTGAACGTCGGAAGGCACAAGGAAAAGCGTTGGGGAGCAGTTAAGAGCAGTACATTTAGAAGTGGCATTCAAGCTTGACCTAAGCTCTTGTATAATGTGCCTGAAGAACTTCATGACCCTCCGTTGAACTCCAAAGAAATCTTCTGCGACAATGGGACCAACTTCAAAGCCACTGAAAAGATCGTAAAGGAGGAACTTTAAGCAAATCGACTTTGATGAAATCACCATCCGCTACGAAGCTATTAAATGGCGCTTCAACCCACCAGCTGCACCCCACATGGGCGGAGCGTGGGAACGACTAGTTAGATCTGTGAAGACTGTCCTAAAATCGATCTGGCCATCAAATAATTTTAATGACGAGACCCTCCCGAGCCGCTCTAATGGAAGCTGAAACCATTATTAACTCCAGACCATTAACCTTTGTCTCCCTAGATTCAGCAAACGATGATGCCCTTACTCCAAATCACCTGCTTCTGGGATCACCAAATGGCTACAAACCAATGGCAGAAGACAACACTGATCTAAGGTTGCGCTGGCATCAATCGCAAATTTTCGCTGATAAATTCTGGAAGCGTTGGGTAAAGGAGTACACACCAACTCTGACTAGACGCAGCAAGTGGTTCACCAAACGCCCAGCAGTGGCTATAGGAGACATAGTCATCGTTATTGACGACCAGCTGCCTAGGAACCTGTGGCCAAAAGGGCGTATTAGTGACGTAATAACAGCCAAAGATGGACAAGTTCGCAGAGCTACAGTATGGACACCCAAAGGGATAATGGTCCGCCCAGTGGCCAAAATAGCAGTTTTGGACGTCGGCTTTAAAGAAGGTGAAGATCCGAATGACCTTCACGGGGGGGGGGAATGTTGCCGACGAAATTTAAATTTAAACCATAACAGCCACGTAGGCGCATACGGCAACACTACCATTCATAAGCACCAACATTCGGCAACTCTAAAACAGAGAATTGAGGATAAACCAGCGAAGCAAGAACACAAAGTTTTTTAAAGCTCTCTCTTATTATTATTATTAAACTCACATAATAAATTGGAATGCTCTATAAATTTGTTTACCCTTTATTGTTTCGAAATATTCAACGCCAGTGCCTCAAAATTGTTCTTTTTTCCACAGAACCTTTTTAGTTTTTTTGATTTTCTCATGTTCAACTGAATCGCCTTTAAAAAAAGATGGGTTAATTAAAATATTTTTCAATTTGTTAACAATGCTCTCAGTAGATCAGCAGTGCATTTACGCCAAAAACAAAACACTCGCCAATATATGTACCTGTTCCACTCAAGACTCGCAAGAACCAAAACGCAATTAATTTCGCAATAGCATATTTTCTTAATTTTTTACAACGCACAATAGACTATTTTTAATTAAATGAAACACTGCACTTACCTGATAATAATTTTGCCCAAAATAAACAAAACCTGCGTCTCACTTTTCACCGCAAAATTCTAACAACGTTGTCGACGCCGACGGCAAAACCGAATTTTGTTACGGCACGAGTCGTAACAGAAAGAAACAAAGAAAAACGAGAAGGAACGTGTGAGTCGCTTCTGGGGACGCGACTCTACTTATACCCGTACTCAGTCAGTTATACATTTTTGAGCTTATGATTTTTTAGAATTTTATAAAAAAAAAAAATTTTACAATTTACATTTTTTTGCTACATCTACAATGTATATTTTACATCTAACATGTAGATTCTAGATGTACCATTCATATTCTACATCTCCTCCGCTAGGGGTTGCTCGCGCACTGAACGCGGCAGAGTGTGCGAGCGAGAAGGAGAATGAGTTGCGTTGTCGTTGGAAGGAGGGGGCAGGGGAAGCAACTGAAAAATAGTTTCTTCATTCTGGCTATAATTATGATCCGATCTGATTCAGATTCGGCAATCTGGTAGATATGGGCATTCTCTACGATATTGCGTTTTAGTTTTATCTTATCTTTAAAAATATGCCTGCCACAGATTTTCGTTCTTTGTGTGGGCGGAAAGGGGCGGGGCGAAATTTTGAAACATACTTGTAGCAGTGTGATATAACATAAGTCTGGAAACCAAATTTGGTTTCTCTAGCTTTTATAGTCTCTGAGATCTAGGCGCTCATCAAGACGGACAGACGGACGGACGGACGGATGGACAGACGGACATGGCTATATCGACTCGGCTATTCATGCTGTTCAAGAATATATATACTTTATGGGGTCGGAAACGTTTCCATCTCTGCGTTGCACACATCCACTTTTACCAAAAATCTAATATCTAATGATCTACCCCTTAACTCTTTTTTGAGTACGGGTATAAAAATGATAAACCCAAAACTGACCCCCCCCCCCTGCTCGGGCAGTGCTGCCCATGCAGTGGTCTCCAATTCTGCGGGTTGTGCAGACGCAGTTGATGACCGGCGGATGTTTATGCAACATAGTAACGCGATGCCGGCACTCCACTTCAGCACGGTATCAGCGTTCTTTCGAACGAGAATTCCTCTGATAGCCTGCAGCTGGTGTTAACTAGCCCCCTCTTTAAGAGTGGTCGCCCCCGACCCTCTCAACGGAAGCCGTTAATGGTGGCAAAGTCAGTGAATGCGACTAGTTGAGTCCCGGTAGGATTGACCAGCGTGTCGGAGTCGCATCTGATCATGGCGGGTCGGTGTTGACGATCACAATTCCGTCGTTCACTAGGGTGACGGGTTCCAGGTGGCTGGGTTGAGAGCGGCAGTGCCTCCAGAATGCATCACCTGCGCACAGGAACCACTCAATTCCTTCTTGCAGAAGGTGGTGGCAGTGGTGGAGGTGCAGCCCGTAACGGCCCACACCTGGCTTTCGCACTAGGCTACGATGTTCTCCGTTAGTTGTAGTACGGTGCCGTTGTGCTCAAAATGATTGTAATATATAAATTAAGGATAGTAAAATAAAAATGAAACCACCTGTTAAGAATAAGGCCAACAAGAAGCCAAGGCAACTGTAAGGAGTTCAGGAGCACTCCGGGTCAGGATGGCCGAATTGTAGTTATATAAGTAGAGTACTGTAAATACTTATAGAGACACCATTTAAACAGTAAGGAGCGCGCGTAGGTATCGTTCACCAACTCGATACATGCAGTGGAGTTGCGAGTAGAATATATTAGAATAGATCGTAGAAATAATATCGATAGGGGAGGAAGCGGAGATCGTGATCGAGGATGGACTTTTGGTTGAAATACGAGCGGCTGAAAACGGACGAAGCGGATTAAAAAAGATAATACGGACTAATTTGTGTGGAGTTTTGTAATTCGTGTACCCCCCCTACATGGGCAATTGTGATAGTCAGCAATTGCACCAGTGTTTTTGCCCTCTGACGAGCATTCGCATGGTTGGCAGAAATTGCTGCAGAAGCGGTTATTGTTGACTCAGCTACAATGCTTTGTCGTTTGTTATTATGTCTCCCATTACATGGGTCGACCTGACTTATTCGATAAGTGTATATTATGTAATATTAATTACTGCATAAATATGCGACTGAACACCCATTAATTGCTCTGAACGTTTACCTAGATGCAGAAGACATCCTACGTGTACAAGGAAGAGCAGATCGCCTGAATCCAAAAGAAAACGCCATCGTATTGCCAAAAAAGTGCAGAGTCGCCTTTTTAGTTGCAAAGTACTACCACGAAAAATCTCACTACATGCTCCACGAGTCAACTATCAACCTAATTCGAAGCACATTACCACGTCTACGAGTATTGTACAAAACTGTGCGTAAGGAATGTCAAAAATGCAAAATCGCCAATTCGACGCCAAAGGTACCCCAAATGGCACCTGTACCAACTGCCAGACTGGCTTGTTTTGAACGTCGGAAGGCACAAGGAAAAGCGTTGGGGAGCCCTATTTACATGCCTCACATTAAGAGCAGTACATTTAGAAGTGGCATTCAAGCTTGACGTAAGCTCTTGTATAATGTGCCTGAAGAACTTCATGGCCCTCCGTTGAACTCCAAAGAAATCTTCTGCGACAATGGGACCAACTTCAAAGCCACTGAAAAGATCGTAAAGGAGGAACTTAAGCAAATCGACTTTGATGAAATCACCATCCGCTACGAAGCTATTAAATGGCGCTTCAACCCACCAGCTGCACCCCCACATGGGCGGAGCGTGGGAACGACTAGTTAGATCTGTGAAGACTGTCCTAAAATCGATCTGGCCATCAAATAATTTTAATGACGAGACCCTCCGAGCCGCTCTAATGGAAGCTGAAACCATTATTAACTCCAGACCATTAACCTTTGTCTCCCTAGATTCAGCAAACGATGATGCCCTTACTCCAAATCACCTGCTTCTGGGATCACCAAATGGCTACAAACCAATGGCAGAAGACAATGTTGCCGACGAAAATTTAAACTTAAACCATAACAGCCACGTAGGCGCATACGGCAACACTACCATTCATAAGCACCAACATTCGGCAACTCTAAAACAGAGAATTGAGGATAAACCAGCGAAGCAAGAACACAAAGTTTTTTAAAGCTCTCTCTTATTATTATTATTAAACTCACATAATAAATTGGAATGCTCTATAAATTTGTTTACCCTTTATTGTTTCGAAATATTCAACGCCAGTGCCTCAACAGTGTTCTTTTTTCCACAGAACCTTTTTAGTTTTTTTGATTTTCTCATGTTCAACTGAATCGCCTTTAAAAAATAATGGGTTTATTAAAATATTTTTCAATTTGTTAACAATGCTCTCAGTAGATCAGCAGTGCATTTACGCCAAAAACAAAACACTCGCCAATATATGTACCTGTTCCACTCAAGACTCGCAAGAACCAAAACGCAATTAATTTCGCAATAGCATATTTTCTTAATTTTTTACAACGCACAATAGACTATTTTTAATTAAATGAAACACTGCACTTACCTGATAATAATTTTGCCCAAAATAAACAAAACCTGCGTCTCACTTTTCACCGCACAATTCTAACAACGTTGTCGACGCCGACGGCAAAACCGAATTTTGTTACGGCACGAGTCGTAACAGAAAGAAACAAAGAAAAACGAGAAGGAACGTGTGAGTCGCTTCTGGGGACGCGACTCTACTTATACCCGTACTCAGT
The DNA here is from genome assembly GCF_018151105.1 of Drosophila obscura. Taxonomy (NCBI): domain Eukaryota; kingdom Metazoa; phylum Arthropoda; class Insecta; order Diptera; family Drosophilidae; genus Drosophila; species Drosophila obscura. The sequence continues at coordinate 2,880,863 of NW_024542880.1, read as the reverse complement.
CAGTTATACATTTTTGAGCTTATGAATTTTTAGAATTTTATAAAAAAAAAAAAAATTTTACAATTTACATTTTGTTGCTACATCTGCTATCTACATCTACAATGTATATTTTACATCTAACATGTAGATTCTAGATGTACCATTCATATTCTACATCTCCTCCGCTAGGGGTTGCTCGCGCACTGAACGCGGCAGAGTGTGCGAGCGAGAAGGAGAATGAGATGTGTTGTCGTTGGAAGGAGGGGCAGGGGAAGCAACTGAAAAATAGTTTCTTCATTCTGGCTATAATTATGATCCGATCTGATTCAGATTCGGCAATCTGGTAGATATGGGCATTCTCTACGATATTGCGTTTTTAGTTTTATCTTGACGTAAGCTCTTGTATAATGTGCCTGAAGAACTTCATGGCCCTCCGTTGAACTCCAAAGAAATCTTCTGCGACAATGGGACCAACTTCAAAGCCACTGAAAAGATCGTAAAGGAGGAACTTAAGCAAATCGACTTTGATGAAATCACCATCCGCTACGAAGCTATTAAATGGCGCTTCAACCCACCAGCTGCACCCCACATGGGCGGAGCGTGGTAACGACTAGTTAGATCTGTGAAGACTGTCCTAAAATCGATCTGGCCATCAAAAAATTTTAATGACGAGACCCTCCGAGCCGCTCTAATGGAAGCTGAAACCATTATTAACTCCAGACCATTAACCTTTGTCTCCCTAGATTCAGCAAACGATGATGCCCTTACTCCAAATCACCTGCTTCTGGGATCACCAAATGGCTACAAACCAATGGCAGAAGACAATGTTGCCGACGAAATTTAAACTTAAACCATAACAGCCACGTAGGCGCATACGGCAACACTACCATTCATAAGCACCAACAATCGGCAACTCTAAAACAGAGAATTGAGGATAAACCAGCGAAGCAAGAACACAAAGTTTTTTAAAGCTCTCTCTTATTATTATTATTAAACTCATATAATAAATTGGAATGCTCTATAAATTTGTTTACCCTTTATTGTTTCGAAATATTCAACGCCAGTGCCTCAACAGTGTTCTTTTTTCCACAGAACCTTTTTAGTTTTTTTGATTTGCTCATGTTCAACTGAATAGCCTTTAAAAAAAAAAGGGTTAATTAAAATATTTTTCAATTTGTTAACAATGCTCTCAGTAGATCAGCAGTGCATTTACGCCAAAAACAAAACACTTTTACACACTTTTACCAAAAATCTAATATCTAATGATCTACCCCTTAACTCTTTTTTGAGTACGGGTATAAAAATGATAAACCCAAAACTGACCCCCCCCCCCCTGCTCGGGCAGTGCTGCCCATGCAGTGGTCTCCAATCTGCGGGTTGTGCAGACGCAGTTGATGACCGGCGGATGTTTATGCAACATAGTAACGCGATGCCGGCACTCCACTTCAGCACGGTATCAGCGTTCTTTCGAACGAGAATTCCTCTGATAGCCTGCAGCTGGTGTTAACTAGCCCCCTCTTTAAGAGTGGTCGCCCCCGACCCTCTCCAACGGAAGCCGTTAATGGTGGCAAAGTCAGTGAATGCGACTAGTTGAGTCCCGGTAGGATTGACCAGCGTGTCGGAGTCGCATCTGATCATGGCGGGTCGGTGTTGACGATCACAATTCCGTCGTTCACTAGGGTGACGGGTTCCAGGTGGCTGGGTTGAGAGCGGCAGTGCCTCCAGAATGCATCACCTGCGCACAGGAACCACTCAATTCCTTCTTGCAGAAGGTGGTGGCAGTGGTGGAGGTGCAGCCCGTAACGGCCCACACCTGGCTTTCGCACTAGGCTACGATGTTCTCCGTTAGTTGTAGTACGGTGCCGTTGTGCTCAAAATTATTGTAATATATAAATTAAGGATAGTAAAATAAAAATGAAACCACCTGTTAAGAATAAGGCCAACAAGAAGCCAAGGCAACTGTAAGGAGTTCAGGAGCACTCCGGTCAGGATGGCCGAATTGTAGTTATATAAGTAGAGTACTGTAAATACTTATAGAGACACCATTTAAATAGTAAGGAGCGCGCGTAGGTATCGTTCACCAACTCGATACATGCAGTGGAGTTGCGAGTAGAATATATTAGAATAGATCGTAGAAATAATATCGATAGGGGAGGAAGCGGAGATCGTGATCGAGGATGGACTTTTGGTTGAAATACGAGCGGCTGAAAACGGACGAAGCGGATTAAAAAAGAGTAATACGGACTAATTTGTGTGGAGTTTTGTAATTCGTGTACCCCCCTACATGGGCAATTGTGATAGTCAGCAATTGCACCAGTGTTTTTGCCCTCTGACGAGCATTCGCATGGTTGGCAGAAATTGCTGCAGAAGCGGTTATTGTTGACTCAGCTACAATGCTTTGTCGTTTGTTATTATGTCTCCCGTTACATGGGTCGACCTGACTTATTCGATAAGTGTATATTATGTAATATTAATTACTGCATAAATATGCGACTGAACACCCATTAATTGCTCTGAACGTTTACCTAGATGCAGAAGACATCCTACGTGTACAAGGAAGAGCAGATCGCCTGAATCCAAAAGAAAACGCCATCGTATTGCCAAAAAAGTGCAGAGTCGCCTTTTTAGTTGCAAAGTACTACCACGAAAAATCTCACTACATGCTCCACGAGTCAACTATCAACCTAATTCGAAGCACATTACCACGTCTACGAGTATTGTACAAAACTGTGCGTAAGGAATGTCAAAAATGCAAAATCGCCAATTCGACGCCAAAGGTACCCCAAATGGCACCTGTACCAACTGCCAGACTGGCTTGTTTTGAACGTCGGAAGGCACAAGGAAAAGCGTTGGGGAGTCCTATTTACATGCCTCACATTAAGAGCAGTACATTTAGAAGTGGCATTCAAGCTTGACGTAAGCTCTTGTATAATGTGCCTGAAGAACTTCATGGCCCTCCGTTGAACTCCAAAGAAATCTTCTGCGACAATGGGACCAACTTCAAAGCCACTGAAAAGATCGTAAAGGAGGAACTTAAGCAAATCGACTTTGATGAAATCACCATCCGCTACGAAGCTATTAAATGGCGCTTCAACCCACCAGCTGCACCCCACATGGGCGGAGCGTGGGAACGACTAGTTAGATCTGTGAAGACTGTCCTAAAATCGATCTGGCCATCAAATAATTTTAATGACGAGACCCTCCGAGCCGCTCTAATGGAAGCTGAAACCATTATTAACTCCAGACCATTAACCTTTGTCTCCCTAGATTCAGCAAACGATGATGCCCTTACTCCAAATCACCTGCTTCTGGGATCACCAAATGGCTACAAACCAATGGCAGAAGACAATGTTGCCGACGAAATTTAAACTTAAACCATAACAGCCACGTAGGCGCATACGGCAACACTACCATTCATAAGCACCAACATTCGGCAACTCTAAAACAGAGAATTGAGGATAAACCAGCGAAGCAAGAACACAAAGTTTTTTAAAGCTCTCTCTTATTATTATTATTAAACTCACATAATAAATTGGAATGCTCTATAAATTTGTTTACCCTTTATTGTTTCGAAATATTCAACGCCAGTGCCTCAACAGTGTTCTTTTTTCCACAGAACCTTTTTAGTTTTTTTGATTTTCTCATGTTCAACTGAATCGCCTTTAAAAAATAATGGGTTTATTAAAATATTTTTCAATTTGTTAACAATGCTCTCAGTAGATCAGCAGTGCATTTACGCCAAAAACAAAACACTCGCCAATATATGTACCTGTTCCACTCAAGACTCGCAAGAACCAAAACGCAATTAATTTCGCAATAGCATATTTTCTTAATTTTTTACAACGCACAATAGACTATTTTTAATTAAATGAAACACTGCACTTACCTGATAATAATTTTGCCCAAAATAAACAAAACCTGCGTCTCACTTTTCACCGCACAATTCTAACAACGTTGTCGACGCCGACGGCAAAACCGAATTTTGTTACGGCACGAGTCGTAACAGAAAGAAACAAAGAAAAACGAGAAGGAACGTGTGAGTCGCTTCTGGGGACGCGACTCTACTTATACCCGTACTCAGTCAGTTATACATTTTTGAGCTTATGAATTTTTAGAATTTTATAAAAAAAAAAAAATTTTACAATTTACATTTTGTTGCTACATCTGCTATCTACATCTACAATGTATATTTTACATCTAACATGTAGATTCTAGATGTACCATTCATATTCTACATCTCCTCCGCTAGGGGTTGCTCGCGCACTGAACGCGGCAGAGTGTGCGAGCGAGAAGGAGAATGAGTTGCGTTGTCGTTGGAAGGAGGGGGCAGGGGAAGCAACTGAAAAATAGTTTCTTCATTCTGGCTATAATTATGATCCGATCTGATTCAGATTCGGCAATCTGGTAGATATGGGCATTCTCTACGATATTGCGTTTTTAGTTTTATCTTGACGTAAGCTCTTGTATAATGTGCCTGAAGAACTTCATGGCCCTCCGTTGAACTCCAAAGAAATCTTCTGCGACAATGGGACCAACTTCAAAGCCACTGAAAAGATCGTAAAGGAGGAACTTAAGCAAATCGACTTTGATGAAATCACCATCCGCTACGAAGCTATTAAATGGCGCTTCAACCCACCAGCTGCACCCCACATGGGCGGAGCGTGGTAACGACTAGTTAGATCTGTGAAGACTGTCCTAAAATCGATCTGGCCATCAAAAAATTTTAATGACGAGACCCTCCGAGCCGCTCTAATGGAAGCTGAAACCATTATTAACTCCAGACCATTAACCTTTGTCTCCCTAGATTCAGCAAACGATGATGCCCTTACTCCAAATCACCTGCTTCTGGGATCACCAAATGGCTACAAACCAATGGCAGAAGACAATGTTGCCGACGAAATTTAAACTTAAACCATAACAGCCACGTAGGCGCATACGGCAACACTACCATTCATAAGCACCAACAATCGGCAACTCTAAAACAGAGAATTGAGGATAAACCAGCGAAGCAAGAACACAAAGTTTTTTAAAGCTCTCTCTTATTATTATTATTAAACTCACATAATAAATTGGAATGCTCTATAAATTTGTTTACCCTTTATTGTTTCGAAATATTCAACGCCAGTGCCTCAACAGTGTTCTTTTTTCCACAGAATCTTTTTAGTTTTTTTGATTTGCTCATGTTCAACTGAATAGCCTTTAAAAAAAAAAGGGTTAATTAAAATATTTTTCAATTTGTTAACAATGCTCTCAGTAGATCAGCAGTGCATTTACGCCAAAAACAAAACACTTTTACACACTTTTACCAAAAATCTAATATCTAATGATCTACCCCTTAACTCTTTTTTGAGTACGGGTATAAAAATGATAAACCCAAAACTGACCCCCCCCCCCTGCTCGGGCAGTGCTGCCCATGCAGTGGTCTCCAATTCTGCGGGTTGTGCAGACGCAGTTGATGACCGGCGGATGTTTATGCAACATAGTAACGCGATGCCGGCACTCCACTTCAGCACGGTATCAGCGTTCTTTCGAACGAGAATTCCTCTGATAGCCTGCAGCTGGTGTTAACTAGCCCCCTCTTTAAGAGTGGTCGCCCCGACCCTCTCAACGGAAGCCGTTAATGGTGGCAAAGTCAGTGAATGCGACTAGTTGAGTCCCGGTAGGATTGACCAGCGTGTCGGAGTCGCATCTGATCATGGCGGGTCGGTGTTGACGATCACAATTCCGTCGTTCACTAGGGTGACGGGTTCCAGGTGGCTGGGTTGAGAGCGGCAGTGCCTCCAGAATGCATCACCTGCGCACAGGAACCACTCAATTCCTTCTTGCAGAAGGTGGTGGCAGTGGTGGAGGTGCAGCCCGTAACGGCCCACACCTGGCTTTCGCACTAGGCTACGATGTTCTCCGTTAGTTGTAGTACGGTGCCGTTGTGCTCAAAATTATTGTAATATATAAATTAAGGATAGTAAAATAAAAATGAAACCACCTGTTAAGAATAAGGCCAACAAGAAGCCAAGGCAACTGTAAGGAGTTCAGGAGCACTCCGGTCAGGATGGCCGAATTGTAGTTATATAAGTAGAGTACTGTAAATACTTATAGAGACACCATTTAAATAGTAAGGAGCGCGCGTAGGTATCGTTCACCAACTCGATACATGCAGTGGAGTTGCGAGTAGAATATATTAGAATAGATCGTAGAAATAATATCGATAGGGGAGGAAGCGGAGATCGTGATCGAGGATGGACTTTTGGTTGAAATACGAGCGGCTGAAAACGGACGAAGCGGATTAAAAAAGATAATACGGACTAATTTGTGTGGAGTTTTGTAATTCGTGTACCCCCCTACATGGGCAATTGTGATAGTCAGCAATTGCACCAGTGTTTTTGCCCTCTGACGAGCATTCGCATGGTTGGCAGAAATTGCTGCAGAAGCGGTTATTGTTGACTCAGCTACAATGCTTTGTCGTTTGTTATTATGTCTCCCGTTACATGGGTCGACCTGACTTATTCGATAAGTGTATATTATGTAATATTAATTACTGCATAAATATGCGACTGAACACCCATTAATTGCTCTGAACGTTTACCTAGATGCAGAAGACATCCTACGTGTACAAGGAAGAGCAGATCGCCTGAATCCAAAAGAAAACGCCATCGTATTGCCAAAAAAGTGCAGAGTCGCCTTTTTAGTTGCAAAGTACTACCACGAAAAATCTCACTACATGCTCCACGAGTCAACTATCAACCTAATTCGAAGCACATTACCACGTCTACGAGTATTGTACAAAACTGTGCGTAAGGAATGTCAAAAATGCAAAATCGCCAATTCGACGCCAAAGGTACCCCAAATGGCACCTGTACCAGCTGCCAGACTGGCTTGTTTTGAACGTCGGAAGGCACAAGGAAAAGCGTTGAGGAGTCCTATTTACATGCCTCACATTAAGAGCAGTACATTTAGAAGTGGCATTCAAGCTTGACGTAAGCTCTTGTATAATGTGCCTGAAGAACTTCATGGCCCTCCGTTGAACTCCAAAGAAATCTTCTGCGACAATGGGACCAACTTCAAAGCCACTGAAAAGATCGTAAAGGAGGAACTTAAGCAAATCGACTTTGATGAAATCACCATCCGCTACGAAGCTATTAAATGGCGCTTTAACCCACCAGCTGCACCCCACATGGGCGGAGCGTGGGAACGACTAGTTAGATCTGCGAAGACTGTCCTAAAATCGATCTGGCCATCAAATAATTTTAATGACGAGACCCTCCGAGCCGCTCTAATGGAAGCTGAAACCATTATTAACTCCAGACCATTAACCTTTGTCTCCCTAGATTCAGCAAACGATGATGCCCTTACTCCAAATCACCTGCTTCTGGGATCACCAAATGGCTACAAACCAATGGCAGAAGACAATGTTGCCGACGAAATTTAAACTTAAACCATAACAGCCACGTAGGCGCATACGGCAACACTACCATTCATAAGCACCAACATTCGGCAACTCTAAAACAGAGAATTGAGGATAACCAGCGAAGCAAGAACACAAAGTTTTTTAAAGCTCTCTCTTATTATTATTATTAAACTCACATAATAAATTGGAATGCTCTATAAATTTGTTTACCCTTTATTGTTTCGAAATATTCAACGCCAGTGCCTCAACAGTGTTCTTTTTTCCACAGAACCTTTTTAGTTTTTTTGATTTTCTCATGTTCAACTGAATCGCCTTTAAAAAATAATGGGTTTATTAAAATATTTTTCAATTTGTTAACAATGCTCTCAGTAGATCAGCAGTGCATTTACGCCAAAAACAAAACACTCGCCAATATATGTACCTGTTCCACTCAAGACTCGCAAGAACCAAAACGAAATTAATTTCGCAATAGCATATTTTCTTAATTTTTTACAACGCACAATAGACTATTTTTAATTAAATGAAACACTGCACTTACCTGATAATAATTTTGCCCAAAATAAACAAAACCTGCGTCTCACTTTTCACCGCACAATTCTAACAACGTTGTCGACGCCGACGGCAAAACCGAATTTTGTTACGGCACGAGTCGTAACAGAAAGAAACAAAGAAAAACGAGAAGGAACGTGTGAGTCGCTTCTGGGGACGCGACTCTACTATACCCGTACTCAGTCAGTTATACATTTTTGAGCTTATGAATTTTTAGAATTTTATAAAAAAAAAAAAATTTTACAATTTACATTTTGTTGCTACATCTGCTATCTACATCTACAATGTATATTTTACATCTAACATGTAGATTCTAGATGTACCATTCATATTCTACATCTCCTCCGCTAGGGGTTGCTCGCGCACTGAACGCGGCAGAGTGTGCGAGCGAGAAGGAGAATGAGTTGCGTTGTCGTTGGAAGGAGGGGGCAGGGGAAGCAACTGAAAAATAGTTTCTTCATTCTGGCTATAATTATGATCCGATCTGATTCAAATTCGGCAATCTGGTAGATATGGGCATTCTCTACGATATTGCGTTTTTAGTTTTATCTTGACGTAAGCTCTTGTATAATGTGCCTGAAGAACTTCATGGCCCTCCGTTGAACTCCAAAGAAATCTTCTGCGACAATGGGACCAACTTCAAAGCCACTAAAAATATCGTAAAGGAGGAACTTAAGCAAATCGACTTTGATGAAATCACCATCCGCTACGAAGCTATTAAATGGCGCTTCAACCCACCAGCTGCACCCCACATGGGCGGAGCGTGGGAACGACTAGTTAGATCTGTGAAGACTGTCCTAAAATCGATCTGGCCATCAAAAAATTTTAATGACGAGACCCTCCGAGCCGCTCTAATGGAAGCTGAAACCATTATTAACTCCAGACCATTAACCTTTGTCTCCCTAGATTCAGCAAACGATGATGCCCTTACTCCAAATCACCTGCTTCTGGGATCACCAAATGGCTACAAACCAATGGCAGAAGACAATGTTGCCGACGAAATTTAAACTTAAACCATAACAGCCACGTAGGCGCATACGGCAACACTACCATTCATAAGCACCAACATTCGGCAACTCTAAAACAGAGAATTGAGGATAAACCAGCGAAGCAAGAACACAAAGTTTTTTAAAGCTCTCTCTTATTATTATTATTAAACTCACATAATAAATTGGAATGCTCTATAAATTTGTTTACCCTTTATTGTTTCGAAATATTCAACGCCAGTGCCTCAACAGTGTTCTTTTTTCCACAGAACCTTTTTAGTTTTGTTGATTTGCTCATGTTCAACTGAATAGCCTTTAAAAAAAAAGGGTTAATTAAAATATTTTTCAATTTGTTAACAATGCTCTCAGTAGATCAGCAGTGCATTTACGCCAAAAACAAAACACTCGCCAATATATGTACCTGTTCCACTCAGTGTATATTTTACATCTAACATGTAGATTCTAGATGTACCATTCATATTCTACATCTCCTCCGCTAGGGGTTGCTCGCGCACTGAACGCGGCAGAGTGTGCGAGCGAGAAGGAGAATGAGTTGCGTTGTCGTTGGAAGGAGGGGGCAGGGGAAGCAACTGAAAAATAGTTTCTTCATTCTGGCTATAATTATGATCCGATCTGATTCAAATTCGGCAATCTGGTAGATATGGGCATTCTCTACGATATTGCGTTTTTAGTTTTATCTTGACGTAAGCTCTTGTATAATGTGCCTGAAGAACTTCATGGCCCTCCGTTGAACTCCAAAGAAATCTTCTGCGACAATGGGACCAACTTCAAAGCCACTAAAAATATCGTAAAGGAGGAACTTAAGCAAATCGACTTTGATGAAATCACCATCCGCTACGAAGCTATTAAATGGCGCTTCAACCCACCAGCTGCACCCCACATGGGCGGAGCGTGGGAACGACTAGTTAGATCTGTGAAGACTGTCCTAAAATCGATCTGGCCATCAAAAAATTTTAATGACGAGACCCTCCGAGCCGCTCTAATGGAAGCTGAAACCATTATTAACTCCAGACCATTAACCTTTGTCTCCCTAGATTCAGCAAACGATGATGCCCTTACTCCAAATCACCTGCTTCTGGGATCACCAAATGGCTACAAACCAATGGCAGAAGACAATGTTGCCGACGAAATTTAAACTTAAACCATAACAGCCACGTAGGCGCATACGGCAACACTACCATTCATAAGCACCAACATTCGGCAACTCTAAAACAGAGAATTGAGGATAAACCAGCGAAGCAAGAACACAAAGTTTTTTAAAGCTCTCTCTTATTATTATTATTAAACTCACATAATAAATTGGAATGCTCTATAAATTTGTTTACCCTTTATTGTTTCGAAATATTCAACGCCAGTGCCTCAACAGTGTTCTTTTTTCCACAGAACCTTTTTAGTTTTTTTGATTTGCTCATGTTCAACTGAATAGCCTTTAAAAAAAAAAGGGTTAATTAAAATATTTTTCAATTTGTTAACAATGCTCTCAGTAGATCAGCAGTGCATTTACGCCAAAAACAAAACACTCGCCAATATATGTACCTGTTCCACTCAGTGTATATTTTACATCTATGTGGGGGTTTTGGTTTAATATTAAGTTTAATAAATGATAAAGTATAGTATTTGGTACAAGAAATAGAATTTAAGCGTCGTTCGTCGTCTGGTCTCTTTCCACAACCCTCTCACGTCGGCAGCTGGATCGAAACTCCCTCGGCCTCTCTCTTCTCGATCTGCTTTGTCCAGATGTCTTAATTCGCCATCGGTTGTGCTTGCTGTTGTGCTTTGGGAATTCGCTTGGGAGCGAATTCGCTCACGCTCGTTTTGTCTAGGGATTTGCAAAACACAACCCACATCCGGCCGTCCTGACTATGCACTCGCCTCGAATGCATCGTCGCTTTCTTCGTCGTTGCTCGTGGACCATGGCTTCAGATACTCCGCACACGAAGAAGAGTGCTTAGGCCCATCGGAATTGCCAACTTTTTTGACGTCGTAAGCATTGTTATGTTTCACCTTAATGATCTGGTACGGACCCAAAAACTTCGGTTTTAGTTTGAGTCCGCTACCAAACTGAGTCCTCTTTATGGCAACTAGGTCGCCAATGTCATACTGCCTGGCTGCTTTACGTCGCAGGTTATATGTCTTCTTGTTCTCGTCTTGCAGATTCAGAATTTGAGTCTTTGCTTTTGCCCGTAGCTCATTGCGGTCGTCTTCAAATGCAATGATGGACTCTTTCTGGATCAAACTCTGAAGCTGCTGGTCATCTTTGGTACGCATCTTGACACCCATCAAAAGTTCGAAAGGTGTGGTATCGATGCTTCTGGTGTATGTTGAGTTTATTGCTCGCTGGACTCGATCTACGTGCTTAAACCATTTCGAAGGGTCGTCTATACTGAGCTTGGCAAGCACGGAGATGATCACTGCGTTGAGCCTTTCCACCTGTCCGTTTACCCGTGGAAGTCCTGTAGTCGTCTTCACCAGTTTGATGTTTTCGTCTTCGCAGTACTGCAGGAAGTCTTGGGCGGTAAATGCTGAGCCTCTATCTGAAATGATACAAGCAGGGTTGCCAAACGTCACGCTTTGGCTGCGTAGCTTTAAAATGACCTCGTTAGATGTAGTTGACTTTGTAGGGTATAACCAGCAAAACTTCGTGAAAGCGTCGATAACAGCTAGTATATGTTTATAGCTCTTGCTGGTTGACTCTAGTGGACCCAAAAAGTCAATATGGTACGTCTGCAGCGGCACGTCATCTTTTTGCAGGGGGTGCAAAAGACCTTCTTGTTTACCTCGCTTGCGGTTGATTAATATGCAAGGTATACAGCAGTCGATGTACTTCTTGATTTTGTCGTCTAAATTTGGTATGTAGTACTCCTTGCAGATTAACTCCTTCGTCTTCTTGATAGCAAAGTGGCCTCTATCGTGAGCCTTGCCGATGATAGTTTTCTGCATATCCCTTGGAACCACCATCAATTCAGCATCTTTGACTAATTTGTAAAGAATTCCGGACTTTATAAAGTAGTCGTCGTATTGTTGATTGTCATCGCTGATGAGCTTCATGATCGTCTTCAAATGTTCGTCTTGTTTTTGCGCCTTTTCTATGCCAGCTAAAATGCTTCCGTCACTTATGTACATAACGGGATATCGTGAGAGTGCGTCCACGTGACGCATTCGGGATCCTGCACGATGCTCAACTTTATAGTTATACTCCTGCAAAAGCATTATCCACCTGGCCACCCTTGTACATAGATTCTGTTTCTCTAGTGTTTTGGTGAACGCGTTGCAGTCCGTTATAATCTTGAATGGTATGCCCAAAAGATACACCCGAAATTTCGTCAATGCCTCAATGACCGCAAGTATTTCCAACTCATAGCTAGTGTATTTGCGCTGCGCATCCGTCGTTTTCTTGCTCATGTAGTATACTGGATGCAATTGGTCGTCGTCTGGTGATTTTTGCATCAACACGGCTCCAAAACCGTCTATGGATGCATCCGTATGGAGTTCTGTCTCGTACTTCTGATTGTACATGGCTAGTACTGGGTTTGATGTCAAACATTTCTTCAACACGCCAATAGCGTTCTCTTCGTCTGGGCCAATTACAAACTTTGCATTGTTTTTTGTAAGGTCAGTCAACGGTCTCGCTATAACCGCGTAATTGTAGATAAACTTTCTAAAATAGCCTGTAAGACCCAAAAAACTCTGAAGCTGTTTCAGTGTCTGCGGCGTTTTGAACTTAGAAACGGCTTCAATCTTCAACGGGGTCGGATACAGCTTTTTATTTTCGATGATATGGCCAAGAAACTGGATTCGTGTTTGCAAGAAATGACACTTTTTAAAATTCAGCTCAAGCCCATACTCTTCACACGTTTTGAGAACTTCTTTCAGATTTGTCAATGCTTCTTGCTCGTCTTTGGCTGGAATGATTACGTCGTCAACATATGGAAGTGCTATTCCTTTTCTAGTCAGCTGTCGAAAAATTGCACCAATGTGCCTTTGGAATACTCCGGGCGAATTCGACATACCAAACGGCACCTTGCGGAACTGGTACTGGCCGCTTTGCGTCACAAATGAGGTGTACTTCCTACTCTCTTCGGCTACAGGAACATGGAAGAACCCATTCTTCAAGTCAATTGTACTGAATATTACAGCGTCTTGCAAACGATCTAGCTGGTCATCTATTAACGGCAACGGGAAATGATCTTTTACGATGACTTTATTGATACGTCTAAAGTCAATGCATAGACGTGGCGTGCCGTCGCTCTTCTTCACCAATACAACCGGACTCGTGAACTCTGACTCTGACTCTTCAATTACCTTTTTCTGCAGCCACTCGTCGATCTGGTCTTCTATGATGCGTGTTTCATTTATCGCAAATCGTCGTGGCCGCGAAAATATTGGCGTTTCGTCTTTTAGAATTATTTTCATTTCAATATTCGTTGTTTTTGATTTTTCCGGTTTATACGTCGATATAATTTCGCGTACTTTGCTTTGTGTAAACTCGTTTACCGCGTTGCTTATGTTCAGCTGAGAATTGTCTACCGCTACATCGATTCTCATTATGCACGATTCATCATAAGGATCTTCTTTATTTTCATTTGGCATTTTACTCACTTTCACTCCATTGCGATTAAACGATATTTCTGCGTGCAAACAAAGCTCTTCCCCTATTATCAGTTTTATGTCCATGAACCTTGCAGCAACAACATAAAAGTTTAACACATATTCTTCATTGTCAATATGTATGCTATGGTTCACCTGACCAATCGGCTTGATATTGTCAGCTTTGCTCTCACTTCCGAAACCGACCAAACACACTCTGCAGTCTTTTAATTTTGGCATACGCAGTTCGTCGTATAAATCTTCACGTATAATGTTAAATTTACTGCCAGTGTCAAATAATGCCATACACTTTGCATTTTTAATCGAAACTTCTTTAGACGTTAATTCAGTTTTATTTGAAACTACGCGCATGTTTTGTTTTTCATCGTTTTGTTTCTCACTATTTTCCTTGCAATTTTTAGATATGTGCCCAAACTGATTACATTTGAAGCACTTTCTTCCTTTTTCTTTGTTGGCGCAACTGTTAGACAAATGTCCCTTCTCTCCACAGTTAAAACAAACTACGTCTTTTTTGCCAACCTGTGTATTATTTTGTCCAAACTGCAACTTTTTATCTCTTCCAATTTTATCACTCTTTTTCATTTTCTCGGTAATTTTCTCATAATCATTTAATTTGTTTTTAAAGTCACTCATCATTTTTGCACCATATAAAATTGTTTTATTTAATGCCATCTCGTCAACACCGTCAATCACGTATTGCATAAGTGCGTCGTCTTCCACATTGCCTCTCGAAGCAATATCTCTCATGCGATAAAAATATTCCAATACACTCTCTTTGGGTCGTCGTTTACTCTCGTTGAGCTGCATGTGTATTTGTTTGCTACTGATTTTCGACTTGAATTCGTTCAATAGCGCGTTTTTCAACGTTGTCCATGAGTTCAAATGTTTTTCACTCAAAACAAATAGTCGGGCAATGCCCTTTAGCGACTTCTTTGCGAAAATAAGTTTTTGCAAATCTGTCCAACGCATGAACTCTGCCTGTTCCTCGAAATCTTGTATCCATTCTTCGACAGCCATATCATCAGAGCCATCGAACACTCGGATAGACTCTTCTATATCGCGAAAACTTATGGCAAAACGGGGTGCGGCCTGCTCATCGTAGTTCTGCCTTTGCTCGTTGCTTCGTTCTCTATTCCTTTGTCGACTTGTTGTTGGGATCTCTCTTGTGTGCATGTTGTTATAGCTTTCTCGCTCACTCCCGCGTCTCTCAAAGACAGCTTCTGCATCGTTCTCTTGATCTTCGTTTTCGTCTATTCCCTCCTCGTCGTCCTCTTTATCCGTGTCGTCTTCATCATCGTTGTCCTCATCGTCGTTGTTGTTTTGCAGCAGCTCTCCTTCCATCAGATTCCTAAAGATATGGAGTGCCATATTTTCCGCATTGTGATTTATGTTCAATGTAACACATATTGAAACAAGATCACGGTCCGTTAGCTTTGCTTGTATATATACGCGCTTTGCTGCAAATCTGGCGTCGTCTTCGTCGTATTCGAAACCACTAAAATCGCGCAACCGACTTCGGTTTTTTCGGTCTCCTTCTTGTTCATACACGAATTTGTGCAATGCACCAATGCTTGACGTCGTTGCCCGTCGAAGGCTTTTTGGAATTAAATCGTTTAAACACGTCATTTTGAAGAAATAAAAAAAAAATTGTCTATTTTATTTTCTCCGCTTTTTTTTTAATTTCCACGTCGTTTTTTGTTTGTTCTCAAGCTCCGTAACTTGTACCGCCGTCGTCGTACCGTCACTTATAAATTTTTTGCTTAATTCCACCACGCGTTCCTTAAAAATTTTCCGCTCAAATCCGGGACGAGCCTCCAAAATGTGGGGGTTTTGGTTTAATATTAAGTTTAATAAATGATAAAGTATAGTATTTGGTACAAGAAATAGAATTTAAGCGTCGTTCGTCGTCTGGTCTCTTTCCACAACCCTCTCACGTCGGCAGCTGGATCGAAACTCCCTCGGCCTCTCTCTTCTCGATCTGCTTTGTCCAGATGTCTTAATTCGCCATCGGTTGTGCTTGCTGTTGTGCTTTGGGAATTCGCTTGGGAGCGAATTCGCTCACGCTCGTTTTGTCTAGGGATTTGCAAAACACAACCCACATCTAACATGTAGATTCTAGATGTACCATTCATTAAATCTCCTCCGCTAGGGGTTGCTCGCGCACTGAACGCGGCAGAGTGTGCGAGCGAGAAGGAGAATGAGTTGCGTTGTCGTTGGAAGGAGGGGGCAGGGGAAGCAACTGAAAAATAGTTTCTTCATTCTGGCTATAATTATGATCCGATATAATTCAGATTCGGCAATCTGGTAGATATGGGCATTCTCTACGATATTGCGTTTTTAGTTTTATCTTATCTTTAAAAATATGCCTGCCACAGATTTTCGTTCTTTGTGTGGGCGGAAAGGGGCGGGGCGAAATTTTGAAACATACTTGTAGCAGTGTGATATAACATAAGTCTGGAAACCAAATTTGGTTTCTCTAGCTTTTATAGTCTCTGAGATCTAGGCGCTCATCAAGACGGACAGACGGACGGAAGGACGGATGGACAGACGGACATGGCTATATCGACTCGGCTATTCATGCTGTTCAAGAATATATATACTTTATGGGGTCGGAAACGTTTCCATCTCTGCGTTGCACACATCCACTTTTACCAAAAATCTAATATCTAATGATCTACCCCTTAACTCTTTTTTGAGTACGGGTATAAAAATGATAAACCCAAAACTGACCCCCCCCCCTGCTCGGGCAGTGCTGCCCATGCAGTGATCTCCAATTCTGCGGGTTGTGCAGACGCAGTTGATGACCGGCGGATGTTTATGCAACATAGTAACGCGATGCCGGCACTCCACTTCAGCACGGTATCAGCGTTCTTTCGAACGAGAATTCCTCTGATACCCTGCAGCTGGTGTTAACTAGCCCCCTCTTTAAGAGTGGTCGCCCCCGACCCTCTCAAGTTCTCTAACATCGCGCTGACCTGGACCAAATCTCTTCTCTTCTTGAGTAGGGATCTGTAGTAGACGAAAACGTTGATGACTCCGCACAAGACTATTCCCAAACCAAAGGCGATGATAGGATTCACCTTGCTCATGGTGGTTCGCTCAACCTCCTTGATGTAGTTGAGGTTGGCTTCACTGAGCTGGTGTATGAACGGCAGGCTCAAGATCTTGTGGTGCTCAGTGATGTTCATCGCAGGCACCGAAGCGATGCCGGGCACCCGACGCTTGACATTGTCGCGATTCCGGAAGCGGAAGCCGTTAATGGTGGCAAAGTCAGTGAATGCGACTAGTTGAGTCCCGGTAGGATTGACCAGCGTGTCGGAGTCGCATCTGATCATGGCGGGTCGGTGTTGACGATCACAATTCCGTCGTTCACTAGGGTGACGGGTTCCAGGTGGCTGGGTTGAGAGCGGCAGTGCCTCCAGAATGCATCACCTGCGCACAGGAACCACTCAATTCCTTCTTGCAGAAGGTGGTGGCAGTGGTGGAGGTGCAGCCCGTAACGGCCCACACCTGGCTTTCGCACTAGGCTACGATGTTCTCCGTTAGTTGTAGTACGGTGCCGTTGTGCTCAACCGAGAATGGATTCTATGTCAGCATGGTCAATAAGGGAGGGCAAGTGGGCTGAATTTATGTGTTCTTTCTTTTCTGTGCTAAGAATCTAATTAACGGTATCGGTGAGTGTGTTTATCTTGCTCTGCACCTTTATATTAAATACTATCTGTCTATTGTTTGACTTTACCAACTGCGATTCCGTAACCCTAATGTTCTCCAAGTCAGAGGCATCTGGCGTACTGGCCACTACCTTGAGGGTAGTCCCTAGTAAGTCTAGACTCCTCGCCAGGCTATGCTGAATACCAATATCGGCCAGCAGTTGTCTCATGTGAGATCTTGGGAAGAAGTCTGTCATTCTTAAGGTCTCGTCGGCAATGCGGCTGTATTCTGTTAGGTTGGCTATGTGTCTAATATAATCTAACTCTTCCCAAACTAGTACTGTCCCATCTGTAATGGGGATGTAGTGAGAATAGGAATAGTCAGTGACGCGGGCCACAACTATTGTCAAGAAATGAAGTACCCAGAAAAACCTACGGATAAAAAATTAATATAAAATACACGAATAAAAATAAAAGCGAATGATAAGGACCACAACCATTTATGTTCTTAAATCTAACAGGTGTAAACATTTAAGGTTGTCCTTATGGACCACCTCTCTCTAATAAGGACTTTTGTCCCCAAGTCCGCCCTTACAGCTTCTGCCACGTACAGTGGTGTCAACTTGTTCCCGAGGCGTCTATTAGACTTTACTAACACCTTCTCTCCTACTTTATAAATTCGATTTTGGCGAGTCCGGTTTACACGATTATTCTGGATAATCTGAGTTTTTTGGACGTTGTTTTGTATTTCCCTGTGGGCATCTGCAACTGCAGACTGGAAAATGTCCACGGGCCTTTTGTTGGTGACTGAATGTACTGTGAAGGTCCTTCCAGAGGATTGGGAGGCTGCGCTTTGGGCCGATTGGGACCGGGCCGGAAACACGCTGGTGCTGTCTCGCGCGGTCTTGAGCCGGCTTCTCGGGCCGATTGGGACCGGGCCGCACCCTGCAAGGTCGAGTCCCAATCGACCCGAGAAGCCGGCTCAAGACCGCGCGAGACAGCACCAGCGAGTTTCCGGCCGAACAGGCTCGCCCCGTCGCCGCCTACTGCCCCTGCAGTCGAACACATACCACACCCTCTATACGGGATCGACGAGTTGGAGAGCATGGGGTCAGAACAGAGTCTGCCCCCAAACTCCGTGGAAACAGCAGATTTTCTACAGCTGGTCCGACTCCACCCAGGGGTACCGGTGGTGCCGGACGAGGGCGCTTGGGCAGAAGCCCCGGTACCCTGGCGCATAAACACATGGGATCGACAGCTGCCCGTGGACTTGATCGCCACCATCACAGTGTACCTGCGTGACCCCACGTCCCGATTGGGAATCCGCCGGCCTGAGGTGCACGACGGACGTTGCTTCCGCATCAAGATAATATACGCCGCCTGGTCACGGTCACTATAATGACCTCACGGACTAGAGAGTCCCCCCAGCGCGAGGAGGCGACCCGCGCATCCGACCCTGGACAGAAGGCCTGATTTTTGGACCCCCGAAGTGAGAAGGGCGTGTGAAGGAGCGTACGCTCCCCCACATTTTTGCCCCGTCCCCCTTGTATTATCTTTATGATTATTCGTCGCCGTCCCAGGAAGTTCTCTAGTTACTTAGGTTATTCTAGCATTAAACATTGCAAAGCCCCGAATTTCTTTAGTTATTTAGTGTAGTACATTAAGCTTTTTCCTTTTCTCTAGTTTTAAGGACCGCTATAATGAATTCATTTTTTATTATTCCACCCATTAACCATTATAGGCAAAGTATTTTTATTTCTCTAGTTTTAAGCGTCGACATATCCATGGGTTCATTATTGTAATTATACGGCCCAAAGCGCCTACGAGAAACCTAAGTCGTGTCGTGATTTTGGTAGGGAGTCGTGATCACGCGGGCATCACTGGTGTGGCATCTCCAGCGAAGCTAAACGGTGATTGCGGTAAACGCCAGAGAAGATCAAAAACGCAGAAGCTCAGGCACGCACACATACGGCTACAGGAAGAAAGCGTGAGCGGATAGCCGCCGACACCGTTCAGGCAGAGGACTGACAGAGAGCAAAGGCGCCGGCTAGAAAGCGTGAGCGGATAGCCGCCGACACCGTTCAGGCAGAGGACTGACAGAGAGCAACGACGCCGGCTAGAAAGGGAGAGGGAAAAGCCACTGACGCTGAGCTCAGCGGGCCGATCGAAGACCGGGAGAAGAGAACGACGACGCCGGCTAGCCAAGCGAGAGCGAGGAGCCGCCGACGCCGAGGCAGCAGAGGACCGACAGAGAACCCAGGAGCCCGGCTGAAAAATGCGAGCAGAGGAAGTCAATGGCGAGAGTTGAAACTGAGTGGACGTCTTAATTAAAAGTGCAAAATCGAGAGTGCGTAAACAGAGTCAGCAGAAGTCAGCGGGACCAGGACAGACGACGTGCCAGTGAGGAATTCTAACTCATCACTCCCCTCCGAAGTTTAAGCGGCAACCCACGCTGCCAACGGGACGTGCGATTGGAATAAAGCAGGCAGGGTAAGCGAGCCTCACGTTCTGAGTAAGGGAAAGCTGGGCGGTGCGGCAGGCAGGTTATATATTGAAAATAAAAGATTTAGTCCGCAAGAAAATGGTCCGTGTCATATTATTCGGGGGTTATGGGTATTATTAGTTTTCCATGTGTTCCCTATTTCCCTCTCTCTTCCTCCTCCTCGTAGTTTGAGCGAGTGCGCGGGCCTCAAAGAGCCGTCCGACGATACTCTTGGGCTTTGCAGACGCTTATTGGCGTCCACGAGCATTCCTTTCCCACCCTCCCCTGTAGTATTGAGTGAATTCACGGGCCCCTAAAGCGCCGTCCGACGATTGTCTTGGCCTTTGCAGACGCTGACTGGCGTCCCCGAGTATTCCTTCCCCCCCTTCTGTAGTATTGAGTGAATTCACGGGCCCCCAAAGCGCCGTCCGACGACTGTCTTGGCCTTTGCAGACGCTGACTGGCGTCCCCGAGTATTCCTTCCCCTCCTCCTGTAGTATTGAGTGGATGCACGGGCCCCAAAGCGCCGGACAATAGTCTTGGCCTTTGCAGACGCTGACTGGCGTCCCCGAGTGTTCCCCCCCTTTCCCCTTCCGTAGTATTGGGCGACGGCGACTCACGCTGACTGTCCCCTCCCCCCTGAAAAGTCCCAACCGTACACGTGTCTCGCTTTCTCGTGCTCGTGTACATTCCTCATACGTGTTGATTGTGACCACTCCGGGGTGCACGATCCACGGCCACCACTCCAACGGTGATCACTACTCAACCCATTCCCACCCTAGAAGTTCGGAGTTCCGGCAAATTATAAATATTGCTGTAATTTCGACCCTGGCGTGGCTGAGAGATGTACCCCAGCCAGATCGCTTCCTTACAGTACCGATCTATTGTACTCTAAAGTTGACTGCAGGAATAGGTCGAATGTGTCGACTATGCCCTTGGCATTTTTGAGGCATCTGACGATTTCCACCAGCGTACTGTGGAACCTCTCTACCTGTCCATTTGAGGTACTGTGGAGTGGGGGCGCATTAGCGATACAGACTCCAAAGTTATTTTGTAACAGCGACCAGATTGTCTCGGAATTGAGCGAGGGCTCGTTGTCGCAATAGATCTATTTGGTTTTGGGGAGTACGTTCATTAGCTGTAAAAGCGGAGGCTTTATGTCCGCAATGGTGCGGGACGATATTGGCTGTGTGATGGCAAACTTTGAGAACTTATCCACACATGTTAGGAAGTGTTTCTTATCTGTTGAGAAAATATCAACATGCAGCATTTCTCCCGTGAATGAAGGAACTGCTACGGGCCTAGCTCCTGTTTTTTAGGGTGTTTTTATTTTATTTTTTTAATATTTTTTTTCGACTTTTCCCGAGTTTTTCAAGTCAAAATTTCGGGGAAAAATACCGCAAAGAAATGATGAAATTTGAATTTTAAAGCTTTATATCTTTCAGGCGTTAATTAATTTAAAAAAACCATAATTCGTTTAAAATTTTTAAACCCCGAAATTTATAAGAAAAAATCATTTTGGGCCACAGCCTAAATGTCGTGTTGACTAGTGTTATTAAATGTTATCCCATCAGCCATCGGCAATAAAAGAATTGGATTTGTTTAAGTGTTGGCACGACTGGCGCGGTTCAGAATCAGATTAAATCTACAAAAGTCCAATACAAAAATGATAAACTTAAAACTGACCCCCAGCTTGGGCAGCGCTGCCCGTGCACTGGTCTCCAACTCTACCGCGTCAGTGGCTCGTGCAGACGCTGTTGATGACCGTCGGATGTTTATGCAACATAGTAACGCGATATCGTCCCTCCACTTCAGCGCGGTAACAGCGTTCTTTCAAACAAGAATTCCTTTGATACCCTGCAGCTGGTAGGGAGTGTTAACTTGCATGCACATGCATAAACATTTTCTTGTTAATTTTGATAATAGAGTCATAAATTACATTCGAGATGTACATTAGTATATTTCCATACCTACTTATACTAAGAACTAATTAAAAAAGCCTATGATCCTAAGTAAACTAAGAACTCACAGAACCTGTATATATACCTCGCATTTTACCGTAAAAATCAGAACGAAAGAAACCTCTGATGTATTCACATCTCCGAAGCCCAATTTGATCAAGTACCGATTGCGGCTACTATTTGTTACTGGTACATGAACCGGTAGCATACACATTTCATTTTCAGCATACGATTGTCATATTGACGATCATCAGAGCCAAGTGAATCTACATCAACAGATTCATTCACCATGCTTTGTGATAAACAATATTCTTTGTTTTGTCGTCGGTACAATGAATAATTAATGCCGAATGCCTATCGCATCTGAGTGACACAATACTGGCTTTATGTCTTCGCCTTTGAAAAACTTTTGACGAATTATTCCACGTATAATATTCGGGTACTTCGGCATATAGCAATGTTTTTGCAAAATAATCTTCTTGACACAACGAAAAAAAATGCAGGTAGAGTTGTTGCTGGTGGTTTGCGCAGCTCTTCGCATTGCATTTCAGGGTGTGAAAAAAACGCGTTAACCGTTTTAAATGAACTAGAGCTGGATGCCGATAATGAATCGGGAATGATCATATGCGCCATACTTCTTCATTTGAAGTGATGTATCTGCCCATTTTAAATTGAGTGATTTCATCGGTAACATTAGCAACTGCTCCAAGAACAGAAATATCACTTTCATTGTTGATGTATTTGCAAATTTATTTAATAGATTTGTAAAGAACCATGGTTCTAGCCATGGCTCGTCACAAACGGCGGAGTGTCAACGGATCTACGCCGTTCGGGAACAACAATCAAACTGATATAAACAGAGCGAACGAACCATGGCTCTAGCCACGGTTCTCCACAAATAGCGGTGTGTCAGCACCTCCGGGAAATAAAATAGTCTTAAGCAACGCACACAATTTATTAAGAACAACTCTACACATTCTTGTCCACACAACAATTTATCACACCCCACCTCTTGGGACATTTCACAATCGACATCCTACATAAGAAATATCATTTGTGTTATTTCACAATAAGTCAAGCCAGCATAAAATTATCGACTTACCACTCAACTTCCGCGATGCAGAGTTAGCAAAAACTCATTTTAAAACAAAATACCCAATTCCCAACTGCACCTTCCGGGATGCAGCCTCAGCAAAACCACCCTGACCTACTAAAAATTGTCAACGAAGCACCAAGCTTCGACCTAGTTACCACACCCCACAATTATTGTCAATTATTTCGGTCAGCCAAGGCCGCTCCGAACCTAAAAGTTCCAGCAATCTACAATCTGCCATAATCCCTCCATCCTATTTTGCTGGGAATGTGGCAAACGCGGCACATGGACCGTAAATTGCTGCCGCCAAAAAACGTCGGGAAACAACATACGTCCCCAACTGACACGGGATCAGCCGGGAACGACGCCTCCCCCAACCCGCGACTGAATAACTCTCTACACGTAAGCAACGGCCGGATAGTGGCGATGGTGACCATAGGAGGACACGCAACGGAAGCCACATTCGACACCGGGGCATCCAGAAGCTTCATCAGCGCAAACCTCGCCCGACAACTAGACAACAACACCAACCTGCAAGATGCATGCGTCCGCATACGCCTGGCCGATGGCTCGGTCAGAGAGATCTCACAAGTTCTACTGGCGCACATCAAGCTGGATCAAGGAGAGGTTCAAATCCCGCTCCTGGTCCTGCTAAACATGTTGGGACAAGTTATTGTCGGCATGGACTTCCTAGGTGCCACCGAAACGACGATCCAATGCGGCTCCACGATGCTACAGCTACGAGACCGTCACCCCATGCCCACTGAACCCGTGCTTACTACCATCAACGTACAAGACACCGAACTCCGATACCAGAAACCCCAACAAATCGCAACGATCCCACGTCCACGACCTACCACAAAGCACACGGCACCTAATAACGCAACGCAGCACTTGACACCCAAACCAATCGCAAGGAATACGAAGCAACGGCACACTACGGAGAACACGAATCCAAGGTCAACACCAGCGAACAGCAATCGGGAAAACGAGTCCCACGGTCACTACGGAGCAACCGCGTCCTAGGCCAACAACAGGGAACACGCATCCCAAACAAACCACGAGGATCTCACACACGAGACAAACACACTTGAACCCGGCAATCGACACAGGAAGCCCAGGTCCAAGACAAGCAACAGAGCAAGCACGCACAGAATCCACAACGGAAGAATTGAACGCACGGACACCCTCAAAACCGGCCACCAGCATCGAACAAGGACAACGGCAGCCCCCATTCGACAGCCCAGCAACACGGGAAACAGCCACGCTAACCCCACGCTGGTCGGGGCCCATAATCGAACTGATATCCACAGAGCCCCTCAACGTGGGCCCGGAAACCAGGAAGATACCCCCACGATGCACCGACCGCTGCCCTGTCATACCCACGGCCGACGCCACACCGATCCTCGCCAACATAATGGAGTACCTTCCGCGTACCGACATGATTCTTAGCTCCATGCCACGAGCCATGCCTAGAGCCATGTCCGAGATCTTCGTCGCCCAAACAAGTCGCCCCACGATATACCGACCGCCGCCCTCTCGTACCCACGGCCGACGCTAAATAGATCTTCGCCAAGACATTAGGGTACTTTCCGCGTACCGACGTGACTCCTAGCCCCATGCACCGAGCTATGCCTAGAGCCATGTAGGAAATCTTTGTCGCCAAAACAAGCCATTGGTCCAACAAAAGAGACATCGTCGAGACCAGCCAGTTCATGCACCAGTCTGGAGACAATACCACCCAAGTATTCCACCAGAGCTACAAAACTACTCTACCCACGTCCAACGCCTCCCCGATCATCACCTACATAAGCGATTACGACCGGAGGATTGAAGCGTCCAGCACAGTCGACAGACCCATCCTCCCGAAAGACCCGAATCAAACCTTTGACCCCGGAGCCACCAAACCCACCGAAGACGAGCCAGAACTGCCCACGGATCCTTGGCCACCCGACATAGCACCGCAGATTCGAGAATGCCTGGACAAATAACTACCAAAGAAAACTGCCGAGAAAACCATCGTCATATGGGATAATCGACCCACCAAGCAGACTCCAACTACAAAGCACCCAGAACAGCCAAACACTCGGCACAAGCCAAAAGACAGGAGAACCCGGAAAAAGGCGAACCTCAGCACCCGCCAAGCGATGCTACTAATCTCTCCATCACCCACCCGGAAGAAAGGGGGGGTGTAACGAACCATGGTTCTAGCCATGGCTCGTCACAAACGGCGGAGTGTCAACGGATCTACGCCGTTCGGGAACAACAATTAAACTGATATACACAGAGCTAACGAACCATGGCTCTAGCCACGGTTCTCCACAAATAGCGGTGTGTCAGCACCTCCGGGAAATAAAATAGTCTTAAGCAACGCACACAATTAATTAAGAACTCTCGATTAGCAACTCTACACATTCTTGTCCACACAACAATTTAAATCGATGGCCTACATAAGAAATATCATTTGCGCTATTTCACAATAAGTCAATCCAGCATAAAATTATCGACTTACCACTTCGGCGATGCAGAGTTAGCAAAAACTCATTTTGAAACCAAATACCCAATTTCCAACTGCACCTTCCGGGATGCAGCCTCAGCAAAACCACCCTGACCCACTAAAAATTGTCAACGAAGCACCAAGCTTCGACCTTGTTACGACACCCCACAATTATTGTTATCCAATAACCTTAAGTCAGCAAGAATTAATTATTTCCGGGTATCAGGTGCGATCGCCAGCTGCATAAAAGGGCCAAGATCGGCCGAAAGAGCAGGCAGTCCATCAGCCCGAATACAAGACACAGGCAGTCCATCAGCCCGAACACGAGACACTGACTAAGCAGTCCACCGGCTCACAGGCCAAGTAACAAGATCCGCGAGTAATCCATCGTAAACAAACCCACAAAGAATTAACCCTGCAGTACCAGAAGTGAGCGATGACAAATGTCAACTACGCGTCATTCAGGATTATTTCTCTGCCGCTGCTACAGACGAGTAGAATATGACGTCGACGTCGCGATCGACGCGTCGGTCAGACCAAACTCTTTTTTTTCTTTGTTTCTTTCTGTTACGACTCGTGCCGTAACAGAATTCGGTTTTGCCGTCGGCGTCGACAACGTTGTTAGAATTGTGCAAAATTATTATCAGGTAAGTGCAGTGTTTCATTTAATTAAAAATAGTCTATTGTGCGTTGTAAAAAATGAAGAAAATGTGCGAAATTATATGCGTTTTGGACGAAATTTTTCATATTCATCAACGAAAACAAAAAAAAACAACCCGAGTGGTTCTTGCGAGTCTTGAGTGGAACAGGTACATATGTATCTTGGCGAGTGTTTTGTTTTTGGCGCAAATGCACTGCTGATCTACTGAGAGCATTGTTAACAAATTGAAAAATATTTTAATTAACCCATCTTTTTTTAAAGGCGAATTAGTTGAACATGAGAAAATCAAAAAAACTAAAAAGGTTCTGTGGAAAAAAGAACACACAGCACACAAATGTGAATATGTATACATTTTTATAAGAAAACAATAAATAAAAGAAATTTAATATTTTAAAACAGAATTTACCCATGCCTTTTTCATAAAAAAATCAAAATTTTTTACTTAAATACATCACTTATTAGGGCCTTACTTTTTAAGGGAAATTCATCGCTTATTAAGGCCTTACTTTTCAAGGGAAATTCATCGCTTATTAAGGCCTTACTTTTCAAGGGAAATTCATCGCTAATTGAGGCCTTACTTTCGGCTAATTCTCGCTTACTATGTCATCGATTATGCTCCTAGGACATCCCCGTGTTAAAGTAAACAGCCCATCGTATGGCAGGTCATCGCTTATGTCATCGAGCTGCATGACGTTGCCATCGATGTGTGGTTGCTTACACATCGCTTACCCGTACTGCAGGGAAGTAATAAAAATAATAAACACCAGCAAAACCACAAACCACGATTTCTTGAAGTATTTTTGTCAGCAACACAACGCTCCTCCTGTCACCTCTCTTTCGGTCAGACAAGGCCGCTCCGAACCTAAAAGTTCCAGCAATCTACAAATTGAAGCAAGACTGAAGCATTTCTCAGCCTGAGATAGGACCTTACAGATTGAACTGAACTGCAGACCTCTACGTTTATGTGCGCTTAAAAATCCTAGATAATAACGACCGTTAGGCACGACCCAACGATTATACTACTCCACAAAATCCAACTTTTTTTTCCTCAAAGATCCAAACCGATTTTTCTGATAGATATGGGACTTTAAAATTTTTTAAAGAACTATGGCTTTTTTTCTATGGCAGAACTTTTTTTGAAGAATTTTTTAATTCATGTATTTTTTTGTAAAGCTTTTTCAGAGGTAGCGCTATTTTTTTCACAAACCTCTAATATCTTACGTTTGATTTAGAGTTGGGTTGCTCATGAGTGAGTGAACAAAAATGAGCTGTTCACTCAATTTTTGTTCAGTTGTTCACTTGTTCAGTTGTTCACTCAGTTGTTAACTTACTCACTCAGTTGTTCACTTGTTCAGTTGTTCTCTCAGTTGTTCACTTGTTCAGTTGCTCACTCAGTTGTTCACTTGTTCATTTGTTCACTCACTTGTTCAGTTGTTCCCTGTTGACTCACTTGTTCCCTGTTCAAGATTACTCTGCGATACACAAGACAAAATTACTTTTAGCCATATGACATTAGACTTAGACAATTTTGCTGCGTAGAGAGGGATAGCACTAGAGACAAAATGCAACATTATTGTTCGTAGCAGTCTCTAGAAACGTCTAATGGCTTTTAGTAGAACAACTAAGGCACTACTTGACACACAATGATGTTTTCCAGCAGAACACAGACACCAAGCCAGCATAATTGTATCCGCAAAGTAAAATTTTCGATAAATTCTGCCGCAGCGCTTCTCCCAGCTCAACTGGACAGCCAGCTTGACGCATATAGTTCTCTCGCTCTGACTGAAGGCATTTCCCATAAGGCCATCTTTATTTTTTCAGCTAGCCAGTTAGCAAGTCTAATGTCATATGGCTATTTGCAGATGTTACACTTGGCCTTTTGGTCGTCCAAATGCTCAAAATGATCCCAAATCGAACTTAAACTGCGTTTTGATACAAATTCTGTTCACTTAACGGCTAAATCTTTTATTTTTATTTTTTATTAAATATTCCTACCGTATTGAAATACATGAATAAACTTTTTTTTTGCCTTTTCTTTTTCTTAATAAAATATTCTTACTTTTATGTATTGTTATCCGATATTCTTTAATATTTGGGTGGGGGGGTTTTGCTAAACATACTTATTCATACATATGTACATCTATTTAATAAGAATTCCCGAGTTCACAAGTAGGTTTTTAAAAAGATATTTTATTTAACCGAACTTATAAAATAGAACATAGGATATGATAATGAATTCCCCAACTCAATGTTAGAAAGTCTCAAACGGAACTGTCTTCTTGTTCTCGAGTTATTGATCTCGAGACCTCTGTTGGGAAGCTTAAAGCTTATCTCCTTAAGCTTTCGGCTTCGGCTGATATTTCGTCTTCGTGATTGAGTGATGATGGCTTCGGCTGAGAGAGGCGAAGCTTCGGTTGTGAGAGGCGTTGCTTTGGTGAGAGCGGCTGATGTGTGGGAGGCTTGGGAGATGCGTCGGCTTAGATGAAACAGGTAGCCGCAGCTGGTGATTGGTGTCAGCTTTCATCTTGAGAACTCGCTTGTTTACAAGAGTTCTCCCTTCTATTGGAGTGTGGGACTGATTCGGAATTAGTCATAGTGTGGAGTGTGGGAACGAGCTGATAACGTATTGGTCAGCGACGTTCTATTGCATTCCCGAGTTTTGGGTTGCATGGGACTTCCTGTTGATTTCGGTATGGACGAATCATGCGTTGTTTGTTCAGCTGTTGGGGTGTCTTCTTATATGTTTATCTTATTTCATATAGATGCGAATACATGGGTGTGGGGTGAGTGCTGGTCATATACATAACGTGTATGGTTGTGGGTGTGGTTATGAATATGTCAAGTGCTTAACGTATACTTAATGCGTATGTAGGTGTAGGGCATTATGGATATGTTACTCCCCCGGCATTTCTTATAAGCCTGTCCTCATTTTGGTTATCTGGATAAGGCACAATTTTATATATTGGGATATTAGCGATTTCGCTCGGAATATTGGAAATTATATAAATTTCGTTTGTATCAACTTTTAGCCATGTAGAAGTTTTAATATTTAGCAATTTCTCAGAATTTATATGTTTCAGGTAATCTTGTTTTAGTAGTTTTGGGTTAAAAATACCAAGTCTAGTTAGTTGCATTCCCATTTCTATATCCTCTATGTATTCAGTGAAATGTTGTAGGTTGAAGATTAAAATTTCTAATTGTTGATTTTTGTTGTTTTCTTCGTTTAATTGGTTTATTATCTCCATTCCATGGTTTACTACTTCTATAACTAAATTTAGTTCGTTTGTTTGGATGCTATGTGTGGCTAGGTTTTCTATTCTCTGTTCTAATTCTTTCTTGTCTTCTTGATCTAGTGTGCCAAATAAGTATTTATAGGCGGTGCCTACAATATTTATTAGGCCTCTCTTGTTGCGTTTCGCAATTTTTAAGCCATTTATTTCCCTATTTAATTTATCTACTAGGTATTTTACTTGGATTACGTTTTCAAATTTATTAGCCATTACTAGAAGGTTTTGATAGGTTTCTTCAGTTTTTGTTACATTAACTGTTAAGTAATGGTATTCATAGTTAATCGGGAGGTCGATTGATCCCGTTTTAAATATGAGGTATCCGTTTCTGGACTCGATCGGATTTATTTCAATATTTTGTCCTACTGTTGTAAGGACCATTAATGTCATGATGACGATGATTTTAATTATGTTGCCGTTGATCGTTAACTTCTGATTCGATGGGCGGCCTGGAATTATCGTATTTGCTAATATTAATTTTCTTTTTCTTTTTATATTTGTTTTTGTAATGTGTTATCTTTCTTCCCCTATTCTTTTCTTCGTAATGTTTTTCATCTACTTTGGTTATTTCACCCGTCTTTTTGAAAGGGTTAGTTATTTTGGACTTCACTAGAGGTGATTTTCTAAACCTAGTGTCTACTTCAAAGTCGTTACGACTTTGGTTCAACTGGGTGATCTGATTCACCTTGTTCAGTTGAGTATCGTACTCTGGACTTCCTGCATATATGAATATATCTGCTGGTGTTCTGTTGGTAGTATTATGTCGGGTCTTATGATTATATGTGTATATTATTAGTTCAAATTTGGTGTATTTGTTTTCGAGGTCATTCTCACTGGATATGATCCTCAATTTTTCGTTCACTGTTTTATGGAATCTTTCAACGTCTGATATTCCATTTTTACTGGATGTGATTAGGATCTTGACATCTTCCGAGATAAGCCATGCTTGCAATGCTGCGCACATAAAGGCTGAATCTTTGTCGGCTTTAATTTCTTGGGGTTTTCCCATTTCATTAAAGACTTTTAGTATCGCCCTTTTGGTTTCTAACCAGTCACGACTGTTCACTTCTATTAGTGTAGCGAATTTTGAGTATATATCGATACATGATAGGAACTGTTGGTTACCTATCAGATAGAAGTCCATTACGTAACGCTCTCGGATGCTTAAGACTTCCGGTGTTACTTCAAATGACAACTTGGTGTTTCTATGCTCGGTCTTGGCAATATTACACGTTGTGCATTCGTTTATTATGTTTTGTATCAATTTTTGGTGGTCAGGGTAGTAGTGTTTTCCCTTAAACCAATTGATGGTTTTCTCTATTCCAGGGTGAAGTAATTCTTTGTGGTTTTTCATTATCAATTCTTTGAATTCTGCGTAGTTGGGTATGTCTATGAGTTTTGAACTTGATTTCATAACTTTTGTGAAATTGTTTGGACTGATAATTTCTAGATACGCTTGTTGGAAAATTGGGAAATCAGTCTCGTTATGGAAATATAATGCACTCTTTTTGGTACATAGATATTCCTTAATGAGTTCTTTAGCCAAGGTGTTGGTCATTTCCTTGTATGTGATTTTGATAATCAATTTATGGAAATAGTGTTGTGTAGTTACTTTGTCTTCATCTCCATTGATCAACTCAATCTGACGATTGAAATAGTTGATTGGTCGTTCTGTAATGGGGATATGATTGAGATTGTCTTCTTGCGCACTGTGTATTGTGGCGCCTGCACTGTCAGAGACTTCTCCGAGTAGATTTTCAGTAACTTTAACTCGGGAGAGGGCGTCGGCTACATGGTTTTCTTTGCCAGGTAGATATTTGATTTTGAAGTCGAATTCGTTTAATTTGATCTTCCACCTTTGTAGTTTCATGTTTGGTTCCTTGAGGTTGTTTAACCATACTAAGGGCTTGTGGTCGCTAAGTATTTCGAATGTTCTTCCGAACAAGTATGATCGGAAATACTTAGTGGCCCAAACAATTGCTAACAGTTCTTTCTCGATAGCGGAATAATTGATCTCATGTTCATTCAGCGTTCGGCTGGCGTAGCAGATCGGTTTATGGTCTTGTGATAAGACTGCACCGATGGCCATGTTACTAGCGTCTGTAGTAACAGAAAACATTTTGTTAAAGTCTGGATACACGAGAATTGGGTCTGAGGTGATGAGTACTTTTAGTCTCTCAAATGCCTCGACATATTTCTCTTCTTTAGGATCTATTGTTGCTCGTTTCTTCAATTTGAGCGTCATAGGCTTGGCTATGTTGGCGAAATTAGGGATGAACTTCCTGTAAAATCCGCATAATCCTAAGAATGACTTGATTTGTTTCGTGGTTTCGGGGATGGGAAACCCTGTGATAGCTATGATCTTGTTAGGATTTGGCACTATTCCATCGGGTGTCACTATATGACCTAGGAACTCAGTTTCTTTCTTCAGAAACTCGCACTTATCCATTTGTAGCTTGAGATTTGCGTCTCTCAGCTTGCCAAAGACTTTTCTTAGAGACAGAAGGTGTTCGTCCAATGAAGTGGAGAAAATTATTATGTCGTCTAAGTACACCAAACAGTCGGTGAAAATTAAGTCTTCCAAAAGATCGTTCATGCATCTTTGGAATGTGGCAGGGGCGTTGGTTAGCCCGAATGGCATTCGAGTATACTCGTAATGGCCATGTTTGGTAGAGAAAGCGGTTTTCGCGATCGAGTTAGGTTCCATTGGGATTTGATGGAAACCTTTTGCCAAATCGATTGTGGTGAAGTATTGGCATTTTCCTAATTTATCTAGGATTTCATCCATTCTGGGAGTTGGAAACTTATCCTTTATGGTTATCTCGTTGAGACCTCTATAGTCTACAACTAACCTGTACTTCTGTTTTCCGGAAGCGTCTATCTTCTTCGGAATCATTGAAATGGGGGAGCAGTAAGGCGATTTCGATTTACGAATTATTCCTTGCTCAATCATTTCTTTGATTTGCTTATTGACTTCTTCGTCATGTATTTGGGCATACTTGTATGGCTTTCGGTATACCGGATCTTCGTCTTGTGTTTGAATCGGATGTTTGACAGTACTTGTGAAGGTCAAATTGTCACCATCTCTGTACTGCACATCGCTGAATTCATACAACACCTTCTTCAACTTTTCTTTCTCTTCATCGTTCAGATGCTCAAGCCTTAGCTCGTGACATTCCCTTAGTTCATTATCGATAGCGGACGTGAAGTATTGATCCCCGTCTGAGGATGAGTTAAGGCACTTCTGTGCGATAATATCTTCTTCCGAAGATGTATCTTGGCACTTATGTGCGGTCTTAACCTCTTCAATTGCTTCTCCACTAATAATGATTGGGAATATTCTTTCTCCTAACCTTACAGTATTGTCACTGTAATTAATTATGGCTTTGCTAGCCATCAGATATTCTCTTCCTAGAAGGATATCGTAATTGTCCGAGAAGTTATACAGGTAGAACTTCTGCTCACTGGGACAGATTTTGTTGGGGGGCCTAACTATACTTTTGGTTAACTTAACTGGTCCGTTGATGGTATGGACCTTGAGGTTTTCTATATTTATGGGGGCATTCAGAATGTTTTCTTTTATGATGTTTATTGATGATCCCGAATCCACGATACCTCTGAGTGTTTTGTTATTTAATTTTATGTTTATATAGGATCCCCCTCGGTTTCTTCCGAGGCTGTTTGATGAAAATTTACATCCATTTTCATCTGGTCGCTTTGACTTTCCCTAATCCTTTTGGTAGGTTGATTGGGTCTGCTGCCACTAGCTTGGTTCTGATTCATTTGATAATTAGCTGGATTCTGTGCTTGGCCTTTATTCAAGGAGTTACGAAACTCCTGTTGCAATCCAGGATTGTTATTATTGTTTCTAGATGTACCTGAACCAAATGGATTCTGAGCCTGTTGTGTATTATTACTAAAGTTTGGGTAATAATTCCCATTATTCTTCTGAGCGGACTGCTGTGGTTTATGTTGATCTTTATTGGTATTCTTATTTTCTATCTTAGCTTCGTATAAGCCTTCTTCTTGAGCGGCTTTCTTAAGTTTAGACAGTGTTGTTATGTCTTTTCGGACTAAGGTCATAAATGTTCTATCGGGGAGTTTACGCGATATTACATCTTTAATTGTGTTATTTAATGCGTTGTGATAGATCAGGGTGTTGGCTGCACTATTTTCTAATGCTAGCTTATTGGTGACTACAAGGACTTTAGTTTCTAGATCTTCTACAAACTTACGAAGGCTCCCGTTGAATTTGGTGAAATAGATTTGTCGCAGAAGTTCTTCGTAGGGTGTGTGGTCCTTGAATTCGTCTATCAGAGCATTCTTCAGTTCCGTCCAGGTGTTAGGTTGCACCAATTGTGAGAGTCGTTGTGCTTCTTCGATCAGCTGCACTTCAACTGCTCCAAACAGTATTCGTGACTGTCTGGCGTCTTGCGTCGGGTACAGTTCATGTATGTACTCAACGCGTTTAATGAAGGAGCTCAGCTTTCCAGCTGATCCGTCATAGGCTGGCACTTGTCGAATTGACAGTAGTGCTTGATTTAGGTGAATTTCACTAAGGATTGCAGGTGGTAATGCCATCTTGATTTGTAGTTCACTTGACGTGTTTCACTCAATGGATTATTTGCTTGTTGATTTATTTAGATCGTTGCTGTTGGTGATTTATATAATCGTTGCGATTTTGGGTTACACAATTATTGTTTTGTTTAACGTTTGTGTTTGGCCTAGTGCTGCGTTGCACCTAGGTTCTTTGGCGGATTCACTTTGTCTAACTTTCTTCGCTAATCACCAGCGATCTAGTCGTATAGATTGCTTCTAATAGATTAGTACCGGAACAATAACGTTAGTGTTTGTAAATCCTACCGGCTGCGCCAATAAGAATTCCCAAGTTCACAAGTAGGTTTTTAAAAAGATATTTTATTTAACCGAACTTATTAAAATAGAACATAGGATATGATAATGAATTCCCCAACTCAATGTTAGAAAGTCTCAAACGGAACTGTCTTCTTGTTCTCGAGTTATTGATCTCGAGACCTCTGTTGGGAAGCTTAAAGCTTATCTCCTTAAGCTTTCGGCTTCGGCTGATATTTCGTCTTCGTGATTGAGTGATGATGGCTTCGGCTGAGAGAGGCGAAGCTTCGGTTGTGAGAGGCGTTGCTTTGGTGAGAGCGGCTGATGTGTGGGAGGCTTGGGAGATGCGTCGGCTTAGATGAAACAGGTAGCCGCAGCTGGTGATTGGTGTCAGCTTTCATCTTGAGAACTCGCTTGTTTACAAGAGTTCTCCCTTCTATTGGAGTGTGGGACTGATTCGGAATTAGTCATAGTGTGGAGTGTGGGAACGAGCTGATAACGTATTGGTCAGCGACGTTCTATTGCATTCCCGAGTTTTGGGTTGCATGGGACTTCCTGTTGATTTCGGTATGGACGAATCATGCGTTGTTTGTTCAGCTGTTGGGGTGTCTTCTTATATGTTTATCTTATTTCATATAGATGCGAATACATGGGTGTGGGGTGAGTGCTGGTCATATACATAACGTGTATGGTTGTGGGTGTGGTTATGAATATGTCAAGTGCTTAACGTATACTTAATGCGTATGTAGGTGTAGGGCATTATGGATATGTTACTTTTTTTGTTTTTTAAAAATTTGAAAAAAAAAACGTGGAAAAAAGGGAACCCCAAACAGGGAACAACTGAACAAGTGAACAACTGAACAAGTGAACAACTGAGTGAGCAAGTGAACAACTGAGTGAACAAATGAGCAACTGAGCAAAGTGAGCGAGTTGTTCACTCACTTAAAAGTGAGCAACTGAACTTGTTCAGTAAAGTGAACACTCTTTACCCAACTCTAGTTTGGTTGTAAAGAACTTTGCTATTTTGAGAAGATAATTAAAACAGCTACAAGGTAAGCCTAAACACTATGTGATTTTAGCTTAGCGTCTGGGAAATATAAAGCATTGAAATGCAAAAATGATGATTTTTATATGGTATTTTTTTTAACAAATTTTGACTTTAAAAACTCAGGAAAAGTCGAAAAAAAATTATATCCTGTGTTCTTTATTTTTTTTTTGTATATGTAGGTGCATTAATTAGGCGTCGTTTAAGGTATTGCTCAATAAAATCTATGGAGAAAATTTGGAGCTAAAATTCGTTAACCAAACCTAAAAAATTAAAAAAATACCTTTTGGAAGGTTGCGAGCCCAACTGCCAATTGGGAATCGTTTGCTTTGTTCGCAATTGGCAGTTGGGCCCACAGCCAGACGTAAGATACTAGAGTTACGTGAAAAAAGAAGCTCTACCTCTGAAAAAAGCTTTAAAAAATACCAGATTTCAAAAATGTTACAAGAAAAAGTTCTGCCATAGCAAAAAAAAATTATCATCAAACCATTTCTCAGCCCTAAATCTTTAAGAAAAAGTTGGTTTTGTTCCTTGAGGAAAACCCGTGTCGAGTTGTGTTATCAATCTCCAAATCTTGATTTTTAACTCTCAAAGTTTCCGAATTTCCATTATCTTGTCGATCGACGCCGATATTCGGGATATCCATCGTTTCCCGTCACTTTATCGGAGACCAAATTATGTGGAAACCGTTTGGAACATTTCCCTTCAACCATACAGGGAGAATTCAAATTCAATGCACCACATGGACCGTGAATCATATTTTTGGTCACCACTTCAAGCAATTCAGGATCCACTGTCGGATCTGGAATTTCGGCCGAAATCACATCGCCAATTTGATTCCAAATCAAAATATACGCATGAGGCAACGTGACGTGGACTTCCAACATTTTTTTGTGCATTACCATAGTTGTTAATGGCATCACGCAAATGAACATACTCTCCGGAACGTAATTTGGCTTGATTGAATCGAAGAAAATTCAACCGTTCTGATTCAATTTTTGCATAAATGTCTACTATATACTGGTGGAAAAGTGTTGTACACCTCAATATGTGCTTGTCTTGATTTTGCCGTATCTGCAGCCTGTATGCGTAATAATTCATAGCACTAACTTTCTTTGTTCCTTCTTGACCTACAATTGAATTAAATTTAATTTCAATTAAAACAAAAATCAATCATAAATTACAGTTTCCATTACAGACACGTAATACGGTTTTTACACGCTTACACCAAAGATGAATATATTTTAGCATCATTTTTCATCTTTGTTGTTATTGTTTGACATTATCGATACCCTATCGATACCCGTCGACACTCCGAATAATTGCAGTATTTTGTAAAAATACTAGACAGATTACGACAACACTTGCCAATGATGCGCCGCATGATCTAAGATGCGGCCGCATCATTTTCTTCTTCTATCCACAGGGCTTTTATGGGCATCATTGTCGCATGTTCCATTTAACGAAAAAATCCAGTCCATCAGCCATAACAGTCAGGCAAATACCAAACACGCAAGTCAGGCTGTCGGTCAACCTTGGTTGACAACCATACGCATCGTAGACAAATAAAACTAACCTAATACATAACATAACCCGGTAGCATAATAATACGCTAAAACGAGAAGGAACGTGTGTCTTCTGAGTTTCTGGGAACACGACTCTACTTATACCCGTACTCAGTCAGTATATACATGTAGATTGTACATGTTCCATTTAGATTCTACATCTCCTCCGCTAGGGGTTGCTCGCGCACTGAACGCGGCAGAGTGTGAGAGCGAGAAGGAAAATGAGATGTGTTGTCGTGAGCAGGAGGGGCAGGGGAAGCAACTGAAAATTAATTTATTCATTCTGGCTATAATTATGATCCGATCTGATTCAGATTCGGCAATCTGGTAGATATGGTCATTCTCTACGATACTGCGTCTTAAGTTTTATCGTATCTTTAAAATTGTGGCTGCCACATATTTTCGTCTTTTGTGTGGGCAGAAGGGGGCGGGGCGAAATTTTGAAATACACTTGTAGCAGTGTGATATCACATGAGTCTGGAAACAAATTTGGTTCCTCTAGCTTTTATAGTCTCTGAGATCCAGGCGTCAAACAAGACGGACAGACGGACAGACGGACAGACAGACATGGCTCTATCGACTCGGCTATTGATGCTGATCAAGAATATATATACTTTATGGGGTCGGAAACGTTTCCTTCTCTGCGTTACACACAAATCTAATATACCCCTTAACTCTTTTTTGAGTACGGGTATAATAAAGATATCCAAGGAACCAAAGGTGTTGTGATTTCGCTAACCATTTTATTTCAGTTACTGGCAAAGTCCCTGTGTTCCCCATAAAGTCCTCATGTATTATAAATTATCTTGTAATTCAGTACCCTGGACAGACTGATGCATATCCCAGCCTGAGATAGTTTCTTACAACATTTTACGAATATCGTCTAACGTAGATATATGTACATCTTTAATTCAGGAAATCCGTCGGGACTTCTTATCCCAGTCTACGTACGCCGGCGCCGAGCTCTGCCGCTTTAAATCGGCACGCCTACTACTTCAACAGGACCCTCCGCCTCGACTGTCGTGGCCGCGCTATCGTCGCCGGTCACCATAATCTCCCCGCCGTCGTCTCCATCCTGACTGCCGTCACCACCCGGCTCCCCGTCGCACTCTCCGCCGCGACCACCGGTACGTTTCCCGCTGTGCCAGGTGTTGCGTCCGCCACGGATTCCTCGGTCGGCTTCTCAGCCGCACTGTGCTCCCTCTGTAAACCCGCCGCGCCCTATATCTCACCCGTTCCTGCCGCCCCGGCGGCCGGTGGCTCCGCTTTGCCAGCTTCCGCCTTCTAAGGTGTTGCAACCGACTCGGACGCCTTGTCGCCTTTTTGCACAATTTTGGCATACAAAAATAAAGTATTTAAAATACCATAAACGGTCACCCTGCATGTGACGTGCAGCGTTTGATGGTGCCACAGCATCCCGTTGCGGACTGCCGTCCGCACATTATGGAATACATGATGGGCCCACCGCGCTCTCCGACCCACGCCATTGGTGCTGCTGTAGTTGCTGCTGATTCCTTCGTAGTGGGATTTTCTAGTTGGAATTCCACGCGGTCCCTACCAACGCTTCGAACTCGTTCGCCAACGCCTCCATCTAGTCAAAGTCCCGGAACCTATGCGGCCGCGTGTATGCCCTCAGATCTGTAATGCTGTTGTCCCCGATGCGCTCCGTCTGTACTTCCTGCGGACAATTCAGGGGCCGCATGAGAGTCTGCATTTTTACCATTTATTCTTCAAATGACTTCCCCACTTCTGCTTACGGTTTCTTGTTTCTTTTAGCAACTTCTCAAAGTAACTGTATTGTTGCCTCGGCGACCTGGTAAGAAGGGGAGGGTTTAATTACGATATTTTCTATTTATTGGTATCTTAGGTTAGGCTTATGACTAGTAAATACAAGTTGTGCTATCACTTAATTAGTCGCCACTCTCGGGGCTAACTCCAGGCGCCGCAACGTCGCTGAACTAGGAGCCATTGATATCGGCTCCCGCTTCGACCCACCGCACTAATTCCGCACTCAGACGGTTCGCCTTTCTTCTAATTAACCACCTCGATCTCTCGATCCCTTTTTAAGAAGTAACTCACTATGTGAAACTCGTTGGACCTGTGAATTTTTCGTCTTTCCTGCGATGTTCGCTCCGAGTCACTTGTCTCACGCACTTTCACACTCGACTGTCCACTCTGACCACTCGCGCGCGAAGATCCACCATCCTTATATAGGTCTCAGCTAACGGTTCTTCCACGCGGTCAGTGTTTTTCCATCGGTAATTCCTTATGGTTCCATCAGCTTGGTAACGGGACCAGACTTCATGACCATATTTGGACATCCGCCGACACGCTACCGGTACGATCCCACTATCCGCCTTCCTTTCCTGATGCCATTCCCACTCTCAGGGTCTCCTATCCTCGGCTCTTCGAGCGATCCCTTGGCGACTTCGCTGACTTCGGATATTCGCAGATAACGGCCCTGGCTTTAACCCACTACAGCCTGTGAGGAACGAAGCTCCTCACAATGCGTTATCTCAAGAATGAGGATATTTGCGAGCAAGTACTCTTTGGAAGCATATGCATATTTGCATATTTGTTGCTGTTGAATTCAGAAGGAGGATAAATTCTTCAGCTCCTCACTGAGCACTTGCGCTCACATGTAAGTTGACGATATACTTAGGTTTCACTACAGAAGGGACCACGAGCAAGTGATCCGAAGAAATTCATGAACTAATAAAACCCTTGTTACGGGCGCAAAGACTGCTGCATAATTCTGGAAGGAGAGCCAAGCTCGATGCTAATCTCGAGAGGTTCAAAATAACCAAAAGGTACCTAAAGAAAGCGACCGAGTTCAAAAATGAAGATTTTCTAAAATTGTGTAGCGGTGTTAAACAAGTCCCGTGGGTCCAAGCATCCAAAATGGAGGTGTAACGCCAAAAGAAAGAAGTTCTAACGCTGGGAGACACAGGTAATCTCCTGTACGTGGCTTCTGTTCCTCGACGAACACATTATTTGGGCAACAAAGGTCTATGCATTTCAGCATTGATCTATTTATGTAGTTCAGCAAAGTTTAGTTCGCAAAGACAAATCTAACTTTCAATAAGAACTATTTACAGATTTAAATGTAAGCTTTTTTGCGGTCTGAGCGATGCACTTTAATTGATTTTTAAAGCTGCCGAGAAGGTTTGATAGAAGAGGATGCACGTCTGTTCTTGATTATAACACTAGTCAACACGATTTTTCCTCAAGGAACAAAACGAACTTTTTCTTAAAGAT
Source organism: Drosophila obscura (assembly GCF_018151105.1). Taxonomy (NCBI): domain Eukaryota; kingdom Metazoa; phylum Arthropoda; class Insecta; order Diptera; family Drosophilidae; genus Drosophila; species Drosophila obscura. The sequence continues at coordinate 2,840,965 of NW_024542880.1, read as the reverse complement.
TTGGGGCTGAGAAATGGTTTGATATTTTTTTTTTTTCTATGGCAGAACTTTTTTTTGAAGAATTTTAGAAAACTGGTATTTTTTTTTAAAGCTTTTTTCAGAGGTAGCGCTTGTTTTTTTCATATAACTGTAGTATCTTACGTCAGGTTGTAAAGAACTTTGCTACTTTAAAAAAAATAATTAAAACAGCTAGAAGTTAAGCCCAAACACTTTGTGATTACAGCTTACCGTCTGGGAAATATAAAGCATTGAAATGCAAAAATTATGATTTTTGTGCGGTATTTTTTACGAAATTTTGACTTTAAAAACTCAGGAAAAGTCGAAAAAAAATTTTTTGTGTATAGGTGCGTTAATTTGGCGTCGTTTAAGATATCGCTCATTAAAATCTATGGAGAGACTTTGGAGCTAAAATTCGTTAACCAAACCTAAAAAATGGAAAAAATGAACAAAAAATACCTTTTGGAAGGCGGCGGGCCCAACTGCCAATTGGGAACAAATCAAACGAACAAGGGTTGTACATTTGGTACCTGATCGCGTTCCTTTGTTCCCAATGGGCAGTTGGGCCCGCCGCCTTCAAAAAGGTATTTTTTGTTCATATAGATATAAGATATAATTTTTTTCGACTTTTCCCGAGTTTTTAAAGTCAAAATTTCGTAAAAAATACCGCACAAAAATCATCATTTTTGCATTTCAATGCTTTATATTTCCCAGACGGTAAGCTGTAATCACAAAGTGTTTGGGCTTAACTTCTAGCTGTTTTAATTATCTTTTCAAAATAGCAAAGTTCTTTACAACCAGACGTAAGATACTAGAGCTATGTGAAAAAAACAAGCGCTACCTCTGAAAAAAGCTTAAAAAAAAAAATACCAGTTTTCAAAAATTCTTAAAAAAAAAGTTCTGCCATAGAAAAAAAACCATAATTCTTTAAACAAATTTAAATCCCCATATCTATCAGAAAAAGTCGGTTTGGATTCTTGAGGAAAAAAAAGTTCGATTTTGTCGAGTAGTGTAATCTGATACGTACTTACTTTTTCAAGAAACCATGATAACAAATACGAAACTACGAGTTTATCGGCAAATATAAAATTTGTGAAATGACTAGGACTATGAGCTCTGATGCGAAAGTGTATGTTAAAGTTTGAGATTTTGCAAATCCCGAGTATCATTGTAAGGCTAGTCTTCATTTGTTGAACCCATTCATTCATTGACTTGGTTTAATTTTTATACCCGTACTCAAAAAATGATATCACACTGCTACAAGTGTATTTCAAAATTTCGCCCGCCCCCTTCCGCCCACACAAAGGACGAAAATCTGTGGCAGGCACAATTTTAAAGATACGATAAAACTAAAAATAACGAGAAGGAACGTGTGAGTTGCTTCTGGGGACGCGACTCTACTTATACCCGTACTCAGTCAGCATATACATTTTTGAGCATATAATTATTTAGAATTAAAAAAAAAAAACATTTTACATTTTTTTTGCTACATCTGTTATCTACATCTACATATACTATGTATATTCTACATCTAACATGTATATAATACATGTACCATTTAGATTCTACATCTCCTCCGCTAGGGGTTGCTCGCGCACTGAACGCGGCAGAGTGTGCGAGCGAGAAGGAAAATGAGTTGCGTTATTGTTGGCAGGAGTGGGCAGGGGAAGCAACAGAAAATTAATTTCTTCATTCTGGCTATAATTATGATCCGATCTAGTTCAGATTTGGCAATCTGGTAGATATGGGCATTCTCTACGATACTGCGTTTTTAGTTTTATCGTATCTTTAAAATTTTGCCTGCCACAGATTTTCGTCCTTTGTGTGGGCAGAAGGGGGCGGGGCGTATTTCAATACACTTGTAGCAGTGTGATATCACATAAGTCTGGAAACCAAATTTGGTTTCTCTAGCTCTTATAGTCTCTGAGATCCAGGCGCTCATCAAGACGGACGGACGGACAGACGGACGGACAGACGGACATGGCTATATAGACTCGGCTATTGATGCTGATCAAGAATATATATACTTTATGGGGTCGGAAAATGTTCCTTCTCTGCGTTACACACATCCACTTTTACCACAAATCTAATATATACTTTATGGGGTCGGAAAATGTTCCTTCTCTGCGTTACACACATCCACTTTTACCAAAAATCTAATATACGGGTATAATTATAGCCAGAATGAAGAAATTAATTTTCTGTTGGTTCCACCTACTTCAGCCAGAGATCCGTTACACTATGTCTTTCTCGCTCGCACACTCTGCCTCGTTCAGTGCGCGAGCAACCCCTAGCGGAGGAGATGTAGAATATAAATGGTACATCTATAATGTACAAGTTAGGTGTATAATATACATAGTAGATGTAGATGTAGATAACAGATGTAGCAAAAAAATGTAAGATGAAAATTTTAATTTTTTATACCCGTACTCAAAAAAGAGTTAAGGGGTATATTAGATTTGTGGTAAAAGTGGATGTGTGCAACGCAGAGAAGGAAACGTTTCCGACCCCATAAAGTATATATATTCTTGATCAGCATCAATAGCCGAGTCTATATAGCCATGTCCGTCTGTCCGTCCGTCTGTCCGTCCGTCCGTCTTGATGAGCGCCTGGATCTCAGAGACTATAAGAGCTAGAGAAACCAAATTTGGTTTCCAGACTCATGTGATATCACACTGCTACAAGTGTATTTCAAAATTTCGCCCACCCCCCTTCCGCCCACACAAAGGACGAAAATCTGTGGCAGGCACAGTTTTAAAGATACGATAAAACTAAAACCGCAATATCGTAGAGAATGCCCATATCTACCAGATTGCCGAATCTGAATCAGATCGGATCATAATTATAGCCAGAATGAAGAAATTAATTTTCAGTTGCTTCCCCTGCCCCCTCCTTCCAACGACAACGCAACTTATTTTCCTTCTCGCTCGCACACTCTGCCGCGTTCAGTGCGCGAGCAACCCCTAGCGGAGGAGATGTAGAATCTAATTGGAACGTACAATCTACATGTTAGATGTAGAATATACATTGTATATGTAGATAGCATATGTAGCAAAAAAATGTAAAATGTAAAATTTTTTTTTTTTTTCTAAAATTCTTAAAAATCATAAGCTCAAAAATGTATATACTGACTGAGTACGGGTATAAGTAGAGTCGCGTCCCCAGAAGCGACTCACACGTTCCTTCTCGTTTATTTTAAAATTCTAAAAAATCATAAGCTAAAAAATGTATATACTGACTGAGTACGGGTATAAGTAGAATTACGTCCCCAAAAGCGACTCACACGTTCCTTTTCGTTCGTTGTTTCAAACTGGAGTAACTAACTATAGCTGCTATATCATACGAGAGCGGATCAATAAGTCCAAAACCTTTTGAATTTCTCGCCACTTAATTAATATGGCAATAATTGTTCTGTCAAAAGGCATCTATTAATTCTCGATATGCTGTTGGTCGATCGGAGATTGAATTTGCAAGATATTCCATAGGCAACCACATGGCTAAGTGGTTTCAATTTTGAAGGATCACTTTAGTATGACAAAGCAAAATGGGTGCCGCATTTGAAGTTGTTAAACTACAATAAGGACGAGTTTTTTTTCCGTTTCGTAAAAGTGGAAAAACCGTGGATTCATCACAGGACACCAGAGACCAAAGAAGCCAAAACAGTAGGTTCCTGAGGGTGATTATAGGCAAAAGAAGCCCAAAGTGGGTTTTTAGCCAATAGAGTCATGGCGAACGTTTTTTGGAATTCTCTCGGTATAAACCACATTGATTACGTTCAGAATGGGTAAAACAGACAATTGCGAATATTATGACAACTTATTGTAGCGATTTAATACGGATTTGAAAAAGAAACGACAGCATTTGGCCAATACAAGGATACAAAAATTGGAGAAATGCTGAAAAAATTGTATAAAGCTAAAATTATACCATGTTGATAAATAAAATGATTGTGTATAAAAATTCAATTTTTAATCCAAAATGTCTCTGACTTATTTATCTCGTACGATGCCAAATTTACGTTTCTTTTAATGAAAAACTCGCAATTTTAACGAAGCTATGTGTATATATATGTGCGCTATCAGCACCAGTCTAATTTTTAAGTCGGCCCTTTGATTATTTTTCGACAGCATATTTATTTATTTATTTCTATTCGCCAACAGATTTAAAAATAACCTTAGCTGGCTAAACTAACTTAATTCTACCTTAAATAATAACAAAAAAACAACAAAATATAACAAATCAAACATGAAAAAGAAAAAAGTCGGAAAGTATCCGTCTGACGGCTTCCTTCCCCTGGCAAAAGTCAAACCGCATCCCTGCTGGCATGGGCGCTCATGCGCTCTTAGGCTCCTGGCAGGCGCACTGAAGCCAATCCGACTAAGCCTGTCAGGGCAATCAGGAATGAATCTCTAGTTGATATAACGTGGCCATAAGGGCACTGTGAGAAACTTTGTCAAAGGCCCTGGCAAAGTCAGTATACACATCGTCAACTTGAGTTTGCAACTCAAAGTCACGACTGCAAAAATTACTGAAAGCGACAAGATTAGTGGTCGTGGATCTACCCGCAATAAACCCGTGTTGATTTGGTCTGATATACGACTTCATGAGGAAAGTGATCTTTTTGGCTAGGATTCGCTTAAAAAGCTTCGACACATTACTAAGTTTTTCAATTGGTCTATAATTGGAGATCACATTCTTAGCACCTTTTTTAATAATGGCCACCTATCACAGAAACGACCAGTGGCAAGAGACCTTGTGAAGAGTATTTTGAGAGGAAAGCACAGAAAGCAACATCACAGTTGCGAAGAAGGAAGGGAGAAATGCCATCACTGTCAGGCTTATTAGAATTGTCGAAGTCGGCAATAGCATCCAAAATGTCAGCGTCAGATAAAGCTAATGCACCAATATTGACGACCGAAGGAATAGAATTTAGAGTACCTAAGTCATTCCAAACTGCATAAGGTTCAAAATTTGATCTGAAAAAAGAAGCAAACAAGTTAGCTATGCCAATATAAGTATTGGCGGTCAAATTACCTAAGCTCATAGCAGGTCATAAACTCTCAGGAGGTACAGTCATACAGTACGATCAGCTTTAATGTCAGCTCCGATTGTCTGAACGTTAATATGCAATGACTGCACCATCAAGTGGCTCATGCGACACCAAGCCGATGCCTGTTACGCGCGGAACCCAGGCAGAAACGCAGGCCCTCCTCCTGCCCAACCGACCGAGGGGCGCTGCCGCATGACGCGCCACTTGTGACGCGAACATGCAGGAAAGATAGTGTATAGACTAATATTCGATGAAAATTATAGCTGAACATGTAAAGACACCTAAGAAATTGTACTAATTACGGGAAAGGTATGATAGTATTGGTGATTTAAGAAGAGGAAGGGAATTAGTTGTGTATGTTATATGGTATAGGGAATCGAAGTCCGAGCATAGGACCCTAAATGGTTCGTGAAAGGTATAATTTAATCTACAAAGTGGAAGCAACAAAGGAATAAAGTTTCTAGTAGATGTAATAGGAATCGTAAAGCTTATGCGGCTCAACAAGTCAGGGCTATCAACGTCACCCTTGATCAGGTTGTGCATAAAAATCACCCCAAGCATTTTTCTACGACTAACTAAGGTTGGAAGGTTTATTAAAAGCAATCTACGAGGGTAAGATGGCAGTCTCACACCTGCATCCCAGCTAAGGCCACGCAGAGCAAAAAGTAAACAGTTTTTCCGGACTGATTCTATACGGTCCTGGCAAAGACAATATAAGTATAAGATGCGTAACGCTCATACATTTCAATTGCCATATGCAAGACAATTTTGCGGCCAGCGACGAAATTCGCGCCATCTCGCTCGCACAAATTTGAGAGCGTGCGAATCTAAAAATAGAATCCGCTTGCATGTGTAAGTACACACAGAACAGCAAGTACGTATGTGTGCGTACTTGTGCTAAGCGGACGATTTTCGAGACGGAAACCTTTTTACGAGTTGAGAAACGAAATTATATACCGGCGTTGAATACGTCGCATCCTGAATACCCTAATGGTAATTATTCCAATGAGATTCATGGAATTTCATGTATTAAATATATTATGTATTTTTATATATGTATATCCGATCATTATTATCGAATATACCATCTGAAAAGAAATTATCATTGGAGGGATATATACATATAATACATATATGAGTTTTTTAATATTGGGGTGGTAAGCGTCCTGCAAAATTAACTTACACTTATAAAGTGAAGGGTATATTTCGACAGCGCTGTAAAAAACGTATGCATGTGCACACATACAGTCGTCGCGACGACTCGGCTCGGCTGTCGCATCGGCAAAGAACCAACTTCGTGTGCCTTCGTATGCTGTATGCATACAAGAGAGCGGCTGGCTCTAGAGCGCTCTCTCTCTCTAAAAAATTTCAAGAGAGCCTGGAGCCAGCTCTAGAGCCAGCCCCGAAAATTCGTGTGCAGAAATTTCGTATGGCGTTACGCATCTTATACTTATATTGTCTTTGGTCCTGGTGTATTTTATACTGGGGGCACCATATACAAGAGCCGTACTCTAAAATCTAAAATCGAAACACCACTGAGGGTGTACGGAGCCAACAACGGGCTGGAGGAATGATATGTCATTACTTTGCATTTCGAGGCATTAAGGTGTAGCATATTTGCACAGCACCATGACCGAAAGCTATTGAGATGGGATTGCAAGCGAGAGTGAAATGAAATATCCTTGTACTGAACACAGATTTTAACATGATCCGCATACATGAATACTCGAGAGTTTGTTAATTCTGAAGGCATGTCATTTATAAAGAGTGTGAAAAGTAGGGGGTCTAGAGGCCTGCCCTGTGGTACTCCAGAAGTTACCGTAACAGGCGAAGAGAAGGAGATTTGAATGAACAATGTCTTAAACGACGCCTAACTAATGCGTCTATCTAAAACTAAAAATGCATTTTTTTTCGACTTTTCCTGAGTTTTTAAAATCAAAATTTCGGGAAAAAATACCGCAAAACAATTATGAAATTTGAAGTTGAGAGCTTAATACCTTCCAGGCGTTAAGCTGCAGATAAAAAGTGTCTGGGTCAGATCTGTAGCTGCGTTTGTCAGCTTTTCAGAACTGCAACAGAACTTCTATGCAACCAGATAAAAGATACTCAAGTTATGTGAAAAATAAAAGCACTACCTCTAAAAAAAAACATTTAAAAACAACAGATTTTTAAAAGTTCTTAAAAAAAACCATAATTCGCTAAAAAAAAAAATTGTAACCCCGAAATCTCTAAGAAAAATTTATTTTCGGCTACAGCCTAAAGAATGTACCGAAAAGAAACTGCACACTTTAGTTGTCGTATAACTTCGTTCGTTTTTATTCGATTCCAATTTTTATTTTTTTATATATTAGAGAATAACATTAGAATTAAATTTAGTTGAAAAAAATTAAAGAAATGTTCAGCCTCTTATTTTTAATCTGATTTTGTGCTTAACCCCACTCATCAGGTTCTGCACACACTCTTTGGTAACCATGCGGGTTGCACGCATCCAGTTTTTTTTTTCATATCTTCCATTTTTTCGGAGAGTACCATTCTTCTTTAAATTGCGCTTGACAATGGCCCAATATCGCTCAATTGGACGAAGCTCTGGGCAATTTGGTGGGTTGTCCTCTTTTGTTACAAAATTGATCTCTTTTGAGTGAAGCAACGCCAGATTTGAACGGGCATAGTGCGCTGACGCTAGATCTGCCCAAAATATTCTCGACACATTGTGTTTCTGATAACAAGGTATCAGGCGTTCTTTAAGCATCCCGTCATATAAACATCAGCGTTTATTGTCCCTTTTGTGAAAAAAGAGCTTGTTCTTAAGCCATAGGGTCAAATGACCTGCCATATCAGCACTTCTCGCCAAATTTATCAACTTAAATTTTGGACACCGAGTCGTCAACAGTCCCACCTTTCGCTTTTGTATAAAATTGAGGTCCGGGTTTTTGAGTCCAATTTGTTTCGTCGTCCATAACAATGCATTCCACTGCATCACTGAGCAAGCGATCATAGAGCTTTTATTTATTTAGTTATGCCGTTCCTTTATTCTTTGTACCATACTCATACTAGTTCGGGCTTTTTTGCCAATTCTCGAACGGACATCGTGCTGTCTTTGTGGATTAAGGACAATACTTTGTTATCAACATTTTCATCACTAGCACCTTTTTTTCTTCCAGTTTTTGGCAAGACTCTTAAAGAACATGTCTCTCCAAACTTTATTATAATGTTTTTTACACTATTAGCACTGACTTTGTAGCGTTTAGCTAATTGTCTGTACGACACACCTTTTTCAGACCCAAATTTTTTGGGAACTTGTTCTTCAATTCGGGGCATTGTTGAAAGTGAAGGGCGAATAGTGAAAAGAGAATATGTAAACAATGCAGAATTCTTCGAGCTTTCTAACGGTGCATCGCATGGCATGATCGAAAGCTCGCACTGCGAGAAATTGACGATTGAAAGTGTGCAGTTTCTTTTCGGCACATTCATAAATGTCGTGTTGACTAGTGTTATTTGCATCAGACTTGCTACCTTTCTTATGGAGCGGAATAATAAAAGTTTCCTTCCAGATTGGGGGGAAGCATGAAGAATTAATGGATAGGGCGAATAGTTTAAGCAGGGGTCCACACTGAGCGTCGGCACATTACCTGAGTACACTACCGGGAACTCCGTCAGGACCTGGTGAAAACACCGGCTTAACTAGACGAAGATCATGAAGCTGTGAGCTTTCATTTAACAAGGTGCTGAAAATGCTGTTCGACCTTGGTAAACTGTATGGATACGGCTGACCAGAGTAGCTTTCATGAGAATAAGTTGTTTGGAAAAATTTGGCAAAAAGATCGGCCATTGCCTGATCATTGTTTGCCGACAAATTAAGAAATGATAGCAAGGATGGATGTGCGGACGTTCTATGCTTACTATTCACGAAGCTGTAAAACTGTTTAGGGTCCTGTGAAAATCGTATCCTGCATCGAGATAGGTAATTTTTATAGCATTGAGCGTTAAGAACGGAGAAATTTGACCGAGCTATTACATAGCGAGAGAGAGAAGAGGGAGAACCAGCTTCTCGAAATTTTTTATAAAGTCTTGATTTTAAGTTTTTTAGACTGGATAACTATTTTGTAAACAAAGGAGGCTTCCCAGATCTAAGCGGACGAGAAAGTGGGACACAAGAATCAAAAAAATCAAAACGTCAGTGCACAAGCACAGAGCGGACCAATCAAAATCCCTAATGAGCTTAGGTTATTAAGCTTCGTAAGCTCGGATTTACGAAAGCTGCGGACACGTTTAGATAGCCTACCCGTTCGATCCAATACATTAGGCCTAATATCGACCGACACTTCGAATGTATGATGGTCGGAGTCTTCAGGTATAGTGAGCGGAAGGGCTTGAGTTAGCAACTCTATGGTCGGATCCGAGACAAAGCACAGATCAAGCAATCGACCCAGGGAATTTTTCACATGGTTGACTTGAGACAGGGATAGGTCTAACAAGCCGTCGATAAGGTCATGTCGTGACATGGGAACTAGGGTATTAGACTCGTTTACCGAAGACCAAACAGCACCTGGAAAGTTGAAATCGTCAAGAAATATCATATGGTCTTTATCTGATAGCAAGGAAGTAACAGTTTTTAAAGCGGACAGGTGATGCTCGTATATTAAGATATATGAGGAAGGAGGAATATACGAGCAAGTAATGAAAATGGAAAAGTCTGGGTGAATCAGTTTTACGCACAGGAATTCCAGGTCTTGTTGACCTGGACCATGAAATGTTCCGACGTGAAGTTTGAGTCCACTGCAATGAGGACACCTCCTCCAGGTCAAGAAGAACGGTCATTTCTAAAGATTGTGTACCGACCTGCCAAAACTTCGAAACTAAGGATGTCCGGCTTTAACCAGGTCTTGGCAAGCACAATAACGTGGGACGAGAATGCATGACTCTCCAGAAAAGAGTACTGAGCTTACTACGCAAGCCTCTAGCATTCTGGTAGGTAACTAAAAGAGACAAAGTAAGTTTTTTGGAAGGGTAGAAATAGTGGTGGAAGATGAGGGGGAGATAGATCCCTATGCAAATTAGGGGAAATTTTCCCACTGATCGATTCTGTGCTCTCCGCCCTTTTTTATACCCGTACTCAAAAAAGAGTTAAAGGGTATATTAGATTTTTGGTAAAAGTGGATGTGTGTAACGCAGAGAAGGAAACATTTTCGACCCCATAAAGTATATATATTCTTGATCAGCATCAATAGCCGAGTCGATATAGCCATGTCTGTCTGTCCGTCTGTCTGTCTGTCTTGTTGAGCGCCTAGATCTCAGAGACTATAAGAGCTAGGGCAACCAAATTTGGTTTTCAAAATTTCGCCCCGCCCCCTTCCGACACAACAAAAAACGAAAATCTGTGGCAGGCACATTTTTAAAGATACGATAAAACTAAAAACGCAGTATCTTAGAGAATGCCCAAATCTACCAGATTGCCAAATCTGAATTAGATCGGATCATAATTATAGCCAAAATGAAGAAATTAAATTTCAGTCGCTTCCCCTGCCGCCACCTGCCAACGACAACGCAACTAATTTTCCTTCTCGCTCGCACACTCTGCCGCGTTGAGTGCGCGAGCAACCCCTAGCGGAGGAGATGTCGAATCTAAATGGTACATGTACAATCTTCATGTTAGATGTAGAATATACATAATATATGTAGATGTAGATAACAGATGTAGCATAAATATGTAAAATGTAAATTATTTTTTTTAATTCTAAAATTCTTATAAATCATATGCTCAAAAATGTATATACTGACTGAGTACGGGTATAAGTAGAGTCGCGTCCCCAGAAGCGACTCGCGCGTTCCCTCTCGTTTTTTTTTTGTGGAGTTGAATTTTGTGGACCAGTCTACACAACATTTTAGAAGGTCCTGAAGTTCTACAATTCAGAAATTTGGCAATATTTATACTTTGACTCCGATTAATCGGCTTTTCACAGGTTTTATTGTCGCCAAAGATATCTCCAAGTCATGAACTGTGACTGTTTTCTGACTATAATTATGACTCGATCTGATTCAGATTCAGCAATCTGGTAGTAATGGTCATTCTCTACGATACTGTTCACTCGTTGTTCACTTTCCACTACGATAGGAATAGTCAGTTTTTATACCCGTACCCAAAAAGAGTTAAAGGGTATATTGTATTTGTGGTAAAAGTTTATGTGTGTAACGCAGAGAAGGAAACGTTTCCGACCCCATGAAGTATATATATTCTTAATCAGCATCAGCATCAGCATCTTGTCTGTCCGTCTGTCCGTCTTGTTGAGCGCCTAGATCTCAGAGACTATAAGAGCTAGGGCAACCAAATTTGGTTTCCAAACTCATGTGATATCACACTGCTACAAGTGTATTTCAAAATTTCGCCCCGCCCCTTTCCGCCCACGGAATTTTAACGATTCGATTAAACTAAGAACACAGTATCGTAGAGAATGACCAAATCTACCAGACTGCCGAATCTGAATCAGATCGGATCATAATTATAGCCAGAATGAAGAAATTCATTTTCTGTTGCTTCCCCGTGCCCCTCCCGCCAAAAACAACGCAACTCATTTTCGTTCTCGCTCGCACACTCTGCCGCGTTCAGTGCGCGAGCAACCCCTAGCGGAGGAGATGTAGAATCCAAATGGAACACGTACAATCTACATGTTAGATGTAGAATAGACATTGTATATGTAGATGTAGATAGCAGATGTAGCAAAAAAATGTAAAATGTAAAATTTTTTTTTTCTAAAATTCTAAAAAATCATAAGCTGTATATACTGACTGAGTACGGGTATAAGTAGAGTCGTGTCCCCAGAAACGACTCACACGTTCCTTCTCGTTTCAAGCTGAAAAGGTCTATGGCCCAACTGTGCGGAGCTGTCTCTAGCTTGCTTGGCTGCCGTTGGGCAGCGGGTTCGCGGTCAGAGACGAGGTATTGTATAGGTATTCTTTGCTTTACCTCATGGGAAAGCAAGCCCTGTACGCGAGAAAGATATATAACAAGTTTTGATTTGTTGTCGAACTGATGGTAGCGGCGAGGCAGAGAACCGGTAGAATCATGCTTTGAAATTGCCTGGCCTACATAAATCGTTGTGGCATAAATAGTGCCACAGCTCTTCGACTGATAGCACTGTAGAGACGGATACCAACACTAATTATAGCCGCACTCGATGAGTTAAGGGGTATATTGTATTTCTGGTCGGAGTGGATGTATGTAACGCAGAGAATGAAACGTTTCCGACCCCATAAAGTATATTTATTCTTAATCAGCATCAAAGCCGAGTCGATATAGCCATGTCTGTCTGTCCGTCTTGATGAGCGCCTAGATCTCAGAGACTATAGGAGCTAGAGCAAGCAAATTTTGTTTCCAGACTCATGTGATATTACACTGTAGAGAATGACCATATCTATCAGAATGCCGAATCTGATTCAAATTGGAATATTATGAAGAATGAAGAAATTAATTTTCAGTTGCTTCTCACACTTCCTCCAGCACGAAACCGGGCTACTCACTCTCTTTCTCGCTCGCACACTCTGCGTCGTTGCATACATATTTACCTTACATACTTATATACGAGTATAAAAGTAGAGTCAAGTCCACAGAAGCGACTCATAACGTTCCTTCTCGTTTATCTTTGTGTCTCGCAGTCTACATTGAACATGAAGTCTATCGAAATACGACCTTTATGGCTGCAATCATTATGTCATAATGGACTAGTCGAAACTACCAGTTGGACTTGAAAGCCAATCAAGAAGTCCTTTTTGCTCACACTGCTTTTTTTTCGCAAAATGTATTTATATCTGGTGTCACCTGTTGGTGTTACCAATTACTCAATTCTGGTAAAATACGATCATTACAAATTATTTTTAAACAATAGTCATGTCATAAAGTCGATGCAATATTAGATAAACCCATATCTGCAAGAAAACGAAAATAAGTGCATTCCCATGCTCTTTTCATTGATATGAATAGCTGTGATGAAGCTATCTGCGGCAAGCCGAAGTTTATTAGACCTTGTAGGTGGACCTTTCGGCTGCAAGTATTATTCTCCCTCCCTCCTCTTTACTATGGCAGCTATATAATTAAATGCTCTGATTTGAAAAAATATTTGAGATATGAAAGACACGTAGTTATACAGAAGTGAACTTGTGGTTGAATTAGTAGTGAAACGAAAAGGGTAGAATAATGCATGTTTAACATATATATGAATATACCATTTTTAATTTTGAGCTGATTGAAGAATGTTGAAAATTTTAGAAATTTTTAAAATCATATTATTCCTAGTTTCCTGTTAAAAGGCCTCCATGTTGAGAGGACCAGACCTGTAAGCTATGTATGAGTGGCTTACAGTATGTACTTATATATGTATGTTCATACATATGTATACTGAATTGTATGCTGATTTAGATTTTTTCGCATCATGCATTACTTTTTATTCTAGTGTTTTTGTCTGATCCATTTAAATGATTTATTACAATTAAATGACAAGTGAATTTTGCGATGAAATTACCACGTGCTAAGGAATTTGAACCCTTTGTGATTTCTTTCATATGTACATGTATGCATATTGCTACCATGGCATATGTTTATACTTAACCCGTCATTCTAATTAACGTTCACGAAGAACTTATTCAATAAATTGATCCTTCATGTACATACATACACATATGTATATGTACTTCTATGAATCTGAATATGTATTCACATACATACATTAATTTGATTGGCGTTTGCTTAACACAATTTTCTTTATTATTGTATGTATGTATATTCTAAGTATAACGCCGAGTTTACGGCTATGACACAAATTATAAATTAATTTTAGTTAGTTTTATTTCTGAATAAGTTTTGCTTTTATGTATGTCAGTTATTTTTAGATGAACACATACCCTTTTGTTTTTATTTAAATGCCAATTTGTTTGACACATTTAATTGGTTTTCTTTGTAATGTAAATGGCTAATTACAAAGATACACTTTTTTCATTAATTTTATTCGATTTCGGTATATATATGTATGTAGATAATAGGCAAAATAAAAAAAAATTAACTAAAATATCTTTGTATAAGTGCATTTGTGTGAAATTATGTCGTATTTATATAAACATAATAAAATTCTGAATAAATTTAATTTTTATAATAACACGGAAAACATTCGGATACTAACATTTTTAAGAATCTGCGTGCACTTACAATTTCTGTTTTGAAATTATATAAATAAAATAAAGCATTTAATGTATAATAGCTTTGTTTTATTTTTAGCTACATTTGCAGATATACATACATTATTATGTTGTAAGCTTACGGTTTATACAAAAAAATTCACGAATCATATAGGAGTGCATCGAGTGTAACATTGCGACGTACTTATAAAAAAGTACTGCTCAAAAGATTGCAATGGTCTAAGACACTGCAGACTTTAAAATACCATTTTTGTAACTAGCACACCAATACGCCTTAAGTATATGAAAGTTGAAAGAAATGTTTTTGTGATGAATTTGAGTATAGTTGAATATACGCATGTTTATGATTTCTTGCTGAAATTTATTACATTTATGATACATTTTACTGCTTGCAAGTTGTTTCAGTTTAGCAAATTACATCGCTATCTATCGGACCCAAGCTTATATCCCGTTTTTAAATCTGTGCATGCTGTATAAATGAAATATATATGTTTAACTCTGTGTCTGCAAGTTTATTATAAGAGCTTTAAGTAATTTTAAATATGAAGTAAAACATCTAACCGTGATGCATTGCAATTATGGGCTACACTGCTGGAAAATAAGAACACTAATTGATATATTTGCATGAGGAGTTACACTGCTGGAAAATAAGTCAAAAATAATAAAAACACTATATTTGAATGAAGTCTTTCCTTGCAGGTAAAAATAAAAAAATCAAACAGTGGCAAACCTAAAAAATGAGAATAACAATCGAACAACATTTTTGTGTATGTGTCTATTATTTTCAAGCGCTGTTATTGCAATATTAATATTTTTATTTTATTTTCCCGCCCATTACTTCCGCTATTCTATGTATGCATATGTATGTATGTATGTTAAGATTTTGTTAAACATTTATGAATCGTTTATGTATTGTAGGATTTAAAGTGGTTTTTCAATTTATTGTTGTAGCTTATGTGGCCATCATATTATATGTAAATAGTTTTTCACTAATACATTAGTATGTTATTTAAATCATTATTAATTTTTGTTGTATATAAATTAAGGACTTAAACATAATAAGAAAATTTTTTATAAAGTGTTTTGTTTACTTTTTTCATTACTTGATTTTTAAAGTTTTTTACGCAATAATTTTAATATACTTTTTTTTTGCTGTGATTTTTTTTATTTTGTAAATGCTTTAACTTTATTTGACTTCGCTTCATCAGGATTTACTTTCTGAAGTTATGGTTTATACGTGAAAAATTGTATTTTGATTGAAGTCATACATGCCTTCAATGATACTGTTTCAATGTGCAAACGACTAATGCGTCATGGTGTTGTTACTCCTGGTCGCGCACTCATCCACTCATGAAGTAAGTTTTCTGTACGTACGATTTTAACCGTAACTGTAACCCGAATTCTGACAAAACAACTTACTGATTGACTATCAGCATGGCCTTCATTATATTCTGTTTTGAATTTACACTAATAATATTCTTGTATGCGTGTGTATGTCTATTTGTAGTTGCGTTTTGGTTTGTTGTATAATTTAAGTTAATAAGTATATAGCAATATAAATAATGTTGTATATAAAGTTCTTTGTTGTTGTGGTCTACATTCTAGTCAACGTCGCTGCGCCCACCTTTTCAAAACCTGCAGACACTCATTATAAATTAAGCACAGGGGGGTTACACCAAATCATGTACATCAGATCACAATGTATATGGTGTACCACTAACCGCTGACTGCGCAACCGTTGACCCCACCCCACCCAATAATGAATTTTTAATCTCGCTTAGTTCCATACACGCAAGAAGGAATCCCAAGATCCAGTTGCCACAGCCATGCCATTCTCAGTGACTCCCAAGCATGATACACGGTTATCGTGGCCGGCAAGAATACCAGACCGTTCAGCTTTCATCGTGTCCCACACATTGCAGTTGAAGTCGTCATATCCCGCCAATAACAGGCGACCGCTCTTTGAAAACGCCACAGAGGTAATTCCACAAATGATGTTGTCATGAGAGTACATAGCAAGCTCCTGATCGGCGCGTATGTCAAATAGGCGACAGGTTGCATCATCCGATCCGGTTGCAAACGCTTGTCCATTTGGGA
The DNA here is from genome assembly GCF_018151105.1 of Drosophila obscura. Taxonomy (NCBI): domain Eukaryota; kingdom Metazoa; phylum Arthropoda; class Insecta; order Diptera; family Drosophilidae; genus Drosophila; species Drosophila obscura. The sequence continues at coordinate 2,824,638 of NW_024542880.1, read as the reverse complement.
AAAAGGTTACAGCATTGATATCAGATTCGTGACCTGGAAATGTTTGTTTACAAACACCCTCCCGAATATCCCACAGCTTAGCAGATGCATCGCATGCTCCAGAGACGAAGGTTTTACATTGCGGTGCTAATGAAAGAGCCATAACATCTCCTGTGTGGCCCAGGAATGAAGTAACTTGCAAACCAGTCTCGATATCCCAAAGGCCACATGACATATCACCTGAGCTGGTAACGATTTGATTGTCGTCCAAGAAACGGCAGCATGATAGATAACCACCATGACCCGGAAGCTCTCGGGACACACGGACATTACCCTCGCGCGTCTTTAGGTTGTAAATTGAACACATGTTGTCGAGCCCACCGCAAGCAACATAGCTGCCCGATGGAGCGTACGCGCAGGTCATAACCCACGAAGATCGCAGTGGAATGGCGTGCACTTTATTCGTGGTGTGCGAGTCCCAAACAATTAGCTTGCCATCTTGTGAAGCTGATACAAGGTTTCTAGAGTCGTTTCCCCAATGCATCGCGTAAATTTTCGCCAAATGGCCACGCAACGTGCGTCGGGTGCGCATTTGTATGCGTCCAATAGGTTCCAGAGAGGCGGCTGCCTGCAACAAGGATGTGTCACAGGCGGCCTTGCGAGCATCCCGTATAGCATTTTTTAGGGATTCGGCTTCTTGCCTAAGACTGTCCAGTTCATTCATCTTTTATCGATAAAACTGATTATCTTTTCTTTTGTTTTAGAATCTTTTATTCACGTGTTTCCCGATTTCTGTACTCGGCGAAGGCTTTTAGTGATGCTGGAGTGACGGAAGTTCTAGTTAAAAAAGTATATCGGATTTCATTAAGTCTCAGCTGAGATGATTTTAGATCAAATATACGTACGTGATTATTTTGTAGCAAGCTGGTATCGTCTTAAGATTATAAGATCCTTGTAACGTTAACAATCTATTTGTATTTGCTTTTTGTTCACGGCCTAGTAGCTGACCATGGATCAATTGTCAATAGACAAAGCCTTTTTGGTGTCGTGAGACTCTTTTTTTCATACACTATACACACATTTTGTCCTTTATATCCTTTTCTTAATTACGATGTCGTTTGTTTACCGAAACTCTGAAAACTTAAAATATTACCACATGTATGTATATCGAACTGTGGTACGTGTGGTGTAAATAGATCGCTGTTAAGAAATATATTTTGCTATCATGTCTCTATTATCCTGAATGTTTTTTTTGTTCATGCGATTCCATAGACTGGTGACAAAACTTATGTTAGTTTATTATTGGTTTTGTCCACTTTTGTGTGTTTGCAGCACAAACTATAAGTTTCCGGTTGTTTTTCTATTTGTTCGAAATGTATATTTTTGATGGCAGCTTAAGCGACACACACTTGTTCCTCACTTCTTAACAAATCACTGAAATTTCCGGTTTATTTTGTTAAAGTTTAGCGTAACGGATTTTAGACTCAAAATGGCACTATCGCTAAAAAAAGTTCTTGTGTCCTACAAGATGATGAAAATTTTCCTTTCTGTTGCCTATCCGTTAGGTAGCCTGCTTCTGTTGGCTATTCACTTTCCTTTTTTTGTACACCAAAATTGCAATTTTGCACCACCAACGATGCGTATAGCGCAGATTAGAGTAAGCAGCACGACCAGTGACACGAAGCGGTGCGCAATCGAGAGCGTCAGCAAAAGCAGGTCGACGTGACCACAGGCGGTGAGACAAAAACAGTCGAGATGATTATTTGTCCCATTCGCACCAACGCCAAGAGCGCACAGTAAATATGACAAAGAGCAAGAAAGAAATAGAGAAGAAAAAATAATCAATTTTAAATAGTAGAATATATTTTTTCGAGACAGTAAAAATAATTCAGAATACGTTGTACAAATTATTACAATCTTGGCTAAACTAACAATGCGAGCTACAATTAACTTATTAAAAAATATGGCATGTGTGCATGCGTAAAGAAATGATTGCATGTATATGCATATATGTACATATACCAGGAAATATTTTATTAAAATACATACAGAAAGTAGTACCAGATCAGTATTTAAAATCAGTTTTTTGCAAATCTTGGGCAATCGCATTTACAAACTATAGAATTGTAAACCTTACTTACACTTAAAATCTGCTTTTTACACTTAAGAAATGTTGTTAACTATCCTCAAAGTAGGTTGAATTGGACAAGTAATTACAATTGAAAATTTTGGTCAACGAAGACACCAATCCGCAACTTTTCATTTGCACTCTACAATTGGCAGCCAACACCTAGAAACAAGTTAGTTCTGTCCGAAACAACGATGTATTCATTTTATTAAATCGATAGTATCGAAATATTAAGTATTCTCTACTGATAAGCTTAAAGTGGTGGTGGTATTCATAAAACTGCTGGAGGAACATTTTAATTTAACCCATTTCCACCCAGTGGTCGATAAATCATCTAGTGACTTTAAATATTTATTGATGTTAAGCCTAGTACTCAGATCGAAAAAAACACCTAGCGAACAGAATCAGGGTTGATATTCGTATGAAACCGATAAGAAATGTTTTACAGCGAAAACTGTTTTCTAGGCTCTGTACGGAAGGCAGTACTTAGATCAAACAACAAAAAGGTCGGTATATACTGGAAAAGTATCAGAAGTATTTGCTTGTTTTTTGGTATGTTTCGACCCACCTCGAAAATTATATCAATTTGATATATCCATCGCCATCGCCATCTGCTGCTGCTGATAGTCAGACACATTACCTTGCCAATAAAATATTGGGGAGCCCAGGATATGCCTGGGGAAGAGCGGCCCCAGCCGCAATGCACTTCGCATTGTGTTAACTTTAAACAAAAGCAAGCAGCGCACAGTGGTCGATTCTGCCTATCTGGCAGGCAATAAAATTAAAATTACCATCCATTTTGATCATAGCTAGTAAGTATTCAATAAAAAATATATGTGTTGGTCCTGTGCTTACATGTATTAGTGGTTAATCGTTGTAGAACTTAACATTTCCTTTAGTCTGCTATTAATATCATACCCGACACTTGCATGGAATAGATCCTTTGACATCCGTCCCCTTCCGCCTACAATCTTTTTTTATTTATGAAACCAGTCTTTTTTGAATCTTCTGTGTTAAAACAAATTGCAACTACGTGCAACACGTTAATTTATTTGATTTTATAGGATAAATGTCAGTTTCTAAAAACGCGCTTTTTGCGATATGGCGCATGGAAACTGAGTAAGAAAGAAAAGCTAACGCGAGTTGGATCCATGTTTTCACTCAATTAATTGATAATTGATAAAAACGTACTCAAAGAAAATGATTTTTAGCGAATAAAAAAAAAATTAAGTAATTTTGCCTCTGAGTGAAGTGTACCGCAGAAATTTAAAATACTTAAAACAACAAAGCATTTATTTTTTATCTATACCTTTTTTGTATTAATATAAAGTGTTTATAAAAACATTTTAAAATATTTTGATATACAAAAAATTATTTTTTTTTTAAATTTATTTTTAAAAGTTTTTAAGTTAAAAAATAAAAATTAAAAATTTATTTAAATTCTCCGCTGATTTATATTCCAAAATACAAAAATATTTTTAAAAATATTACTCCTTTATTTTTTGAGTAATTAACTATTGCCTGCCAGATTGGCAGAATCGACCACTGTGCAGCGGTCTGAGCAGTGTAACCGTTCGGAATGCAGTGCACACCTCTGGTCGCTCGAAAAATATATGACATCTGTGTGCTAGCAAACAGTTTTTCGATCTGAGTACTAGGCTTTAGCTGAAAATAGATATAACTTAGCAACCTTGAATATTTGGTACAGTACACCTTTGTTAACTTAAATATTTTTGGAGGGGACTATTATATATTTAAATTTTATAATTACTCCAGTCGCGCAAATTAACTTTTATTAAAAGAGAGCAAAAATATTTTTAAGGTCTAAAACAAATATGTAGAATAATCTGATATTGTGTCTTTTAGACCACGCCTTCTTTCCGCCCCCATACTAACAAAAACCCATTTATGTCGTATTTATTATATAAAATTATAAATTATTAATGATGATAAAAATATTTAAACAAAAGTTTAATCTTAAAAAAATATATTTTATTATACCCGTACTCAAAAAAGAGTTAAGGGGTATATTAGATTTGTGGTAAAAGTGGATGTGTGTAACGCAGAGAAGGAAACGTTTCCGACCCCATGAAGTATATATATTCTTGATCAGCATCAGCATCTTGTCTGTCTGTCTGTCCGTCTTGTTGAGCGCCTAGATCTCAGAGACTATAAGAGCTAGGGCAACCAAATTTGATTTCCAGACTCATGTGATATCACACTGCTACAAGTGTATTTCAAAATTTTGCCCCGCATCCTTCCGCCTCCATAAAAAACGAAAATCTGTGGCAGGCACTATTTTGAAGAAACGATAAAACTAAATACGCAGTATCGTAGAGAATGCCCATATCTACCAGATTGCCAAATCTGAATCAGAATGTATTATAATTATAGCCAGAATGAAGAAATTAATTTTCTGTTGTTTTCCCCGCCCCCTCCGACAAGAAAACTAACCACTGATTCTCTTTCTCGCTCGCACACTCTGCCGCGTTCAGTGCGCGAGCAACCCCTAGCGGAGGAGATGTAGAATCTAAATGGTACATGTCGAATATACATGTTAGATGTAGAATATACATAGTATATGTAGATGTAGATAACAGATGTAGCAAAAAAATGTAAAATGTAAAATTTTTTTTTTATTCTAAAATTCAAAAAAATTATAAGCTCAAAAATGTATATACTGACTGAGTACGGGTATAAGTAGAGTGGCATCCCCAGAAGCGACTCACACGTTCCTTCTCGTTTAATATTGGGGTGGTAAGCGTCTTGCAAAATTAACTTACCCTTATAAAGTGAAGGGTATTTTTCAACAGCGCTGTAAAAACCGTATGCATGTGCACACATATAGTCGTCGCGACGACTCGGCTCGGCCGTCGCAGCGGCATAGAACCAACTTCGTGTGCCTTCGTATGCTGTATGCATACAAGAGAGCGGCTGGCTCTAGAGCGCTCTCTCTCTCTCTAAAAAATTTCAAGAGAGCCTGGAGCCAGCTCTAGAGCCAGCATACAAAATTCGTGTGCAAAAATTTCGTATGGCGTTATGTATCTTATACTTACATATACTGTTCTTTGGTACGACCTTGCATATGTACACATTGACATAGTATGAATATGTATTATAGATCGAACGGATTTTGTGTAACCTACTGTAATATCATGAATGAAAAAAACCGGTCGTAAGCCGAGCAAAGTAAGATACATACATATACATACAGCTGTGAAAAAAATAATAGCAATTTTTAAATAGTTGCCAAACTCACATTTTTAGCTTTAAGGAATCTTTAAGCACATTTTTAGAAATGGGAGACTCTAAAACACCTGGGAATACAAAAAAAAAGCATATTTTTTTGTAACGATTTTAAGTTGTTTAAGGAACTGTATTGAAATTCATAAAACTAGGCGAAAAAAAATAGCACCACTTTTAAAAAATTGATTTAAAATTAAAATAATAAACAATATGTAACGAATTAATTAGTTAACCATTTTAAACTATACTAAATCTGTATGCATAATTTAATATTTAGTACAGTGTCCTTTATTGGCAATAGCAGCTGCGCAGCGTCTAGGCATGGAATACACTAAGTCCTGGCATCGTTTTAGGGGAATTTTGGACCAGGACTCTTTAATTTCTTCCCAAAGTGATCCGATAGTGGTTGGCTTGGAAGCAGCAACTGCCTGCTTGACGTGGGACCTCAGATTTTCGATGGGATTCAGGTAGGGCAGGCCACTCCAAAACATTCACAGAGTTTGCCTAGAACCATTCCTTTGCTTTCTTGCTGGTGTGTTTGGGGTCATTGTCCTGTTCAAAGACCCATACGAGCGGCATTTTATATTCTGCAAAGGGAAGCATTACTGTCTCTGTTTTTATACCCGTACTCAAAAAAAAGTTAAGGGGTATATTAGATTTGTGGTAAAAGTGGATGTGTGTAACGCAGAGAAGGAAAATTTTATAATAGATTTTTATACCCGTACTCAAAAAAGAGTTAAGGGGTATATTAGATTTGTGGTAAAAGTGGATGTGTGTAACGCAGAGAAGGAAAAGTTTCCGACCCCATAAAGTATATATATTCTTGATCAGCATCAATAGCCGAGTCGATATAGCCATGTCTGTCTGTCCGTCTGTCTGTCTGTCCGTCTGTCTGTCTTGTTGAGCGCCTATATCTCAGAGACTATAAGAGCTAGGGCAACCAAATTTGGTTTCCACACTCATGTGATATCACACTGCTACAAGTGTATTTCAAAATTTCGCCCCGCCCCCTTCCGCCCACACAAAGGACGAAAATCTGTGGCAGGCACATTTTTAAAGATACGATAAAACTAAAAACGCATTATCGTAGAGAATGACCATATCTACCAGACTGCCGAATCTAAATCAGATCGGATCATAATTATAGCCAGAATGAAGAAATAAATTTTCAGTTGCTTCCCCTGCCCCCTCTTGCCAACGACCATGCAACTCATTTTCCTTCTCGCTCGCACACTCTGCCGCGAGCAATGCGCGAGAAACCCCTAGCGGAGGAGATGTAGAATCTAAATGGTACATGTTAGATGTAGAATATACGTAATATATGTAGATGTAGATAACAGATGTAGCAAAAAAATGTAAAATATTTTTTATATTCTAAAATTCTAAAAAATCATATGCTCAAAAATGTATATGCTGACAGAGTACGGGTATAAGTAGAGTCGCGTCCCCAGAAGCGACTTTCACGTTCCTTCTCGTTTTGTATGTCTTTGATGCTTTTTTTTATAGATCAAGGATCAAGGCCAAACATTAAAGGGAATGGGATTTGTGGCAACCCGGATCGCGGCCCTCAACAGCTGCGAGTCGCACGCGAACAAGTAATTGTAATCAATATTAAGAAATAAAGAGTTATAATAAGGTATTCGGAATGAAAAACCAACAAAATTGAACATATTCTCAATAAGTATTGTATGTATGTATTTGCACATAATGCGCAAATAACCCATCTCAGCCAAAAATTAAATTTTTATTACTTCTCTGGTATGGGCTTAAAGAAAAACTTGTATCTTTAAAGTAATTTAGGATGTTCAGAATGGAAAAAAATGGATAGAGCCCCTGGGTCCGGAAAAAAGTCCATTACAGCAGTCTCAAGTTAGAGCCAAAGTAAAGGCTGAAATTGTGAGTCCCACAGCTAAATTGTATCGTGGGCTTGTCAAAAAGTAGTGAGAGTTTAAAAAAAAAATATAAAAGGCATGGCAGTGATGAAATGTTTTAAAAAACCGTTCCTAAGTTCACAGAAGTACAGCGAGAGCCAACAAAAGCTGTTCAAAGGTTTGCACACTGAATGATGTGACAGTGGAGGGGCTTGAATTGACTCCGAAATACATAATTCTCAAATCACAAAAACAAAGTCTCCAAAAAATGTTTTCTTGTGTGTGGCCATATGCATAAGGAGGCTGGCCTCCTGTCTTTTTTAAGGGTTGGCTGTGAATGCGCAAAATCATAAGGCCAATTGTCTTCCGGCGCTCAAAAAATGTATTGATAAGTTTTGATTCAACAAGCTTTTTTGTGGACACACGAGTTGGTCGGTGGTAGCATGAATTTCGATTTTGTTTATTAACAGAATGTAAGTGCTTAATATTTTGTTGACATGATGAGAGATGGTGGACTTTAAAATGAGAGCAGAGTATGAGTATAAGAGTATACTATGGGAAAGGTTGGCCGAACATCCCGGCCCCCTTGAAAGGATCTGCTTTCAAAAGTTTAAGGCGAATTAGGGCCAGATGGGTCAGTGAGCGGAAGAATCGCTAATATGTGGATTGGCCGACAGCAATATCCGTTGGAGATTCGAAGGTGCCTCCAGTGCTGAGGAGCAAGGTTGTCATCGTGGATGAAGATCATCGTCCCGACGGCGACATTTGAAGATGACGCTGCCCACTTGTTGCTTGCGCGAAGTTTGTTGACATACTCCGCTGATCTGCGACGCCAACATTGTTTTTTAATGGCCGTCACAAAACTTGAAATTGTTCCAGATTGGTGAGGTTGAATGTGTGGGTTGTCCGCTCAGGTAGCGCCCGAAGTGATTTTCCAACAAGGAAGTGTCCTTGAGTAGTGGCTCTTGGATCGGTTGACATGGGAGACAACGGGCGCAATTTGAGTATGGCCTCAACTGCAGTTGCAGCAGTACCAAGCTCCTCGAACGTGAGCATTGAATTGATGACGGTTCTATTCATTAGACTCTTTGCGCTCTTAACTGCGGCCAATGTGTGGAGCCCTGGGAGGAATCAGAAGTCGATTCCACACCGCTGGAATGGCTGTCCAGGCAGAAGGCGTTCCACCGAAGGTGTTCCCTGCGCTGTACCTGTTTTTATGCTGCTCAGTGTTGATCACCGCTGTATCTAGATCGATGAGCTGAGGTGATGTGGGCCAGTCTGCGGCAGGCTGCTTTAGGAAAGGTGGACCGGAAAACCAAATTGAGGTTTCAAGTTCGTTAGTGGTGTCTTGAGGCGGTACGCACAAATCTCCATTCGGCTGTCGAGGTAGAGTCCTGGATTTCGGAGTGTTAATTCCCATTGAACGCAAACAAGGTCAGAGAGAGTCGCTTCAACCAGTGTAGGAGTTTTTGTAAGTCCGACTACAAGTGAGTAGAGTGTAGCTTATCGACGAGCAGTAGTTTGACCTTTGCATATAGGTAAGCAAGCAAGTGCGCTCCACACAATTTAAATTTAGGCAACGACTTTTTCTTGACCGGAGTCACTCTTGATTTAGCCGTTAGGAGGCTGACAGCAATGTGGCCAAAAGCAACTCCCGTTCGAAGGTAGATGCAAAAACCGTACGCTTGAAAAGGTACGTGACAGAGTATGTGCACTTAACTGCCAAACGAGTCCACTTGGAGGCAATAACGACATACCGACAACGATGAAATGGCTCTGAAAGTATCCAAGCACGCGCTCCAGGCCATGTGCATGCGTTATGGTACGGATTCATCCCATTGAAGCCAGCCCCAGTTCTTGCAGAACTATTTTTGCAAATTGTAGTCCTAATGGGTCGAACAGAGTCGATGCAACTTAAAGGCTCTCTTGATGATGACTGATGGAATTATCGTGGGTGTGGACGCGAAAATTAGCATATCGGTGTGTTGATTCTAAGTGACTCCAAGCGTCACGGGTGTTTGGCGTCGAGACTGTCGATAAAGTCGCGATAATTCGATTACCATTTTGTCAGCGGAAAGTAGGCTTGACGCATTGATTCCTCGACGGCAACGATGTGTAGTCCACCGATTCATTTCCTTTTGTTTTGAGTTTGTTGGTCACACATGTCTATAGCTATGTAGGTCATCATTGATTCTGAAATTTGCGTTGCACAACCTAGGGATGAAAGGTAGCTGAACAATGCCGCAGCGAAATCAATTAAACTACGTAATTGCTGAGGATTTGAAAGACTAGCTGACTGCAATTGGAAGATTTATGATTTAAGATTTATCCAAGGCTTTGGAACATTTTTTAACTTGTAACTGAAAATGCTTTAAAAAATCAAGTAAATTATTAAATTTCTCAATGTTTGACAAGTTCTCTCGACCGATAAGCTGTATGAACGATGCGATGAAGTTTTTGTATTCCGTATGCCACCCATCGAAGGTTGATCCCTAATCGGTGAGGCCTTGACGAAGTCGATGAAATTGGTACAGCATCATGAATTGTAATGTTCCAATTCTCGCCAAGAAGATGTTTGATTGCCAGCACATAGCTGATCACATAGCTGTTTTTGAGATCTGCGCGCACATTATCGTCAGGGTCCATGGTTTCGAAGCTAGATTGCACAGTCAACGCCTGCCTAAAGTATGACTCCAGAATGCACAAACTTTTTTTTGCCTGATTATGTACGTTTATGGGAAACAATTATCACAGACAATTAAGTACAATTACTTAACGTACTGTTACTGTTGATTAGGAACTTTTGCTAAGGGTCAGGGATAATTTCTATTTACTATTTTAAATTAAATGCGGGACCAACGGACGACAACGGAGATTGTGCAACAGGAAATTATATGTTCCCGCCTATTGGAATTCTGCAGCTGATTTTTTAACCTTTGCTCCTGTTTTCTGTCGGCCATCGTTTTAATGTGGAAAATGTTGCGTTTGATTTTTGCCCTCTGATCTTTGAGGTCTTTCAATGAGATTGACATGATTGTACTTCAGTAGGTACAGACAGCGCTGCAACGGCAAAACTGAAACGACGAAGAGCAGCGGGCCGACAAAGGCTGGCTGTGCTGCCACGGCGGACGGCGGCGAACTTACGAACGCGTAAACGGCGAACAGAGACAAAGTTTGGCTTACGATTCTGATCAAACTCCTCAAAGAACTGGAATAGCGTGGGCGGCAATGAGCGTTAGGTACAGCGTTAGACAGCGGCAGTGGCTCAAGTGTTGGCTGAGCTATGTACGCAGCGTCGATGGCAGTGGCAAAGAGAGCTAGAAGGATGGACGAAGAACAGCAGACGTAGAGAGTGACAGAAGCTGGCAGCGGCTGCTGTCGGGTGCGGTTAGAAGGGCAACGACACGTACACAGCGAATGCGGTGAGAAATGCGACAGCGAAGATGTTCCGTTTCTTCTGTGCGAATTTACGACGAATTTACACTGGTCAACAGGGTTTATGCACTTGGTTTTTTCTTTTTATTGTCAATAAAATGTGTAAAAATTAATAGTAACAATAATGGGTAGGAAAGGGGGGCTGGGGCGGCACCAGAGTTTCCACGCTTAACCTGGACCCTGCGACGGATTCCAGCTCCTGCCGCTCGTAGCTGAATCGATGGCACTCGAAGAGGTGCTGTGCGTCCTCCACTATGCCAATGCCGCAATCTGGGCACCAGAGAATTAGAATTTTCTTGAGGTGGCTGCGGAAGCAGCCATGCCCACTTAGAGCCTGGGTGAGGTAAAAATCTACCAGCCCGTGCTTCCGCTCAACCCAGCACGCTATGCGTGGGATGAGGGTGTGCGTCCAGCGCCCTTTATGTGAGCTGTCCCACCTTGTCTGCCACCTCTCCAAGCTGCTCCTTCTGGCGGCAGCCTTCAGCTCTGCCTTGGAGTGAGCCGCTCCACTGTCCTGCGTGGCGTCGAACATCTCCTTCCTCTCCCATCTCAGCTCTCCGAGAGGAATTTGCCCGGCGATGACCAGCGCTGCTTCGTCCGAGATGGTCCGGAACAAGCACGCGATCCTGATGGCGCAAAGCCTGTATGTTGCCTCCAGCCCTCGCATATAACTTCTCACCTTCGCGGCCCCCAACCACACTGGCGCGGCCTAGAGAATTTGCGACGTCACGACGCTCGTCAGCAACTTCCTCGTTGCCTGCTCCTGTGCCTGCCTCTGGTGTTCAGCAGCCTCCAAGAAAGTGATCCTGCGGTCCGGCTGGCCTTCCTGCGGGCATACTCCAGGTGCTCCTTGAAGGACAGCCTCGTGTCGATGTGGACACCCAAGTATTTGATCGACCTCTGGGACTGGATCGTCGTCCCCCCGACCAGCATTCTGGCTGTCTCAACCGCTTTCTGGCTCAATATAAGCATCGTCTCCATCTTGTGAGCAGCAAGCTCTAGTCCTGCGACCGCTAGCCAGTACTCGACCGCTTGAATAGCCTCGTTGGCGAGGTTCCATACGCTTGTCGTTCACCACCAACGTCTCTGGAACGCCCAACAGCAGCTCAATGAGAACCGTCGAAGAGTTAGTGCTACCAAAAGTATTTGTATTTATGTTCCCAGCTAAAGACTAACAACCCACAAAAACACATTTAATTCGATTCTGAATAACACGGGTTTTTGGCGCTTTGTATTTAAATCCCAGGCAATGAATTAGAATTAATTGAATTACCTGTCACACGGAAAACTGTTCCGAAACAGTTACCATTCAAATCGCTTTGCAATTGAAATAATCTTTTTCAAAGTGAAGTAAACCATAAATTGTATTGTTAGCCAGCACTTGCTTTTGTGGTGGGATGTACTCTGTGTGTGTGTGTTTTACTCCTTTCAATTCAGCCCATATTGATGCGTTTTTATACCCGTACTCAAAAAAGAGTCAAGGGGTATATTCGATTTGTGGTAATAGTGAATATGTGTAACGCAGAGAAGGAAACGTTTCCGACCCCATAAAGTATATATATTCTTGATCAGCATCAATAGCCGAGTCGATATAGCCATGTCTGTCTGTCCGCCTAGATCTCAGAGACTATAAAGCCTAGGGCAACCAAATTTGATTTCCAGACTCATGTGATATCACACTGCTACAAGTGTATTTCAAAATTTCGTCCCGCCCCCTTCCGCCTACACAAAGGACGAAAATCTGTGGCAGGCAAAATTTTAAAGATACGATAAAACTAAAAACGCAGTATCGTACAAAATACCCATATCTACCAGACTGCCGAATCTGATTAAGATCGGATTCTAATTATAGCCAGAATGAAGAAATTAATTTTCTGTTTGTTCTTCCGCGACCTCCTGCCAGAGACGTTACCTATCTCTTTCTCGCTCGCACACTATGCCGCGTTCAGTGCGCGAGCAACCCCTATCAGAGGAGATGTAGAACCTGAATGAAACATGTACAATCTACATGTTAGATGTAGAATATACATTGTAGATGTAGATATCAGATGTAGCAAAAAAATGTAAAATAAAAATTTTTTTTTTCTAAAATTCTAAAAAATCATAAGCTCAAAAATGTATATACTGACTGAGTACGGGTATAAGTAGAGTCGCGTCCACAGAAGCGACTCACACGTTCCTTCTCGTTTTTTCATGGTTGTTTTCAGAGGTAGTGCTTCTATTTTTCACATAACTTAAGTATCTTATATCCGGTTGCATAGAACTTTGCAGTACCGCCTACTTAATGCGTCTATCTAAAACTAAAAATGTTGGCCAAGAATTTTTTTTTCAACTTTTCCTGAGTCGTTAAAGTCAAAATCTCAAAATAACAAAAAACAACACAAAAAATGATGAAATTTTTATTTGAAAGCTTAATATCTTCCAGGCCTTAAGCTGCAGCTACAAAGTGTCTGGGTCGGATTTATAGCTGCCTTTGTCAGCTTTTCAGAACTGCAAAGTTATATGCAAGCAGATATAAGATACTTAAGTTATGTGAAAAATAGAAACACTACCTCTGAAAAAAAAACATTAAAAAAATACCAGATTTTAAAAAATTCTTTAAAAAAAACTAAACCATAATTCGTTAAAAATTTTTAAGCCCCGAAATCTATAAGAAAAAGTCATTTTGAGCCACAGTCTAAATGTCGTGCTGACTAGTGTAATCTGTGTCAGGAACTATTTTAAAGATACGATAAAACTAAAAACGCAGAGAATGATCAGATTGCCGAATCTGAATCAGATCGCGGATATTGTTTGGGTGAACTATGGCATTCAGTCCGGACATCGTCCGCGACAGCTCATTCCTCCACAACAGCAGAGATTCGAATGTAAACACATTCGAATCAACATCCGGCGAGTAGCTGAGCCAGAAGCAGACCTACTGCCTGGCCAGCGCGGAACTGCGCAGGCAAGTGGACGAAATGATCGAGATGGCCAAGAACACGGAGTCCAAAGAGCGTGATCAGAACGTGCTTATGCTGGCTGAGATCGACAACAACGAACTGAACGAAACCTATCAGCGTGCCATCAAGGACAAGGCGGTCTTCGAGAGCTAGAACTACCAGCTGAAGGAGGAGCTAAGTCGCTTACAGCAAAACGGCGTCTATAGCCTGCGCACGGGATCCGCGAGCAAGGCTTCCAGCCAGAACTAGGAGGACGTTGGTTATGCCTCGGCCAAGAACACGCTGGACATTAATCGGACTGCAGATCTGCAGAGAAAGAGCCGTACGAGATAGCCGTAAGCCAGCAAGCGATAGATGGATCTGATGGACTCTCATTTCTTGCAGATAACTATGTGGACTGCAGCAGTCTGGTGGTGAAGCTGCGCTCCATCTTGGAGGAGGGGAAGTCCAAGCACAAAATCCTTCAGGAGCAATACATAAAGCTGACCAGTCGCAACAAGCCCACGGAGGACTCGTTCCGGTAAGTGTGAAAGCCATTGTTCTCCTCAAATGACTGCTCAAGAATGTGGCCACAGGATCGATCGTTGGATCGATCCATGTTGCCATGCTACAACGACTACTACATTTATGTATTATTGCATGCCACACACTGCTTACTCACATCACATACCATAGCGTCTCCGAGCTCGAGGTAGAGAACGAGAAATTGCGAAACGAGCACGACCAGCTGCGAACGAGCATTAAACAAGGCATTGAGATCCACGAGCTCAATGTTAATCGCCATCGCAAGATGGGCGCACCTCGCAGCTACTCTACTTATTCGTGCCATTCCCCACCTGTCCCACCCTCTTTTCCATTGCAGCCCAACATGCCGCCCTACAGGACGAGGTTCGTAGACGCCGCGACGAGTGCATCCAGCTGAAGGCGGTCCTGCAGCAGCAGAACCAGGCACTGCGCTCCTTTGATCCAAAGAGCATGCACCTGCGTGGCAGCAATGTCCATGAACTTCTGGAAGCCTTCCAGTCCCAGAAACTTGTCAATCGGTGAGTTCCCCGTGAGGAGAATCAATCGACATACCCGTAACCATTCTCCGTTTCGATTCACAGACAACTGGAATACGAGTTGAAGGGCATTACGGAGGAGCACAACAGCAAGCTTTTGGAGATGACTCAGGAGATCGAGCTTCTGCGCAACGAACAGGATGAGCTGCAGTAGGTCATCTTCGAGAGCATCGACACGTTCAAGCAGAACGACCGATTCCTATGCCGAGAATTGCAGAAGGCTGTCGCCCAGTTCCTGCTGGTGCCGGAAGAGTTGAAGTTGGCCAACGCCAAGCTTCAGGCCAACCGCCAGAACGGTGGCCAAATTGAATAACAAATTGGAGGTGGAAATGAGTCGCAGCAAAGGAAGCGGCCTCAGCAACGATGTGGGCGCGAATGTAGCCTAACAAAAGTCTCAAAATCCACAAGGTCTCATAAAGTTCCACAGCATCGACCTGGACAAGATGCTGCAGCGTCTCCTCAGCACCATGACGCCGCGAACAGTGGTCGGACTTTTACCTGGATGTCCAGCGTATCTCATATTCAAGTGCGTTCGGTAAGATGCTGAAGTCTGCCTATATAGTGTGTATTATATATGTATTATATTCTCATATATTCGTTCAAGGTACACTGATCTAACCAATGCCGATGACAATGTGCGCGAGCTGCTAAGTTTGCTAAGCCACTAAGGCGAGTTCCTTTGCGACCACCACTATCGCAATGTCGTCCGCGAAGCCTACCAAGCTTTTGCTGGATGGCATCGGGAGCCTCAGCACTCCATCGTACATGGCGTTCCAGAGCAGGGGTCCGATTGAGACTTTGTATGCCCTGGAACACAAACTCGTGTCCCACGTCAGCACCCTGTCGCTAAAATAGTAGTTTACTAGTAGAAATTTATTAAAATCTAAGATTTTTTGTACAAAAATATATTTGCATGTTGTTCAATTTTATTTTTAATTTTTTTATGATGGTTTTTAGGGTAAAAAACGAATATTCAAGTTTGACCGTTAATTACGCCCTCTCCAGTGACACGCATACTTTAATTTTTCTTTTAAAAAATTATTTAAGTATTGCAATATATGTACGTATTCAATTTCAGACTTTGTAATGTCCAATCTCAGGCTGAGGTATGCATCAGTCTGTCCAGGGTCCTGCTGTCTAGGTTCTACTGCTGCTGTGATCGTGGCCTTTTTGCTGTTCTGGGTGCCTTGTAGTTGGTGTTTGGTGGGTCGATTATCCCATATGACGATGGTTTTCTCGGCAGTTTTCTTTGGTAGTTATTTGTCCAGGCATTCTCGAATCTGCGGTGCTATATCGGGTGGCCAAGGATCCGTCGGTAGTTCTGGGTCATCTTCGGTGGGTTCGGTGGCTCCGGGGTCAAAGGTTTGATTCGGGTTTTTCGGAAGGATGGCTTGACGGATCGATGCTCCGGTGGTAATCGCTTATGTGGGCGATGATCGGGGAGGCGTTGGACGTGGGTAGAGTAGTTTTGTAGCTCTGGCGGAACACTTGGGTGGTATTGTCTCCAGACTGGTGCATGAACTGGCTGGTCTCGACGATGTCTCTTTTGTTGGGCCAATGGCTTGTTTGGGCGACGGATGCGACGGTCTGCGGGGCCAAGTCCAGCGGCCACGGCTCCGGGACTGGTTCGGGCTCAGGTTCGGTTGGATCGGCGGCTTCGGAGTCAAATGGCTGGCTGGGGTCTTCGGGTAAGAGGGTTGTGTCGAAGGCGCTGGGCGTTTCGATCCTCCGTGGGTAGTCGCTTATGTCGGCGACGATGGGTGTGGTGTCGACCATGGGTACGATATTTTGGTATGCCGGGTGTAGTACTCGTGCTATACAACAGCCAGACTGGTACGTGAACAGATGAGTCGCGATGACGCCTCTGGTATCGCAGCAACGACTTGTGTGGGCGACGGAGATCTCGGACATGGCTCTAGGCATGGCTTGTTGCATGGCGCTAAGAATCATGTCAGTACGCGGAAGGTACTCCATTGTGTTGGCGAGGATCGACAGGGCGGCTGTCGGTGTATCGTGGGGTTATCGTCCTGGTTTCCGGGCCCGCGTTGAGGGGCTCTGTGGATATCAGTTCAATTTTGGGCCCCGACCAGCGTGGGGTTAGCGTGGCTGTTTCCCGAGTTGCTGGGCTGTCGGATGGTGGCTGCCGTTGTCCTTGTTCGATGCTGGTGGTCGGCTTTGAGGGTGTCCGTGTGTTCAATTCTTCCGTTGTGGATTCTGTGCGTGCTTGCTCTGTTGCTTGTCTTCGGTCTGGGCTTCCTGTGTCAGGCGCCGGGTTCAAGTGTGTTTGTCTCGTGTGTGAGATCCTCGTGGTTTGTTTGGAATGCGTGTTCCCTGTTGTTGGCCTAGGACGCGGTTGCTCCGTAGTGACCGTGGGAATCGTTTTCCCAATTGCTTGGTTGCTGTTTGCTGGTGTTGACCTTGGATTCGTGTTCTCCGTAATGTGCCGTTGCTTCGTATTCGTTGCGATTGATTTGGGTGTCAAGTGCTGCGTTGCCTTATTGGGTGCCGTGAGCGTTGTTGTAGGTCGTGGACGTGGGTTCGTTGCGATTTTTGAGATCACTCTGACCGAGCCATCGGCCAGGCGTATGCGGACGCATGCATCTTGCAGGTTGGTGTTGTTGTCTAGTTGTCGGGCGAGGTTTGCGCTAATGAAGCTTCTGGATGCCCCGGTGTCGATTGTGGCTTCCGTTGCGTGTCCTCCTATGGTCACCATCGCCACTATCCGGCCGTTGCTTACGTGTAGAGAGTTATTTAGTCGCGGGTTGGAGGAGGCGTCGTTCCCGGCTGATCCCGTGTCAGTTGGGGACGCATGTCGTTTCCCGACGTATTCTGGCGGCAGCAATCGACGGTCCGTGTGCCGCGTTTGCCACATTCCCAGCAGAATAGGATCGAGGGACTATGGCAGTCGTATGCCGCATGCCCGGCTTCACCACACCGGCGACAGGCGGTGCGTGGGTTGGCGATGGGTGTCGTGATCATGCGAGGTGCTATATCGGGATTCGTCATACTGTTTGGTTGAGCTGGCGGTCTCCCTGGTGTGTCTGTCGACTCCCAATGTGGTCTCCGAAATGGCGTCCACTGCGAGTCACTGTTCCTCTGCTCTGTAGCTGGCCTTGGGTATCTTGGCGTGTTCCGCGGGGGTGCGAAAGTGGTCGGAATGGTCCGCCCTTGGATGCTCTCGAACACTGTGGCCAACAGTGTGAGCTGTGCTTTGTAGTTCGTGTCGGCGCACGTACATCTGATATGCTGGCAGCGCGTTGTCGTAGATCCTGTTCAGTTCCTTGGCTGCGTCGTACCTGGCGTGGTGCATGAGTGGACGGATCTCGATGAGGAAATCTTTGAACATTTCCCCCGCCACTTGCTTGCGGGATCGGATCTGGTCTTCCAATTGTTCAAAATACCGTGGTGGCAAGAAGAACGTTAAAAATTCCTGTCGGAAATGTTCCCATGAGAAACTTTGTAGGCGGCTGGTGCGGAACCAACGACTGGCACGGTCTGTGAGAAGTTCGGCCATGGCCCGCGGCAGATGGTTTGTGTCCACCCCATACGAGAGCGCGCGTTCTTCGAGCAGTTTGATGAATGATAGAGGGTCATCTTGGCCGTCAAACTGGATTCCCCACTTTCGGATGCGTTCCGCCATTGGTGCAGCGTGGTTGTAGTGGTGCCCTTCCATGGGTCTTCGATCGCTGGCAAGACCCTCGGTACGGGTGCTGGGTGGGTCTCGGTAGCTAGGGGCCTCGGAAACGGGGCTGCAGGAGTGCGGTATTCGGTGGCTGCGGGGACTCGTAATCCGGTCTTAGGATCCATTTGGCGAGTGTCGGATGGTCCAGGAGTAGTGGGCAGTGGTGACTTGGAGCGAGAGCGTGAGGCTGGTTTGGCCTAGTGCCTCTCGAACTCTCCTAGGCGAACCCAGGCTTTTTGCACGAGTGGCCCGGCGACTAGTGCCGCAAATTTCTTTCGGCGTTCATCGACCGTTCCTTCGCTGCCGAATCCGAATTCTTCGGCGAGGACTTCTAGTTCGTCCCGACGGAGCTTGTGGATCCAGCCGGTGCTGACCCCTGGATTGGTAAAGTGTCCCGCAGGGTATGCCTCCTCTGGTTGTTCATCGTCGTGATGTTCCATGTTGATTTCTGTTGATTTTTGGCAATGAGTCACTGTTACACGGCACTTTTAGGATCGGCACTGCGTATTTTCGCGTTTGCTTTCGCGCCCGGATTATGTAAGTGCGCGGACTTGTTATTGATTCAATTTTCTTTTTGATGGCAGTGGGTCTTTAATCCACGAAGTCCCTGATTTCGGTTTTCTTGAAGTTTCTACGAAAAATCCTTTAAAGTCCCTGCTCGGGCGCCACTTGTAATGTCCTATCTCAGGCTGAGGTATGCATCAGTCTGTCCAGGGTCCTGAATTACAACTTATTTATAATTCACGAGGACTTTATTGGGAAAACCAGGAACTTTTCCAGCAACTGAAATAGAAATCACAACTTTTTTTGGTTTTTTTAATTTTAAATGGGTTTCTTTATTCTTCCGTATTATTATTCTACCCGGTCATGTTATGTTTAATTGTTCTACGACGCGTATGGTGGTTTGACTTGCGTGTTTGTTATTTGCCTGACTGCTACGGCTGGTGGACTCTTTCCTACGATGGCTGGTGTACTGCCTGCCTGCGATGGCTGATTGACTGCCTTTTTCTTCATGCAAGGCAGTGCCTTTTATAGATCGGGCGGCCTTCCATTTTCCCATGAATGTCTTACAGATATCTTCTTTCTACTCCAGAATGTGGGAAGGGTTCTTACATAAATATACATTGCCGAATTATAGTCTGCGCGTGCAGACGGGCTGATCGGTAACAGAAGGTTACCTAATCATTAGCTCTGCAGTCAGTGTCCAATATTCCCGGTAAGGAAAGTCGGAGACTGTTGACTGGCTCGCGCATGTGGGGGGTTTGCCCGGTAATCGAGGGTTACCAGGTAAGGTGATCGGTGTGCACCGGTACCGTGGGAAAGGAATTTCGTTGGCAATTCGGGAATATATATTGTTAGGAATATTTATTTATTTAATATTATTTTAGGTACTTACTGCGTAAGCCCCTTGTGCTGGTCTCCTGTCTTTTGGCGTGTGCTGAGTTTGCATTTTTGCTGGGTGTTGATCGCTTCACCTGGGAGTAGCGTTGGCTGCGTCATCTGCTTGTGACGAACCATGGGATCCATGGTTCGTTACAACTTATACCTAGCCGGGTTCAAAAGCTATTAGTGTGTTTTGAGAAAACGAGCCACTGTGCGGCGTCGTTCTCTGCAAGCTTGCCGGGCTGGCAGGGTCTCTTGTCCTCTTAGGGGTCTCCCTAACGTCCTGGTCCGTGCTCTGTCCTGCTGCTGGAGTTGAGGTGGGTACTGGCGACCAGACGAGCTTGCTGCCCTTTCCGAACGCCGACGCATCACCATAAGGCGCCTCTTCCGTCGGTTGGCTTGGCGATCTTGCCAGTGCCGAGCTGCCCACGAAAGGGTTTTCTGCTTCCATCCCTTCTGCTTTTTAGGTCTGCACTAGGGGGCTCCCGCGCTGGCCACGTCCCGCCCCTCCCCGACGTCCCGTTGACCGGAACACTGCCTGAGCGGGGGATCGGAGGATGGTCGGAACCGTGAACTTTTCCCCCATGACCCTGTGCTACCTTGCTAAGCCTCGAAGTATGCACTACGTCCTTTGCCACGCGCTCAGTCTGAGGGTATGCAAGGCTTTGCGTGATCGTGCAAATTCTTGCACCCTTACAGCTGCTGCTTGCTACGGTGAAGGAGTAGCCGATATGTGCCAGCTGAAAGTTTTTGTCCACTATCCAGCACTGTCCGTAGCATTCAGCTTTTTGGCGAGTCGGCGAGGAAGGAAAAATGCAAAAAGACGTGCTCGTCGTCTTCTTCTTCGTCTACTCCAGGTCCGCAGTAAATGCAGTAGGGGTCGTCGGCATGCTTGAACCGCTGTAGATACCGCTTCAAGCAGCCAAGCCCGTTAGTGGTCGATCTGGCCTCTCCTTCTGGACTAAGCTGGGGGATGAGCCGTCTGGTCCAGCTCCCCTTTTTGGCTTGGTCCCAGCGCCTTTGCCACAGGGCTATGCTGCCCTCTCGCCGCACGCTAGCTACCGCCATTTCGCTTTGGCGCTCATCCGCCAGGAGATCCAGTGGGACCATGCCTGCCACAACCAGAGCGGCGTCTTCGGACACCGTCCTGAAGCAGCATGGAACCCTGAGTGCACAGCGTCGGTATGCGCTCCTGCTCTCTCTGCTATAAGTAGGCACCCTTATTGCCGGTGCACACATAGCTGACCCATATAGGATAATGGAGTTGACCACCCCGGCGATGAACTATCTGCTGCGCTGCTGTGTTCCTCCAGTGTTGGCCATCATCCTGCATATGGCCGCCGTTGCTGTGGCTGCTTTCGCGCTGGCGTAATCCAGGTGTGCCTTGAAGCTTAGCATATGGACTAGCATTACCCCTAGGTACTTCAGGGCTGGGGTGGTCCGTATTGCGATATTTCCTACTCTCACGCATTCCTGCTCTACTTGCTTCCTGATACTTATTAGAACAGCCTCCGTTTTTCTTTCGTCCAAGGAAATTCTGTTCTGTTCGAGCCAGTCTACTATCTTCATGATAACTGCGTTGCAGTTCGCTTCTGCCTCCTGTACGCCCTTCGCTATTGTAACGAGCGCTATGTCGTCTGCGAAGCCGACGAGCGTGCACTCATCTGGTAGTGCGACCCGCAGGATGTCATCATACATGATGTTCCACAAGATCGGCCCTAGGACCGAGCCCTGTGGCACACCGCCGGTGATGGTGTGTAGTTTCGCTCCCTCGTCCCTCCATATGGGTACGCGGTCCGTGAATAAACTCCTCAGCGTCCGTATAAGGTACTGCGATATGTCTCTCCGTGTCAAAGACGCGAATATACTACTCCAGCTGGCTGAATTGAAGCCATTCCGCACATCTAGCGTGCAAAACCGGGCAGTATTTCTTCGTGCCTCCAGCCCATCGCGTTCCCGCAATGGCTTCTTTGGCCAGTCTGGTGACCATCACAATGGCGTTTATGGTGCTCCTCTTCCGGAATCCGTACTGGTGAGTGGAGAGGTTCTGGCGCTCTGTCAGTTCAGCCTCGAGTCGGTTGCATACCAGCCTCTCGAATTTTTTTCCCATGCCATCTAGCATGCATAGTGGTCGGTATGCCGATGGGTCGCATAGGTCCTCTGGCGTTTCCAAGCTAGTGGTACTCTCGTTTCCGCTATACTTTCTCGTGAATGTTTCCAAGTGGGTGCTAACTAGCCATTTCAGGGCCGCATTGGCGACTCCATTGGGGCCTGCTGCCTTGACGTTCTTTAGATTGTTTTCAGCACCACTCTCACATTGATGGTGGTGGTTGCCTCATCTACGTTTTCCTCGTAATCCTCTTATTCGTGTGGTGGGTGCCAAGGAAAGAGGGCGTCGACTATTTCCTTTAACTGGGTGGGGCACTCTCTTCTTTGGACAGTCTGGTCACCATCACAATGGCGTCTATGGTGCTCCTCTTCTTCCGGAATCCGTACTGGTGAGTGGAGAGGTTCTGGCGCTCTGTCAGTTCAGCCTCGAGTCGGTTGCATACCAGCCTCTCGAATTTTTTTCCCATGCCATCTAGCATGCATAGTGGTCGGTATGCCGATGGGTCGCATAGGTCCTCTGGCGTTTCCAAGCTAGTGGTACTCTCGTTTCCGCTATACTTTCTCGTGAATGTTTCCAAGTGGGTGCTAACTAGCCATTTCAGGGCCGCATTGGCGACTCCATTGGGGCCTGCTGCCTTGACGTTCTTTAGATTGTTTTCAGCACCTCTCTCACATTGATGGTGGTGGCTGCCTCATCTACGTTTTCCTCGCAATCCTCTTATTCGTGTGGTGGGTGCCAAGAAAAGAGGGCGTTGACTATTTCCTTTAACTGGGTGGGGCACTCTCTTCTTTGGCCAGTCTGGTGACCATCACAATGGCGTCTATGGTGCTCCTCTTCTTCCGGAATCCGTACTGGTGAGTGGAGAGGTTCTGGCGCTCTGTCAGTTCAGCCTCGAGTCGGTTGCATACCAGCCTCTCGAATTTTGTTCCCATTTTTCCCATCTGTCACATCACAGAGCTCCTGGAAGAATTCGACCTTTCTGCTTCTAATGGCGTCTCTTAGGGCTTTCCATGTAGTCTTGAACGCCACTCCCTTGCACACAAACTCCGATCTTCCTTCCCTCCATAGCTGCATCATAGGCCACTATGACGGTCCTGGAGATGGCGCTCGCACATGCTTCGGCGTCCCCAGTGGCTGTTAGGCTCTCTGCTGCAGAGAGGAGCGCGCCTGTGTCGAGTGTTCCTTCCTTGCAGCCTGTCTGTAATGCTCTTTGGCTCCTGGCGGTGTTCCTGGGGGCTGAGATGTCCGTCAGCACTGCTAGGTGGTCGCTATTTGGGTACACGCTCAGCACTTGCCACTTGAAATGGCGTGCGATCTCCGGGCTTGCAAACGTTGGGTCGATGATAGACTCACGGCCTGCCTTGCGATACGTCGGGGCGCTTCCTGTGTTTATTGGGCAAATATTGACGTTTGCGAACTTGTCCAGGAGCGCTGTCCCTCGAGTCGTATTCCTGGTACTGCCCCAGGTCGTGGCCCATGGGTTGAATTCACCCGCTATTAGGACCGGGGATCTGTCTTGGGCATCGTTGGCGATGTCGCGGATGACTGCCTCTTACTCCTGTTGCGTGTGGCGTGGCGCTATGTAGCAGCTGTATACGTACATGCCCTTGTGCTTGGCTCTTGCGTAGCCCACACTTGATGCTCTGTGCGCCAACATCGCTGCTCCTTCGGCCTCCGCTAGCCTCTCCGCTGCCTTGGCCTCCGAATCGCCTGGAGCCGTGGTTTCAGCCGTCGTCGTCGCCTCGGCTGCCGCTACCGTCTCCGCCGCCATGACTTCTTCCGCGCTCGTCGTCGCTTCCTTCCCATGTTCTTCGGCCGTCGGCGCCAGCCCCGCGCTCCTATTCCGAAGGTCGCGTGGGTTGCTCCGCTGCGAGACCTCTTCCCACACGTGTGCCCCTGTCTCTGGCTCCGGCTGTGATGTGCAGTTTCTGGTGGTGCCACAGAATCCCGTCGCGTATCGCAGTCCGCACGCTTTGTGATACGTACGGTTCCCTGACCACGCTCTCGGGCCCCCGCCATTGTTGTTGCTCCGGCTATGGCTGCTCCCACATGGCCTCTTTGTCTGCCTCCGCCTCCTACAGTCGGCGTTGCCACTCCTCCTACCCTGGCTGGGCCTCGAGATTCTGTGCGGGACGAAACGGTGTTGGCGGCGGGCCCTCTTCGCTCTCGTCGTCGGATTCCTCCTCCGACTTACTGGCGCTCTCCTCGGAGGTGACCGCCGCATGCCTCTGCTGTCTCTCCTCCTGCTTGGCCTTGATGCGCCAATTCCGCGATCTCCTGCCGCACATGCTGGATCCGGAGGCTTTCTTCTGTGCTGCCAACGCTGTCTTGCGTCGCCATGCGGCCAGCCGTTTTTCCTGCTCGCTTTTCGCTCGCCGCTCCGCCACCCCCTCAGTATCTCGACCTCCACCTCGGATTCCGCCGCGCGCCAATTCGCCTGCTCCTTGCGTGTGGGCGCTTGGGTCCACGCCACTACCTCGAAATCTGCGGAGTCGCTGCCTGCGGGGGACACGATCGGCGTGCGCCATTAGATGCAGCTCCGGTGAGCTACTCCGCCGACTCCCTTCGTCTCCTCGCGAGAGCATTTCCGCCCGTCGCTGACCGAAGGTGTGGGCGTCGTAGCCCCCTTCCCACAATACTTTACCTTGCTCGCTCACAAGCTTCATAACCGCGTCCATTTTACTCTTTCCTTCTGCTTCCCACATTCGTTGTGTGGCCGTTTCAATCTCCTCACTTGCCTTTATATCCGCGTTGTAGTGCCGATCGTTCCATTTAACGGTGCCTAGCGCCATAGCCCCTACGGGTTCTCCTAGTGCGCTCTCACGTTTGTTTCACCTCGTTCTCGTGCTCTCTCTAACGGTTCTCGTGGTCGAACCGCTCTTCATCCGTGTTCGCCGCGGTTTAACCGTAGGATGCAGGTTTGGGTTCCTTTTTTCCACACAGGTTATTATTGTTATTTTATTATAAATTTTATTTTTATTTTCCATGCTCAATAGATTCACCTCCTCTTCTTTTTTTTTTTTATAGGTGCCCGTTTCCCGTGTCTGCTTGCAGCCTGTATGTGTCTCCTCTGTGATGCTTGGATCGCCCCCGGCCATGTTAAGTTCGTTCAAACCTGGAGTTCCTCTCACTATCTGCCTTTCTTTCCAGCACGCCCTCGGCTCTTCATTCTAGACACCAGACATGTATCCTCCCGCGATCAATGAGTCCTCCGACCCTTCGCCCGGATTCGGATTCATGACTAGCTATCCCGGTGAAACCACTTACGCCTCTGAAGTGGATCAAATGGGTCGTCTCCCCCACGCAGTGGCTCGGACCCGAGGATCATCTGATTCATCGCCGGGTAGACCACGCGTGGGCGACGCCCGCCTTGCCAAACCCGACGCTCCTGGTTCCCTCGATCCCAATGTTTGAGCCATGGACCTGGATCCCTCTCTGCACCCAGTTTCTCCTCAACTTACCACGACCGACGACTCACCTCACAGCTCCGGGTCGACGTTGGATATTCCAGTGCTCAGGTTCACGTATCTCTCCTTTCCTCATTTTTTGTTACCTGTTCACCATTTCTTTTTCTTTCAGAAGAAAAGGCTGCCCCCTGTAGATTTCGCTCACTAATTGGAACAACTCCTTAAGCTTGGTCGCTTTTTCTTCAGGCGTGTGAGTTTCCTGCACTGTTCCGAATGCTTCCTCATCATATAACGGTTTCGGGAGTCTTGGTTCTCTCCCCTGCACCACATAGGCCGGCGAGTTCCCGGTGGAGTCCGCTACTCCCGAATTCACGGCCAACATCAATTCGGGCCACTTCTCATCCCAACCCCTATGATCCCCTTCGGTGAATTGTGCGATCAAAGTTTTTACCGGCCTATTGGTTATTTCCGTTTGATTCTCCTGTGGCGTGTATGGAGCCGTAAATTGATGCCTGATCCCCATCTGCTCGAGGAATTTCTTGAACGCCCGGCTGGTGAACCGGACTCCGTTGTCGGTCACCATTACCTTCGGTACGCCAAACCGGAAAAGTTTGCGTTCCCCGACCTCCTTTATTAACGACTCTGCCGTTGCCTTTTTCAGCGGGATCAGCTCCGTCCACTTGGAGAACCGATCCACTAGCACCAGCAGCATGGAATTCCCATGTTTTGACCTCGGCAGTGGTCGCACGAAGTCCGCGCAAACTTTGGCGCAAGGCTCTTCCGGCGCCTGTGTCAACATTTTCCCTGCTGCCTGCAGCTGGCTTGGCTTGAGCCGCAAGCACGTTTCACATTTCCTTACGTATGCTCGAACGTCCCGCTGCATCCCGGGCCTGTAATATCATGTGGCGATACGGATCGCCGTCTTTCTGCCGCCCACATGGCCCGCCCTCGGGTAATCATGATTCTCCTTTAAGACCCGTTCTCGCAAGTCCTTGGGCACGCATAGTTTCCATGCCGCCACCTTCTCGTCGCCGGCCCTATGCGGGATTTGCCAGTATACCCCACCTGCCTCCTCCATGTAGTCCGGGAATTTAGTCGGGTCCGTCTTCATCCTCGCATTGACTTTTTATAGCCACGGACACTGCCCTTCGGTTTCCTGGTTGTCGTCCCCTCCTCCTTCCACACGTAAGCATCGTTCCGCTATGGGTTCCCGGGGGAGCGCGTCCGCGACCACATTCAGTTGTCCTTTCCTGTATGCT
Source organism: Drosophila obscura (assembly GCF_018151105.1). Classification (NCBI taxonomy): domain Eukaryota; kingdom Metazoa; phylum Arthropoda; class Insecta; order Diptera; family Drosophilidae; genus Drosophila; species Drosophila obscura. Next base: position 2,798,135 of record NW_024542880.1, on the reverse strand, counting down.
ATCTCGAAGTCATACTGCCGCAATTCCACCGCCCACCTAGCGACCGTTCCCGGCCATGTGGTCAGTGACCACCTTGAAGTGGTATCCTTCCAAATATGGCCTAAGCCTCCTGATGGTCCAGACTATGGCGAGGCACTCCTTCTACCTGCTAGCGTAGGTGATCACCCTTTCCCCGTTTCCGTCTCTTGGATCAATATCGCCCCCAGACCATAATCGCTAGCATCCGTTTGGAGCACGAATCGTTTTGAGAAGTCGGGGCAGGTTAACACAGGGTCCGCCACCAACCGGTTTCTTACGGCCTCAAACGATTCTTGTCGCTTCGAATTCCATTCCCACGCGACCTTTTTCTTTAGCAGCGCTGTTAGCGGTTACACCAACGTCGCGAAGTCTACTCCTAAATACTGACGCAGCTCTTTCACGTTGGCGGGTGGCTTTAGCTCAGCCATCGCCGCGACCTTCTCTGGATCGGTACATATCCCTTCGCTTGTCACCTTATGGCCAAGGTACCTCAGTTCTTTCCGGAAAAATAGGCATTTTTACGCGTTTAGTCGCAGGTTGGCTGCCCGTAATCTTCGGAAAACCTCCTGTAAATTCTTTCGGTGCTCCTGTTCTGTTCTTCCGATGACTATTATGTCGTCCTGATTTGCGAACGCGCGTGGCATCATCTATGGACCTATTACCCAGTCCAAAGCCCGCTGAAACGTGGCCGACGCCGAGTCAGTCCAAACGGCATCACCTTCCATTGGTATAGTCCCTTGCCGGATACCGTAAATGCCGTGATTGGCCTACTGCTCTCCTCCTCCAGTGTAATTTGCCTTCAGGCGAGTCAATAGGCGAGTCCATTGATTGATTTCCGCCTGCATTTTGGGGTTCTTGGGCAAATATCTCTGTTTAATCGGCTGCACGTCACTCATAGTGATCGTGTGCGCCGCTACATTAGACACTCCCTTGACCATGGCGAACTCCTCTAACTCTCGTGCCAGGAACGCCTCTGTCGATTCTTCTCCCGTGTCTGAGTCCTGTCATGCTCGCGCCCGGACTTCCACCGCCGTTTCTGCCGGCTTCCAGCTTCCATCGCGGGTTCTGAAGTCCCGTTAAGGCCACTGACAGCCTCTCTTCCATGCTAACTCCTTTCCGATCTTTGACAGGGACCTGTGCCCCGCACAGGTAACCACTGCTCCGATCACGCTTCGGAAGTTCCACCCCAAAACAAATTCATCGATCACGCCCGGCAAGATGAGCAACGCCATTTGAACCTCCTGGTTCCATAGCGCCACCTGCGTCTTCACATGCTTTGTTTAAAGATTTATTATTTATATGTGCTGGGGCTTTTATTCAGGATATCCGTTTAATAGGGGGTTTAAGAATTTATATACCTTTAACTTCTGCTTGTTTTAAATCTCTAATTTAGCTTTATGTGGGCTGGGCAGTCACCTCTTTGCTGTGGCCATCCACCAAACCCACCCGCTTACTCGTTGCAGACTTTCTTCCCGTTCCCCTCAGCCTGTCCGCCAACTCGCAGCTAATAACTACTGGTGGCTCCTCTATCCACTGTAGCCTGCCATTCCACTTCCGCGATTAGCACGACGACGGTCAGCTGGATATCCTCTCTAAACTTTCGGAGCATCCTCCCGTCTTCCGGGAGCATACCCCGACCTTTCCGCACCTCCAACAGTATGTGAGCGGATGGGCCGTGCACTCCCTGGACCAACGTTCCCCACTCCCACATCGCCTACAGGCCTGCGCTTGATTCCGTACGTATCCGTTCTCAATGTGGTTCTGCGGGGGACTCTCGATGCTCGTCTGGGCCATCTTCTTTCCCTTTTACGTCCCTGACCCATCTTTGCAGCGGCGGCACACTTCCGTCTCCGCTGACTTGTTTGTTTACTCGTGCCTTCGTCGTCGGGTTCTCTCTTTGAAAGTCCGCTCTATCCCTTTCCAACGCTTCGAATTCGTCGGCTAAAATCATCATTGCGTCCAGGTCTCTGCACCTGTGTGAACGCATGTATGCCCTCAGGTCTGGGGTACTATTCTCCCTTATCAGCTCTGTCTGCTCTGACTGGGGACACTTCAGAGGCCGCATGAGCATCTGCATCTAGACCATATATTCTTTAAACGGCTCGCCCCACTTCTGGGGCCGACCACTCGACCTGCTCCAAGAACTCGAGAGGCTTCGTCGTTCCGTCGATACGGAATGACCACTCTCTTACTTGCTTGTCCACCATGGCATAGTCTTGACGGGCCGGCAGGGTGGCAGCTGGTTTGACTTGCTGTCTGTTGGTGTCTCGGCTCCTGTCCCTGCTCGAGCGTCGTTGCCGGCTAGTCGCTGGAGTGGTCAGTCTTTCCGGAACCGCGAGACTCGCGATAAGCTCTTGCTGGAAGTCGGCTGATTTTTGCCATAATTTGGCTGCGGCCGCGCTTGTCGGAAGTGTCAGATGCTCATGCTCGACTTACTTGTCGTCAGCATGGGATGTCGGCGATGCTCTACCCGCCTGACATTCCCAAGCCTCTAGCAGATCTGCCGCCTCGTGCACTTCCTTAAATGCTTTTCGCATCTCATCTCGCGTGCCTTCCAGTCGCACGCCGCACGCCTGTTCACACCGAATCAGCTCCTCTTTCCTCAATGTGTGTATCCGCTGCCCTTTTCCCATAGTGCCGCTATTCTTTCTCTCTTGTCTCCTCGTACCTTCCTCTCCCACTGGTCTCTACTTTGGTCGTTAGGCTCCACGTTGGGCGCCAGTTGCAACGAAACCTTTTTGTCCGTCGGAACGAGGCTGGGCTAGCTCAGTGGACGGGGTTCGATGCAACGAATTTATTTTGTTGCCCGACGACCAAGTAGTCACGCAGGGATGGTTGGATTATGTAGCTTTCGAGTCCAGACTTAGAAGTAAATTCTTTACCTCCAAATCTAATTTTGTATGTTTTTTGTTAAAGCGGGATTCACGTTCTGACAACAAGCTTATTGATAGATCGGATGAATACAACAGTGCATGCATTTAATCCTGCATAGTGTTTGTACGTGAAGTTTTACGCGTGTGATTTAGTCTTATATTTCGAAAGTCTTTGTTTCTCGCTTCTAGAGCCGACATCATGCCTATGGGTAAAATTACAGCAGATATTATATCGGCATTAATATTTTGTGAAGCAAAGAAGGCATATAAAACCACGGATACTCTTTTATAAAAATTTCTGCAGTTTTGTAACCAAAGACTCGACCCGCTTTTTTGTGCGAGCTTGCAAATGCTTGTACGAGTTTTCAGGAAACCGCCATCAATGTATAAAGCTCAGGCTTTGTCTGGAGTTTATTTAATTGGAAGTTGAGTGCTTGATTAAACGCATTTCTTAAGTTTTATAGAATCAGTATCCAGCATGGACAGCACATGAGATGCACTTCGTTTTCCAGCCTTATACAAATTGACTCGTGCTACCGCCATAATCTGTTCGCATATATTATTTTCAGTTAACTCTAATACTTTAAGCGTCTTATTTTTTGTGTGGCATTCACCGAAGTCTTTTTCAGGTCGTCCCGTTAGAGTTTGATCTTTTATCTCTGCAAGGAAGAGCATTCCATCTAACCATTCTTTAGTTTGTTTCTCAAAGCATTCACGGACCCTAAAAGCCCTCTTCCATTTTTCCATCAGTTTGCTGGTAAAATTTCGTAAGCGTTTTTTTGGATTTCTTGCATTATATTTGGTTTTGTCTAAAATGTACGCAAAAATATACTTCTCACATGCCAAAAATTTTGATGGGGAAGTCATCTTCCGCCAGCCACACCATGAAAAGAGTGCGTTTGCGTCAAAAACATGCCGTGTATTACAGCCTAAATTTCAAACTTACAAGGACAATTAGCCACATTAATTAATAAAAAAGCCACAAGTTTGGAGAGTAAAAAATAGTCTGAAAATGTGATGATGTACCTACGAAAACATATGTTCACTTTAATCGAAAGCATAATTTTTGAAAAACTATCGGCTGCCTAACTATTGTGTTGGTAGTCGAATCCAACAAAAACATTTTAAGTTAATCACATTTCAAAATTTGACTTCAATTCCGCTAGATTGGCTGTTTTGCCCAGTGTGCGCTCTCGTGAACTATTCCAGGCGTAGCACATTGGTACCTCTGAGTCAGGGGCACGATCTCAGCGTATGCCCCAATCCGGCTCCCTGAATCCGCACTCAACTGTTTGTCTTTTACTCTAGTACCACCGGGCAGGTGCTGATCTGCTCTTAACTCTACACTCACTCTGCGATCGGGCCACGCCTTTTTTTTTTTTTTTTTGTGTCTGGACGTTGATATGCAATGACTGCACCATCAAGTGGCCCATGCGACACCAAGCCGAAGCCTGTTACGCGCGGAACCTAGGCAGAAACGAACCCCTCCTCCCGCCCAACCGACCGAGGGTCGCTGCCGCATGACGCGCGACGCGTGTTACCGAACCGATCGCGAGCATGCAGGAAAGATAGGTGTTAGACTAAAATTCGAGGAAAATTAGAGCTAAACACAACTCAAAAAGCTAAACATGCAAAGATAGCTAAAACATATAACTATTTACGGGAAAGGTTTGTTAGTATTAGTGATTTAAGAAGAGGAAGGGTATTAGTAGTTGATATTATGTGGTAGAGGGAATTGAAATCCGAGCAAAGTACCCTAAATGGTTCGTGCAAGGAATAATTCGATCTACAAAGCGGAAAGAGAAGTGGCATTAAGTTTCTAGTAGATCTAATAGGAATCGTAAAGTTTATGCGGTTCAACAAGTCAGGGCTATCTACATCACCCTTGATCAGGTTGTGCATAAAAATCACACCAAGCATTTTTCTACGACTAACTAAGGTTGGAAGGTTTATTAACAGCAATCTACGAGGATAAGATGGCCGTCTCACACCTGCATCCCAGTTAAGGCCACGCAGAGCAAAAAGTAAAAAGTTTTTCTGGACTGATTCTATACGGTCCTGGTGTACTTTGTACTGGGGGCACCATACGAAGAGCCGTATTCTAAAATCGGACGAACAAGCGAGATATAGAGAGTCTTCGTTATATAGGGGTCGTCAAATTCCTTTGACCACCTCTTTATAAACCCAAGCACACCCATGGCCTTATTTACCATGGTAGAAATGTGTTCAGAAAACTTCAACTTTGGGTCTAATTTAACACCAAGATCATCAACCAAGGTAATTCTCTCAAGAGAACCACCGCAGAGGCTATAAGGAGCCAATAGGGGGCTGGAGCGATGAAATGTCATTACTTTGCATTTCGAGGCATTTAGGTGTAACATATTTGCACAACACCATGATTGAAAGCGAGTGAGATCGGATTGCAAGCGAGAGTGAAATGAAATGTCCTTATACTGGACACAAAGTTTAACATCATCCGCATACATGAGTACTCGAGAGTTTGTTAATACTGAAGGCAGATAATTAATAAAGAGTGTGAATAGTAGGGGGCCTAGATGGCTGCCCTGTGGTACTCCAGAAGTAACCTTAACAGGTGAAGAGAAGGAGTTTTTCAAGAGAACAAGGTCAAGTTTTTGTGCTAAAAGGGAATGGTTTACAGAATCAAATGCTTTACTAAAATCAGTGTAAATGACATCCGTCTGCAAGTTACCTTGAAAGCCTTTAATGATAAAAGAGGTAAACTCTAATAAATTTGTGGTTGTTGATCGTCGCATTATAAATCCGTGCTGGGACGGAGATATAAGTGATTTGCAGAGATGTTGCAAGTGCGGAGTTAAAATTTTTTCAAACATTTTAGGAATAGCGGATAACTTAGATATACCTCTATAATTATTTGCTTCAGACTTGCTACCTTTCTTATGGAGCGGAATAATAAAAGATTCCTTAAAGATGGGGGGGAAGCATGAAGAGTTAATGGATAGGGTGAATAGTTTAAGCAAGGGTCCACACAGAGCGTCGGCACAGTACCTGAGTACACAGCCGGGAACTCCGTCGGGACCTGGTGAAAACACCGGCTTAACTAGTCGAAGATCATGAAGCAGTGAGCTTTCATTTAACAAGGAGCTGAAGATGCCATTCGACCTTGGTAAACTGTATGGATACGGCTGACCAGTGTAGCTTTCATGAGAATAGGTTGTTTGGAAAAATTTGGCAAAAAGATCGGCAATTGCCTGATCATTGTTTGTTGACATATTGAGAAAAGATAACGAGGATGGATGTGCGGACGTTCTACGCTTACTATTTACGAAGCTGTAAAACTGTTTAGGGTCCTGTGAAAATCGTATCCTGCATCGAGATAGGTGGTTTTTATAGCATTGAGCGTTAAGAACGGAGAAATTTGACCGAGCTATTACATAGTGAGAAAGAGAAGAGGGAGAACCAACATCCTGAAATTTTTTATAAAGTCTTGATTTTAAATTTTTTAGACTGGATAACTCCTTGGTAAACCAAGGAGGCTTTCCAGATCTAACCGGACAAGAAAGTGGGACACAAGAATCAAAAATGTGTCAAGTACATTGTAAAAAATGTGTGTGCCTTTCATAACGTCAGCACAAGTACAGAGCGGACCAATCAAAATCCCTAATATGGTTATTAAGCTTCGTAAACTTGGCTTTACGAAAGCAGCAGACACGTTCAGATAGCCTACCCATTCGATCCAATACATTAGGGCCAATATCGACTGACACTTCGAATGTAGGATGGTAGGATTCTTCAGGTATACTGAGCGGAAGGGCTCGGGTTAACAACGCTATGGTCGGATCCGAGACAAAGCACAGATCAAGCAATCGACCCAAGGAATTTTTCACATGGTTGACTTGAGACAGGGATAGGTCTAGCTAGCCGTCGATAAAGTCATGTCGTGACATGGGCACAAGGTTATTAGACTCATTTACCGAAGACCAAACAGCACCTGGCAAATTAAAATCGCCAAGAACTATCATATGGTCTTTATCTGATAGCGAGGAAGAAACAGTTTTTAAAGCGGACAGGTGATGCTCGTATATTAAGATATCCGAGGAAGGTGGAATATACGAGCAAGTAATGAAAATGGAAAAGCCTGGGAGAATCAGTTTTACGCACAGGAATTCCAGGTCTTGTTGAACCTGGACCATGAAATGTTCCGACGTGAAGTTTGAGTCCACTGCAATAAGGACCCCACCTCCACGTCGAGACGAACGGTCATTTCTAAAAATTGTGTACTGACCTGCCAAAACTTCGGAACTAAGGATGTCCGGCTTTAACCAGGTCTCGGTGAACACAATAACGTGGGATGAGAATGCGAGACTCTCAAGGAAAAGAGTGCTGAGCACTATTTGAGGATGGAGATGGAGCACTGGTCTGAATGCTAGGAAGAGTAATGGGGGGCCTATTTTTTTTCTTAGCCTTAAACTCTTTGCTCTGGTCAAAACTTGGCGGAACAAATGGTTTTAAATTGAGTTGGGGAGACGCTTATCTTGAAGGAAGATATCTACCTTTCGTAAGAAAAGTTAAATTTTTCCACCTTTAAGCCGACGGCTTTTATTTCTAATTGCATACTCTCCGAAGTGGCGCATTCGGCTCCCGAATCTGCATCACCAGCAGCGATCGTTGCCCTTGGAGTAGCAAACGTAATCAACTGCTGCACTAAGGGAGTGGTCGGAGTAAGTTTTTCAGATGCCGGCGGACATGAGGCAGTCGGCACTCAGTCCCGCGGAGTAGACTTCTTGCGCCTCGGAGACTCGGCCAGCAGCTGTAAACTGCTGAACTGAGTGTTCATGGCCAAGAGCCGATTATACTGCTGTTTAAAGCCTACGATCAGCTCTTTGAAGCCACTCCGCGTCTGCCTCATGAACGAACGCATGTCGTTTTCCACGGCACGGCATTCCTCACAACTATAATGTAGGCCGTTGTTTTGGGAAATGGCGTCTCCTACACGGCCCGTGATCCCTACACATTTTGCGTGCACTACGCTTTCGCAAAGCCAGCAGGGGATATTGGGCTGGTCATGGGTGATCTGCTTCTTGCAGGTTTTTTTGGCACAGACGACAGAAAATTCCATATTTATGTCTTTTATTTTTTTTTACTTCGGGAAAAAAAGTTCAAAACAAATAGCAATCAGACCACTGTGCAGCGCAATTGCTTAAAGTGAAATCGGAAAAAAAAAATAGAGAGAGGAGAGTGGTTGCCGCAACAGCTTATAAGTGAGAGCGTTACTGCACAAAAAGTTACAAGAGCGAGAGTGAAAGAACAGTTATTGAGAGTTAGGTGATAGAGAGAGTGATAGATGGCAATAACTACGACAAAGAGCGGCTAAATATAATGAGAGGGCGTACTTACGAAAAGCAACAACACAAACACACGACTAACCGACGCACAAAATTTATTAAATAAGTTGTATTTTTACACAATTATCAGGCATGCACCCGCGGTAAAAGTATGATTTTAATGTAAGTTAGTTAGAGAGTTAAATTATAGATAAAAACACCGGCTGTTTAAGTTAAACAAAAGGAAAGTGCGGAGCGCAAAACAAAAACACGTCTGGTCACTACGAAAGAGAACGAACGCTCTCTTTGTCTCGCTCGCCTTAATGTATTCACTCGGACACTTGACCGTTCACTTTTATTGCTCGCGTTGGAAGAGACCGCATCACCACCGCCAGCCCCAATATATAGGCCTCGGCTAACGGTTCTCCCACGCGGCCCGTATTTTTCATCGGCCGGTCCTTTGGGTTCCACTAGCTTCGCAACGGGACCCGGACAGTGGCGTGATTTTATGACCATATTTGGGGATGCGTCCAGTCGCTGCCAGCCCGATCCCATTGTCCCACTCTCCTCGGCTGATCCGTGCCTCCCATTCGGCACTCTCCGCGACGACCTCGCCGCGTCCGGATATCCGCGGATAATGACCTGGCTCTAACACCTTGAAGCCTGTGAGCAACCCAGTTCTTCAAAAATGGCGGCGACCAATTTGGTCCGAGCGACAGAGGTGGCGGATTGAGCCATTGTGGTGCAGTGGCGAGTTCTGACGGGGCTACTGACGAAAGTGCCTTTCGAATCTTTTTGCGTCAGAGCTCGAACCTTGAGGGTCCCGGGAGAAGGAAATAGAACCGATTTGGTCCTTGCTGCAGGGCTACTACTTGCTCTCTCGGAGTCAAGGGTGACTTGATTTTTTGTGTCGGCGTAGTTCCGGAGACGAAAGAGGTGCGTAAACGGCTTGAAGAGGTCAGAGGCAAATGCTTGTTGCTGTCCTTGTGGCCTATTGGCATATTACAAACTTACACCCGCACAGAAAATCGGTTTTGGAAGTCTTGGAGGGACAGATGACTGATCTGAGTAGAATTAACACGGACACGCCAGGAAATAATTAATTGTCCGGAAATATGAGTCACTTATGGAAGGCTGGCAGGAGAAATGCCTCGAGCCAGTTGGAATGCAATAATCAGATCGACTCGGATTGTTTGAGATTACCTTAAGGTGAGAGTTCTTAAGCAATGAGTGACTTTATATTGTGACTGGCTGAGGAGAGGAACGGTCACACTGGTGGTGGCAATATTTTGGAAATATTGTTAGTGCGGTGCTCCTCCGTTTACCTCTTTGACGCAGTCGTGAGCAGAACTGTGTTATTTGCGGATGGAAGGCGGACGGAATGGTATTTATATCTTCGATAGCTGGTTGGAATGGGCGATAGTTTACTTTATTTGTCGGTTTGGATCGACAAAATACAGATAAACCTAGTAGCCGTATGCATTACCGAAAGTTGCAGTCAAGAATATAACTGCGGATCGGGCGCTGGAAAACTATCGGAAGAAATATCGAAGGAAAACCGAAAACATAAAAAAAGGATGACGAAAAAAGCTTAATTATGAATCGTGGACAGTTCAATTTATTTCTTGTTGTGTCCTTGTGTTTGTTTGGAAATTGTAAGACGAATTTAAGTTTTTGTAATTTATTATATTTGGAGGAGTGCCAGCATCGCTGACGTTGCCGATAGTTTTTGGAATTGTGTCACCTCTAATTCCCGAACAAAAAAAAACCCTGCCTTACCAATTTGACAATTGGCAATGTAAAAGGCAAAATAATAACTGAAAATGCGCCGTGTCATGGTCGCTAGTAATTTATTTGGAAACTTGTAAGGAAGTTTCCCAGCCAAGGTACAGCCTCTCAGTCTGTCCAGGGCCCGGCCTTCAATACAGCAAAATTTTTATTAAAGACCATAGACACGGGGTCGGGGAGGCATATAGGCGGGGCGAGGTGCCGCCTGGGCAGGGCGCGACGTGGGGCGGCGCTGGCCCAGGATAATGGATAGTGGTGGAAGACCGCTTGGTCGATATGGGCATAGGGCACGCCCCGTGGGACGCCACGCAGCGCTTGGGTGCGGGGACAGAGCACGAGGTGCTGGCTGTACCTGGGTATGGAGGAGGATAGGTAAGAGGAAGGGGAAAGAGCCCGGCTCGTGAAGACAGTGGCATCTGCGTACCGTCTCACTCACCTGGCGTCCCCGGAATGAAGGAGGGTAGGCAAGAGGGAGAGGGAAGACCAGTTCGTGGATGCCGTGGCATCCGCTACTGTTCTCCTTGCGTTGGTTCCTCGTTGTTTCCTTGCCTTCTTCTACTCATCGTTGCCTACGCTTGCGCTACGGCGTGAGCAGCGGTCCGAACTCGGCTCTGTGGGTGGGTGGGAGTTCTTTCGGTCGGGCTTGCGGCTGAGAGTCTGCGCGTTTCTCCCCTACTCATCGTTGCGTGCACTTGCGCTACGGCGTGAGCAGCGGTCCAAGCTCGGTGATGTGGGTGGGCAGGTGGTTCGGCTCTCTTTCTGTGTCGTTGTCGTTGCTATTGCTCTCTTTCTCTTCGCTTGCGGTGGTGGTTCCGTCGCTGGTTCCGGTGATGGTTCTGGTGAGGGTTCTTGTGCTGGTTTTAGCCCCCAATAATGCCTATGTTTCCTACGGTCTCACAATAAAGGCTAGGCGCTTTCTCTTCTCTTTCTCTTCGCTCGCGGTGGTGGTTTCGGCGCTGGTTCCGGTGACGGTTCTGGTGAGGGTTCTTAGCCCCCACTAATGCCTATGTTGCCTACGGTCTCACAATAAAGGCTAGGCTCTATTTGAATTTAAATGGCTATTTAATGGTGATGGCTTAGGACTAATAATAATATTATTATAAAACTAATAGTAAAGAAAATATGTATAAAAGATGATAGTTGTGATAGGTGAGGGTGTTGAGGTAGGTGGTGTTGGTTAAGAAGGGGTTGCCCTTCACAAAATGGAGAAGGGTTAAGGCGTTGTGGCGATCGATAAATGTGGCTGGACTGGAATGCTCGGAATCGAGGAATTTATATTAAATATATGTCATATGCGCAGAGTATGTATGTTATAGCCTGTTTACACTACGGTTGAGTTATTAAGTTATTGCGTTTTGCGCAAAACTCAGTTTTTTATACCCTTACTCAAGAAGAGTTAAGGGGTATATTGTATTTGTGGTAAAAGTGGATTTCTGTCTGTCTATCTTGATGAGCGCCTTGATTTCAGAGACTATAAGAGCTAGGGCAACCAAGTGTAGTATCCAGACTGCAGTGATATCACACTGCTACAAGTGTATTTCCAAATTTCGCCATACCCCCTTCCGCCACCACGAAGGACGTGTAGCAGTGTGATATCAGATGAGTCTGGAAACCAAATTTGGTTGCCCTAGCTCTAATAGTCTCTGAGATCTAGGCGCTCATCGAGACAGACAGACAGACATGGCTATATCGACTCGGCTATTGATGCTGATGCTGGGTCGAAAACGTTTCCTTCTCTGCGTTACACACATCCACTTTTACCACAAATCTAATATACCCCATAACTCTTTTTTGAGTACGGGTATAAAAAAGGTCGTTATATACTAGAAAAGTATCCGAAGTATTTGCTTGTATTGCTGGTATGTTTCTACCCACCTCAAATGCTATATCAATTAGATATTTTTGCCAGCAAACACGAAGCAAACATTGCAGTATTATATTTATATTTATAAATATAAAACAAATATTGTTTTCAAAACATTTTGTCTTCACGGTGGTCGTCACGGGAGGCGTCGCCATATGCTGCTGCTGATGGTCAGACACATTACCTTGCCAATAAAATATTGGGGAGCCCAGGATATGCCTGGGGAAGAGCGACCCCCGCCGAAGAAATGCCTTTTATTAACTTTAAACAAAAACAAGCAACTGTCTGAGCAGTGTAACCGTATGGTACGCAGTGCACACCTCTGGTCACACCACTGTCCGCTAGAAGAATATGACATATTTTTGCTAGCAAACAGTTTTTGGTTCTGAGTACTGGGCTTATGCCCAGTGTTTGTGAAACACCGATTCACACTGACAACATCCACCATCTACCATCTACCATCCACCATCCATGAGATACAGCTGATGCGCACAATTGCTTGCGCTGAAAATTTGTTCACACTTACAATTAAAATGAATCTAAATATTATTGCAATGGATGTGAATGTGATTCAGCAGCAAAACATATTTTTGCACAAGCTTATCATGTTGCTGGACATGGACGAAGTTAATGAGGCTAAAATTGACGAGGAGAATTTATTGGAATGGATATCTGTTTTAAAAACACTGAAGCGTGGTCAATTCTGACTGCTTTTACTAAATCCAATCAATGTTTTAAATACAAATATTTATTCTATATTTGTTGAGAAGCGGTTTGTGACATTTTGGGAGAAAGATGTACCCGAAAACAACGAGGCGTTTTTAAAGCTAAGTTTTGTATAGCCGCATACTTTGGGCTCTTATTCTGAGTACAGAATAGTCGGAAGGCTGGCAGCCCAAAGCGTGTGAAATATCCTGCATGAGTTTTGCATAGCATTCATAAATGAGAGGATCTCTGAGGATAGTCCTCAAACCGAGTTGCGTGCCTGAGACAATTCTGACATATAAGATCCTACTTGTTGTTATTTTTACCATTTTCCTGTCTGTCATTGTTTACATTTTCGTAGTGAATTCCGATTTTTTGTTGTGAATGTCAAATATTTATGGTTGCATATGACAATTATCGAAAAAATACCGCACAGAAACGTGCCAATTAGGAACATCCCGGATGGATGGTGAAATAACTGGGAAATTTTCGGAACGGAAAAATTTTCCTGACTATCCTAGAAATGGATGGTTGCTGGTCGACATTTTTCAACCATCGATAGTATCGATAGTACTATCGATTTTTAAAGAAACATTGAATACATAATACATAGTTTTCTGTCAACTCTTGACGTATTTTTCTTGCCTTGTTATAGTTTATATAGTTCTAATAAAATCCTGCAACTGAACCAGAGTAACAATAATATGGTAATGGATTTTTAATTAATATCTAGATACTGAAGGTATACCAACGGTAGTGATATCTGCAAAAAACATTTAAAAACGTGGTTTAATTTGTTATGTTTGCAACGCAAGAGAGAATTCCCGAACAATCTACAAGAGATCAATCTACATTTTTACATATGTATACATAGTATTCCTAATCTTCTTGTTATGTATGACTTAAGACAAATACCCATACAAACTGCTGTTCATAGAAATAGTTGTGCTCGGTGTAACCATTATCACAAAAAAAAAAACAACAAATTATTATAAAAAGTTCAACATCACTAAGTTTATTTCAGTTCTTGAATATTTTGATTTTTGAGAGTAAAAGAAATCATTGCTCGGTCCAGAGGGGAGACCTAAGAGTTAGACTAAAAACTAAAGGCCGGAGGTATAATGGAATCGAAAACAAAGTTTTGTATGCAAACAAACTTGTCTTTTATTGGATGTTCGGCGATTGTTGATGGCAAGACGATACCTTCAATATCATCAAAAATAGTGAAACAAATTTTATATAGCTCTGTAAGTGATGTGATAGTTTGTAGACTGTTGATTACATATTGTTTGAATGAAAGAAGTCTCAGAAAGCTACGGGTTTGGTCATTGAGCACATGGGTGCACGTCTCACGTTAGCAAAAACGCATGAGGGCTGGACTATGTCACAGTGACGAAAAATACTTTTGACTGATTTTCTTAAAAAGCTCTACTATATCTATGGACAGCAGATTTCATGGGTATTTTTGTTCGGTCATGTAAAGACAGAAGATGGAATGCAAATGCAGAGAAAAATGTTGTTTTATGAACAGATATTTGAAATGTTGATCTTTGCTATAAAATTAGCTTTTTCTGTCTAACTTAACCGTCCGCCAAGTTATACATAGGTGTTTAAACTAGAGTGTTAAGCATGTGTACCTCAAGCTGGAATTTTCATACTTCTCAGCGGGGGATAGGAATAATTTTAGATACATAGTTTTTTGGTAAAAGATTCCTAGAATTTTTCAAACATTTCGATTCTGATGGACGCTTACTACGTGTTTTTTGACCCGCCCTGATGAGTACATCATATTTGTACTTGCTACACATTTATATACATATGTATATGCATATGGGCAGTTCTCTTAAGTCGAACGGAACAGTCGTACGCATTGCAATTGGTAGAAAAGTCAAAATATGACGGATTTTAAAAATTGTGTTACCATTATGACACAATTCTTTACTAGCCCTATAGCTAGTGATAAGGTAAATTTTTGCCAAAAACCAAGCCAGTCGCACGGGACAAATATGGAAGTGATTTTTTCGCCAATCAATTCAAACTCAGATTTCAGCGAAAGTTGAGACAATACATATATGAATGCGAATTTTTGTACATGTTTTGCATCGATGCCTATAAAATGGTTTTAATTTTACGCAAATATGTATCGTAGTTTTTTTTTTTAATTCTAAATTTTATAATTTTTAAATCTATCGCACGGGAAAAAAATCATAGGTCGCAGCCCCTCCTTGAGCATTCTTTTTAGTAAAAAACACATTGGATATTTGTGTCGTTTAAGTGATTTTATGTGATTCGACCTCTCCCCTTCGCAAAATCCTGGGTACGACCAAAGAAAATATAAGTATAAGATGCGTAACGGTCATACATTTCAATTGTCATATGCAAGCCAATTTTTCGTCATGCGACGAAATTCGCGCCATCTCACTCGCACAAATTGAGAGCGTACAAATCTAAAAATAGAATCCGTTTGCTTGTGTGCACACAGAACCATCAAGTGCGTATGTGTGCGTACTTGTGCGAAGCGGACGATTTTCGAGACGAATACCTTTTTATGAGTTGAGAAACGAATTTATTTACTGTCGTTGAATACGTCGCACGCTGAATACCCTAATGACAATTACTCCAATGTGAAGTCATGCATTAAATATATTATGTATTTTTATATATGTACATATATCCGATCATTATTATCGAATATACCATCTTAAAATAAATTATCGTTGGAGGGATATATACAATATAACCGTTTTTATACCCGTACTCAAAAAAGAGTTAAGGGGTATATTAGATTTGTGGTAAAAGTGGATGTGTGTAACGCAGAGAAGGAAACGTTTCCGACCCCATAAAGTATATATATTCTTGATCAGCATCAATAGCCGAGTCGATATAGCCATGTCTGTCTGTCCGTCCGTCCGTCCGTCCGTCTTGTTGAGCGCCTGGATCTCAGAAACTATAAGAGTTAGGGTAACCAAATTTGGTTTCCAGACTCATGTGATATCACACTGCTACAAATGTATTTCAAAATTTTGCCCCGCATCCTTCCGCCTCCATAAAAAACGAAAATCTGTGGCAGGCACTATTTTGAAGAAACGATAAAACTAAAAACGCAGTATCGTAGAGAATGCCCATATCTACCAGATTGCCAAATATGAATCAGATCGTATTATAATTATAGCCAGAATGAAGAAATTAATTTTCTGTTGCTTTCCCCGCCCCCTCCGACAAGAAAACTAACCATTGATTCTCTTTCTCGCTCGCACACTCTGCCGCGTTCAGTGCACGAGCAACCCCTAGCGGAGGAGATGTAGAATCTAAATGGTACATGTGTAATCTACATGTTAGATGTAGAATATACATAGTATATGTAGATGTAGATAACAGATGTAGCAAAAAAATGTAAAATGTAAAATTTTTTTTTTATTCTAAAATTCAAAAAAATTATAAGCTCAAAAATGTATATACTGACTGAGTACGGGTATAAGTAGAGTGGCGTCCCCAGAAGCGACTCACACGTTCCTTCTCGTTTAATATTGGGGTGGTAAGCGTCTTGCAAAATTAACTTACCCTTATAAAGTGAAGGGTATTTTTCAACAGCGCTGTAAAAACCGTATGCATGTGCACACATAGTAGTCGTCGCGACGACTCGGCTCGGCCGTCGCAGCGGCATAGAACCAACTTCGTGTGCCTTCGTATGCTGTATGCATACAAGAGAGCGGCTGGCTCTAGAGCGCTCTCTCTCTCTCTAAAAAATTTCAAGAGAGCCTGGAGCCAGCTCTAGAGCCAGCATACAAAATTCGTGTGCAAAAATTTCGTATGGCGTTATGTATCTTATACTTACATATATTGTCTTTGGTACGACCTTGCATATGTACACATTGACATAGTATGAATATGTATTAGGGGGGGGGGGGGGGAATAGATCGAACGGATTTTGTGTAACCTACTGTAATATCATGAATGAAAAAAACCGGTCGTAAGCCGAGCAAAGTAAGATACATATACATACAGCTGTGAAAAAAATAATAGCAATTTTTAAATAATTGCCAAACTCACATTTTTAGCTTAAAGGAAACTTTAAGCACATTTTTAGAAATGGGAGACTCTAAAACACCTGGGAATACAAAAAAAAAATCATATTTTTTTGTAAAGATTTTAATACAGTTTTTAATTTTTATTTTTAATACAGTTCCTTAAACTGTATTGAAATTCATAAAACTAGGCGAAAAAAAATAGCACCACTTTTAAAAAATTGATTTAAAATTAAAATAATAAACAATATGTAACGAATTAATTAGTTAACCATTTTAAACTATACTAAATCTGTATGCATAATTTAATATTTAGTAAAGTGTCCTTTATTGGCAATAATAGCTGCGCAGCGTCTTGGCATGGAATACACTAAGTCCTGGCATCGTTTTAGGGGAATTTTGGACCAGGACTCTTTAATTTCTTCCCAAAGTGATCCGATAGTGGTTGGCTTGGAAGCAGCAACTGCCTGCTTGACGTGGGACCTCAGATTTTCGATAGGATTCAGGTCAGGCGACTGAGCAGGCCACTCCAAAACATTCACAGAGTTTGCCTAGAACCATTCCTTTGCTTTCTTGCTGGTGTGTTTGGGGTCATTGTCCTGTTCAAAGACCCATACGAGCGGCATTTTATATTCTGCAAAGGGAAGCATTACTGTCTCTGTTTTTATACCCGTACTCAAAAAAAAGTTAAGGGGTATATTAGATTTGTGGTAAAAGTGGATGTGTGTAACGCAGAGAAGGAAAATTTTATAATAGATTTTTCTACCCGTACTCAAAAAAGAGTTAAGGGGTATATTAGATTTGTGGTAAAAGTGGATGTGTGTAACGCAGAGAAGGAAAAGTTTCCGACCCCATAAAGTATATATATTCTTGATCAGCATCAATAGCCGAGTCGATATAGCCATGTCTGTCTGTCCGACTGTCTGTCTGTCTGTCTGTCTGTCCGTCTGTCCGTCTTGTTGAGCGCTTCGATCTCAGAGACTATAAGAGCTAGGGCAACCAAATTTGGTTTCCAGACTCATGTGATATCACACTGCTACAAGTGTATTTCAAAATTTCGCCCCGCCCCCTTCTGCCCAAACAAAGAACGAAAATCTGTGGCAGGCACATTTTTAAAGATACGATAAAACTAAAAACGCAGTATCGTAGAGAATGCCCATATCTACCAGACTGCCGAATCTGAATTAGATCGGATCAAAATTATAGCCAAAATGAAGAAATTAAATTTCAGTCGCTTCCCCTGCCGCCTTCTGCCAACGACAACGCAACTAATTTTCCTTCTCGCTCGCACACTCTGCCGCGTTCAGTGCGCGAGCAACCCCTAGCGGAGGAGATGTAGAATCTAAATGGTACATGTGTAATCTACATGTTAGATGTAGAATATACATAATATATGTAGATGAAGATAACAGATGTAGCAAAAAAATGTAAATTTTTTTAATTATAAAATTCTAAAAAATCATATCCTCAAAAATGTTTATGCTGACTGAGTACGGGTATAAGTAGAGTCGCGTCCCCAGAAGCGACTCGCACGTTCCTTCTTGTTATCCAATGTATTGGACCTACTCCATAGTAGGAGAAGCAGGCACAGACCATTACACGACACCCTCCATGCTTAATAGTTTTTGTGGTGTACTGGGGTTTGTATTCAGTATTCTTTGGACGTCTTACGTAACATAACCACTTTGGCTCATCTGACCATAAAATATTTCTCCATTTTTGGGATGTCCAATTTGCATGATCCCTGGCAAACTTCATGCGCTTAGTTATATGTGTCGCGTTTAAAAGTGGTAACTTTCTTGGGCTGCAGGCTTTAAGGTAATGTTGCCTAAGATATGTGCGAACTGTTTGGTCCGTCGCATTTATTTTAATCCTTCTTGCTCTGACGAATCAGTCTTATGACATGAAGAGGGGTCATAGAACGTTTTCGTCCGCGTGTTTCAGTCTTTTCTTCATGGTTTAAGGCGTTTTTAATCATTTTATTGGAGCATCCTTACCAATCGACCAACTTCTCTGTAAGTTTTTCCATCCAATATCAATTTTTTTATTAGATCGCGCTTCTCCGCAGTGCAGTGCTTTCCACGTCCCATTGTAATTATTATTATATAGACAAAAATTTGAAGAGCGGTAGCACTGTTTTTGTTTATGGGGAATACCAAGCAATATAAAATAAATTATTATTAAAAAAAATCGCAAGTGTAATCGCATTTTTTTTATCAAGAACAAAATGTATTGTAGTGGTGCTATTATTTTTTTCGCAACTGTATGTATCCTGAGGCAGAGTTACGATGCACGGTGAGGCCTTTGGCCATTTTAGCTTGCTAAAATAACTTTTTTACAAAACAAAAAACATATCTTTCATCACACAAACTGTGTTTGAAAGGAAAAACTTAGTCTGCACGAGTGCATATTGATACTAAATCAACGAATCAGAAAACTGTCAAAGTTTATCTTTGTTAGACTGCAAATTATGCTGCGAAGAGAGGGATTGCAGGAGAGACAAAATGCAAAATTATTGTGGTGGCTCTGTCGTTGGTTCCTGTGGTTATAATTTCTGGCAGAATTTTTGTATTACCCACACAGTTTTTCCCTTTGGATGAAGTAAATATAAAAATGGGAAAACGACATTTTCGTGGTGTATACAGTCATCTGCATGTGCAGTTTGAGACGCCTTTGGAAATTTGTGTTAGTTGATGACTGAAGGACCAAAAAATAAATTAAAAATTAAAATTTTAAAATAACTAAAAAGTTTTTTTCTGATTTTTAATATACTATGTATATAAATATAGTACTAAAATAAAGCTGGCTAGCTGTCTTATCATTTTCGGTCAAACAAAAATGTCCAGAAATTACAAACCCCCCATGAACCAAGTGGTTCTAATCTCCGAAGTTCAACTGCAATACCTTAACACAATTTAATATCACCGGGAACGACTTAAGTTTCAAAAAATTTTGACTTTCGGCCAACTCCTATATACATACATGGGTTGAGAAATATTCAAAGAATATTTAAAAAAAATCTTGAGTGATATTTTTTAAGTCAAATTAATGTTTGAAAAGTCAAATTTTCTTTAGGATGTTTTTCCAACAAGCCAATTTTTTTCACTGAAAAATGCTAACAATAAATAAACCTAACAATGAGACGGAACGTGTGAGTCGCTTCTGGGGACGCGACTCTACTTATACTAAGTTAGTATATACATTTTTGAGCTTATGATTTTTTAGAATTTTAGAATTAAAAAAAAAAAATTTACATTTAACATTTTTTTTTGCTACATCTGTTATCTACATTCAAATTAATTTCTTCATTCTTGCTATAATTATGATCCGATCTGATTCAGATTCAATCTGGTAGATATGTGCATTCTCTACGATACTGCGTTTTTGTTTTTATCGTTTCTTCAAAATAGTGCCTGCCACAGATTTTCGTTTTTTATGGAGGCGAAGGATGCGGGGCAAAATTTTGAAATACACTTGTAGCAGTGTGATATCACATGAGTCTGGAAACCAAATTTGGTTTCTCTAGCTTTTATAGTCTCTGAAATCTAGGCGCTCAACAAGACAGACAGATAGACAGACGGACAGACATGACTATATCGACTCGGCTATTGATGTTGATCAAGAATATATATACTTTATGGGGTTGGAAACGTTTCCTTCTCTGCGTTACACACATCCACTTTTACCACAAACACAATATACCCCTTAACTCTTTTTGAGTACGCGTATAAAAATAAGGACCAAAACAAGCATCATATATAGAGCCATGCTCCGGTTATCGCAATAAGTTGCGTTTTGACTGTCAAATCACAAAAAATCGTGCTCCGGTTTTCCTAAATCGAAAGATTCTTACGATTTAAAATAAGTTGCTAATAAGCTCGCGATTTCAAAATTGAATGGCACATATACGTACGTACGAGGGCTGTTCAATAAGTCCCGGACTTTTTGGATAAAAAAAACTTTTTGGATAAACATTTTATTTTTACACAGCATTTCTCCAACTTTTTTTCCCTTCCGAAAAATGGGGATTTTTCATAGTCCTCAAAATATGTTTTTTTTTTTTAGATGACTCATTGGACTCAAATCTCTTTCCGCCGAGCCATTTCTTCTGGTTTGGAAACAAGAAATAGGGACTAAATACAGGAAATAGGGTGAAAAAGAGAGCAAGCCTATATCATGGATTTTTGCAATGAAAACTGCACATGTCTGGACCCTTACACCTTCCTGGAGGAAACAATTAGTTTCTTGGTCAAATGCTGTCGTTGCTTTTTCAAATTCTCATTAAATCGATCGCATTAGGTGGCATTCGTCATTGTCTGTTTTAACATTTCTGAATTTAATCAATGTGCTTAATACCGCGAGCATTCCAAAAATCGTTCGCAATGATTTTATTGTCTGAAAAACCTTAGCTTACCTGACCTTAGCCTTCTTTTGCCTAGAATCACCCTGAGAAATCTACTTTTCTGAGTGCTTAGGTCTCTGGTGTGTTGTGCTGAATCCATGGTTCTATGAGTCCTTTTAGTGGTTAAAAAACGTCAAACACTCCTTCAAGGTTGTAACACGAGTGCGTTTGTGATCGATTTTGAGCAAACGCGACACCCATTTTGCGGAAAGCTTTTTTATACCCAACTGATCATTCACAATTCAAACCACTTCGCCATGTGGTTGGCTATGGCTTCCAGAATATCTTGCAAATTAAATCTCCGATCGACCAACACCATTTCGAGAATTTTTTTAATTTCTTCGGATTTATGACCATAACTGGGCGTCCAGGATGTGCGGTTTCGGATGTGCTTGTACGGGCACAACGAAATGGAATAAACCACTCTTTTACAATTTAAATCGATGGAGAAGAGATCCAATAATATTTATCAAGCTTTTCCTTGGTTTCAGTGGTGGGTTTTTTCCTTAAAAAAGAATGCTTAATCAGCACACGAAAATAACTTTTTATATTTGTACTCAAAAAAGAGTTAAGGGGTATATTGTAATTTTTCATGCGTTCAACGCAGAGAAGGAAACGTTTCCGATCCCATAAAGTATATATATTCTTGATCAGCATCAATAGCCGAGTCGATATAGCCATGTCCGTCTTTCCGTCTTCATGAGCGCCTAGGTCTCAGAGAGTATAAGTGCTAGAGCAACCAAACTTTGTTTGCAGACTCATGTAATATTACACTGCTACAAGTGTATTTCAAAATTTCGCCTTACCCCCTTCCGCCCACACAAAGGACGAAGATCTGTGGCAGGCGCAATTTTAAAGATTTTTTTTTTTTTATTATTACGGGATTTTATTTATCGAATCTTCCCTATTAGAGACTAACGACAAGTATACGAATCTTAGCCTAATATATTTATTTAATTAGTTACACTTATTTATTTAGAGTACGTCCCTAGCTAAGTATTATTGCTGGGTGGGAAGGTCTCTTCGCCGGAGTCGTGTATGGCTAGTGTGTAAGGTTCTTCCTTAATAAATTTATGATTAATCTTTTTCTAGGAGCGTCTGCTCCGTTCTGTTACTTTATTTAGAATGATTCTTACATACTCATCTTGGGTCCAGCTAACCCGAAAACATGCAATGCTTATATCTATGTGTTTATATATATGTATATACATATGTATGCAGAAGGCATGCATATGTCGTGTTTATATATATGTATATACATATGTATGCAGAAGGCATGCATATGTCGTGTATGGGTTGAGCTGCAAAGTGCATGCTCAGCATTCCCACGCTCCGCGATCGGCTTGTATATAAGCGATGGATCGTATTGCTTGTGCGCTGGAATGTTTATGTAATTCTTAGTGGTCTTCGGGCATTTGTATATTTGTATTCATTATGACAAAGTGTCACAATGTATTAACGGATTGTTATACCCTTTGATTTATGAAAATGGTAGGGTAGATATGCTACAAGTGTGCCAAGTTAAAGACTGCGCAAGTCTATTAGGATGGGCTTGAAGCTTGGCCTGGTACTTTGCTTTCACTTTGGCAATTTCATCTTTAACTGATCCTACATTTAAGTCTTTATAGATATTTTCATTCCGTATGTACCATGGTGCCCCAGTGATAGTTCTTAGTATCTTCGATTGAGCTCTCTGGATTATTTCTAAATTACTAACGCAAGAATTTCCCCATAGCTCGGAGCCGTATGTCCAGATGGGTTTGAGAACTGCATTGTACAAAAGTACTTTGTACTCCAGTTTTAGTGGTGAACGGGTGTTTATTAGCCAATGTAGATTACTGACTTTAAATTTAAGTAGACTTCTCTTCGCTTCGATGTGTTTACGCCAAGTAAGCCTCCTATCCAGATGAACACCAAGGTATGTTACTTCGGTGGTTTGTGGAATGTTGATATTGTTCAGACATAATGGAGGGCAAGTTTGTCTGTTTAACGTGAAGGTGACATGCTTGCGCTTTTGCTCATTTACATGTATCCGCTAGTCTGCTAGCCATTTTTCTAAGGCCACGAGATGAGATGATAGGTGATCCGTGGCCCTTCTTGGGCTCTTGGAGCGACTTAATATGGCAGTATCATCAGCAAATGTCGAAGTTGTTGTTAGGCTGTTTGTCGGTAGATCTGCTGTGAATATGATATACAGTGTCGGTCCAAGCACGCTGCCTTGCGGTACACCAGCTTCAATTGGATGATATTCAGAGAGGAAATCTTTGCATCGTACTGCGAAACTTCTTTGCTGTAGGTATGACTCCAATATTCCATGGATGTTCTGTGGAAGTAATATTTTGATTTTGTGGATTAAGCCATCTAACCAAACGCGGTCGAAAGCCTGTGCGACATCCAGAAAAACAGCGGAGCAATACTTCCGTCTTTCAAATGCATTTCGTATCTCAGAGGTTATACGGTTTACTTGTTCAATGGTTCCGTGTTTTTCGCGAAATCCAAATTGGTGAGTCGGGATGGAACCGTTGATGTGTAGGTGTTGTTTGATACGATTCAGGAGCAGCTTTTCAAATATCTTTAATAGGCAAGGCAGTAGGCTGATAGGTCTGTATGATGATGGCTTGGACTTGTCTTTTCCGGCTTTATGGATCATTGTGATGACTGATTTCCTCCATTCTTGAGGATAATAGCCACATTTCATCATGCTGTTGAATATCACAGTAAGGATATACACTGCACAGCTCGGCAATTCTATGATCATTTTAGGAGAGATGAAATCGTGGCCCGGAGCTTTCTTTTGCTTTGAGATTTGGTCTTTAATGACCCTTGTGACTTCTCCTGATTGGAATATGATAGGCGGAGTAGCTTCGGGATTGTTGGTTGGTGGGAGCACAAAGCTATTCGTTGCTGGGTGTGGTTTGAAAACGTTTTCGAGATGGACGGCAAATGTATTTGCCTTCTCTTTGTTGCTGCGAGCCCACTCTCCTGTTTGTGTACGCAAAGGTGATTCACTCTCGATTGGTGGGCATACGCCTGATTTTGCTTTCCACAGTGGGAATCGTTTGCTAGTTGGGGAGAGTTGCTCCATATAGGATATTTGAGCTCGGTTTTTTTTTCTTCTAGGGCTCTGCGTAGTAGGTGGTTGGCTATTTTTAGCCGCTCTTTCGAGGCAGGTGATCTGTGTGCTTGCCACTCTCGGCGCGTAGCAGCCTTCTTTTATCGCGTAGCAGCACTTCAATGTGCCTAGAAATACGACTGCTGTTGGAAAGTTTATTAGATGCTAATATTGGTGTTGAGTGTTTTGCCGCCAGTGACATTGAGGAAACTAATGCTTCGACTGACCTATCAATGTCATCTTTACAATTAATGTTTGGGTAGCTATCAATATGAGAGCTTATGTACTTCCTGTATTTGAGCCAATCTGTTTTGCTAGAAGTTAGAAAGTGTGGGCGTTCCGAAAGCTGTGGATGGTCGTAAAGGTGAAGTAGAATGGGCGAGTGATCCGATGATAGATCTGTTAAGTGATCTACAATAATCTGAGCTTGCAGCAACCTTCGTGTAACTGCAAAATCAATCAAGTCGGGTTGCTTGTTTGGATCTGTGGGCCAATATGTGGGCTTGCCCGGAGAGATAAAGTCTAGCTTGTTTCGTGGGGTTATTATAGCGTTATATAGTTGTCTTCCTTTCGGGTTGGTAAGTCTAGATCCCCAATGGGTGTGCTTGGCATTGTAGTCACCAGCTGCTATAAATCGGTCACCTAGTAGGTCGAAGAATGTTACAAATTCTGTTTCGGAAATGCAGAAACGTGGTGGGCGGTATACTGCGGCTAGGTTTAGGTAGCCGCTCTGAATTTCAATATGAATTTCTGTTGCCTGTAGATAAGGTGTATCAAATGAAGGCAATGGATAATGCCTAATGCGATTCTTGATCAGAACGCCAGTACCTCCATGTGCCTTACCATCGGGATTTGTCGCATAGAAGTTATAGCCATCGAGGTGAAAATAGTTTTTATTTGTTAGGTGAGTCTCTGATATGAGCATGGTGTCAATGTCGTGTTGAGCGAGGAACTGTAAGAGCTCGCATTTGTGCTGAGAAATGCCATTTGCATTCCAGAAACATATATTTAGACAGGACATTTAAACAGATTTCTGTTTGATTAGGAGCTCCAGGAGGAGATTTTGGTTGCGCATAAGCTCCTGCATCGTTTGTTGTATTGCTACCATTGTGTTTGTTATAGTTACCAGCATTGACTCAATTCCACTAGGCAATTGGGATGGATTAGCAGGGGTATGTTGGGCAGAGATTTCTGGGATCTGATTTGATGCCTGATTCTGCATTATTCCAGCTGTGGTTGGTTGAAGTGTCGGCTTAGAGACTGAGGCGTACGACCCGTTGTTGTAACTTAACGCCTGAGCAAAAGAAACTCCTGGAGTCGTAGTTGATGGTATATATGTTGAGTTTTGTCGGACGACCGGGTTTCGAGCTGCAGTTATTTGTTGGTTTAGGCGATTTTTCAATTCTTTATAGACAGGACAACCTCTATAGTTGGCAGTATGGTTTCCCCCACAGTTGCTACATTTTTTGGCAGATGGGTCCTCCTTATTTACAGGGCAGGCCTCAGTGAGATGAACATCACCACAGGCAACGCAGACTGCCCGTAGAGTGCAATAGGTTTTCGTGTGTCCATATTCCTGGCAATTTGTGCATTGGACAGGTCCATTTCGTTTGTGTGGTTCCTCAACGGTGATCCTATGGTGCAGTAGATATTGAAGCTTGTATATTGGGTGAACTTAATTTTTACTTATATGCATACTTTCAGGTGTCAGTTCTACTTTGAACATTGGCTGGGGAATTTTATTTCTATTTATTATGTTCATTGCCAAAATGGCAACTGACTTCGAAGCCCTTATCGTTAAGTCCATCTATTATCTCATTGATTGGGACTGTTGGTTCGATTCCTTTGATAACCACTTGTAATCCTTTGCTACTTTTAAGTTGGTAGGTGTGGTAATTAATTTTTTCATTTTCGAGGTATTTCGCAACTGATCGATAGTTTTGTTCGTCATTGACTTGTATTTTTGTTTCATTTATGTTACCCCTTTTTATGTACGTGACATAGAATGTGTTTGCGCCAATTGTATCAGTTATTTTTTTGACCAGTTCAGCACAATTTGCCTGTCGAACATAAATAGGTGGCGGTCTTAATTTTTTGGCCTTGGGTGTTTGGGTGATCTCATCTTCATTTGGGACACTTAGTATCGTAAATCTATTGTTTGCTAGTGCCTTATGTGGCACAGTGTTCTCGGTTATTTTAGTTATTTTAGCTGCATTGTTGTTCTTCACATTTTGTGGGCTCAATTTACTTTTGATTTGCACATAGCGATCGAGCCCAGTCTGAATAAACGCTCCGTTAGCATTTTTTGAACTTATTGGTTGGGAGAGTTGGGGCTTATCGCAGTGGGTCGACAGTATCGGGCGCTGAGCAATTGCAGTGGTTGTTGTTTTGGTTGTTGTCGTTGTTGTGGTCGAAGACACAGTTTTGAGCGAGGGCATTGTACTAGTTGTTGTCGATATTAGCAAATCGCTGGTTAGGCAGTACGAGTCGGGGGATGGGCACTGAGCACTCCATGACCCACTTTGCAATGCAGGGGAGAGAGAGCGTGCTCTCTCCTCGTTCACTTGCAGTGATGCAGTTTTTGTTGGTACTGCTGCCTTTGGCGAGCGTATAGAGAAGTACGCGTTGTTTTTTGCTTGCGAGAGCCGACGCTCGTCTTGTTGTTGTTGCCGGGCTTGGCTCATTTTGGCTTTGGTTACAGTGCTTGTGCTCTTTACCGAGCTGGTGCTCTTAAACGTTGACATTTGTTCTTTTCTATTATTTCTATTAATCTTTATTACTCGATTGAATATCATGAATACCATCATGGGCAGCACGATCACTAGTACCCATGCCTACCCCGAGCGCTTTTTCGCGAATTAATTTATGATTAATCGCGATTAATTGATTTAATTGATTTTCACCGCTGAGCGATACAAAAATACATCTGTAGTCGTTGACGGTTGACGGTTCAGAATGTAGTCGGTGACGGTTGACGGTTCAGAATTTTAAAGATACGATAAAACTAAAAACGCAGTATCGTAGAGACTGACCATATCTACCATTTTGCCGAATCTGTACCAGATCGAGTCATAATTATAGCCAGAATGAAGAAATTTATTTTCAGTTTCTTCTCCCGCCTCCTACAGCAAGAGACCCGCTACTCATTCTCTTTCTCGCTCGCACGTTATTTACGCTCGCTGGCGGTGAAGATGTAGAATATACATTGGCGATGTAGATGTAGGTAACAGATTTAGCAAAAAAATGTTAAATTTAAAATGTTGTAAAATTCTACATAAATCATACAGGGGTGCCACAGCAATCACTTCCGCTGGAAAATCACCTCAATTCCATTCCGCCGTGCCACACACCGACTTTTCAGCGGAACCAAAATCGCTCACAATTTATCCAGCGATTTAATAAAATACACCCATAAAACACACCTAAAACTATTCGAATCTTACTTTCCCCATAAAGGTTGTTCAATTGGTGGTTAACCCTCATCCAAATAATTTAACATTGCACATGTTGAGTTAATAAAATAAACATTTTAGTAAATTACTATTCAATCCGCTGACTGAATTTTCACTTAACGATTCCGCTCTCAATCCGCTGCAGAGCGAGGTGTTCACCTAGGGCTATTCGGACTTTCGAAGTTAATACAGTAATGCCACCTTGTTTAAGCCGAATTCGGAGCAAGATATTTACTATTAATTATATTGAAAGCATTCTGTTTTTCTTTAATTAAGCATAACAAACAGTCTCGGTAAAAGCATTTTAATCAAGTTTACCGTAAAATTCAGATGTCTGTTTTATTTTAACAGCTGATTGCTGCCATGCACGGAGAGTTTCCAGACAACTGCTAGAGTTGCCGAGTACATTGTTTTGTTTAACTCGGACGATATGGGATGTTTTTTTGCTTTGAAATTATAAATGTACAGCTTTGAAAAATCAATTATTTTATATCATAAAATAAAAAAATAAAAACCAATTGTTTTGATAAGACCTGTGACCTGTGGCAGCCACAATTTTGAAGATACGAGAAAAGCAAAATGCAGTATCGTAGAGAAAGACCATATCTATCAGAATGCTGAATCTGATTAAGATTGAATCTATTTTATAGCCAGACTGAAGAAATTAATTTTCAGGTGCTTCCGCCACCTCCTCCAGCAAGAGACCACGCCACTCATTCTTCTTCTCGCTCGCACACTCTATCTCGTTCAGTGCGCGATTTCCCCCTAGCGAAAAAGATTTAGAATCTAAATGGTACATGTATAATCTACATGTTTTATGTAGAATATACATTGTAGATGTAGATATCAGATGAAGCAAAAAAATATAAAATGTAAAATTTTTGTTTATAATTCTAAAATTCAAAAAAATTATTAGCTCAAAAAAATGCTCATCAGAGCATTCCGAATTATTGCCTTCTCTATTATGGGTCAATGGATGAAATCTCTGCCAATTAGCCATATTCTTCTACATGTATTCAGATTTCTTAAGCCCCTTCTTGGGTCTCGTATAAAAAATATGATATTGCTCTAACTAATAACGAACAGTCTCCAATCATTTCCAATACTTTATGTTGGATCAGTGAGCCATTAATATTTATCAAATCAACATTTGAAGGGGATTGCGTGACATTTAAAGAACCTGCCACTATAAGTTTTTTATTTGCATTACATTTTTGACAAATTCCTAATATCCCTGAAGTTAAAGAGCAATATGAAAAACAAACATAAAATTAAAATAAAAACAAATTTCACTAAATGCACACCGCATGGCAGGTAGCAATGCAAAAAGTTAGTGGGCGTAAATAAAAAATGTTCTAAAGAAAAAAAAATAACGATAAGCCCAGCCCACGCTTTGAACCGAGGACCCTACACATTTAAAAACAGATTTGTAAAAGAAAAAAAAAAGATAATTCAGTGCAGGCTTCGAACTGAGTACCACCGGATCTAGCAGAACACAGACACCAAGCCAGCAAAATTGTACCCGCAAAGTAAAACTTTCGATAAATTCTTCCGCAGCGCTGCTCCCAGCTCAATTTGACAGCCAGCTTGACGCATATAGTTCTCTCGCTCTGACTGCAGGCATTTCCATATTTATTTTTTCAGCTAGTCAGTTAGCAAAGTCTAATGTTATATGGCTATAAACATGAGTTTGGCTTGTCAATTTTAAAATGGCTTCTGGTGTGTAGATAGCAAAGCAAAGCATTCGTGTGCGTTAGAAAAAATCCCCGCACTTCCCCCCGAAAACCAAAAATAGCCCTTAACTCTTTGATTACCGGATATAACAAATTAAACGAATACGAACATGAAAAAATGATTTCTGAAATACTGAAACTCTGGACACAAAAGTGTCTTCTTAAAACCGCCACAGGATGGCACCTACGAAGTTTTCAGTGATTTGACGAAAACTAGAGTAGTCTCTAGAATCCACAGTATGTAAATTGTGTTCACCGCCAAAAAAAAGTTCGGCTGCATTACTGTTGTAGTTTTTATTTTAGTCATTAACCGACCATTTAATTTAGTCATAGACTAACCATAAACTTTCAACATTTTATATTGTAGATAATAGTTTAATTACGAAATAAGGCTTTTACTACATATGATTTCAATGTCGGAAAGAAAAGATTACAATATCAAAGAAGCCGAATGGGGCGTCCATCTGGAGGGAAAATTACGTGAAGACAACAAAATTCAAGGAACTATTGAAAGCTTTGATTTAAGCCTTGATGCATTAGAGACCGACATGAAAAAAGCCCTTTCAACTCATAGATCTCCACTTCTGAGCATAGATGAACAAATTAAATTAGACAGTTATCTGGTATACTTAACAACCACGTTATATTGGATGTATTTAAAGTTACAGGGCTCAGATGTGTCTAAGGTAAATTTATAATATTAACTACATATGTATATCCAATGACCTAATAAAATTAATTTATGTTTTCAGCATAGTATAATACATGATTTGGGTCGCGCCAAAGAAATTCTGCGTAGAAGCAAAGAATTAAATGCCTCACTCGAAGCTCCTCGTTTAGATATGCCTGCTACCAAGCGATTTATTGCTGCTGGAATGCATACACGTTTTGTGGACATGGACGGCGTTATGGTTACTGAAGAACAGTACAAACGAAGTCTTTTGGAGGTTGGGAATAATAAGATAGATAAATAGTTTTTTTTTTTTAAATATAAGGTTACAGAAATGTGAAGTTTTGTGTTCATGTAAAAACTTGTGTACATACATACATATGTATAATTCGAAATATTTTTCCATTTATAATAGCCAAAATGTATAATAACAGTTAAGAGAACGTTTTCTTGGTACTACAACATACTACGTCCTACGAAATGGCAACGGGAATCACCGCAAGCACACAGCTCGAATCCCCGCAGCCACCGAATACCGCACTCCTGCATCCCCGGTTAGGTTTAGGTTAGGTTGTCGCGGACGGCCCTCACGTGGCCACGCATAGGCAAGTATGGCCCTTAGTTGTCCGGATATGTGCGTAGGGACCTTCTGAGAGTTTTACGTTGTTTCGAAGTCCGTGAGGATCGAGGAGATTTTCGCAAAGGCAAGGAGTTCCTCCTGGCGTCCTCCTGTATGCCTCTTCCAGCGATGCCAGTACCGGGCCGCCAAGGTGTTTGTTTCTTGCTCTTGAGAGAGCCGGGCATTTGCAGATTAGATGTTCCAGGGTTTCGCGATTCTGCAGGTGGTGGTTCTTCTCCACCTGCTACTGGCCTGTATGTGTGCCCGCCTCTCTAGATCGCTTCGAAGCGTTCTGAGGGAGACAGGCACGTTCTTAGTCCTGTCGTTTGCCAGACCGACGCCTTCTTTAGCCAGCACGTCTGCTGTCTCGTTGCCTTCGATGCCCTGGTGGCTGGGAACCCAATATATCCGCACTGACTTTGTCGTGCTTAGAAAATCTAATGCTTCTCCGCCTGCCAGGACATTTTTGGAATTGGCCGCTGACGACTGCATGGATCTTGTCGCAGCCTGGCTGTCCACGAAAAGGTTGACCACATCATGTGGGCGATCCGTACATTGAGCAACCTCCGCCGCTTTCCGTGTAGCGAAGACTTCCGACTGAAATATGCTGCATTGGTTCGGTAGCTTATAGGAAATCCTTATTTCAGGGTCTGTATAGTATATGCCCGCTCCTACTCCTCCTTCCATCTTGGAGCCGTCTTTTTATATGTTTAGTTGTTTAGTCTGATCCCAACTTTCTTTCCAGTCGTCGGGTCCCATGAGTATTGTTGTTTTGACGTTCAGGCAAGTTCGGGGGACTATGTAGTCAGATATACCGATCATGTCTCGGCCTATTGAACTGTGCCCGAATCCTTGCAGCGATATGTTGCCTGTTGCGACTAGGCGTTGTGCTGCCTTACCTGCAATCAGTTGAGCGTGGATGTCCAGGGGGTCGATTCCGAGTATTGTTTCGAGTGCTTTTTTTGGGGTTGACCTCAGCGCCCCAGTGATGCAGAGCAGTGCCTGCCGCTGAGTTCTCTCCATTAGCTTGTTGTAAGTCTTCTTTTCGTAGCCTGCCACCACACTAATACTCCATACAGCAAAGTCGGTCGCACTACCGAAATGTAGATCCAGTGCATTAGTGCAGGTGATAGGCCCCATGTGCTGCTGAGCATCTTCTTTGATGCATATAGCGCAATGGTGGCTTTCTTCACCCTTTCCAATACATTGGATCTCCATGCCAGCTTGCTGTCCAGTACTATGCCGAGTTATTTGACTTGTGTTTTTGGGGTCAGCCTGGTTCTGTCGATTTTCGGGGGATCCATGCTGGCACCTTGTACCTCTTGTTGAAGAGAATGAGGTCCGTCTTGTCCAACTTGATACTGAGTTCCGCCCACTCACATATCTCCCTGAGTGTTGATTCCATTATAGAGCTGAGACTCGATGGACTCGATGGAGACTCTGAGACTCTCCTCTCGAATCTCTCGAAACCTGAATGGTGGACTCAAAAACTGGGGGTACTCCGGAAAGCCTCCCGGAGACTCTTCAACAGAGCCAAAGCTCTAAAACCAAAGCTCTGAGCAGAACTGGTCCGAGTAGAAGGTCAGTCTATCAACCTATAACAAGGAACTTAGGAAAGCCAAACGCGCCTCATGGAGTAAGTTCTGCAGTGAAATCGAAAGTAACTCCGAAGCTTGACGCTTGCGCAAAGTTCACCCCAACCTTGGGTTACCTGAAGAAATCCGATCAGTCATGGACGACGTCCAGCAATGAATCAAACAACTTCTCATTACACACTTCCCAGGCTGCGTTTTAACCAGACCAAACTACAGCGCACGTGGCTTCAGACCAAAGTCGTCTTTATATCCAAGGCAAACAAGCCCTCGCACACTGTCCCCAAAGATTTCAGACCCATGAAGACCATGAACACGATGAAACACGATGAAACACAATGGGGCTGCATCTCTGGGCGAGTATTACGCCCGATCTTATCTTTGATTCTCAGCATGTCTATCGATCACATCGATCATTGAAACGTCCCTTAACTGTAAGGAATACACCTTGGTAGCCTTCCTTGATATACCGCCATCACTGGTGCACTGACGGACCTGGGGACTAATTCCCGGACGGTGAGTCTTATCGATCAGATGCTTCACTGGGGACGTCAACGTACACTAGGTTTGTCAGCAGAGGTACACCGCAGGGCGGAGTCCTCTCGTCCCTCCTATGGAACGTAGCAGCTAATGAATTGCTGCGGGAGATGCAGCGGAGTGGTTGACGCGTAGTGGCGTATGGGTCCCCGGAAATCGACGGGAATAATGCTGCCGACGAACTAGCCAGGCAGGGTACTACCACATCTCTCCTACCGGAGAAGAAGCAAGTAGCGATGCCTTTGGCTACGTGTAGGCTACTAACGGACGAAGCTTTCGCGCTTATTGCCGATATACGATGGCAACTCTCTCTCCAATTACCGCCTTAACCTAACTAACAATAACATTGAATATGGAAAAATGGTACGCAAACCTATGCTTCTATCAAGGAATAAAATAGCTCGTCTGTTATTTGCAGAAAAGTAAAAATTTTAGACAAGTGGATGGAATTTTACTTGGATGGCCTTCACGGAAAAATAGTATACTAGAGAGATATAAATCCAGCCCTGCAATTTAGGGGGTGGCTCGCGTATGGTATGGGCTGCATTTGGACACACCGGAAGATCGCCTGTATGTTTTTTATGTTTTGTATCATCACGAATGAGTTCTTAGATGTACATAAGCCTTGTGGACGACGTATTAATACCGTTTAGCGAAACATACTGTGAGGAAAAGTCGATTTTTCAACAGGATAACGCTGCAATCCACGTATCCAAAGTAGAGGTGGAGAAACATCGATGTTCGCGGACATCGATGTTTTTGATGTTTTCACATCGATGTTGTGAGGTCCTATTTCAGGCTGAGGTAAGCATCAGTCTGTCCAGGGTTCGCTACAAGAAAATTTGTAGTTTGTAGGTGACTTCAGGTGTCGGGCTGGCTGGTAAAAGAATGTAGTAGGCAGCGAGAAATGATGAGGCGACGGTTTTGTTTGTTGGCTTCTTAGTTTTTATTCAGTATTCTTTATTCTTTTCATTCACTTTCTTCATTCACTTAAATTCTGCTACTTCAACTCGTATGGAATGGTGCGCTGATGGACTGCGTAGTGCAGTGTCTTGGGTGTGTGACTGAGGGACTGCCTAGTGCAGTGTCTTGGGTGTGTGACTAAGGGACTGCGTAGTACAGTGTCTTGGGTGTGTGACTGAGGGACTGCCTTGTGCAGTGTCTTGTGTTTGGGCTGATGGACTGCCTGTATCTTGTATTCGGGCTGATGGACTGCCTAGTGCAGTGTCTTGTGTTCGGGCTGATGGACTGCCTACTCTTTCGGCCGATCTTGGCCCTTTTATGCAGCTGGCGATCGCACCTGAGACCCGGAAATAATTAATTCTTGCTGACTTAAGGTTATTGGGTAATAATAATTGTGGGGCGTGATAAGTGGGTCGAAGCTTGGTGCTTCGTTGACAATTATTAGTGGGTCAGTGTGTTTTGATGAGAGTGTTTTGCTGAGACTGCATCGCAGTAGGTGCGGGCTGCAGCTGGAAATTGGGTTTTTGCTACCTCCGCATCGCGAAGGTGATATCTGTGATTCGAGGCCGAGTGGTTGCGAAATATCGCCAAGAAGTGGGTGACCGAGAAATTCGTGCTGTGTTTTTCGCTGATCGAGAGTTCTCAATTTTAGTAATTGCGTGCGTTGCTTAAGACTATTTTATTTTCCGGAGTGCTGACACACCGCTATTTGGGTAGAACCGTGGCTAGAGCCATGGTTCGTTAGCTCTGTGTATATCAGTTAGATTATTGTCTCCCGCCAGCGTGGATGCGCTTACCCTCCGCCGTTTGTGACGAGCCATGGCTAGAACCATGGATCCGTCGGTAGTTCTGGGTCGTCTTCGGTGGGTTCGGTGGCTCCGGGGTCAAACGTTTGATTCGGGTCTTTCGGTAGGATGGGTCTGTCGAATGTACATGCTTGGATCTGCGGGGCCAAGTCCGGCGGCCACGGCTCCGGGACTGGTTCGGGCTCATTTTCGGTTGGATCGGCTGCTTCGGAGTCAAATGGCTGGCTGGGGTCTTCGGGTAAGAGGGTTGTATCGAAGGAGCTGGGTGGTTCGATCCTCCGTTGGTAGTCGCTTATGTGGGCGACGATGGGTGTGGTGTCGACCATGGGTATGATGTTTTGGTACGCCGGGTGTAGTACTCGTGTTATACTATAGCCAGACTGGTACGTGAACAGGTGAGTCGCGATGACGCCTCTGGTATCGCAGCAACGACTTGTGTGGGCGACGAAGATCTCGGACATGGCTCTAGGCATGGCTCGTTGCATGGCGCTAAGAACCATGTCAGTACGCGGAAGGTACTCCATTGTGTTGGCGAAGATCGGTGTGTCGTCGGCCGTGGGTACGACAGGGGGTATCGTCCTGGTTTCCGGGCCCGCGTTGAGGGGCTCTGTGGATATCAGTTCGATTATGGGCCCCGACCAGCGTAGGGTTAGCGTGGCTGTTTCCCGTGATGCTGGGCTGTCTGATGGTGGTTGCCATTGTCCTTTTTCGATGCTGATGGTCGGTTTTGAGGGTGTCCGTGCGTTCAATTCTTCCGTTGTGGATTCCGTGCGTGCTTGCTCTGTTGCTTGTCTTGGACCTGGGCTTCCTGTGTCGAGCGCCGGGTTCAAGTGTGTTTGTCTCGTGTGTGAGATCCTCGTGGTTTGTTTGGGATGTGTGTCCCCTGTGGTTGGCCTAGGACGCGGTTGCTCCGTAGTGACCGTGGGACTCGTTTTCCCGATTGCTTGGTTGTGGTTGGCTTGTGTTGGCCTCGGATTCGTGTTCTCCGTTGTGGGCCGGCGTTTCGTATTCGTTGCGATTGGTTTGGGTGTCAAGTGCTGCGTTGCGTTATTGGGTGCCGTGTGCGTTGTGGTAGGTCGTGGACGTAGGTTCGTTGCGATTTGTTGGGGTTTCTGGTATCGGGGTTCGGCGTCTTGTACGTGGATGGTAGTAAGCACGGGTTCAGTGGGCATGGGGTGACAGTCTCGTAGCTGTAGTAGCGTGGAGCCGCATTGGATCGTCGTTTCGGTGGCACCTAGGAAGTCCATGCCGACAATGACTTGTCCCAACATGTTTGGCAGGACCAGGAGCGGGATTTGAACCTCTCGTTGATCCAGCTTGATGTGCGCCAGTAGAACTTGTGAGATCTCTCTGACCGAGCCATCGGCCAGGCGTATGCGAACGCATGCATCTTGCAGGTTGGTGTTGTTGTCTAGTTGTCGGGCGAGGTTTGCGCTGATGAAGCTTCTGGATGCCCCGGTGTCGATTGTGGCTTCCGTTGCGTGTCCTCCTATGGTCACCATCGCCACTATCCAGCCGTTGCTTACGTGTAGAGAGTTATTTAGTCGCGGGTTGGAGGAGGCGTCGTTCCCGGCTGATCCCGTGTCAGTTGGGGACGCATGTCGTTTCCCGACGTGTTTTGACGGCAGCAATTTACGGTCCGTGTGCCGCGTTTGCCACATTCCCAGCAGAATAGGATGGAGGGATTATGGCAGTCGTATGCCGCATGCCCCGCTTCACCATACCGCCGACAGGCTGCGCGTGGGTTGATGATGGGGGTAGTGATCATGTGATGGGCTGCTTCGGGATTCGCCGTACTGTTTGGATGAGCTGGTGGTCTCCCTGGTGTGTCTGTCGATTCCCAATGGGGACTCAGAAATGGCGGCTGGTGCGAGTCGCAATTCCGCTGCTCTGAAGCCGGGCTTGCGTATCTTGGAGTGTTACGCGGGGGTGCGAAAGTGGTCGGGATGGTCCGCTGTTGGATACTCTCGAACTCGGTGGCCAACATTGTGAGCTGTGCTAAGCTTTGTAGTTCGTGTCGCCGCACGTACATCTGGTATGCTGGCAGGGCGTTATCGTAGATCCTGTTCAGTTCCTTGGCTGCGTCGTACCTGGCGTGGTGCATGAGTAGACGTATCTCGATGAGGTAATCCTTGAACAATTCTCCTACCGCTTGCTTGCGGGCTCGGATCTGGTCTTCCAATTGTTCATAATACCGTGGCGGCAAGAAGAAAGTCAAGAATTCTTGGCGGAAATATGCCCATGAGCTGCCTTGTAGTTGGCTGGTGCGGTACCAGCGACTGGCCCGATCGGTGAGAAGCTCTGTCATGGCCCGAGGTAGCTGATTTGTGTCCACCCCATATGAGAGAGCACGTTCTTCGAGTAGTTTCAGAAATGCGAGTGGATCGTCCTGTCCGTCGAACCTGATCCCCCATTTCCGAATCTTTTCCGCGATGTGGGCGGTGGAGGAGTCCATGGCTGACACGATCCTCTGTGTGGGCGAGCGACTGGTCTCCGTAACTGGAGGTCTGGACAAATCGGCTGGCGTTACGATGCGTGGTGGGCCAGGTGTGCTGTATTCGGACGCGGTGGGGACTTGTAACCCGGCTTTTGGGTCGGTTTTCCGCTGGTCAGACGGCCCAGGAGTGGTGGGCATGGGCGACTTGGAGCGTCCTGCTGGTCTGGCGTATTGCCGTTCGAGGTCTGCCAGTCGAACCCAGGCATCCTGCGAGAGTGTTCCGGCGACTAGTGCGGCGAACCTCTTTCGTCGTTCCTCGACTGTTCCTTCGTTGCCGAATCCGAATTCCTCGGCCAGGGCTTCCAGCTCATCCCGCCGGAGTTTGTAGATCCAGCCGGTGGTGACTCCTGGATTGGTATGGTGTCCCTCCGGGTAAAATTCGTCGGGTTGACCGGCTCCGTGGGCTTCCATGGTGTGTTTCTGTGGTTAGTAGAACTGACTTACGTGTTGTTTGTGGTATTTCTGCTTGCGACCGGATGTTGCGAGGGTGCCGGTTTTTAGTGTTGGACGAGTATTGGTCCTTGCTAGCCTAGTTTTCTTTCAGTGGCCGTGGGTCTTTACTCCACAAAGCTCCGTATTAAGGTGTTAGTCTCCTTTAAGTCACCAAAAAGTCCCTGCTCGGGTGTCTTCGGGTATGTGACTGAGGGACTGCCTAGTGCAGTGTCTTGGGTGTGTGACTGAGGGACTGCCTGTATCTTTTATTCGGGCTGATGGACTGCCTAGTGCAGTGTCTTGTGTTCGGGCTGATGGACTGCCTAGTGCAGTGTCTTGTGTTCGGGCTGATGGACTGCCTACTCTTTCGGCCGATCTTGGCCCTTTTATGCAGCTGGCGATCGCACCTGAGACCCGGAAATAATTAATTCTTGCTGACTTAAGGTTATTGGGTAATAATAATTGTGGGGCGTGATAAGTGGGTCGAAGCTTGGTGCTTCGTTGACAATTATTAGTGGGTCAGTGTGTTTTGATGAGAGTGTTTTGCTGAGACTGCATCGCAGTAGGTGCGGGCTGCAGCTGGAAATTGGGTTTTTGCTACCTCCGCATCGCGAAGGTGATATCTGTGATTCAAGGCCGAGTGGTTGCGAAATATCGCCAAGAAGTGGGTGACCGAGAATTTCGTGCTGTGTTTTTCGCTGATCGAGAGTTCTTAATTTTAGTAATTGCGTGCGTTGCTTAAGACTATTTTATTTTCCGGAGTGCTGACACACCGCTATTTGGGTAGAACCGTGGCTAGAGCCATGGTTCGTTAGCTCTGTGTATATCAGTTAGATTATTGTCTCCCGCCAGCGTGGATGCGCTTACCCTCCGCCGTTTGTGACGAGCCATGGCTAGAACCATGGTTCGTTACAATGTTTTTCGTTTTGAAGTATATCATGATTTTACGTTAAAATAAATCTTGCGTAACTATTTCTATTGTTATTTTATTGCTTTTTGTGCCAAATAACTGTCCAGAAATTATAACTTTTCAGAAATAAGAACCATCCCAGGAACAAAGTGGTTCGAAATCCGAACTTCGACTGTATTCAAATTTAATATAATCAATATAATAAAAAATAAAATAAATATAATATAAAATAACCCCTCGGAGAACTACCATCCTGCCGCGATGAGGGGGCTTCGTAAGCGTAAAGAACCAAAGAGCTATACCGTCGGTAGCGTATGCTGCCAGAAGGGCCACCCAAGCCGGGCAGGTCATGGGGGAGTGCCGAAGCCAAAAGTTGTTCACCCTGGCGGTAGGGATAAATCGCATCCATTATGGGGGGAATTTCCGATAACGTTTTTATCCCGTTGCCGGGAGTCGGAGACCCAGTACCGGCGGTGATTGAGGCTGCGAGCGCAGGCCCCAGGCGTCGATATCCTGTGACTGCAGGAAAACCTAAATGGCAGTGGAGTGCTGAGAGCTTCTGTACAGAAGTCACCGGTGGAACCGATTGGCCAAGAGCCAAGGTTCAAGCGGAAGCAGACGGACGACTCCACAAAAGCTTCTGAGCCGAAGAAAAAGAAGTGTTTGGAGACATCGATGTTTTCGATGTTTTAGTTAAAAACATCGATGAAACATCGATGTTTAGCAAAATAAAAAACTTTCAAAAATACATAGTAAACTGCAAAGCATATGATTAAAATTATACATAATAACAGTTTTATTTCATTTGAGATCAAGAGTTCCGAAATCCATTCACAAAAAAAATATATATATAAAAAAGTACATTTTCCAGATTATATCTTAAAATAAGTCTTGATTCTTGTTGAGAAATAATAATTAGTCCACCACTTCCGGCTTAAGGCGGCTACGACGATCGGAAATAATTTTCCCACCCTTGCTGAACATCCTCTCTGACTCGTAGGATGGGCATAGCGACATATCTCAGGGCGAAATATCTCCTGGCAGGCCCTAACGACAAATCTCCGCACGGAGATTTCTAAACGACATATGTACATATCTCCTCGCGGATCTTGGCGTCATATCTCCGCCCAGAATTTAGCGACATATCTCCTGCTAGAAAAAGTAATGGCAGGAGATATGTCGCCCGGAGATATGTCGTTAGGATGTTGCCGGGACGCACAAATATTTTTGGGCTACAGCTTTAAATGGCATCATGCCGTCTGTATTCATCTAAAAATGTAACCATTTGAGCTTGATCTTCTTCTCTCTTTAGGTTTTTCTTTCATAGACGACAAAAACATAAAAAGAAAACATCGATGTTTCGCCAAAAAAAATCGATGCTTATAAAAATTTTAAAAACATCAATGCATCGATAGTAGCATCGATGTTTTTCCACCTCTACGAAGAAGGCGAAACCAGAGGACAGGGAAGATATCGGACGTCAATTGTTTGAAGGCTGAATCGGAGATCCTGACCGCCATGAAGGATGCCATTGTACGCGCAAAAACAAAATCTTAGACAGACGAGACAGACGCTTTTTTTTGGCTCCACTGTTTTCGCAAATTTATCTCGATTTATTTGATAAAATTTTCACAAAAAAACAAAAAATTAATTAACTAAGGACCGGCAACAAAACCCTGTTTAAAGTTTATAAAATAACACAAATCTACGACTTTAAAAACTATATTAATAACTACACAAGTCGCAGCGCGGTTAAAGTAAACAAAGCAACAATCAGATGAGTAAGACTTGCACAACAGCTGAAAAGACGCGGACCCAACATAGCAATCTACCGTAACGTCGCTGGGCTGTCACACAGAAGTCACTCATTTACACCACTCAACAGAACCTTTGTTTCACTACAAAAACGATGTCTTCTGCTAGTAAGTGCGTAAGGGAAAACTCTTCTGGCGAGCTGAAGGCGACCTGAAGGGGAGTGAATGCTGCCCTACTTAACCAGATCATCACGCGCAAATTTGATGAGCAGGCTGAGAAAATTGCAGCAACTTTCAGAGATTCGGAGGCGCGCTTGCTGGCCGGGATAAACGAGCGTCTGGACGGCATGAGCGACGAAATTAGACTCCTGATGAAGCGGTACAGAAGTTGGGACGGACCGTAGAAGATATTGATGGGCTAAAAACACAGGTATGCGCGTTAGAGGTCAAGCTCTAGGCACAATCATGGCAAGTGTGGCTAGAGGTGAATTACTTAAAACCATGTTTAATTCACTGTGCTTTGCCTTGGGAATAGCACCAACCCCAAAATTGAACGACATTTTTAGGGTCAGACAAGCCAAATCGGCTCGCACTGTCGCTGACCCAACAATGATAATTAAATTTGGCAACACAGCCGATAAATTGACTCTCGTTCGAGCGGCAGGCGAGTTTAGGCGGGAGAAAAATCAACAACTAAGCCTGCAGTTGCTTGGCCTTGAATCTTCTGCTCAAATCTACTTGAACGAGCAGCTTACGAGAGAAGGATATGCCATATTTAGAGAGGCAATAAAATTAAAGAAGCAAAATCTTCTAACAGCAGTTTTCTACCGTCGCGCAGAGTTATTTGTGA
Source organism: Drosophila obscura (assembly GCF_018151105.1). Lineage (NCBI taxonomy): Eukaryota > Metazoa > Arthropoda > Insecta > Diptera > Drosophilidae > Drosophila > Drosophila obscura. Next base: position 2,757,230 of record NW_024542880.1, on the reverse strand, counting down.
AACAGAGCGAGAGAGGAGAGGTGATCGGCATTGATAGCTTTAGAAAGCTTTCAGAAATTCAGAGCGCACGGGCCGTCGAGAGCGCTCCGGAGTCGACGGCAGGATAGCTTTCTTATTACATTTGTTGAGCTATTAAGCGTTTTTAATAGCTATTGATTTTTATTGTTGAGCTAGCGATCTTTTTTTACTAACTGTTGCAATTGTTTTAATAATTAAAGTTGTTGGCTTTAGTTGAATATATTCAGTTTATTAGTTGCGCGGTATAGCGGCCTGGCAACGATCAATATTGTTTGTGTGTATAGAAAACGCGATTCGTATGTCGGTATGTGGAACGAGTACTATACATATATGCTGTTTTGTATGTAGAATGTTGATATAAAGTGCGAAGGTATGTTCTTGCAGGTTCAGGACCAGATTAAGACGAAAGAAAGTGAGTGCGATAATTATGACGATCAATTAAAGACTAAAAGAGGGCAGGCGGACCGAATTGCCCGTGCCCTAATGCAAGCGAGAGAGAGAACGAAAGAAGCGATAGAAGCTCGGGTTGCTGCTGAACCGAGCACGAGCGATAGAGAGAGAGAATGCGAGAGAATGGTATAGATGCTGCACCTGCAGTAGTAAATGAAGGAGGAGATATAAAGAGGCAAAAGAACGGCTGCTGCCGTGAGTAAATGTAATCGGTTACAATATTTATATGCAGTGGTGAATGCAAGTAGCAAACAAACTTGGAATTACGTTAATTTGCTCCACGTGCTATTTTGAGGAATTTGTTGGGGAATATATATCAGGCGGGGAAACCAGACAACATTTATAGGATTAATATATGTTAGCTGTAATAAATGTGTCTCAAGTGTAAAAATTGTTCTCTTAGTAATAATATTTTGTAATTTAAGTGCGCAACTAATTAGTTTTCTCTTAAATTTTCTATTAAATGGTAGGTAACTTAATTTCAACCAGAGTGAACAGCCATGGTATTAAAATGTGTCATATTAATGCACAAAGCTTAGTGAATAAAGTAGAAGAGTTTCGTTATATGTTTGTCAACTCGAATATAGATATTGTCGTTTGTCCCAAAATTTGAATGATTCGTATATTCTATGTGATGGTTTTAATGTTTCCCGATCAGATCGTATTGGTCATGCAGGGGGAGTAGCAATATTCGTAACTAAAAGACTGAAATGCAAAATAATATTTAAGCAACCATCTGACAGTCAAGTGGAGTATATGTTTTTAGAGATTATTATTTCTAACTGTTATATAAAAATGCTAGTCAGCTGTATATATAGACCACATAATAATAGTGATTACTCTAACCTGATAGATTTAATAACTAACCTAACACTGACGTACACGGACATTATACTAACTGACCTAAATAGTAGCATATTAAAAGAGCAACATCTACTAAATGAAATGGAGTCCACTGACTTAACCCTGTGAACACAATCTTACCGACGCATTTCTCGAAGACCACTAACACTTTATTAGATGAAATTTTTGTCAACAAACCAGAAAACATTTTGCTATATGACCAACTCTCTGAACCTGCTTTTTCAAACCATGATCTCTTATTTTTAACGTATGATATGCACACTGACAGTAACAAACAGACCATCCAATACAGAGACTTCAAAAACATTGACTTTAATTGAAGACTGCCCATTATATATTCCCTTCCAATGGTTGACACGCAACTTAATTTCATCAACCATAACATTGGCTATCTGTACAATAAATTTGTACCATTAAATACTAGCACTGTAAAGCTGTCATCGCGCCTTGGCTTAGTAGTCAAATTAGAAGTGCAATTAAAAAGAGAAATGAGGCTTATGACAAGTGGAAACGATATAAAACGGAAAGTTGTAATCTTATTTTTAAAGCCGACCGACGTAGTGTTAATACTTTGATATTAAATTCCAAGAGAAACTATTATGGTAATAAATTTACAAGTGCAATAAACACAAGACAAACTTGGAAAACACTAAATACCTTAGGGTTTAGCAAAACTAAATCTGTGATAAATGACGACCTCGATGTTAATGCTTTAAATTTACAATTTTTAAACTTAAATATTCCTGTTAGCTCGTGCAATCCGTATATTAGTTCAGTCCCGTCTATGAATGTTAATATGTTTTAGTTTTCTTGTGTGAGTGAGTGTGAAGTCTTATAAGCTATGTTTAAAATTAAATCCAACGCCATCGGGCTGGACGAAATCGATCCAAAATTCGTAAAACTATTTCTACCCACAATTTTTTATCACATTACACATGTAATCAATACTGCAATAACCTCTTCGATCTTTCAGATCAGTGAAAAGAAGCTAAAATAGTACCAATACCCAAGTCGAGTAATGACTATAGACCAATCTCTATACTGCCATATCTCTCCAAATCCTTCGAAAATATAATGGAGAAACAAATAAAAAACTTTCTAGAAACCAATAATCTTTTAAATAATAAGCAGTCTGGGTTCAGAAAAGGTAGAAGCTGCACGACAGCATTAATTAAAATAGTTGAGGACATTAGAACAAAAATGAACAATAGTGAACAATAGTGAAGAAACTTTAGTAAGGCTTATTAAATAAGGCTTAGTAAGGCTTTTGATAGGTTAACTATGAGATTCTCATAACCAAGTTAATAAAATTATTTAATTTTATTTAATTATTAATTTCCACTACTGCAATTAAATTGATTTCCTTTTACTTAACTAATAGAAAGCAAGCAGTAATTACAAATAAGTCGAGATCTAATGTTCTAGTCAATTTACGTGGTGTTCCTCAGGGATCGGTACTAGGCCCGCTTCTGTTTACAATGTATGTTGATGACCTGCCTAAAGTCCAATCTATGTATGATGTCCATATGTACGCTGATACTGTGCAAATGTATGTGAGTCGTTCTCTTAGTCAAATAAATGAATGTATTAGATTAACAATTATGAACTGTCCTGTGTGTCCAAGTGGGCGAGTAATAATGGTTTATGTCTGAATCCGTATAAGTCTAAATGTATAGTTATCTACAAAAAGTACCTGAACACGGACAATTTAAGTAAACTTTTAATTGACAATGCAGAAATCAGTTATGTATATAAGGCAGATAACTTAGGCATTACAATTAATAACACTCTCTCCTAGAGTGACCATATAAACAAAGCTGTAGGAAAGACGCACGGTTTCCTACGCTAACTGTCTTTGGCACAACGATTTTTGCCAATCAACATTAGAATGACGGTTGCAAATGCATTAATTATTCCAGTTCTAATGTATGGTATAGAAATTTTTTGTAAGTGTGATGCCGCCATAGCATAGCTAGATTCGTGCTTTCACTAGGTCGTACAGATCACGTTACTAGTTTTGCTAATAGAATATTTGACTTGGACATAAATAACTGGACGAATTATAAAATTTTAACACAGCTTCACAAAATTATTTTCACTAAGACTCCAGAACTTTGAGAAGTTGCGTTTCAATCTGTCGCGGAGGACCAATAATATTGCCTGCTTTAGAACCAAACTTTCTTGTTCGAATAGACACTACTTTATCTGGGCTGTCCGACTTTGGAATTAGTTACCACCCTATTTGAAAACAATTAGTAGCGCACCAATGTTTAACAATAGATTAAAAAGCTATTTCAAAAATAAACTTCAATAGGCATATACATATTACCAAAATTATATATTTATTTATAAGAATACTGTTTTAAATGTTTTAAATTTGCTTTTTAATGAGATTTGTTTAGTATTTTAAATTTCAGATTATAATTTTATAGTTTCTTAAAGTTGAGTTTAACTGTTTTTCATGTAAGAACCCGATTGTGACTAGTGTATTAATTTAAAAGTGACTTTTAGCACTAGGAATATCTAAATAAAAATTAAAAATTACAAATTACAGCGACCCAATAGAAGAATCTTACACAGCTGTGTTAGATGCACCAGAGCCAGATATAAGGTGATGAATCAGATAATGGGCAAGTACGCCCATTTCTGAATGTAGACTAATGTGGACCGTTTTCGATCCACCATAAGATACGAGGAAAAACACCAGAAAAGGCATACATCGCCGTGTTCTTTTGTTTTTCCATTAAACCACAGACGCATTCTTGTCAGCCCTCCGCCGATTTTAGAGCAAACGCGAAAAATTCCGGACCATTCATTGCGACAACGCAACCAATTTCATCGGTGCCAACAACAAGCCATGGGAAGGAGCCATCTTTAGTGAAAGGGCACATGGTTTGATATCGAATCACTGCTGTAAGGAAGGTAAAGTTCTTAGTCAAGTAGGGATCTAATCAGTCATGCATGGATACTGGCAGGATTCACAGAGAATGGCGTTCAACTTTAAAGACTTTTTATAAAGCCTTATTATTAGTAAAGAATTGGCCGTCAGCCAAGGGATCTTTCGGGGGAATCATGGGATGACGGTTCCCTCGCCATAACTGTTAACTTAGACCAGGGTACAGGCACTTAGAGCTAGGGCTTGCCATGCCACGTGGCGTAAGTAATTTTCCATTGGCTTTTCCGCTTGCTTCGTAACTGGATTAGGCTGGTGGCATATTTGGTCATGAGCTGGCGGACTGCTGTCCAGATCCTATTATCCTGTTCCTCTCGCGAAATGCCCTTCCGTTCTCTCGGTGTTCCCAGCTCCGAGTTCTTATCCGAGAGAGCCCTGTATGAATATGTCGCGTTCCTGGACAAGCGGCCCTAGTCTTTAACCCTGTCAAGTCTGTGAAAAGCACAGCTCGTCAAAAATTACCGACAAATTCGCTAACTAGCTGAACATCATTATTCTGGCCAAATTAAATTTTCAAATTGAAATTTTTTAACTGTCTGCTGGAAGTCTAGTGCAATTCCACAAGGAACAAAACACAACTATACAGTAAATCCGTTAAATAGTCAATCAGATTCCTTTTTATACCCGATACTCATAGCGTACATCTACCAGGCTGCCGAATCTGGAACCAAAAATATATCTCTCAGCCATGCTCCGGTTATCACAAATCGCAAAAAGTTACGATTTGAAAGTCAAATCGCAAAAAAGCGTGCTCCAGTTTTCATAAATCGCAAAATTTTTACGATTTGAAACCGATTGCTAGTGAGCTCGCGATTTCAGAACGAATTGCACACAGCACCTTAATTAAAAGTTGTATGAGCGGGAAAAAAATATAAACAACTTCGCTGATGTTTTAAGTTTATATATTTATATAATTTAAAATTCATTTTCGTATCCTAATATCCTTATATATTTAATAAAATTATTTCTAAAGGCCCCCAGTTTAGACTCACCAAAATAAACCTAAGCAACAGCAACGTGGTAATACCCATTTGACCGATTAAATTCGATATCAGTATCGGACAGGGGAACAATGTCGTCTGTTCTTAATTCAGCGATTTTTGTTTTATTTGCTGTAATATACTGCGATTGCCAAAACCAATCAAAGCTTTTTTCCAGACAAATATCGCAAAACAATTAGGAATGAAGCTCTATCGATAGGAAATAGTTACGAAAACCGAAGCGCACACAATTTCAATTCGTACGAATTGATCCAAAATCGTAATCGCAAATATTTACGAAAACCGGAGCATAGCGGTATAATTACGTTTACCAGGTGTGGCTTATTATCCAGCCTCACGCACGAGCACATCTCACCTTTGCTAAATCTCTCTTTCTCATTCGATCTATCCCTGCCAGTGTGGCTTAACAGATAAGGACTAGTCTTCATGTTCACCATATACCTTTCTTTCTTTCTATCTCTCTCCAATGCTGTCTGTACACTTAAAACCGAAAAGGCGATGTTGGAAACAAGAAACTGTTCCAGTACGCCTCGCATGAACTTTGTTTTTGCGCTTAGATTATTTTCGTGACCGATCTTCTGTACAATTATACTGTAACCTTTCAATATACCAGATCTACTAAAAATCTAGTCTAGAGCATATATTTCCCTCGCTCACACTGCATTCACTCTTTCCAATATACATATTAGTAGACTGTTTACACTAAAGTTACGTCATTGCATCATTGTTTTTTTTCCGGAGACACCGATTTTTGGTTAATTTCCAGAATTCGGTTGCATTCCCCGTCATCAAACACACGAGCTGTTCTCATGATTCAATAACCTGCGCATGACAATATAAACGCCTATTCAGCGTTATTGCCTTAAATCGGATATCGATGGCAAGGGGCAGTGTAAAGAGGCTATAATTTCTGGATTTAGTTCTGTTCCTACGGACCACATTATCCCATTAAAATTATTGAAATTTCTGGAAGGCTTTATTCAAATTAAAATACTAAAATTTACACAGCTGCCTTTATATTCTGATATTTCTTTATTGACAGTAAGAATCTTGTCCCTCTAAAACATAACTTTTACAATTTTACATATATTTTGAGAAACATTTAAAAATCTGATTTTTACTAAGCTGGACTTCAAATAATGAAAATTCCATGTATGTATATATATCAATGCCATATAATGGTATGTGAATATGCTGTCATTTCGGTTTTAGATCTTCTTCACTTACATAGTATGTACACATTTTTCTACAAAACGCTGTATGTAATTGCCGTTAACTGATCACAAATTCATCGTACGAACATGGTTTAAGCTTGGATCGATAACCAAATTTCAGTTCCGTTCAATGGTATAATGTAGGAATAATTTAACTTTGGCGTTTATTCTTACTGCAGGTAATAACCATTGATTGAAATATTCTTGAATATTAGCTTCTAATATTTCAAAAAAATTTATAGCTTCAAATCAATTAAAAAAATGGAAGCCAAACCAAAAAAGTATATCAATTGCCTGCAGAACCATTTTGGCTTCCGTACCTTTAAAATAGTGCAGTGGATATAATACAGGAGCTAATTAAGGGCCAGAGTGATGTCTGCGCTGTGCTGGCGACTGGTTGTGGAAAATCTTTGACCTATCAGTTTCCTGCACTTTACCTTAGAAAAATCGTATTTGTTATTTCGCCACGGATATCTCTTATGGAGGATCAAGTTTGCGCTCTCAATTCGAAATTGGGTTGTGGATGGGCCTGTGACAAGGCATTGGCCAGAAAGAAGATGACCAATCTATTCGAGTACATATATTGGCAATGAAGTTTACAGCTTACAATTGTTGTTCGACTTTAATTGTAACCAGAGGCTGGCCCTGATCGCAATAGACGAAGCGCATTGCATATCTAAACTGGGACACGATTTCCGTCCAGAGTATCGCCAGCTTATCGCAATAAAAAAAACTGTTGCAAACATCAAACTATTGGCGCTAACCGGAAGTGCCACATCATTGGTCCAAAAGGATATATGCGAACAGCTGGGCATGGACAAAAAAGTTTTCGTATGCAGTTCAGTCGATCGCCCAATCTTCAACATATCTGTCCACCTAAAAGGCACATGCGTTTGGTCAGACCTTCAGGACTCTTTAACATGGGCTATGTCTGGGTCGGTACTTATCTTTACTACTACTATACTACAAGCCGAGCATGTGGCAAGCCAATTGAACAAAAACGGTTTGATTTGCCACTGCTATCATAGCCAGCTACTACCAGATACAAAACGCCGGAATTATGAAAATTTTATAAAAGACGTAATACCAATCATGATTGTTTCTTCTACCTGTGGTGTGGGCATGCAGAAGACAAATATCCGCCTTGTAGTACATTATGGAGCACCCAACTACTTTGAGTGCTATTGGTCGGGCCGGGCGCGATGGAAAGCCAGCAAAGTGTGTACTTTTCTATGGAGGGTCCGGAGAGGCTAACGTAAACCAGATAAAGAGCAGCCAACAAACCATGCGAGAATACACGCAGACGACCATGTGTCGACGGCAATTTATAATTACCTACTTCAGCGAAAACACCGAAATACATCCCCATACCAACTGTTGCGACAACTGTCGCCAAAAACCGCATCAGCGACTCTACAGTGGCCTGAACAATGACGGACAGCTTGACGTGACCACTGAATCACTCTGTATGCTAACTATGCTAAGGGATCTCTAAGGGCAAGTTGGCATGGGTAAAATCATATTGGGCTTGTACGGATCGGAAAGCAAGACCGTGCCCAAAGTATGCCAGCACCATTCAATGTTCGGAAAGAGTTCAAACAGGGAAGTAGGATGGCACAAACTACTAGCACTAACCATACAGTATATATGTGGATGTGCCAGTTCATACAACGAAAGGGGCGCAGCTGAGTTTGCAGCGTATGTTCCCAGATCTTCGGCTTTGGGAATGGCCGCGTTCGGCTCTGGGAATGGCCGCGTTCGGCTCACGACGTCACACGAGCCGACTGCAGCAAGCATGCATGTGTTGTGTACGCGTACACTCCAAAATATATGATTGTATGCATAGAATAATTTTTAGCTGCCGAAACCGACTTTGTTCGAGATTTCAGTTTACGTAAACGTGTGTGTGCCATGTATTCACACATACTGTGCTTGTGTGTGGGCTCTACAATTTTTTGCCGCTTGAATTGGTTTTTCATTTTGTTTTGAGGGCTGATGTGATGTAGCAACCTGAGCTGGCCTGCCGCAACATAACTGAGGAATGGGCAGAGTGGGTGGGGGTGGGAAATAAATACAATATATAAAGATAAATTATGTTATCTCTGCTTATATCTAGATTCGCTAAAGCTCTGGAAAATGTTCTACTGGATGGGTACATTTATTTTATTCAAAGCGTTCATAAATTCTTTTTTAATTTTGCCACCTCTTTTCGCCAGAATCCCCAATGTAAATACACACAGTAAAAATAAATAACAACTTTAAATTTTAAAGTTTAAAACCAAAATCGACCTATTCAGGGCCGGATCAACCCTCAACCGGGCCCTGGGCAACCATCAATCTGGGGCCCTCCATTTTTTCACGCCAGTTCCTTCTTTTTATACCCGTACTCAAAAAAGAGTTAAGGGGTATATTAGATTTTTGGTAAAAGTGGATGTGTGTAACGCAGAGAAGGAAACGTTTCCGACCCCATAAAGTATATATATTCTTGATCAGCATCAATAGCCGAGTCGATATAGCCATGTCTGTCTGTCCGTCTGTCCGTCTGTCTGTCTGTCTGTCTGTCTGTCTGTCTGTCTCGATGAGCGCCTAGATCTCAGAAACTATAAGAGCTAGGGCAACCAAATTTGGTTTCCAGACTCATGTGATATCCCACTGCTACAAGTGTATTTCAGAATTTCGCCCCGCCCCCTTTCGCCCCCACAAAGGACGAAAATCTGTGGCAGGCACAATTTTAAAGATACGATAAAACTAAAAACGCAGTATCGTAGAGAATGCCCATATCTACCAGATTGCCGAATTTGAATCAGATCCGATCATAATTATAGCCAGAATGAAGAAATTAATTTTCAGTTGCTTCACCCGTCTCCCCATGAATGAAACACGCTACTGATTCTCTTTCTCGCTCGCACACTCTGCCGCGTTCAGTGCGCGAGCAACCCCTAGCGGAGGAGATGTAGAATCTAAATGGTACATGTATAATCTACATGTTAGATGTAGAATATACATAATATATGTATATGTAGATAACAGATGTAGCAAAAAAATTTTTTTTTTAATTCTAAAATTCTAAAAAATCATATGCTCAAAAATGTATATAATGAGTCGCGTCCCCAAAAGCGACTCGCACGTTCCTTCTCGTTATATATTGTATTTATTTACCACCCCCACCCACTCTGCCCATTCCTCATTTATGTTGCGGCAGGTCAGCTCAGTTCGCTACATCACATCAGCCCTCAAAACAAAACGAAAAACCTATTAAAGCGGCCAAAAATTGTAGAGCCCACACACAAGCACAGTATGTGTGAATACATGGCACACACACGTTTACGTAAACTGAAATCTCGAACAAAGTCGGTTTCGGCAGCTAAAAATTATTCTATGCATACCAATCATATATTTTGGAGTGTACGCGTACACAACACATGCATGCTTGCTGCAGTCGGCTCGTGTGACGTCATGAGCCGAACGCGGCCATTCCCAGAGCCGAACGCGGCCATTCCCAAAGCCGAAGATCTGGGAACGTACGCTGCAAACTCAGCTGCGCCCCTTTCGTTGTATGAACTGGCACATCTATATACTGTATGGTTAGTGCTATTAGGTAAAGAGCTAACGCGTCAAGACTATATAGTATACGACTACATAAAAAATGCAAAGTACCCGTTTAAATTGTTCTTGCCACAATTAACATTTAAAGGATGTCGCTGGTTAGACTGCGTTTATCAGGAGCGTATTTTGATATAACCTTCTCCGCAACTTATGGTTTTTCTTCGTACCAAAAAAGCCTAATCCACATAAACGAGATACTTTATTAAAGAATGAATCCAAAGTTTCGATTGGGGTTCTGATATTGACATTGACGATTTAAATATGTTGGATGAAATAGTGGAACGTGAACGCCAAAAAGACAAGGACAATTCGTCAAGCTCGGACAAAAAAATTGATAAAAAAAAAAAATCAAGACAAGCAATGCATCTCTCGATAAAATTAAAGAAATTAAATTTAATGTCAAGGCGGATCCGAGCGGTCTTGAATCGCTTATAGCTGACTGCAAAACTATTTTGTCTAACGAAAAAGAATATTTAGCGCAAATAAAAGGGGGCCGCATTCGTGTGTTGAAATATCTTGGGGATAGTTTTAAAACCACGTTTTGAACAGCGAACTTATTATGAAACGTTAGCACATTGCTCTTTTAACCGATATTAATTTTTTCGTTTCAATATTTTAGTTTCCTACATACATATAAAAAGAATTCCCGAGTTCACAAGTAGGTTTTTGAAAAGATATTTTATTTAACCGAACTTATAAAATAGAACATAGGATATGATAATGAATTCCCCAACTCAATGTTAGAAAGTCTCAAATGGAGCTGTCTTCTTGTTCTCGAGTTATTGATCTCGAGACCTCTGTTGGGAAGCTTAAAGCTTATCTCCTTAAGCTTTCGGCTTCGGCTGATATTTCTTCTTCGTGATTGAGTGATGATGGCTTCGGCTGAGAGAGGCGAAGCTTCGGTTGTGAGAGGCGTTGCTTTGGTGAGAGCGGCTGATAAGCGATGCGTTGGTCTATGTGTGGGAGGCTTGGGAGATGCGTTGGCTTGGATGAAACAGGCGGCCGCAGCTGGTGATTGGTGTCAGCTTTCATTTTGAGAACTCACTTGTTTACAAGAGTTCTCCCTTCTATTGGAGTGTGGGACTGATTCTGAATTAGTCATAGTGTGGAGTGTGGGAACGAGCTGATAACGTATTGGTCAGCGACGTTCTATTGCATTCCAGAGTTTTGGGTTGCATGGGACTTCCTGTTGATTTCGGTATGGACGAATCATGCGTTTTTTATTCAGGTGTTGGGGTATCTTCTTATATGTTTATCTTATTTCATATAGTTGCGAATACATGGGTGTAAGGGAGAGTGCTGGGCATATGCATAGCGTGTATGGGTGTGGGTGTGGTTATGAATATGTCAAGTGCTTAACGTATACTTAATGCGTATGTAGGTGTAGGGCATTATGGATATGTTACTCCCCCGGCATTTCTTATAAGCCTGTCCTCAGGTTTTCACTTTAGGGTATAGGGAGGGGATTTCCTCTATAACTATTGGTATACTATTTTCTTCTTCTTCTTTTTCGTCTTCTTCCTTAGGTTTTATATATTGAATAGTTGTATTTTTAGCTATTTTCTTAAATTTGACAATTAGATACCCAGTTATGCTTATTATTGATAAAATGAACATAATTATTATAACTATCTGCAATATATTGTTATATTTTGTTTGTTGTATAATTATTTCTTTTGTCTGTTCATAAGACAATGGTTCTAATCTAGTTATGTTATTACTCACATAGACGTTTTGTGTAAAATCTAGCATTGAATTAGTTATTGTGAATTCGTTTAATTGAGTTGAACAGTTGTAAATCTTAATTATATTATTGCCTTCGATTGTTATTTCTTTGTCTAAACAGTTTTGGTTTAATTTGGATTTTGGAAGGTTCCATGTTAACAATATATTTGGTTCAACGTAATTAATTTGGAAATTCTTAAAAGTTCTTGTGTATGGACATTTAGTGGGTTTTTGCTTTAAAATCCCTTTTATACAATTGTCTTCTATTATTTGCTTAGTTTCTTTGCTATATATTTTGTCTTCGTAAATATAATATTTATCGAATATTAATTCTGTTAGAATATTATTTTGGTTATCTGGATATGGCACAATTTTATATACTGGGATAATAGCAATTTCGCTCGGAATATTGGAGATTATATAAATTTCGTTTGTATCAACTTTTAGCCATGTAGAAGTTTTAATATTTAGCAATTTCTCAGAATTTATATGTTTCAGGTAATCTTGTTTTAGTAGTTTTGGGTTAAAAATACCAAGTCTAGTTAGTTGCATTCCCATTTCTATATCCTCTATGTATTCAGTAAAATGTTGTAGGTTGAAGACTAAAATTTCTAATTGTTGATTTTTGTTGTTTTCTTCGTTTAATTGGTTTATTATCTCAATTCCATGGTTTACTACTTCTATAACTAAATTTAGTTCGTTTTTTTGGATGCTATGTGTGGCGAGATTTTCTATTCTCTGTTCTAATTCTTTCTTGTCTTCTTGATCTAGTGTGCCAAATAAGTATTTATACCTACGATATTTATTGGGCCTCTCTTGTTGCGTTTAGCAATTTTTAAGCCATTTATTTCCCTATTTAATTTATCTACTAGGTATTTTACTTGGATTACGTTTTCAAATTTATTAGCCATTACTAGAAGGTTTTGATAGGTTTCTTCAGTTTTTGTTACATTAACTGTTAAGTAATGGTATTCATAGTTAATCGGGAGGTCGATTGATCCCGTTTTAAATATGAGGTATCCGTTTCTGGACTCGATCGGATTTATTTCAATATTTTGTCCTACTGTTGTAAGGACCATTAATGTCATGATGACGATGATTTTAATTATGTTGCCGTTGATATTTAACTTCTGATTCGATGGGCGGCCTGGAATTATCGTATTTGCTAATATTAATTTTCTTTTTATATTTATTTTTGTAATGTGTTATCTTTCTTCCCCTATTCTTTTCTTCGTAATGCTTTTCATCTATTTTGGTTATTTCACCCGTCTTTTTGAAAGGGTTAGTTATTTTGGACTTCACTAGAGGTGATTTTCTAAACGACTTTGGTTCAACTGGGTGATCTGATTCACCTTGTTCAGTTGAGTGTCGTACTCTGGACTTCCTGCGTATATGAATATATCTGCAGGTGTTCTGTTGGTAGTATTATGTCGGGTCTTGTGATTATATGTGTATATTATTAGTTCAAATTTAGTGTATTTGTTTTCGAGGTCATTCTCACTGGATATGATCCTCAATTTTTCGTTCACTGTTTTATGGAATCTTTCAACGTCTGATATTCCATTTTTACTGGATGTGATTAGGATCTTAACATCTTCCGAGATAAGCCATGCTTGCAATGCTGCGCACATAAAGGCTGAATCTTTGTCGGCTTTAATTTCTTGGGGTTTTTCCATTTCGTTAAAGACTTTTAGTATCGCCCTTTTGGTTTCTAACCAGTCACGACTGTTCACTTTTATTAGTGTAGCGAATTTTGAGTATATATCGATACATGATAAGAACTGTTGGTTACCTATCAGATAGAAGTCCATTACGTAACGTTCTCGGATGTTTAAGACTTCCGGTGTTACTTCAAATGACAACTTGGTGTTTCCATGCTCGGTCTTGGCAATATTACACGTTGTGCATTCGTTTATTATATTTTGTATCAATTTTTGGTGGTCCGGATAGTAGTGTTTTCCCTTAAACCAATTGATGGTTTTTGTTGAGCTATTGAGATTTTTCAATAGCGTAGAGCTAAATCGACAATTTGTACTTTGATTAATTCACAACACAGTTTGTTTGATTATGTTAGTTTCTTTATTTGCCATGCAAGGCGAGTGGGAATATTATGGGCAAGAGTTAGCAACAGGCGGACCCGTGGTGGACCGTGTTGAAGCGAGAACAATAATGGGTTTTTGCATAAAAGGTAATAACGATGTAGCAGGTCACTGTGCCAACCGACGATATGTTGTACGTTTGATGATGCTAGATTTCGAAGTGTCTCTGCTGCGCAGACGAGCTTCCCTCACAGCCTTCGTCGGCTGACGATTTTCGGGAAGGGGAAAATGACTCAAGAGCGCAGAGTCAGGTAGGTAATGTTGTGCATAAGAGCTTAGATCTGCTCTCTTTGCGCTGCCATGGGCCGGCGCTTAGCCGAACATTCTCCCCCCGTTGAAGAGCACGGGTCTTCGACATCCTTCTTTGGCAGCATACACTGCTTTGCGATAGCCCTCGTGGTACTCCCAGTAGCCGGTTTGAGCTCAGCTACCCTGGAAACGCCATCTCTGCCGGCGATCAGTTTCGTCACCCTTCCCAGCGGCCACTTAAGTGGAGGCAAGTTCTCGTTCTTTACGAGGACCACGTCGCCGACGCTGAGGTTAGGCTGCTCAGTCCTCCATTTTGCCCTCTCCTGCAGAAGCGTGAGGTACTCCTCTCGCCAGCGGGACCAGAAAGTCTGCTGCAGGAAGTTGACCTGCTGCCAGCGATCAAGACGATTGAAGTTGAGTCCGGTCACATCTGGTTCTGCGAAGGTACGGATTGGAGCAGTACCTAAGAAATGCGTAGGTGTTAGCATGTCTAAATCGTCAGGATGCTCTGAAATGGGAAGCAATGGCCTCGAGTTTATTTTGGCAGTGATATGGCACACAAGCGTTCTCAGGTCATCAAAGCACAGCAAGGAGCTGGAAGCGGAACGGTAGAAATGATGTTTGGCTGTTTTAACCGCAGCCTCCCAGAGTCCGCCAAAGTGGGGAGAGCGAGGGGGAATAAACCGCCAGTCAATATGATCCGCAACGCAAAACTCCTGAACTTCCTTCATATGTCTTTCTGCCAGGAACAGCTTCTTCAACTCTGCCAACTCGTTCTTTGCTCCCACAAAGTTGGTTGCGTTATCGGACCAAATTTCCCTGGGCCGACCGCGAGTTAAAATGAATCGCTTTAGAGCGCTTATGAACGCTGGCGTCGATAGATCCTGCACAAGCTCCAAGTGAACGGCCTTGGTGGCAAAGCATATGAAGAGGCATATGTAGCATTTGATGGGTGGTCTGGTCCGCACCTCACTCTTATAAAAGAACGGACCACAAAAATCCACACCGGTGACTGCAAAAACGTACGACGCATTCACACGATCCTTCGGCAAGTCGGCCATAATATGCTGCAGCAGGCGCGGCTTGGCCTTAAAACATCTGGTGCAGCGATTTACGACGCTGGCCACTGTCTTGCGCCCTCCAATCGGCCAATACTCATGCCGAATAAGTGCGAGCAATGACCGAGGCCCAGCGTGCAAATTCTGCTCATGGACATGCACAATTACAGCAGATGTGACGGGATGACGCCTTGGAAGAATGACTGGGTGCCGTGCGTTGAAATCAAGTGATGAATTTTCCAACCGCCCACCGACGCGTAACAAGCCATGGTCATCCAGGAACGGCGCGAGTGACGAGATAGAGCTAGACGACTGCACCTGCTGTTCGTCACGCAGAGTCTTGTAGTCAGGCCACAAATGCACTCTCTGAATCGAACGAAGAAGTATTCGCGTACCACCAACGATGTCAGCTACTGTTAATCCGGACGACCTTTTGCGCTGCAGAAACTTGAATACGTATCCAAATGTGCGCTGGATCTTTCCGAAGGAATTGGAGAACTTTCGGCCGTCAGATAAGTCTACGAATGGACAAACTGCAATCAGGACTCTCTTGCGCAACTGCAGTGTTGGCGCGGATTGAATAGACGCTGCTGGCCACAGAGGTTGCTCATGTTGAAGAAAGGGTGGCCCGTGGGCCCAAAGATGCGATTCCAGAAGCTCTGACGGCGAAGCGCCTCTGGACAATATGTCAGCAGGGTTCTGGGCGGTGGGCACTTAGCGCCACTCCATCTGAGCAGTCCGCTCCTGAATGGCTGAGACCCGATTTGCAACGAATACGTTAAAGCTTGATGAGTCATGGCGCACCCAAGACAAGGCAGTTGTGGAGTCCGACCAGCAATAGAAGCTTCCAGTGAACAATTTAAGTTGCTGTATCTCACTGATCAATTGAGAAAGCAAGTCAGCGCCACATAACTCCAACTTGGGCACCGTCAATACCTTAAGAGGGGCGACACGAGACTTCGCACACAGAAGTTGCACGTGCGCGCGATTATTTGTCCTTGACACAACGTAAATACATGCTCCATAGA
Organism: Drosophila obscura; assembly: GCF_018151105.1. NCBI lineage: Eukaryota > Metazoa > Arthropoda > Insecta > Diptera > Drosophilidae > Drosophila > Drosophila obscura. The sequence continues at coordinate 2,740,965 of NW_024542880.1, read as the reverse complement.
CGTCTAGGCTGGCGTCACAAAACCCGTGAACTTTCACTGTTGAATTGGGGAGAACTGACAGACGAGGAAATCTAAACAGCTGAGGGGTGGACAAACTCTCGCAGAAAATGGTCCACGCTGATGCAAGAGACTCTGGCAAACTCTCATCCCATTGGAGCTGCTCCTTCCATACCAACTGAAGGAAAATCTTTGCCTTTGCGATGACAGGCCCAATCAGTCCTAAAGGATCATAAAAACGAGCAATCGTTGACAACATTGAAAGCTTCGTCGGCTTTGATGGCAGCTGCGTGGGTACTACCGAAAAGAGAAAATTATCAGATGAAGGCTCCCAAACCAATCCAAGAGCCTTTTTGAAGTCGGTGCCATCGTCGAACCTTAGCAGCGTTTCCTTATCCTTGTCAGGAATTCCCTCAAGTACGCCAGGGACGTTGGAGCACCATTTCCGAATTGGGAACCTTCCCCGAGCCAATAACTGGGATGTCTGCCTCATCTTTTCGCGCACTTCCTCTACAGATCCTCCTCCAGTCATCAAATCGTCGACATAGAAATTGGAGGTCAACACTTCCGAGCCAATGGGAAATGCAGTCCTCTCTTCTTCTGCCAATTGGAGCATGGAACGAATTGCAAGATAGGAAGCCAGTTTGGTTCTATATGTTACCGTGTCCAGCTTGAACGCCTTCACATCCTCGTGAGGGGATCCCTCCATAAGATGCACTGCAGGTAATTGTCCGGCTCAGATACACACCTGTACATCTTGCAAATGTCACCAGTCAGCGCAATGAGGAACGTACGGAACCGAAGCAGCGTATATAGCAGCTTTGGCTGGATAGTAGGCCCCGCCATTAGGACCACGTTTAACGAAAAACCCGTTGATGTTGTGGCAGATCCATCGTACACGACCCGCAATTTGGTGGTCGTGCTGTCCTCCTTAAACACGCAATGATGCGGTAGAAAATAGCGACAACGACTGAGCAGTTCTGATTCCACCAACGACATATGATTAAGCTCTTGGTACTCCCTAATGAAAGATGCGTACTGAGCCTTCAGCTGCGGACGACGCTCAAGATTCCGCTCCAAGTTGAGGAACCGCCGATATGCTTGCGTGTATGAGTCGCCCAAGATCTCCAAACTTTTCTTGATGGGCAGCTTCACGGCAAACTCTCCAGATGACAGGCACGAGAAATTTGCTTTGAAGTGATCTTCACAATCGACATCCTCCTGCTTGACCATCACCGAATCTTCAGTGGAACTTTCTACCTCCCAGAAATGCCTCAGTAACAGTTCCACTTGATCAAGAGACTCCTGCCTGGCGTCGGATGAGGCCTGAGCCCCAAGTAAAGCTGTCCTACGCGTTTGCTGACCACCTCCTGAAACCACCCATCCAAGGCGAGTCTTCTGAAGCGATGGCAAGCCAACATCCAATTTGATTTGGCCAATGCACAGCAGCTCGAAGAATAGGCTAGCCCCAATGAGCAGGTCAATACGCTGTGGCCTGAAGAACTGCGGATCTGCCAATGGTAAATTCGGCGGAATTTTCCAACCAGAAACGTCAACTGAAAAGCTGGGCTGCTGCTCGGTGATTGTGGGAGCTACCAACGCGACGAAACTGGTACTGTAGTCAGAGGCTTGGGACTGCAAGTTGAGTCCCACAGTATAGCCCTCCAATACAAAACTGGAATCCCCAAGACCCGATACTGCGGCCGACGACATGGTCCTTTTCAGTCTAAGTTGTTGGGCGAGGCTGGAGGTTATAAGGTGCATTTGTGATCCGGAGTCCAAGAGTGCCCGACATGGTACGAGCGATCCAGCACGATCCCTCAGCAGAAGAACTGCAGTGGCTAAGAGCACAACATCCCTGCAAGAGTTCTGTGCAACCAGAGAGGCAGCTGAGGACTGTGGCTGCGCTTCAGGGTGCGGGAATGTAGAGACAACGGGTTCCGTGGGCGAGGGTCTGGCGTTTAAATGCAATGACGTGTGATGTTTGCTACCACAGTGACGACAAGTTGATGACCTGCAAGTGCGCAATTGATGGCCAGCCTTCAGGCAATTCAGGCAAAGACCAAGCTTTTTCACTTCAATTAGGCGAAGGGACGGCGAAAGATTCCCAAACAGCGCGCATGTATATATGCCATGGCCAGCAGTATTGCAAAATAGACACTCAAGAGAAACAGACTCAGTGGCTACAAATGAACTTCTAGCGTTGTTCAGTACTTTTTTAATCTTTCCCACCTGAATGCCAGGCGTATACATTGCCATAGCGTGCTCCCGATTCTCCAACTTCTGACATCTTTGCTCCAGAAAAGCGGTGAATTGTTGGCTTGTGGGTATGCTGTCCAGCGATGACGTTTCCTCCCACTTGGCTTGCGTAGCGCTGTCCACCTTCTGCAGCAGGCTGTGTATCAAGATACAGTCTGCAATCTGCTCCGTTGTTCCCATACTCTGCAAAGCCCGAATATTAGCATTCACAGTGTCCGACAAAGACCGAAGTTGCGACACAGACGAAGCCTCTACGCGCGGAACACCCAGAATGTCCGTGACATGCGCCTGAAAAATAAAACGTTTGTTATTAAAACGCTTATCAAGGAGGTTTAGCGCGATGGGATAGCTGGCGTGCGTGAACTCTAGAGACGAAATAGTGTCTAGTGCTGGTCCTTTCAGGCAGGAACGCAGGTGCTGCAGCTTCTCCACATTTGACAAATCGGTATCCTTGTCTATTATGGAGGAAAACATGCTCCAAAACGAGGAATACTGAGCGTAGCCACCACTGAACTCAGGAAGCTTCAACTCCGGCAGGCGTGGCCGACTTTGCACTACGACCGTAGTTGGGGCCTCTCCTACATGGTCCGTCCGCATTGTTGAGCATGGTAGCATTGTGGACTGCCGCTTGTTTAACTCCCGTTTCATGCGAATCTCCAGCATGACCACGCACTCGTCAAACTCCTCCCTCAAGGGACTACCGATCTCATCGAGATCAATCCTCTCCAGGGCATTATGGTGCTCGTTGAATGAAACTACAAGCTCCGCTAGCAATTTCAGCCTCACGTTCAGCTCCTCCTCACTGAGCTCGCCAATTCTCTCCTTGCCAACGGCCGTTTCGATTCTCCGTGCTGCCTCTACCATGGATTGCACCTTGCGCTTGTAGAATGCAGCTTCCGAATCGACGAACAATGGTGAGGGGGGCAAGAGTGAGGGGGTGCTATTAGAAGCCATTGGGTAGGTTTACGACGCACTGGGTTACAGTTTCTGAAGCACGGAGAGGTTAATAACCGGTGAATAACCTCGAACAGTTTGATAGGAACTGTACACTCGATCGCAGCGCTCAAACACACGGGCTCACAGTTCTACAGGCCAGCAGCGAAAGGTCACAGTTTTAAAAGAACTGAGTAGGTGCAGCTGACAACAACAATGGCATGCACACTTAGAGCACCGAAAACCGAAACGAAACAACCGCAAGACAAACCGCAAAGCAGATGACGCGAGAACCGTTTATGTTGCTTGTGCACAAACGCCGAATCGAAAAACCGTGGTACAAAGCGAATTAAACAACCGACAAGTGTTATTTGCGAGGCATATATATGTGTATATATATAAATATATATCGATTAGATCACGTCGGGGTCACCAAAATGTTGAGCTATTGAGATTTTTCAATAGCGTACAGTTAAATCGACAATTTGTACTTTGATTAATTCACAACACAGTTTGTTTGATTATGTTAGTTTCTTTATTTGCCATGCAAGGCGAGTGGGAATATTATGGGCAAGAGTTAGCAACAGGCGGACCCGTGGTGGACCGTGTTGAAGCGAGAACAATAATGGGTTTTTGCATAAAAGGTAATAACGATGTAGCAGGTCACTGTGCCAACCGACGATATGTTGTACGTTTGATGATGCTAGATTTCGAAGTGTCTCTGCTGCGCAGACGAGCCTCCCTCACAGCCTTCGTCGGCTGACGATTTTCGGGAAGGGGAAAATGACTCAAGAGCGCAGAGTCAGGTAGGTAGTGTTGTGCATAAGAGCTTAGCTCTGCTCTCTTTGCGCTGCCATGGGCCGGCGCTTAGCCGAACAGTTTTCTCTATTACAGGGTGAAGTAATTCTTTGCGGTTTTTCATTATCAATTCTTTGAATTCTGCGTAATTGGGTATGTCTATGAGTTCTCTCTTTGCGCTGCCATGGGCCGGCGCTTAGCCGAACAGTTTTCTCTATTACAGGGTGAAGTAATTCTTTGCGGTTTTTCATTATCAATTCTTTGAATTCTGCGTAATTGGGTATGTCTATGAGTTTTGAACTTGATTTCATAACTTTTGTGAAATTGTTTGGACTGATAATTTCTAAATACGCTTGTTGGAAAATTGGGAAATCAGTTTCGTTGTGGAAATATAATGCACTCTTTTTGGTACATAGATAGTTCTTTAGCCAAGGTGTTGGTCATTTCCTTGTATGTGATTTTGATAATCAATTTATGGAAATAGTGTTGTGTAGTTACTTTATCTTCATCTCCCTTGATCAACTCAATCTGACGATTGAAATAGTTGATTGGTCGTTCTGTAATGGGGATATGATTGAGATTGTCTTCTTGCGCACTGTGTATTGTGGCGCCTGCACTGTCAGAGACTTCTCCGAGTAGATTTTCATTAACTTTAACTCGGGAAAGGGCGTCAGCTACATGGTTTTCTTTGCCAGGTAGATATTTGATTTTGAAGTCGAATTCGTTTAATTTGATCTTCCACCTTTGTAGTTTCATGTTTGGTTCTTTGAGGTTGTTTAACCATACTAAGGGCTTATGGTCGCTAAGTATTTCGAATGTTCTTCCGAACAAGTATGATCGGAAATACTTAGTGGACCAAACAATTGCTAACAGTTCTTTCTCGATAGCGGAATAATTGATCTCATGTTCGTTCAGCGTTCGGCTGGCGTAGCAGATCGGTTTATGGTCTTGCGATAAGACTGCACCGATAGCCATGTTACTAGCGTCGGTAGTAACAGAAATATTTTGTTAAAGTCTGGATACACGAGAATTGGGTCTGAGGTGATGTGTACTTTTAGTCTCTCAAATGCCTCGACATATTTCTCTTCTTTAGGATCTATTGTTGCTCGTTTTTTTCATTTGAGCGTCATAGGCTTGGCTATGTTAGCGAAATTAGGAATGAACTTCCTGTAGAATCCGCATAGTCCTAAGAATGACTTGATTTGTTTCGTGGTTTGGGGGATGGGAAACCCTGTGATGGCTATGATCTTGTTAGGATTTGGCACTATTCCTTCGGGTGTAACTATATGACCTAGGAACTCAGTTTCTTTCTTCAGAAACTCACACTTATCCATTTGTAGCTTGAGGTTTGCGTCTCTCAGCTTGTCAAAGACTTTTCTTAGAGACAGAAGGTGTTCATCCAATGAAGTGGAGAAAATTATTATGTCGTCTAAGTACACCAAACAGTCTGTGAAAATTAAGTCTTCCAAAAGATCGTTCATGCATCTTTGGAATGTGGCAGGGGCGTTGGTTAGCCCAAATGGCATTCGAGTATACTCGTAATGACCATGTTTGGTAGAGAAAGCGGTTTTCGCGATCGAGTTAGGTACCATTGGGATTTGATGGAAACCATTTGCCAAATCGATTGTGGTGAAGTATTGGCATTTTCCTAATTTGTCTAGGATTTCATCCATTCTGGGAGTTGGAAACTTATCCTTTATGGTTATCTCGTTGAGACCTCTATAGTCTACAACTAACCTGTACTTCTGTTTTCCGGAAGCATCTATCTTCTTCGGAATCATTGAAATGGAGGAGCAGTAAGGCGATTTCGATTTACGAATTATTCCTTGCTCAATCATTTCTTTGATTTGCTTATTGACTTCTTCGTCATGTATTTGGGCATACTTGTATGGCTTTCGGTATACCGGATCTTCGTGTTGTGTTTGAATCGGATGTTTGACAGTACTTGTGAAGGTCAAATTGTCACCATCTCTGTACTGCACATCGCTGAATTTATACAACACCTTCTTCAATTTTTCTTTCTCTTCATCGTTCAGATGCTCAAGCCTTAGCTCGTGACATTCCCTTAGTTCATTATCGATAGCGGAAGTGAAGTATTGATCCCCTTCTGAGGATGAGTTAAGGCACTTCTGTGCGATAATATCTTCTTCCGAAGATGTATCTTTGCACTTATGTGCGGTCTTAACCTCTTCAATTGCTTCTCCACTAATAATGATTGGGAATGTTCTTTCTCCTAACCTTACAGTATTGTCACTGTAATTAATTATGGCTTTGCTAGCCATCAGATATTCTCTTCCTAGAAGGATATCGTAGTTGTCCGAGAAGTTATACAGGTAGAACTTCTGCTCACTGGGACAGACTTTGTTGGGGGGCCTAACTATACTTTTGGTTAGCTTAACTGGTCCGTTGATGGTATGGACCTTGAGGTTTTCTATATTTATGGGGGCATTCGGAATGTTTTCTTTTATGATGTTTATTGATGATCCCAAATCCACGATACCTCTAAGTATTTTCTAAGTATTATAGGATCCCCCTCGGTTTCTTCCGAGGCTGTTTGATGAAAATTTACATCCATTTTCATCTGGTCGCTTTGACTTTCCCTAATCCTTTTGGTAGGTTGATTGGGCCTGCTGCCACTAGCTTGGTTCTGATTCATTTGATAATTAGCTGGATTCTGTGCTTGACCTTGATTCAAGGAGTTACGAAACTCCTGTTGCAATCCAGGATTGCTATTATTGTGTCTAGATGTACCTGAACCAAATGGATTCTGAGCCTGTTGTGTATTATTACTTAAGTTTGGGTAATAATTCCCATTATTCTTCTGAGCGGACTGCTGAGGTTTATGCTGATCTTTATTGGTATTCTTATTTTCTATCTTAGCTTCGTATAAGCCTTCTTCTTGAGCGGCTTTTTTAAGTTTATACAGTGTTGTTATGTCTTTTCGGACTAAGGTCATAAATGTCCTATCGGGGAGTTTACGCGATATTACATCTTTAATTGTATTATTTAATGCGTTGTGATAGATCAGGGTGTTGGCTGCACTGTTTTCTAATGCTAGCTTATTGGTAACTACAAGGGCTTTAATTTCTAGATCTTCTACAAACTTACGAAGACTCCCATTGAATTTTGTGAAATAGATTTGTCGCAGAAGTTCTTCGTAGGGTGTGTGGTCCTTGAATTCGTCTATCAGAGCATTCTTCAGTTCAATCCAGGTGTTGGGTTGCACCATTTGTGAGAGTCGTTGTGCTTCTTCGGTCAGCTGCACCTCAACTGCTCGAAACAGTATTCGTGACTGTCTGGCGTCTTGCGTCGGGTACAATTCTTGTATGTACTCAACGCGTTATATGAAGGAGCTCAGCTTTCCAGCTGATCCGTCATAGGCTGGCACATGTCGCATTGACAGTAGTGCTTGATTTAGGTGAATTTCACTAAGGGTTGCAGGTGGTAATGCCATTTTGATTGTAATTTGATTTTAGTTCACTTCACGTGTTTCACTCAATGGATTATTTACTTGTTGATTTAATTAAATCGTTGCTGTTGGTGATTTATATAATCGTTGCGATTTTAGGTTACACAATTATTGTTTTGTTTATCGTTTGTGTTTGGCCTAGTGCTGCGTTGCACCTAGGTTCTTTGGCGGATTCACTTTGTCTAACTCGCTTCGCTAATCACCAGCAATCTAGTCGTTTAGATTGCTTCTAATAGATTAGTACCGGAACAATAACGTTAGTGTTTGTAAATCCTACCGGCTGCGCCAATAAGAATTCCCGAGTTCACAAGTAGGTTTTTAAAAAGATATTTTATTTAACCGAACTTATAAAATAGAACATAGGATATGATAATGAATTCCCCAACTCAATGTTAGAAAGTCTCAAATGGAGCTGTCTTCTTGTTCTCGAGTTATTGATCTCGAGACCTCTGTTGGGAAGCTTAAAGCTTATCTCCTTAAGCTTTTGGGCTTCGGCTGATATTTCGTCTTCGTGATTGAGTGATGATGGCTTCGGCTGAGAGAGGCGAAGCTTCGGTTGTGAGAGGCGTTGCTTTGGTGAGAGCGGCTGATAAGCGATGCGTTGGTCTATGTGTGGGAGGCTTGGGAGATGCGTCGGCTTGGATGAAACAGGCAGCCGCAGCTGGTGATTGGTGTCAGCTTTCATCTTGAGAACTCACTTGTTTACAAGAGTTCTCCCTTCTATTGGAGTGTGGGACTGATTCTGAATTAGTCATAGTGTGGAGTGTGGGAACGAGCTGATAACGTATTGGTCAGCGACGTTCTATTGCATTCCAGAGTTTTGGGTTGCATGGGACTTCCTGTTGATTTCGGTATGGACGAATCATGCGTTGTTTATTCAGGTGTTGGGGTATCTTCTTATATGTTTATCTTATTTCATATAGATGCGAATACATGGGTGTAAGGGTGAGTGCTGGGCATATGCATAGCGTGTATGGGTGTGGGTGTGGTTATGAATATGTCAAGTGCTTAACGTATACTTAATGCGTATGTAGGTGTAGGGCATTATGGATATGTTACTATATACATGTATAGAAATATGTGCTATTGTTTGTTTAAAGTTACCGTTCTAAGGTAAAACATAAACTAATAAACTCGAGACATTAAATATCTAACAATATTATCTATTTTATATGGAATACAATTTAAATTTCTGTTGAGTTTCGGGTTAAGTTCCACACTGAAGTTTCTTAAATTTATTTGTTTATTTGAAAATTGTTTTTTTCACATATCTTAATGTTACAAATTTACTGCTACATAAATATGTAATAAAAGTTATCTTTATCATTGTTTTTGTATACATTTTATCTCGCCTCTGGCACATAACCTAGTGGGGTTTTTGACTTCATATCTATGTGTGTATGTGTATGCGTTTGAGGGCCAAAAAAAAATATTTTCTCTTTTTGGACGCAGACTAGATATTTAAGACAATACTAAAAGGTTATTTTGAATGTAAGTGAATTACAAATGAATCTGTAATTGGGACATAGGTTAGGTTAGGTAGAGGCTGCTTTCGGGATCGCCAAGAACTCCACACACTTAGGCCGGTCGTTCGGCCATGTTTGCCGAGTTTTGCGATATAGTGGCACTAATTGCTACACATTGTCTGTGAGTCGCTTGTATTGCTCTTTTAAAATATGCTTAAAGCTGGGCATTGTCATACGAATATCCTCTTTGTCTTGGAGAAGGCTGTCGATGTAAATGCAGTAAATGCATGCAGTTAAAAGTTTCCCTGATTTGGCTATGACTTCCGCCTGGAAGACACTGGAGTGCTCTGGAAGCCTGGAGGAGTGCCTTATATTATCTGTTCGGAGTAGATTCCTTCTCCGACATTGTCTATCTTCGAACCATCAGTGAAGATTTGTATGGGCCCATCTGGGCCAGATGGGTCCCTCGAGTCAGCTGTTTGCCTTGGAAATTAGTAGTCTGTTTTTGTAGAAACGATATTGTTAAACCCGTTACTTGGAGAGTTTAATGATATTAAGCCGTGCTCCAGCAATCGCAAATCGCAAAAAATTACAATTTGACAGTCAAATCTAAAAAAAAACGCAAGATTTTTACGATTTGAAACCGGTTGCAATAGCACTTAAATATAAACTTTTATGAGCGTGAAAAAAATATAAAAAAACTTTGCTGATGGTTTAATTTTATATCTATATATAATTGAAAACATATTTTCGTATATCCTAATATCTATACCAGGGGTGCCCAAAATCACTCACCAATACTACCAAACAAAAACACAAATCCGAATAAGGGAATAGTGCAAACTCGAAGAAAAGACAACAACAAGCAACATCAAAATTATAGCAAAAGTCGGGTTGCCACCAAGCAGAAAAGAGACAAACCCGGTTTTTGCTGGAAGGATCGCATACACACAAAGTTTGCATGTGTTGGCCTTTAAAGGAAAAAAAAAAAAAAAAAAAAAAAAAAAAAAAAAAAAAAAAAAAAAAAAGGTGGGTTGGGGGGGCCTTTTTTTTTTTTTAATTAAAAAAAAAAAAAAAAAAAAAATGGATTTGTTTTTTTTAAAAAAAAAAAAAAAAGGGGGATTTTTTTTAAAAAAAAATTTTTTTTTTTTTAAAAAAAAGTTTTTTAAAAAAAAAAAAAAAAAAAAAAAAACCCCAAATTGCTTGTCTATTTCATTTTTTTTTGTGCATAAATATTTTGGTTTTACCTTGGGGTATTTGTTCCTCGTTATAAGAAAGAGGGGGGGGGGGGGGGGTGAGAAAAAAATATTTTTTTTGGGAAAAGAAAAAAAAAAAAAAAAAAAAAAAAAAACCGCGGAACCAAAAAAAAAAAAAAAAAAAAAAGAAAAAGGAAAAGGGAGTATTTTTTTGGGGGGGGGGGGGGGGGGGGGGGGGGGGGGGGGGGGGGGGGTGGGGGGGTGCCCCCCGGGGGGGGGGGGGGGTTTTTTAAAAAAAAAAAAAAAAATTTTTGGGGGGGGGGTCGGTTCCCCCGGGCCTGGCCTGGGCCCCCCTTTTTTGGGAAGAAGTGTACAACAGCAGCAGATGGCGACGCCTCTCCGTGCCGACCACCGTGAAGACAAAATGTTTTGAAAACAATATTTGTTTTATATTTATGAAAATTAATGAAAATAATAAATTATAATATCCATATAATTGTCATTCATATAATACTGCATTAATTAGATTCTATTTGTCTTCATTATATAAATATTTCATTTGGTTTTTCTGTTCTCATATTGCAATGTTTGCTTCGTGTTTGCTGGCAAAATATATGAAATTGATATAACTTTTGAGGTGGGTAGAAACATACCAGCAGTACAAGCAAATACTTCGGATACTTTTTTAGTATATACCGACCTTTTTTTGTTGATCTGAGCACTGCCTTCCGTACCGAGCCTAGAAAACAGTTTTTTCCGGAAAAAATTTGTATCGGCTTCATACGAATATCAACCCTGATTCTGTTCGCGAGGTGTTTTTTTTTTGGATCTGAGTACTAGGCTTAAACAACAACAAAGTGCAAATTCCCATTTGACAGATAAAATATCCTCATCAATATCAGCCAGGGGTAAAATGTCGTCTGTTCTTAATTCACCCATACCTTTTTTTGTTTTGCTAAAATATTTTGCGATTGCCAAAAGTCGATGTAGCCATATCTGTCGGTCCGTCTCTTCTTCTTGTTTGTCTCGTAGTTTTCCCGGACTATAAGAGCTGGAGCAACAAAATTTTGTTTTAAGACTCATTTGAAATCTCCCGGCCCCTTCCGCCCCACAAAGGACGAACATCTGTGGCATTCACAATTTTGAAGATAGTTTTACTGGGGGCAATATTTTATGTTATAGCAGCGCAGATGACGTTGCGCTCATGTTTTGTGAGTATGCATCTCTTTCGTAGTTGCTTTGGGCGTTACAGCGAACGACGAACTTCAACGATTCGCTCGTACAGCTATTATACGGCGCTCTTGTAGGGAAGCAAAGCGCAATTAAGATTAGCATATAATTAATACATAAGTTCAAGAACTACATCGGCGGCAATGAACAGCAAGACGACAAGGAAGTCTGCGAGCAACATTCCATGAAAGCAGAACGCAGAAGCGGGACTTCCTGTGCCAGATAAGGTAATCTCAATTCTAACCTTAAAAAATAAATCATCACAATCATTCAAAACCGCGTGTTAAACCTTTCTCTGGGACCAACGAATCCGCCAAGTACAGGATACTGTGTACTAGCACTCTGCTTGCCGCACAATTTCTCCAGCAGATTGGAGCTCCGTCAAGGCGCAGCCGTATCCGAAACCCGGGACTGCTATTCTCGAGACTGGCTGAAAACAACCATTGGTCTTCGTTGGACATTCGGAATTTCACGCCAATCATCGTAAGCTGAAACGGTCTGATGGTGAAGCCTAATTATTTGGAGACGGACATGTTGACATACCTTGACTGAGTGGACGATCCTATGGATGAAGTCCCCGCATATTAGCAATTAATTGATGAGCATCACTAAGTGACGGCCCACCTCCAGGTCAGTCAGGGCTACGTGAGGGCTTCTGGTACGACGTTGTTAAAGGCTCCCTCGATATCGAGAAAAGTTATTAAGGAGTAGTCTTTTAGATGCAGTGATTTCTCTACCACCGAGATTACTTCATGGAGTACCATTTCTGTAGTTTTGCCGGAATACCTGGTCTGGACCTGGCGAATTGAAGAATTAAAAGCTAGACAGAATTAAAAGCTGTCTATTGCCCAGCTAATTTTCCGTTTTGTGAGGACGTGAGGAACTATTCGTTGTGGTATTTATTTGCGACTAAATATGAAGAGCAAAAAGATGTTCGTCAAGGGCAGACGGAATACAAATCGAAAAGGGAGACGAGAGAACGCCGCTTCATTGCGACTCATACATACATATTTACTTATGCTGGATAATGCATAACAGAAAGGAAAATAGGGAAGACAAAGTGCGTTGTTTAAGTTTACATATTGTAATGTCCTATCTCAGGCTGAGGTATGCATCAGTCTATCCAGGGTCCTGAATTACAAGTTATTTATAATTCACGAGGACTTTATCGGGAAAACCAGGAACTTTGCCAGCAACTGAAATAGAAATCACAACACTTTTTGGTTTTTTTAATTTTAATGGATTTCTTTATTCTTCCGTATTATTATTCTACCCGGTTATGTTATGTTTCATTGTTTGACGACGCGTATGGTGGTTTGACTGCCCTCTACGATGGCTGGTGGACTGCCTCCGACGATGGCTGGTGGACTGCCTTTTTCTTCATGCAAGGCAGTGCCTTTTATAGATCGGCCGGCCTTCGATTTTCCCATGAATGTCTTACAGATATCTTATTTCTACTCCAGAATGTGGGAAGTGTTCTTACATAAATATATATTGCTGAATTATAGTCTGCGCGTGCAGACGGGCTGATCGGTAACAGAAGGTTACCTAATCATTAGCCCTGCAGTCAGTGTCCAATATTCCCGGTAAGGAAAGTCGGAGACTGCTGACTGGCTCGCGCATGTGGGGGGTTTGCCCGGTAATCGAGGGTTACCGAAGCAATCGCCTCCCAACAAGTGTCCAATGTCCCAGGTAAGGTGATCGGTGTGCACCGGTACCGTGGGAAAGGAATTTCGTTGGCACTTCGGGAATATATATTGTTAGGAATATTTATTTATTTAATATTATTTTAGGTACTTATTGCGTAAGCCCCTTGTGCTGGTCTCCTGTCTTTTGGCGTGTGCTGAGTTTGCATTTTTGCTGGGTGTTGATCGCTTCACCTGGGAGTAGCGTTGGCTGCGTCGTCTGCTTGTGACGAACCATGGGATCCATGGTTCGTTACACCCCCCCCTTTCTTCCGGGTGGGTGATGGAGAGATTTGTGGCGTCGCTTGGCGGGTGCTGAGGTTCGCCTTTTTCCGGGTTATCCTGTCCTTTGACTTGTGCCGAGTCTCCGGATTCGTCGCTGTTAATCTCGTCACTTTAGCGTGGCGTCGGTAACGTTATATTTTCTACTGCTGCTGTGATCGTGGCCTTTCTGCTGTTCTGGGTGCTTTGTAGTTGGTGTCTGCTTGGTGGGTCGATTATCCCATATGACGATGGTTTTCTCGGCGGTTTTCTTTGATCGTTATTTGTCCAGGCATTCTCGAATCTGCGGTGCTATGTCGGGTGGCCAAGGATCCGTCGGTAGTTCTGGGTCATCTTCGGTGGGTTCGGTGGCTCCGGGGTCAAAGGTTTGATTCGGGTTTTTCGGAAGGATGGCTTTGTCAACTGTGCTTGACGGATCGATGCTCCGGTGGTAATCGCTTCTGTGGGCGATGATCGGGGAGGCGTTGGACGTGGGTAGAGTAGTTTTGTAGCTCTGGCGGAACACTTGGGTGGTATTGTCTCCAGACTGGTGCATGAACTGGCTGGTCTCGACGATGTCTCTTTTGTTGGACCAATGGCTTGTTTGGGCGACGGATGCTTGGGTCTGCGGGGCCAAGTCCGGCGGCCACGGCTCCGGGACTGGTTCGGGCTCATGTTCGGTTGCATCGGCGGCTTCGGAGTCAAATGGCTGGCTGGGGTCTTCGGGTAAGAGGGTTGTGCCGAAGGCGCTGGGCGTTTCATTCCTCCGTTGGTAGTCGCTTATGTGGGTGACGATGGGTGTGGTGTCGACCATGGGTATGATGTTTTGGTATGCCGGGTGTAGTACTCGTGTTATACTACAGCCAGACTGGTACGTGAACAGGTGAGTCGCGATGACGCCTCTGGTATCGCAGCAGCGACTTGTGTGGGCGACGAAGATCTCGGATATTGCTCTAGGCATGGCTCGTTGCATGGCGCTAAGAATCATGTCGGTACGCGGAAGGTACTCCAGTGTGTTGGCGAGGATCGGGGTGGCGTCGGCCGTGGGTACGACAGGGCGGCGGTCGGTGCATCGTGGGGGTATCGTCCTGGTTTCCGGACCCGCGTTGAGGGGCTCTGTGGATATCAGTTCAATTATGGGCCCCGCCCAGCGTGGGGTTAGCGTGGCTGTTTCCCGTGTTGCTGGGCTGTCTGATGGTGGTTGCCATTGTCCTTTTTCGATGCTGATGGTCGGTTTTGAGGGTGTCCGTGCGTTCAATTCTTCCGTTGTGGATTCCGTGCGTGCTTGCTCTGTTGCTTGTCTTGGACCTGGGCTTCCTGTGTCGAGCGCCGGGTTCAAGTGTGTTTGTCTCGTGTGTGAGATCCTCGTGGTTTGTTTGGGGTGTGTGTCCCCTGTGGTTGGCCTAGGACGCGGTTGCTCCGTAGTGACCGTGGGACTCGTTTTCCCGATTGCTTGGTTGTGGTTGGCTTGTGTTGGCCTCGGATTCGTGTTCTCCGTTGTGGGCCGGCGTTTCGTATTCGTTGCGATTGGTTTGGGTGTCAAGTGCTGCGTTGCGTTATTGGGTGCCGTGTGCGTTGTGGTAGGTCGTGGACGTAGGTTCGTTGCGATTTGTTGGGGTTTCTGGTATCGGGGTTCGGCGTCTTGTACGTGGATGGTAGTAAGCACGGGTTCAGTGGGCATGGGGTGACAGTCTCGTAGCTGTAGTAGCGTGGAGCCGCATTGGATCGTCGTTTCGGTGGCACCTAGGAAGTCCATGCCGACAATGACTTGTCCCAACATGTTTGGCAGGACCAGGAGCGGGATTTGAACCTCTCGTTGATCCAGCTTGATGTGCGCCAGTAGAACTTGTGAGATCTCACTGACCGAGCCATCGGCCAGGCGTATGCGAACGCATGCATCTTGCAGGTTGGTGTTGTTGTCTAGTTGTCGGGCGAGGTTTGCGCTGATGAAGCTTCTGGATGCCCCGGTGTCGATTGTGGCTTCCGTTGCGTATCCTCCTATGCTTACCATCGCCACTATCCGGCCGTTGCTTACGTGTAGAGAGTTATTTAGTCGCGGGTTGGAGGAGGCGTCGTTCCCGGCTGATCCCGTGTCAGTTGGGGACGCATGTCGTTTCCCGACGTATTCTGGCGGCAGCAATCGACGGTCCGTGTGCCGCGTTTGCCACATTCCCAGCAGAATAGGATCGAGGGACTATGGCAGTCGTATGCCGCATGCCCGGCTTCACCATACCGCCGACAGGCTGCGCGTGGGTTGATGATGGGGGTCGTGATCACGCGAGGTGCTCTATCGGGATTCGTCGTACTGTTTGGTTGAGCTGGCGGTCTCCCTGGTGTGTCTGTCGACTCCCAATGTGGTCTCCGAAATGGCGTCCGCTGCGAGTCACTGTTCCTCTGCTTTGTAGCTGGCCTTGGGTATCTTGGCGTGTTCCGCTGGGGTGCGAAAGTGGTCGGAATGGTCACTCCGTGGCCAACAGTGTGAGCTGTGCTTTGTAGTTCGTGTCGGCGCACGTACATCTGATATGCTGGCAGCGCGTTGTCGTAGATCCTGTTCAGTTCCTTGGCTGCGTCGTACCTGGCGTGGTGCATGAGTAGACGGATCTCGATGAGGAAATCTTTGAACATTTCCCCCGCCACTTGCTTGCGGGATCGGATCTGGTCTTCCAATTGTTCAAAATACCGTGGTGGCAAGAAGAACGTTAAAAATTCCTGTCGGAAATTTTCCCATGAGAAACTTTGTAGGCGGCTGGTGCGGAACCAACGACTGGCACGGTCTGTGAGAAGTTCGGCCATGGCCCGCGGCAGATGGTTTGTGTCCACCCCATACGAGAGCGCGCGTTCTTCGAGCAGTTTGATGAATGATAGAGGGTCATCTTGGCCGTCAAACTGGATTCCCCACTTTCGGATGCGTTCCGCCATTGGTGCAGCGTGGTTGTAGTGGTGCCCTTCCATGGGTCTTCGATCGCTGGCAAGACCCTCGGTACGGGTGCTGGGTGGGTCTCGGTAGCTAGGGGCCTCGGAAACGGGGCTGCAGGAGTGCGGTATTCGGTGGCTGCGGGGACTCGTAATCCGGTCTTAGGATCCATTTGGCGAGTGTCGGATGGTCCAGGAGTAGTGGGCAGTGGTGACTTGGAGCGAGAGCGTGAGGCTGGTTTGGCATAGTGCCTCTCGAACTCTCCTAGGCGAACCCAGGCTTCTTGCGCGAGTGGCCCGGCGACTAGTGCGGCAAATTTCTTTCGGCGTTCATCGACCGTTCCTTCGCTGCCGAATCCGAATTCTTCGGCGAGGACTTCTAGTTCGTCCCGACGGAGCTTGTGGATCCAGCCGGTGCTGACCCCTGGATTGGTAAAGTGTCCCGCAGGGTATGCCTCCTCTGGTTGTTCATCGTCGTGATGTTCCATGTTGATTTCTGTTGATTTTTGGCAATGAGTCACTGTTACACGGCACTTTTAGGATCGGCACTGCGTATTTTCGCGTTTGCTTTCGCGCCCGGATTATGTAAGTGCGCGGACTTGTTATTGATTCAATTTTCTTTTTGATGGCAGTGGGTCTTTAATCCACGAAGTCCCTGATTTCGGTTTTCTTGAAGTTTCCACGAAAAATCCTTTAAAGTCCCTGCTCGGGCGCCACTTGTAATGTCCTATCTCAGGCTGAGGTATGCATCAGTCTGTCCAGGGTCCTGAATTACAAGATATTTCTAATTCACGAGGACTTTATTGGGAAAAACGGGGACTTTGTCAGCAACTGAAATAGAAATCACAATACTTTTTGGTTTTTTTAATTTTAATGGGTTTCTTTTTTCTCCGTATTATTATTCTACCCGGGATTATGTTATTTTTAATTGTTCTACGACGCGTATGGTGGTTTGACTTGCGTGTTTGTTATTTGCCTGACTGCTATGTCTGGCCTGTCCTCGCTGCCTGCGATTGACTGCCTCCTACGAGGGCTGGTGAACTGCCCTCCTACGATGGCTGGTGGACTGCCTTTTTATAGATCGGCCGGCCTTCCATGAATGTCTTATAGATATCTTATTTCTACTCCAGACCGTGGGAAGGGTTCTTACATAAATCTCTCTGGCCGAATTATAGTCAGCGCGTGCAGACGGGCTGATCGGTAACAGAAGGTTACCTAATCATTAGCCCTGTAGTCAGTGTCCAATATCCCCGGTAGGAGAGTCGGAGACTGCTGACTGGCTCGCGCATGTGGGGGTTTTGCCCGGTAATCGAGGGTTACCTAAGCAATCGCCTCCCAACAAGTGTCCAATGTCCCAGGTAAGGTGATCGGTGTGCACCGGTACCGTGGGAAAGGAATGTACTTTAGGGAAATTTGAGGTTTTACTTAGCGTTTATTTATACGGTTATACATGTAGAGATATTTTCAACTTAAAGATAGGTGTTCCTGTGTTGTGACGAACCATGGGGACCCATGGTTCGTTACAAGTCACCGAACTGCATGTAAGCAATTGATCAATGAGCATCACCATGCGACGATCTACCCCCAGGTCAGTCAGGGCCTCCGTGATAGCCTCTGGTATGACGTTGTTAAAGGCTCCGTCGATATCTAGGAAAACTATTAAGGTGTAGAGCTTTCTCTACTGTCGAGATTACTTCATGGAGTGCCGTTTCCGTGGATTTTCCTTTTCGGTAGGCATGTTGTTTGCCTGACAGCCACTGAGGATTTATGGTTGTTCTCAGATGTAGCCCGACTAGTCTCTCAAAGGTTTTGAGAAAAAAGGACGATAGACTGATTGGTCTGAAGTCCTTTGGGCCCCCTGCTATGGGGATAAAGACTATATTCGCCTTAAGCCAGGCGTGAGGAATTTTTCCCACTACCAGTATCTTCCTGAAGATGCATTGGAACCAGTTAATGGCTGAGTCTCCGGCTTTTTGTAATTGAGCCGGAATGACCTGGTCGGCACCAGGTGATTTGAAGGAACTAAAGCTATTTATTGCCCAGCTGATGTTCCTTTTTGTGAGGATGTGCGCCATCGATGTTGCTGGGACATCAGTGGGGGGGTCTGCCGGCTCGATGGTTGCGCACCCTGGAAAATGTGTATCGAGTAGAATATGTAGGGATTTCTCACTAGAGTTAGTCCACGTACCATCCATTCTTTTGAGGTACCCCAACGAGGGGGTTGTTTTTGAGAGGAACTTTGCAGAGCCTTGCGGCTTCCAACGTCTCCTCAATGTCAGTTTCAGTTTCTCTCCTAGTTTCCCTCTTATATAGGGCTAGCTTACTCTTGTAGTTTGCCCAGTGCTACTCCTCGTTGTGGCTTTTAGCTCTATTGAAAAGAGTCCTGCAGCTTTTACGTAAGATATCTATTTGTTCTGACCATCAGGGGGGTTTCTTTTTCCCCCTAGGTTTGGTTGCTGCCGTGAAGGCTTTATTGCATGCTTCCGTGAAATTGTCCACTAGACGAGTAGCATCTAGTCTCCGGGCATTTTGGTGCTAAGGGGGGAAGTAGTTCATCAATTTTTGAACTTTATATATATCCCAGTTGGCTTTCCTGGGGTTTATGTAGTCAGTGGGTTTAGGGTTTTCGAGAGATAGGACTGTCTCGATATACCTATGATCAGAGAAGGAGTGTTCCTCTAGGACTTTCCTACTCTTAATTATGTCTGACAGTTTGTCAGACATTTAAGTGAGGTCGATAACCTCCTGCCGGTTTCTATAATCAAGATGGGATCGCTCCCCCGATTACAAATAAACAGATTCGAGTTTAGGATGAAGCTGAAAAGTGGCTCACCCCTTACATTTGTGTCCGAGCTCCCCCATTGAGTGTGGTGAGCGTTGGCATCGCAGCCTATTATGAGGTCTGAGCGACCTCTCGCTGTCGCTGGCTAGCTTGCGAACGAGGTCACTTGGAGGATCGATTTCCTCGTGGGCCATGTAGGACGACACCAGTCTAAGGTGTATCCCCTGTATCTCTATGCTAGCCGCCATGTTGTCGCCGTTGCTAAAATTGTGGAGCAGAAAGATATTTAGGTGTCTTTTTGCAAGTATGCAGGTACGAGTTTTACCTTCCGTTTGGGCTACGGTAAGCTTGTAGTCTTTCGTCGCTAATCCACAGATCTTGCCTCCTACCACCCAAGGCTCCTGGATTAGGACTACGTCGACACGACAGGTTTGGTTTGGTTTCAAGCGGAGTATGAGAGCAGCAGATGCTGCCTTACAGCGGTGGAGATCGATCTGCAGAAGTCTTAGAAACATCGTTAGGATCAATCTCCAACACTGTCGTGTCGGCGTCCGAGTCGTCGGTGACCTGCCCGTCCTCGCAACACATAGCCTCGAACTCCTTCATGAGGGTCGAGTCCGTGAGGTAGCCATCCTGTTCCGGCCCCAGCTCATCATCGGGTGCTTCGATCTCCGAGTCCACCTCCTGCTCGACTGGCTTGTCGACAGGACGGGACTCGGGCCTCGCTGCGTCCGACTTGTACACCTTGATGGTGACCGAGCTGAAGCCGAAGTTCAGCTCACTCTTAGCGGCCTCGATCGGTGCCAGCGACTCCTTGTTGAGGATGACCACCACTTGGTTTGTGGGGCCCTGCGTCGCCTCAACTTTCACTACCTTCCAGTCCTTTGTAGGTAGATGTGGTTTGCATCGCTGCAACATCTTGGGGTTGCGCTCCGGCTCCTTTATTGAGGCGGGCACCCAGATTCTGGCCCTCGGTCTACTGGGCACTTCGCTCCAGTCTACCGCGACGAGCTTCGCTCCTGGGTAGACCTCTTCGACTTGCGCTACCGGTGCTTTGTACAACTGTACGGAGCGCTCGTCTTCGCAGGCTACGATCTTTGTGTTGCCCTGGAACCATCCCATGTCCTTACAGGTTGGGGGTGGCCCAGGGTCCTTCTCCAGCAGCTCGAAGCAGCGGTCGGCCAATGCCGCTTCCACCCACTTCCACTGGTTCCTTGGAATCCTTCCATCTGCACTGCCTCTATCCAGGACACCAATAAGTGTCCTTTCTTTGGCAATCTGTGCGAAGGATATATTTGCCTGGACCCTTGAGCGCTTCGCAGCAGGTCCTGGCGTCTCCTGGGAGCGTTGCCTTTTAGACTGAGGAACCTCCCTTGGTGGCTTCATGTTGAAGTCTGGTAGCACCGCCGTGGCACACTCTACCTTCTTCAGCCAGTCGGCCGACGGGCTGGTCTCTGTGCTCACATTCTTCCGACGGAGTATTTGGCCTGCACTACTATTTTCGGCATATGTGTATTTGGCTTGGGCACTAGTCGACGGCAAATCGTCTCCCTCCACTTTACCAGAAGGTCGGGCAGCCGCAGTATTGCTTAGCTACCTCTCCAAGGATTCCGTTTTGGGTTTTAAAGTGCCGCCCACCCCTGATTCGGGATGGGACCCCACCGAGTTCGTACCGGTACCTTCCACCGAGCAGGATTTACCTGCGATTGAGCGGGTTAGGCCAGGCTTTTGGGCCACTGCCTTCCCCTGCTTGAGATTGCTCCCTGTTGACATTTGGGGAGTGCCAGTCTCATTTGTTTTTTTTGTGCTTTTGTCGTTTTTTGTTATTTGTTGCTTGTTATTCAGCCCGAGCAGAGATCCACGTCTCCGTTCACGACTGGGCTAGTTTTATACCGGGCCCCCAGCCAGGCTGACTCTTGGCACGGGTCGAGTGACACCTTAGTCCGGCCCGGTGTGAGGTGAGTGTTGGGGCTGGGATGTGGGTAGGTATTGTGTAGGGATGGGAGTGTGTGAGCTACTTATGGGAGGCAGCACCACAAGCGCATCGTCAACGTTGCTGCTTCGCGAACACACGCTGGTTGTCCGGGACTGTTTATTTCCGGTATTTTGCCTCAGACACAACTGAGTTGAATTTTTTGGGATGACCGCTTATTCGTAGCTGACCTACCGGTCGAGTTAGTCCGTTCGCTATCCGCAACCTGTGACCCGTCCGGTGGCCTCAGCTAGGACCCCTCAGAGCCACCTCAATGCCCAATAGGTACCAAACCGGAGCAGACACAGCAACTCGTTCAACAAACTCTAACGTATTGTAGCGTACATATTTTGCTTCTGCTATAAGACTAATAGAGCGCCTACAACGACACTATGCGCAGGAGAGCTGGATCACAGCGGACTAAAAACAGGTCAAACGTTATAAGAAAGTGTATAAAAATTGTTCGATCATATCGGTATCTCCCATACTAGGAAATGATGAACTCATCTGAGTTGGCGGAAGACCTGAAGAAGCTCTAATTCCGTGCAATGCAAAACATCAAATTCTGCAAACACTCTATCTATCGACAGAGACAGACGCTTTTGTCTTGTGCTCCACGTTTTTTTTCGCAAGTTCATCTCGATTTATTTGATAAAATTGTCACAAAAAACAAAAATTAATAAACTAAGGACTGGCAACAAACACGTGTTTAAAGTTTATAAAATAACACAATTCTACGCCTTTAAAAACTATATTAATAACTACACAAAGCGCAGCGCGGTTCAAGTGAACAAAGCAACAATCAGTTGAGTGAGACTTGCACAACAGCTGAAAAGACGTGGACCCAACATAGCAATCTACCGTAACGTCGCTGGGCTGTCACACAGAAGTCACTCATTTACACCACTCAACAAAACCTTTGTTTTCTCTACACAAACGATGTCTTCTGCTACTAAGCGCGTAAGGGAAAACTGTTCTGGCGATCTGAAGGCGACCAGGGGAGTGGATGCTGCCCTACTCAACCAGATCATCAGACGCAAATTTGATGAGCAGGCTGAGAAAATTGCAGCAACTTTGAGGGAATCGGAGGCGCGCATGCTGGCCGGGATAAACGAGCGTCTGGACGGCATGCGCAACGAAATTAAGCTCCTGATGAAGCGGAAACAGACGTTGGAACGGACCGTAGAAGATATTGATGGACTAAAAACACAGGTATGCGCGTTAGAGGTCAAGCTCTCGGCACAAGCATGGCAAGTGTAGCTAGCGACATTCGGCTACACGGCATGCCGGTCACGGATGGTGAACCACTCAAAACTATGTTTAATTCACTGTGCTTTGCCTTGGGAATAGCCCCAGCACCGAAATTGAATGAAATTTTTGGGGTCAGACAAGCCAACCGCTGACCCCACAATAATAATTAAATTTGGCAACACAGCCGATAAATTTACTCTTGTTCGAGCGACGGGTCAGTTTAGGCGGGCGACAAAACAACAACTAAGCCTGCAGTTACTTGGCCTTGAATCAACTGCTCATATATACATGAACGAGCAGCTAACGAGAGAGGGATATGCCATATTTAGAGAGGCAATAAAATTAGAGAAGCAAAAGCTTCTAACAGCAGTTTTCTGCCGTCACGCAGAGGTATTTGTGAAACAGAGCGAGATAGGAGAGGTGATCTGCGTTAATAATAATAATAATAATCTGTCTCTTAAGTTTAATTATTGTTGTCTTAGTAATAATCTTTTGTATATTAAGTGCGCAATTAATTAATTTTCTCTTACATTTTCTATTAAATGGTAGGTAACTTAAATTCATCCAGAGCGAACAGCCATGCAATGGCTAGGATTCCGTGCAAGCAGAAAATTGGACTTAAAATGTGTCATATTAATGCACAAAGCTTAGTGAATAAGGTAGAAAAGTTTCTTTATATGTTTTTCAACTCAAATATAGATGTTGCTTGTGTGTCCGAAACGTGGTTTGTCCCAAATTTGAATGATTCGTATATTCTATGTGATTGTTATAATGTTTTCCGGTCAGATCTTATTGGTCATGCAGGGGGATTGGCCATATTCGTAGCTAAAAGACTGAAATGCAAAATAATATTTAAGCAACCATCTGACAGTCAAGTGGAGTATATGTTTTTAGAGATTATTATTTCTGTTATATAAAAATGCTAGTCAGCTGTATATATAGACCACATAAGAATAGTGATTACTCTAACCTGATAGATTTAATAACTAACCTAACACTGACGTACACGGACATTATACTAACAGGTGACCTAAATAGTAGCATATTAAAAGAGCCACATCTACTAAATGAAATGGAGTCCACTGACTTAACCCTGTGAACACAATCTTACCGACGCATTTCTCGAAGACCACTAACACTTTATTAGATGAAATTTTTGTCAACAAACCAGAAAACATTTTGCTATATGACCAACTCTCTGAACCTGCTTTTTCAAACCATGATCTCTTATTTTTAACGTATGATATGCACACTGACAGTAACAAACAGACCATCCAATACAGATACTTCAAAAACATTGACTATACTAGTTTAATTGAAGATTGCCATCTCCGCGAGTGAACCATTATATATTCCCTTCCAATGGTTGACACGCAACTTAATTTAATCAACTCTAACATTGGCTATCTGTACAATAAATTTTTACCATTAAAAACTAGCACTGTAAAACCAGTCATCGGGTCTTGGTTTAGTAGTCAAATTAGAAGTGCAACTAAAAAGAGAAATGAGGCTTATGACAAGTGGAAACGTCATAAAACGGAAAGTTGTAATCTTATTTTTAAAGCAGCCTGACATAGTGTTAATACTTTGATATTAAATGCCAAGAGAAACTATTACGGTAATAAATTCACAAGTCCAATAAACACAAGAAAAACTTGTTAGCTCGTGCAATCCATATATTAGTTTTATCCCGTCTATGAATGTTTATATGTTTGAGTTTTTTTGTGTGAGTGAGTGTGAAGTCTTAGAAGCCATGTCTAAAATTAAATCCAATGCCATCGGGATGGATGAAATCGATCCAAAATTCATAAAACTATTGCTACTCACAATTATTCAGCAGATTTCATGTAATCAATACTGCAATATCTATCTATATGTGATGTTCATATGTACGCTAATGATGTGCAAATGTATGTGAACCGTCCCCGTATTCAAATAAATGAATGTATTAGATTAAGCAATTATGAACTGCCCTGTGTGTCCAAGTGGGTGAGAAATAATGGCTTATGTCTAAATCCGTCTAAGTCTAAATGTATAGTTATCTACAAAAGGTACCTGAACACGGAAAATTAAAGTAACTTGTAATTGACAATGCAGAAATCAGTTATGTATATAAGGCACATAACTTAGGCGTTACAATTAATAACACTCTCTCCTGGAGAGACCATATAAACAAAGCTGTAGGAAAGACGTACGTTGTCCTACGCCAGCTGTCTTTGGCACAACCATTTGTGCCAATCAAAATTAGAATGACGTTGCAAAACCATTAATTAATCTAGTTCTAATGTATGGTATAGAAATTTTTTGTAAGTGTGACGCAGCCAGCCAGCAAAAGATAAAAGTAGCATTTAAGAGCATAGCTAGATTCGTGTTTTCACTAGGTCGTACAGATCACGTTACTAGTTTTGCTAATAGAATATTTGACTTGGACATAAATAACTTAACACAGCTTCACAAAATTATTTTCACTAAGACTCCAGATCACCTGTTTGAGAAGTTGCGTTTCAATCTGTCGCGGAGGACCAATAATATATATTTTTTTTTGTCTGGACGTTGATATGCAATGACTGCACCATCAAGTGGCCCATGCGACACCAAGCCGAAGCCTGTTACGCGCGGAACCCAGGCAGAAAAACAGCCCTCCTCCCCCCCAACCGACCGAGGGGCGCTGCCGCATGACGCGCGACGCGTGTTACCGAACCGATCGCGAGCATGCAGGAAAGATAGGTTTTAGACTAAAATTCGAGGAAAATTAGAGCTAAACACAACTCTAAGTGCTAAACATGCAAAGATAGCTAAAAAATATAACTAATTACGGGAAAGGTATGTTAGTATTAGTTATTTAAGAAGAGGAAGGGAATTAGTAGTTGATATTATGTGGTAGAGGGAATTGAAGTCCGAGCAAAGTACCCTAAATGGTTCGTGCAAGGAATAATTCGATCTACAAAGCGGAAAGAGAAGTGGAATGAAGTTTCTAGTAGATCTAATAGGAATCGTAAAGTTTATGCGGCTCAACAAGTCATGGCTATCTACGTCACCCTTGATCAGGTTGTGCATAAAAATCACACCAAGCATTTTTCTACGACTAACTAAGGTTGGAAGGTTTATTAAAAGCAATCTACGAGGAAAAGATATCCCAGTTATAAACAAAGCTGTAGGAAAGACGTACGTTGTCCTACGCCAGCTGTCTTTGGCACAACCATTTGTGCCAATCAAAATTAGAATGACGTTGCAAAACCATTAATTAATCTAGTTCTAATGTATGGTATAGAAATTTTTTGTAAGTGTGACGCAGCCAGCCAGCAAAAGATAAAAGTAGCATTTAAGAGCATAGCTAGATTCGTGTTTTCACTAGGTCGTACAGATCACGTTACTAGTTTTGCTAATAGAATATTTGACTTGGACATAAATAACTTAACACAGCTTCACAAAATTATTTTCACTAAGACTCCAGATCACCTGTTTGAGAAGTTGCGTTTCAATCTGTCGCGGAGGACCAATAATATATATTTTTTTTTGTCTGGACGTTGATATGCAATGACTGCACCATCAAGTGGCCCATGCGACACCAAGCCGAAGCCTGTTACGCGCGGAACCCAGGCAGAAAAACAGCCCTCCTCCCCCACCGACCGAGGGGCGCTGCCGCATGACGCGCGACGCGTGTTACCGAACCGATCGCGAGCATGCAGGAAAGATAGGTTTTAGACTAAAATTCGAGGAAAATTAGAGCTAAACACAACTCTAAGTGCTAAACATGCAAAGATAGCTAAAAAATATAACTAATTACGGGAAAGGTATGTTAGTATTAGTGATTTAAGAAGAGGAAGGGAATTAGTAGTTGATATTATGTGTTAGAGGGAATTGAAGTCCGAGCAAAGTACCCTAAATGGTTCGTGCAAGGAATAATTCGATCTACAAAGCGGAAAGAGAAGTGGAATGAAGTTTCTAGTAGCTCTAATAGGAATCGTAAAGTTTATGCGGCTCAACAAGTCATGGCTATCTACGTCACCCTTGATCAGGTTGTGCATAAAAATCACACCAAGCATTTTTCTACGACTAACTAAGGTTGGAAGGTTTATTAAAAGCAATCTACGAGGAAAAGATATCCCAGTTAAGGCCACGCAGAGCAAAAAGTTTTTCTGGACTGATTCTATACGGTCCTGGTGTACTTTGTACTGGGGGCACCATACACAAGAGCCGTACTCTAAAATCGGACGAACAAGCGAGATGTAGAGTCTTCGTTATATAGGGGTCGTCAAATACCTTTGACCACCTCTTTATAAACCCAAGCACACCCATGGCCTTATTTACCATGGTAGAAATGTGTTCAGAAAACTTTAACTTTGGGTCTAATTTAACACCAAGATCATCAACCAAGGTAATTCTCTCAAGAGAACCACCGCAGAGGCTATAAGGAGCCAATAGGGGGCTGGAGAGATGAAATGTCATTACTTTGCATTTCGAGGCATTTAGGTGTAACATATTTGCACAACACCATGATTGAAAGTTATTGAGATCGGATTGCAAGCGAGAGTGAAATGAAATGTCCTTATACTGGACACAAAGTTTAACATCATCCGCATACATGAGTACTCGAGAGTTTGTTAATACTGAAGGCAGATCATTAATAAAGAGTGTGAATAGTAGGGGGCCTAGATGGCTGCCCTGTGGTACTCCAGAAGTAACCTTAACAGGTGAAGAGAAGGAGTTTTTGAAGAGGACTCTTTGAGACCTAGAACAAAGGTAGCTAGAAATCCATCTCAAAAGATTAGGCGGAAACCGTAAAAGGTCAAGTTTTTGTGCTAAAAGAGAATGGTTTACAGAATCAAATGCTTTACTTAAATCAGTGTAAATGACATCCGTCTGCAAGTTACCTTGAAAGCCTTTAATGATAAAAGAGGTAAACTCTAATAAGTTTGTGGTTGTTGATCGTCGCCTTATAAATCCGTGCTGGGACGGAGATATAAGTGATTTGCAGAGATGTTGCAAGTGCGGAGTTAAAATTTTTTCAAACATTTTAGGAATAGCGGATAACTTAGATATACCTCTATAATTATTTGCATCAGACTTGCTACCTGTTAATGTGTGTTTGTGTGTGTGTTTTGGTATGCATACGGTACATAAACCGTCTACAAATTTGTCGTCGCAACTAGAACTTGAACCAGTTGGACTGCGGAGAGGGATTCCTACGTCGAGCAAATGAGGGTCTGAAGACACGGCGACAGCCTCTGTTGATTGCAGTTGTAGAGAATGAGTGAACAGGCAGTGATGGTACTGTTTCTGATACTGATTTTATTCAACAAACTTAATTTCTATTTATAGGTAACAAAAGGTACAGAAAGTGCTGAGTCTAGTTAGAATATGGTAAAAGGGAATTGGAATTAATATTGAATTAATTTGGATTTAATATGATATTGTGTTATTGGGCAATTGTGATAGTCAGCAATTGCACCAGTGTTTTTGCCCTCTGACGAGCGATCGCATCGTTGGCAGAAATTGCTGCAGAAGCGGTTATTGTTGACTCAGCTACAATGCCTTGTCGTTTGTTATTATGTCTCCCGTTACATGGGTCGACCTGACTTATTCGATAAGTGTATATTATGTAATATTAATTACTGCATAAATATGCGACTGAACATTCTCCCGGCCGTTGAACTGGTGTTCAACCATCGCCCAAGTCGACTGAAAAGCGGCGTGGAATGGGGATCGGCGGTGATGATCCGCGTGGCTCTGCTTGGTTGATTGTTGACGGCCTTGGGTTCCATGATTGATACTTCTTCCGGAGAATAACGGCAATAATCAATAGCATTGATATTGCTAGGGCAGCATAAGTAGCGATTTGATGATGCTGCACTGTGTTGAGATGGTGTGGCAGCCTTTGTTGATTGATTGCCACTAATTGCAGGCGTAAATCTTCCAATTCTTGAAGATAGTCTGATGTCTGGTTCTCCAATTGTGCAGTTGATGGCGAAGGGGTGTCGTTGGTAAGCGTATGTCCCCAAATCGAGTGTAGGTTGATTTGACTTCACTGATTGTTGTGCTGAAGGTACTGATGCTTATTTCTGTATTGCGAGCAGTGCATCCAGGTGACAGTGAGAGCAAGCCAGTTCCTTCTAGTTGTATGGTTGATGGAGACCCGTTGCAAACTGCCTGAAGTCTCATTGTAGAGTGTGTTGCAAAAATCCATTTATTTGCTTGCTGAGTTTTGGACCACACCATGTCCGCCTTCGTGTGGGTCACTTCACATAAAGGTGCTGTTTTATTGTTAAACAGCTGAAACTCACAGCGATTGTCGACATTGAAGACTGTTTGATTATCAAAGCAGATGTATTCTGCGTTGAGTAGTTTAAAGCAACGTCGAAATTCTTCTGGAGTAAATCCCATGAATTGATCTCGGTGAGTGTTTACAGTGATTATGGTCGTTTTGAGATTGAACAAGCTCCAACTTGTTGAGTCCCAGACAGGAATCGGCATGATACTGAAAACTTCGAGCTGCACTGTTGAAACTAACGGTAGTGTCACCTTGAAAATGACGTGTGTGGTAGTCAGTGTTCCTTCGGCTCGCATTAGCCTGTATAATTGTATCACATTTTGTGTTGTGACAGGCAGCATTTGATCAGCTGGCAAGTGATCCCGGATTTGGTCTAGTTGCTCTCTTAATTGCTCAGGAGATACTAGCGTTGGGCTTATTGTCCGATGGTGAATGCCGATTAATACATCAGATATGTCAGACTGCATACGTTGAAGACTCGTTGTCAGCAGAGTTAGTTGTGCTGTGAGCCCTAGGTATGACTGAATTAGATGATCGCCATGATATGTTCCTCTTTCTCGGCTGATGGTTGCCACTTGTTGTTCCAATACCTTTAGGCGGTTGTCCATGGATGACTTATCCTTCCTGATCACGTTCATTGTGGAGTCGACAATTGACGTTTGATTTCGTAGTAGATGTAGCAGAAAGTCTTCGTTGGTTTGTACCTTTTCGATTACTCTGGCCATTTTCTCAGCATATGTATAGTCAAGTACACCGAATAGCTGGTGTGCCACGTTTCCTACTATATCCAGCGGTGATCTGCGTTGTCGAGAGGCCTTCATTAGAATATTTCCTGTTTGTAGTTCTTTTTACAAATGTTGAAAGTGTTGAAATATGGAGTTGCACGCTGGAACGTTTTTTAGTTCAGGGCACATGTGTCTTAGTTCGGACATTCCGGCTGACATGACTTGCATATCCTTCCAATATGGATCCAAGTCGTAGTATACAATCATGGTCCATTCGGAAGTGGTCATTCTTGAGGTTCCAAGTTTCTCATAGAATATTCCGGGCTTGTTTGCAAATTGCGTCACATTTATTGATTGTGAACATGCTAATGGCAGCATGAGAAGTAACACTACCAATGTGGATGTTAGTGTAGGTAATGATAACCTTTTTCGCTGTGTTGGTGGCTCCTTTTTTTCCGCAATGTCTTGAATAGCATTTTTGGAGCGTTTTGTTGCTACCTCCTCTGAGAATAATGGGGCGAGACGACTGATGGGGCGTTTGTATACGCCGGACGATGTTTTGACATCAACCACTCGTACATGGTTGTCTTGCCCAGGATAAGTTTTGATGATGCGACCCATTGGCCATTTCATTACTGGAAGGTTGTCTTCCTTCACCAAAACTCATAATCCTTCGGTCACGTTTGGAGCGGTGGTTTTCCATTTATGGCGAGTTTGTAGTTCGTGGAGGTATTCCGTAGACCATTGTTTCCAAAATGCATGTTTTAAGCGTGAAACCAATTCCCAGCGCTTAACCAGAGTTTTCTCTTGACGATCGGTGTTGACGTCAGGTGCTGCGGTCAAAGGTTCACCGATCAGGAAATGCCCTGGAGTAAGCGCACTTGTATCCGTTGGATCATTTGACATTGGAGTTATGGGTCGGGAGTTCAGAATTGCTTCAATTTCGATTATGACTGTGTTCAGCTCCTCAAACGTCAAGGATGCTGTTTCTGTGGTTGTAACTAACAGCCTTTTCGCTGATTTTACCGCAGCTTCCCAGAGGCCGCCAAACGATGGGGCCCGAGGAGGAATGAATTTAAAATCCACTTGTTTTTTGTTGCAATGATTTGTGATCAGAACATGTGCCTTTTCGCTAAATATTGATTCTTTCAATTCCTTTAGCTTGTTATTTGCGCCGACGAAATTTGTTGCGTTGTCGCAATGAATAGTCTGACACTTCCCGCGTCTGCTAAGGAATCGCCGGAGTGCTGCCAAGAATGCATCTGTGGTTAAGTCACTTACTAACTCCAGATGTACAGCCTTTGTGGAGAAGCAGCAGAATACGGCAATGTATGCCTTATCTGGCCGTTTTCCTCGGATTTTATGGTGGATCATAATTGGTCCACAGTAGTCAACGCCTGCATTAAGGAATGGGCGTGCTTGCGTGACTCTTTGTGCTGGAAGATTGCCCATGATCTGGTGCATCAGCTTTGGTCTGGCTCTGGTGCATGTAATACAGCTATGTATGATGCTTCTAGCCATCGTCTTGTCGTTGATAATCCAATATTGTTGTCTTGCGATTGCCCTTAATGCTTGGGCACCGCAATGCAGATTTTCCTCATGAAGCTCACGCATAATCATTTTGACTATTGGGTCGTTGTACGGTAGCAGGATTGGATGTTTTGCATTGAACGGAATTTGAGCTTCTTCGAGTCTTCCGCCAACTCGGATGAGCTCATCATCTCATAGTAAGGGAGATAACGAAATGATCGAACTCTTTTTATCCACTGTTTTATAGCGTTTTAATTGTTTTAAATCCGCTGTGAACTCAACTTGTTGAATCGTTCGTAGGATCATAGTGCGAGCACGCCTTAGTTCTCCTGCGCAAAGTGTCGTTGTAGGTGCTCTATTAGTTTTGTAGCAGAAGCGAAACATGTCTGCATGTGTATAACTCTTCTCCGAGAGAGCTAGATGCGATTGGCAAGCTGACATGCTTAGCCTTTCTCTCGAGATTGCTGGGCTCAATGATGGGTGGTTTTGTCCATTTATCTTCTGATCCGTGCAAGAATAATGGTCCGTATAGCCATAGACTATGATCCCTTAGCTTGCTTGCTAGGATTCCTTTTGAAAGGACATCTGCTGCGTTGTTGGCTGATGAAACATGACGCCATTGTAATTGGTTCGTCAATGCCTGGATTTTGGCGATTCGATTTGCCACGAAGGTGTGGTATGTGGACGCCGATGCGTTAATCCAGGACAGTACAACGGTGGAATCAGTCCAGAAGATTCCTGATACTGTGTCAGGATTCATATGGAGATCCTTTCTAACTCGATTGGTGAGTTCGGCACCTAAAACTGCAGCGCACAGTTCTAGACGTGGTAGGGATTGTTTGGCGGTGGGTGCTACTCGAGATTTTGAGCATAATAGTCGTACAGAGACCTGGTTGTTTTTGTAGGTGGCTCGTACGTACACTGCCGCGCCATAGGCTCGTTCCGATGCGTCTACAAAGGTATGTAGATCCTGGGTGACTGGCACTTTTCCATCATATACGTGCCGGGGAATCTCCATTGAGTTTAATGATTGTAGGTCCTCCCGGTACTCCTTCCATTCGTTTTGGAGTTGTAATGGCAGTTCATCGTCCCAATCGAGTTTAATCTCCCACAGCTGTTGCATAAATATTTTTGCCTTGACTATCACCGGGGCAAAGAGACCCAGTGGGTCAAAGATTTGGGCCAATTCTGAGCACACGACCCTTTTGGTGATGCGTGTTGCTTGGCTTTTTGTGGTTCGTCCTCGCAGTTGGTCTTGTTTTGGCATCCAAATGAGACCCAGCGTTTTCACGCTGTATTGCTCTAATGTTTCACCTAGTTTGACGTCGTTTACAATGTCCTCTTTAGGGATTCCTTGCAAGAGCTGGTCGTTGTTGGAGCACCATTTGCGAAGTTTAAGACCGAACGGTAGCAATATTTTATTAAGTTCTTGTTGAACTTGTATCGCTTCCTGAATGGTATCCGCGCCAGTAAGACAGTCGTCCACATAGAAATCGTTCTTCAATGCAGCAGATCCAATAGGTAATCTGTTTTGGCTCCGAGTTGCCAAATGATCCAGACATTTCGTTGCCAGGAATGGAGCAGATGTGGTCCCATATGTGACTGTTTTTAAGCGATAGTACCTGATATCTTCAGCTGGATTGTTTCTCCAGACTATCATCTGATGAAACTGATCCTCTGGACTTATCCACACTTGTCGGTACATTTTCTCGATGTCCGCTGTGAATACGTACTTATGTATACGAAAACGTAGTAGAATGGACATAAGTTCACTCTGAACTGTGGGTCCGGCATGCAGAATGTCGTTTAGAGACTTTCCACTTGTTGATTTGCATGATGCATCAAACACGACCCGTAACTTTGTGCTGGTGCTCTCAGGTTTGAGTACACAGTGGTGTGGTATGAAGTAGTGTCTCTCCGGCACTTGAGTTGCTGGGACCATCTTCATGTGTCCAAGTCCTTCATATTCATTCATAAATTCCACATAGCCTTTCCAGGTGTCTGGTGAAATCCGTCGCTCTAATGCCAGGAATCGTTTCGTTGCAGTTTCCAAAGACCCCCCCAGGGCTGAAGAGTGTTCGGAAAAAGGGAGTTTTACTATCAACCTGCCATCCGATGCTGTTTGTAAGTTCTCTATAAAGTGAGCTTCGCAATGTGCTTCGATTGGCGTGCGTGGTTTTTCTTCCGTCTCTAAATTATCCAGAGTCCAGAATTTTTCCATTAGCTCGTTGAGTCCAATTGCACAAATGGATGCGGAGTTGTGTGCAGACCTGATTTTTCCTGCCACAATCCATCCCAATTTTGTATTTTGCAGCAACGGACCTCCTGACTTTGGCTGTTTTTGGTCTGGGAGTAGTAGCGAATAATAGTGTTCTGCTCCGATGAGCATGTCGACCTTTCCCGGTTTATAGAAATCCGGATCTGCCAATGGGCAATTGTTTGGTATGTTCAAGTTCATTTCATCGAGTGCCTGCGCTGGTTGATCAGCAATTATCTGAGATAGTACGAATGCTTCAATACTTTGCGTAAATCCGCCGTGAAGTGATTTTATTAGAACATTTACTCGTGCTCTGCTGGTCTTTGACTGACCTCCAATTCCTTCGATGCGTATGTTATCATTAAGTTTTACTGACAACATTGATGCCATTCGTTCAGAGATCAGGTTGATCTGTGATCCTGAATCCAGCAAGGCTCTGAAATTGGCTCTCTGTCCATTGTTTGCTTCTACTGCTACTTTTGCTGTAGCTAACAGGTTGTAATTATTGTTACTTGCTGCGCCAACCGTCGGTGCTCTTGGTTCTGTACTTACGCCCGATGGTATGTCCAAGTGCAGCAGTGTATTGTGTTTTTTGTCGCATTTGAAACATGTCCGACCTGGGCATGCATTTGTTTTGTGGCTTGTTTTAAAACAGTTGACACACAATTTCTGCTTTTGTACCCAATTTAGTCGTTCTGATGGTGATTTGGAGCGAAACTCATCGCATCCGTAGAGCCAATGGCTTGCCTTCTTGCAGAATGAGCAGAGAGGCGTCTTCGATTTTCCAGTATTTACTGTTGCACATGTTGTGCCTTTTGGCTCTTTCCTTGACATTTGTGTCTTTTTGCCTGTTCCTAGAACTCGAACTCTTTGTTCTAGGAACTGAAGCATTGTGTCCAAGGCCTGTATTTCCTTTGAGCTTCCCAATGATTGCTCGTACAAGGCTCTGTTAGTGACATCTAGCTTATTTTTGATGACGGCAATCAATATTGGATCCCATGTGAATATATTTATGCCCAATCCCTTTAGTGATGCCAGGGATTCGATAGTTGTAACGTACAACTCTTTTAATGACTTGGAGTCGTCATTAACTGTGTTATAATTTAGGAAGCGGTTTAATACCGTGCTAGCGACGTCTCTGGGATTGTTGTATGTATCAATCAGAATTTCTCAGGCGCTCAAATAGTTTTCTTCCTTTAGATCGATATGTCGGATCAATCTTTCTGCCTCTCCAGTTACGGTTGTTTTCAGATACCACATCTTCCGAACTGTGGGCATGTTTGTTTCATGTATCATACATGAAAACAGGTCATAGAACTGGGACCATTTAAGTATGTCCCCATCAAACTTGGGAATGTTAATGCGTGGAAGCTGCACGTCATTATTGTTTGATCTGGCTGGTTTTGCCAATGCACTTTGAACCTCTTTTTCCAGGGTCAGGTAGGCTTCCATGTTGTATCCTCCTTCCTCTGGGTTATCGTATTCTTCGTGAATAGTAAAATGGACTTCTTGTGCTTGAGTCCATAGTGATTTTATCAAATCACTTGATGTACGTCCTCCCGCCTCTGAGAATTGTCTCAGAATGCGTTTTATGGACGCTACTATGGCCTTTTGTCGGCGACATAGTGAAGGCAATTCGCTGTAAACCTCCGTTGGATGCTGGCTCTGATCATTCGATTGTGGTTCGTCATTTTTACCCACCTGAGCACTTGATGCCTGATTTAGCTTGTCCATGCTTTCAGTAAACATCGCAACGTACGTTTTTAGTGTTTTACGCAAGTCCTCACGAAATTTAACGTAGTGGTCGGTCTTATATGCCTTTGATATCTTGGTGTCGATTTCGTTAAATCTGTTCCATGCATCCTCGAGAGCCGCCTTTTTTGTTTGGAAGTACGTTATATTCTGTTTCCTTTCTGGAGAGTCTTTTTTGAAGTTCCTTATTATCTTCGAAATTTCATCTCCAATTTCTTGCTGCTCATTTAATGCCTCTGTGGCGGCAGCGTGTTCCTCCTTGTGGGAATCCATTTCGCCTCTTACTTATACTTTGACCCGTTGGGAGTATTTTATTCGCTTTGCAGCTGGATACGCTCCTATTCGCAACCGATGTGGTACAAAGTATAAGTACAGACGACGTACTGGATGGAGGTTTTGTGCTGGTGACACGCACTTGTGATCTTGATATTATTAATCGTTGATCTTGTTGGCTTATGATCTGAAAGTGACAGATCTGCCAATTTGTTCTACTTATTGGTAGGAGATTCTACCGTAAGTATGTGGCTTGTTGCCAGTTTGTATTGAAAAGTCCTGGTGACTTCTTCAGTTTGATCTGCAGGTTTTCCTGCGTCGGGGTCACCAAATGTTAATGTGTGTTTGTGTGTGTGTTTTGGTATGCATACGGTACATAAACCGTCTACAAATTTGTCGTCGCAACTAGAACTTGAACCAGTTGGACTGCGGAGAGGGATTCCTACGTCGAGCAAATGAGGGTCTGAAGACACGGCGACAGCCTCTGTTGATTGCAGTTGTAGAGAATGAGTGAACAGGCAGTGATGGTACTGTTTCTGATACTGATTTTATTCAACAAACTTAATTTCTATTTATAGGTAACAAAAGGTACAGAAAGTGCTGAGTCTAGTTAGAATATGGTAAAAGGGAATTGGAATTAATATTGAATTAATTTGGATTTAATATGATATTGTGTTATTGGGCAATTGTGATAGTCAGCAATTGCACCAGTGTTTTTGCCCTCTGACGAGCGATCGCATCGTTGGCAGAAATTGCTGCAGAAGCGGTTATTGTTGACTCAGCTACAATGCCTTGTCGTTTGTTATTATGTCTCCCGTTACATGGGTCGACCTGACTTATTCGATAAGTGTATATTATGTAATATTAATTACTGCATAAATATGCGACTGAACACTACCTTTCTTATGGAGCGGAATAATAAAAGATTCCTTCCAGATGGGGGGGAAGCATGAAGAGTTAATGGATAGGGTGAATAGTTTAAGCAAGGGTCCACACAGAGCGTCGGCACAGTACCTGAGTACACAGCCGGGAATTCCGTCGGGACCTGGTGAAATCTTGCTTGCTTTAGAACCAAACTTTCTTGTTCGAATAGACACTACTTTATCTGGGCAGTCTGACTTGGGAATCAGAGACCATTCTATTTGAAAACAATAAATTTAAAAGTTATTTAAAAAATCAAAATATTACTATCTGAAGTACAATAGGCATGTATTACCAAAATTTTAAATTTATTTATAAGAATATTTTAATTTAAATTGTTTGCTTTTTAATGTGACTTGTTAAGTATTTTAAATTATAACTTTATAGTTTCTTAAAGTTATTTATTTATTTATTTTAAAGTGTATAACTTGTAGCACTAGGAATATTTTAATAAACATTACAAATTACAAAATTAAATAACCCGTTTGTCTGCGAGTTCAAGGGTATCAAGTGGTATAAGGGAGCCAAAGCAGTGGCCTGTGGCAATGCAGAAACTTTTGAGTTTCTCAAAACCCCGGTCCAAGGAACTTTGGCCAGGAGCGGGACCCTGCGTGGTCCCCACGTATCAGATTTCCAGGAGAACGATCATGAAGGTGTGGATTCCTCCCTGAATCAAGGTGGATGAGGACACACTCGTTTAGATCAAGGCACAGAACCGGATCCTGGAGACATCGGACTGGACCATCACAAGGGCGATAGCGCGAGACAAGGGGAACGGCAAGGAACTCTGGATCAATATTGGCCAGGAAAGCATTGCCAAAATCCTTGCAACGGACTGCCGCATATATTTCGGTATGGGCACCCTGGCGGTAGCAGTACCGGGACACCCCAGATCCGCTGAATAGCATGAAGGTGGTGCAGATTAATCTGCATCACTCAAGTGTACCATCGGTGGACCTGCTGTGGTTTATAGAGGAGAAGGCGGTGGACTTGGCCCTCATATACGGGCCCTGGATCGTAAGTGAAAGGGTTCGGGGACTGAACGGTCGCGGATACCGCCTTCTCACGCCACACCCCGCGGGTAAGCCAAGAACCTGTATCGTGGTAAGGAACGAGCTTAATGTTCTGTTTTCTTCCAGGCACAGCACTCCGGACCTAACGGTGGCACTATGTGAGAAGGAGGACGGGAAAAACTTATACCTGGCCTCTGCATACCTGCCGTATGAAGAAGAAGACCAACCCTCGGAGGATGTCAGGGCCCTGATCCACCCAGCGCGGAGGGAGGGACGGCTGTGACGCGCATGCCCATCACTCCATCTGGGGAAGTACGGGCACAAATTCTAGAGGAGAGTCGCTGTTCGAATGCAACCCACCTTCCGCAACAGGAACCGTGCAGAGGTTATAGATATAATATTGGATTCGAATAACGACTCCCTTACCATCGATGACTTTCACATGTCCAGTGAGTGTTCCTTTTTGGACCACTACAGGATTGTATACAGCATCAAGTGGAACAAGGAGAGGCCCAAGGCCTACCACAATCTCAAGCGGACAGACTGGAATTGCTGCTCCGCAACCTAATGCTCTACAGATGGCGTTTCTCAAATCCTGCCCGATCCGACCCCCAAAGTCCAATCACAACCCGGGAGCTGAGCGAAGTCAGAAAGGAATCGAGGAAACTGTTCAACAAAACAAAAGTGACAAACATACAGGAAAAAAAGTAGGGACGATTATCGCCGCAGCTTCAATACCTACAGTACCTACAACCTACCTACCTACAATACCCACTTGTGGGAGGGCGAAGATGGAGTCATGGGCAACATTCTGCGATGCTATAGATGGTAGATACCACTGAGGCCTCAAGGCTTCGACGTGTACTGTCGAAGGCACCCACCACACCAGGCCTGCTCCGCAGCCAGGACGGTACCTTCGCAGAGAGCAGCCAAGAATCCCTGGAGCTCCTCATGAGTACTCACTACTCGGGTTGCTCAGATGTCATCGGTGAAGAATCCAACGCCACCAACGACAGGATCATTAAGGAGAGGAAATCGAGGATCTCATACCAGATATAATGGCACCAGACAAGATTATCTGGGTCATTTCATCATTCAGTCCCTACAAGTCACCGGGACCGGATGATATCCGACCAGCCATGCTGCAAGTAGCGTGCCTGCACCTAGTACCATGGCTGAAGAAAATTTTCAAAGGATGCCTCCTCACTCGGTACGTCCCGCGTGGGTGGAGGGAGGTGAGAGTGGTCTTCATCCCCAAGGCAGGGAAGATAAACCACATCTCCCCAAAGGACTACAGACCCATCAGTCTATCCTCATTTTTACTAAAAACGATGGAGCGACTAATGGAAATATATATTAGAACCAAGCTAGGCAAAGAAGTGTTCAGTGGAGCTCAGCACGCCTACCTCAAAGGTAGATCAGTTGAGACCGTACTACACGAAGTTGTTGGGCATATCGAAATGACTCTAAGCCATAAGGAATATACCTTGGCGGCCTTCCTAGATATAGAGGGGGCCTTCAACAACGTCAGGATCGAGTCAATAACGGCCGCACTGGCCAAGATTGGCACACACCCGACGGTAACCAGATGGCTAAAAAGCGTTCTCAGGAGCAGAACGATAAGCGCCAACATGGGCTCCTCTTCGTCAAGAAAGACGGTTACACGAGACACTCCGCAGGGAGGAGTTATATCCCCTCTCCTGTGGTACCTGGTCCTCAACGACCTCCTACCTCAGCTGGGGAGGAGTGGATATAAGGTTACAGCCTATGCGGGTGATCGAGTAATACCTGTAACGGGTATATTTCTGCCCACAGCCAGTGAACTTCTGGAATCTGCACTGGGCACTACCGCCAGCTACCGCCAAGCCACAACGGTTTGGGCGACAACCCAAAAAAAATAGAACTGGTGCTGCTCTCACGAGGATATAAAATATCGAAAGTCAAACTACCAGTCAAACTACTCCTTAACGGAACGACACTCGAGTTATCGAGCGAAGCCAAGTATCTTTGTGTCATCCTTGACTCCAAACTCTCCTGGGAGAGAAACACGGAGGAAAGAAAGAAAAAGGCAATGGCAGCTTTCTACACCTGTAGGAAGAGTTTTCGACGAACATGGGGCTTACAGCCGCACATAATCCATTGGATATATACAGCGGTAATAAGACCTATCCTGACATACGGAGGCATGGTATGGTGGAAAGCGGTTAAGTGCAAGGCCGAAATAAGTGCAGCTAGGCTATTAGCCGCGCAGTTCTTGAAGCCATCGCCTTAAGGTCACGCCACTATACTCCGTGGGGAGGAGGTGGAGTGGCTACTGTGTTTCAGAGTTCTCATGGAAAAGAAACTTTAAAGGACACATACCGGACAAGGAGAAATGGAAGAGTAACACGGCCCTGGGGCAGAACGAGCTCTTCATTTTCACAGACGGGTCTAAGACGTCTGAAGGGACGGGAGCTGGAATCTTCTCTGAGGAACTAGCAACCAACATATCCCTAAGACTACCAGACTGATGCAGTGTATTCCAGGTGGAGATATTTACAATGGATCGGCCAAGCCAATGGCGGACGCAGTCAGCGACATACGGATACCACTACGAGACATCATCTCGCAGATGATGGGCCGAGCAAGAACGAGATCGTACAGGAGGTGGTACACCACACCTAACTGTGAGCTCTCTCGCTTGCTTTGGCCCCACTATGACCCTAAACCAGGGCTCGGCACCCATACAGTGAAGTGCGCTTGTGTGCGTAGCTAAAACACGAAGATGCCTACGCCGAAACCGGTTTCTTGCTTTACACTGCACGAATCTATTTGTGGTTGATGCTGCAATTATTTCGTGTTGAAACTTTCAAGGAAAACAAAAGTTTAAAGCAAAATAATACAAAAAATTGAGTAAAATTATAAAAAAGAAAACGTAAATAAAATAATAATAAAATAATAACAAAACCATAACAAAATAATAATAAAATAATAATACAAAAATAATAACTCTCTTACCAACACGCCCTACAAATAATAGAAAATATTTAGCCTGCAATTCCAAAACTTTTTGGACATGATCAATCCCCCTTATTAAGTTATAATCAATATGGTTTAAATTGTAATGTCTTTCAATGACATATAAATTACAGCGGTACGCAACATAATCGCAAATTGTGCATTGCGCATCGCCATCCATATTTTGGACAAAGAAAAATTTGTTTTCCCAATTCCCATCGAACATTTTTTGTCTCAGTGTATATTTCAGTAGTTGCGTAGCGTGGTCTCACATTGATGACGGCTGATCAGCAACTGATGCCATTTTCGTTCTGTATCTGGTGGGAAAACGAGACAACAAGTGCCGAAGTCGCATTGCCGAAGCCATACGAAGCGCCGCTGCTTTTTTATACTGTCGGTGTACTGGCAGCGCAGCAGCAGCGCCTTGTCCCGCACCCATGGGATAGGGCCGTGCCGAGCCCTGCCCTAAACGCACCAAGACTCTCCTAAGCTTTAGAAAGAGTCGGGTGCGAACACCGACGGGAGTTATAACGGGTTATTGTGTCATCGGCCGCATGGCCACAAGGTACAGACCATGACTTCTGCTGCAGCTGCAGTGATGAGGAGGAAAAAGAGAGCATCCAGCACCTTCTCTGCAACTGTCCTGCACTCATGGGGAAGCGTCACCGAATACTCGGCGGCGTCTTCTACGAAGACCTGGACAGCCTGGCAAACATGTCCGAGTGTTGCACATGCACGAGTCCGCCTCTTGCTAACTCTTGCTCATACTATTCCCACTCGCCTTGCATGGCAAATAAAGAAAACTAACATAATCAAACAAACTGTGTTGTGAATTAATCAAAGTACAAATTGTCGATTTAACTCTACGCTATTGAAAAAGCTCAATAGCTCAACAAAAGCTTTATATTTCCCAGACGGTAAGCTAAAATCACTAATTACTTGGGTCCAATTTCTAGCTGCATCACTTAGCATTTCGGACTGATATCGCCAGTTACCGAACCGATCACGACCATGCAGGAAAGATAGGTGTTAGACTAAATTTCGAGGAAAATTAGAGCTAAACACAACTCAAAGAACTAAACATGCAAAGATAGCTAAGAAATTGTACTAATTACGGGAAAGGTATGTTAGTATTAGTCATTTAAGAAGAGGAAGGGAATTAGTGGTGGATATTATATGGTAGATTGAATTGAAGTCCGCGCATAGGACCCTAAACGGATCTACAAAGCGGAAGGAACAAAGGAATAAAGTTTCTAGTAGATATGATCGGAATAGTAAAGTTTTTGTGGCTCAACTAGTCAGGTCTATTTACGTCACCCTTGATCAGGTTGTGCATAAAAATCACACCAAGCATTTTTCTACGACTAACTAAGGTTGGAAGCTTTATTAAAAGCAATCTACGAGGGTAAGATGACAGTCTCACACCTGCATCCCAGTAAAGGCCCCGCAGAGCAGAAAGTAAAAAGTTTTTCTGGACTGATTCTATACGGTCCTGGTGTGCTTTGTACTTTGTACCAAGATCATCAACCAAGGTAATTCTCTCAACAGAACCACCGCAGAGGCTATAAGAAGCCAAAAAGGGGCTGGAGCGATGAAATGTCATTACTTTGCATTTCGAGGCATTTAGGTGTAACATATTTGCCCAACACCATGACTGAAAGTTATTGAGATCGGATTGCAAGCGAGAGTGAAATGAAACTTATCGGCCGTTTACACTGGGGCTGCGTCATGCTTCTTTGCGTCTTGGCGAAGACGCAGTTTTTTTTACATAGGTTAAGCATAGGGCCCTAGTGGTGGCAAAAAGTTGCGTCAGTGTCTGATTCATGTGCGTCTATTCGGTATATTCGATTGATTTTGCTCATTTTTGGTATTTTCTGCCTATCAGCGCAACTATCACCACTAATAACAACAAAAAATTGTAGATCAAAAATCAAATTTTGGCGCTAAAAATGTATGATTGTGCAAAAAGGTGAAAATATACATAAAGTCATTAAATAAAATACTTGAAACTGATTGTATTATTATCATATGAAATTTTTCTGACCCCCTGATGCCATTAAGACACTGCTGGAGACGAACTTCGGTGGTTTTCATAATTTGAAGAAGAACTCCCACAAACTCTACAATGAAATGGCTGAAAATAATATTTAAATATGAGAATCAATTCTTTTTTGTCCATTTTCCTGACGTCTTGCTTAATTCTGTTGATTTTCAAAAATTTGTGTATCTTTTCTTGTCATCAAACACCCAAATCCAAATTCAAGACGCACGTCTTCCAATGTAAACGCCTTTTCTGCTTCATTGCGTCTATGCCGATATCGATAGCAGACGCGCCCAGTGTAAAAAGGCTATTACTTCGAGAGTTTGTTGATACTGAAGGCAGATCATTAATAAAGAGTGTGAATAGTAGGGGGCCTAGATGGCTGCCCTGTGGTACTCCAGAAGTAACCTTAACAGGTGAAGAGAAGGAGTTTTTGAAGAGGACTCTTTGAGACCTAGAACGAAGGTAACTAGAAATCCATCTCAAAAGATTATGCGGAAACACTAAAAGGTCACGTTTTTGTACTAGGAGGGAATGGTTTACAGAATCGAATGCTTTGCTGAAATCAGTGTAAATGACATCCGTCTGCAAGTTACCTTAAGGCTTTAATGATAAAAGAGGTAAACTCTAATAAATTTTTGGTTGTTGATCATCGCCTTATAAATCCGTGCTGAGACGGAGATATAAGTGATTTGCAGAGATGTTGCAAGTGCGGAGTTAAAATTTTTTCAAACAGTTTAGGAATAGCGGATAACTTAGATATACCTCTATAATTATTTGCATCAGACTTGCTACCTTTCTTATGGAGCGGAATAATAAAAGATTCCTTCCAGATGGGGGGAAGCACAAAGAGTATATGGATAGGGTGAATAGTTTAAGCAGGGGTCCACAAAGAGCGTCGGCACAGTACCTGAGTACACAGCCGGGAACTCCGTCAGGACCTGGTGAAAACACCGGCTTTACTAGTCTAAGATCATGAAGCAGTGAGCTTTCATTTAACAAGGGGATGAAAATGCCATTCGAACTTGGTAAACTGTATGGATACGGATGACCAGAGTAGCTTTCATGAGAATAGGTTGTTTGGAAAAATTTGGCAAAAAGATCGGCAATTCCCTGATCATTGTTTGCTGATATAAATGTGCGGATGTGGATAAATGTGCGGACGTTCTACGCTTACTATTTACGAAGCTGTAAAACCATTTAGGGTCCTGTGAAAATCGTATCCTGCATCGAGATAGGTAGTTTTTATAGCATTGAGCGTTAAAAAGTCTTGATTTTGACGTTTTTAGACTGGATAGCTCTTTGGTAAACCAAGGAGGCTTTCCAGATCTAACCGGACAAGAAAGTGGAACACAAGAATCAACTAATGTGACAAGTACATTGTAAACGAGAAGGAACGTGTGAGTCGCTTCTAAAGACGCGACTCTACTTATACCCGTACTCAGTCAGTATTTACATTTTTGAGCATATGATTTTTTAGAATTTTAGAATTAAAAAAAAAATTCGGCAGGAGTGGGCAGGGAAAGCAACTGAAAATGAATTTCTTCATTCTGGCTATAATTATGATCCGATATAATTCAGATTCGGCAATCTGGTAGATATGGGCATTCTCTACGATAATGCGTTTTTAGTTTTATCGTATTTTTAAAAATGTGCCTGCCACAGATTTTCGTAGCTTGTGAAGGCGGAAGGGAGCGGGGCGAAATTTTGAAATACACCTGTTGAAGTGTGATATCACATGAGGCTGGAAACCAAATTTGGTTGCCCTAGCTCTTATAGTCTTTGAGATCTAGGCGCTCAACAAGACGGACAGACAGACAGACGGACAGACAGACATGGCTACATCGACTCGGCTATTGATGCTGATCAAGAATATATATACTTTATGGGGTCGGAAACGTTTTCTTCTCTGCGTTACACACATCCTCTTTTACCACAAATCTAATATACCCCTTAACTCTTTTTTTAGTACGGGTATAAAAATATAACAGCGGCGATGGGCACGTTCATCAGGACGATTTGATCAGCGCTTAATAATGGATTTCCATAATGGGGCAGATACAGTTTTTGGGGGATTTTCATTTCTTTTCAGTTTATTTAATGAATATATTTTGATTCGTTTTACTTTAGCAAGCTGAAATGGAAAGCTGGAATGCCCTGTACGTCGCTTGATATTGTTTATTTTGGTTCGTCGCCCGATATATTATTCAAAGCATACATATGTGGGCATAAATGAAATGTCTGACTCCCAAATAGTTTCTGAACGTAAATTCCTTGATAAATCGATGGTATTTTTTTTGTTTCTTTTGATACTATCATCCGTGTAATGTTATTAAAAAAGTAGTTAGCAGCACAGCAGAGCTGGGGGCTGGCGAAGCGAGTTCCCAGGGAGCTTTCCCCCTAGTCTATTATATACCACATACATATGTATAGGGTGTCAAATAATAGCTGTCACACTTTTTTAAGGCTATACTACTTAAAACCGAACATGCTCAGACTTGCAGCCATTATGAATTCGTATTCTTACGTTTATTGTGAAATGATTCCACATAATTATTATTTCGAACAGTTGATTTTGAAAGCTTTTGAGCTGTAGAAGCCAAACTAGCCATTGTTCAATATTTTCATTTGCAGGGAAAAAATATATCGTAATTTTTAATTCTCTAAAAAATGTAGGAGTTAATTGTATGATTGTGTAATTGTGGACTTCAGTTCAAGGAAACTAGAAGAGTTAATATATCCTAAATAGCAGGGAATAAATCCACCGTTATAAAAGCATGGTAAATATTCCAGGTGGTAAGAAAGCCACTGAGTGATATCAAAAAACGATATGGTTTTGGGCGCCATATCCAATAT
This sequence comes from Drosophila obscura, assembly GCF_018151105.1. Classification (NCBI taxonomy): domain Eukaryota; kingdom Metazoa; phylum Arthropoda; class Insecta; order Diptera; family Drosophilidae; genus Drosophila; species Drosophila obscura. Next base: position 2,696,117 of record NW_024542880.1, on the reverse strand, counting down.
CAGACAAAAAATGTTTGCCTTTAATTCAAAATCATTAATTTTTCTGAATTTTTCTAAATAAACTGGTCCCATCCTTTCGCTGCCGCTAGCACATCTATTCCAAAACGTTTTAAGCTTTTACACATAGCTAACGAAGAAAGATTTTAAAAAATTACAACAATTTCGAACTAAACGAGAAGGAACGCTTCTGTGGACGTGACTCTACTTTTATACCCGTACTCAGTCAGTATATATGTATGTGAGCTTATGATTTTTGTGGAATTTTTAAATATTTTATATTTTACATTTTTATACCCGTACTCAAAAAAGAGTTAAGGGGTATATTAGATTTGTGGTAAAAGTGGATGTGTGTAACGCAGAGAAGGAAACGTTTCCGACCCCATAAAGTATATATATTCTTGATCAGCATCAATAGCCAAGTCGATATAGCCATGTCTGTCTGTCCGTCTGTCTGTCTGTCCGTCTTGTTGAGCGCCTAGATCTTAGAGACTATAAGAGCTAGGGCAACCAAATTTGGTTTCCAGACTCATGTGATATCACACTGCTACAAGAGTATTTCAAAATTTCGGCCCGCCCCCTTCCGCACCCACAAAGGACGAAAATCTGTGGCAGGCACAATTTTAAAGATACGTTAAAACTAAAAAGTCTACCAGATTGCCGAATCTGAATCAGATCGGATCATAATTATAGCCAGAATGAAGAAATTCATTTTCAGTTGCTTCCCCCGCCTCCTACAGCAAGAGACCCGCTACTCATTCTCTTTCTCGCTCGCACACTCTGCCTCGTTATGTACGCGAGCGCCCGCTGGCGGAGAAGATGTAAAATCTAAATGATACATATATAATCTACATGTTAGATGTATAATATACATAGTAGATGTAGATAACAGATGTAGCAAAAAAATGTAAAATGTAAATTTTTTTTTTAATTTCTAAAATTTTTAAAAATTATAAGCTAAAAAATGTATATACTGACTGAGTACGGGTATAAGTAGAGTCGCGTCCCAAGAAGTGACTTACACGTTCCTTCTCGTTGAAGTTAATTAATGTTATTAATACCGTGTGCATTCAAAAAATGGTCGCCATGACTTTATTGGCTGAAAAAACCCACCTTGACCTTGTTTGTCCCAGAATCTCCCTGAGAAACTTACCGCTTTGGCTTTTGACTGCTTTGGTCTCTGGTGTGTTGTCGTCGATCTACGGCTTATCCAAGGTCACGAAAGAGTACAAAAACTCGTCCTTATTTTGGTTAAACAACGCCAAAAACTCCTTCGAAGTTGTCTCACGAGTGCGTTTTTGGTCGCAATCTTGCTTAAAACTTTTTCATGTATAATTTTTCGGTCAATATGCAATTTACAGCCCTTTTTGTAAATGCCTACACATTCAGTTAACTCAAGAACTTTCAATCGCCGATCATCCAGTACATATTTTTTAATTTTTACCATCATTTCTGATGTGGTCCCCTCATTTAGTGGCCCATTACGATGTGCATCTTCGCAGCTCGAACGACCTCGCTTAAACTCTGCCACCCAATATTTTATTGTTGTAAGCGGAGCAGAATCACCTTAGTTAGAATCTCTAAGTCGAAAGAACTGCGCAAGGTAAAGGCTGTTCGTGTTTGGTCTTTCAGTAACAATAATGTAAAATATAGAGTAGCATTTGATGCTGTCAAAGATTGTGTAAGCATTCGCAATTGGAATTCGATAACATAATTTTTATCAATTGAAAAACATATAAAATAGACGCAATGAAGCAGAAAAGGCGTTTGCATTGGCAGACGTGCGTCTTGAATTTTGATTTGGGTGCTTAATGACAAGGAAAGAAAAACAAATTTTGAGAAATCAACAGAATTATGCACTGCGCAAGGTAAAGGCTGTTCGTGTTTGGTCTTTCAGTAACAATAATGTAAAATATAGAGTAGCATTTGATGCTGTCAAAGATTGTGTAAGCATTCGCAATTGGAATTCGATAACATAATTTGTATCAATTGAAAAACATATAAAATAGACGCAATGAAGCAGAAAAGGCGTTTGCATTGGCAGACGTGCGTCTTGAATTTTGATTTGGGTGCTTAATGACAAGGAAAGAAAAACAAATTTTGAGAAATCAACAGAATTATGCAAGACGACAAGAAAATGGACGAAAGAGAATTGATTCTCATATTTATTTATTATTTTCAGACAGTTCTTTGTAGAGTTTGTTTGAGTTCTTCGTCAAATTATGAAAACCATCGAAGTTCGTCTCCAGCAGTGTCCTAATGGCATCAGGGGGTCCCAAAAATGCCGTATGATAATAATACAATCAGTTTCAAGTATTTTATTTCATGATTTTATTTATATTTTCACCTTTTTGCACAACCATACATTTTTAGCGCCAAAATTTGATTTTTGAACTACAAGTTTTTGTTGTTCTTAGTGGTGATAGTTGCGCTGATAGGCAGAAAAGTGCAAAAATGTGCAGTTAAGCGCAAAAGCAATCGAATATATCGAATAGACGCACATGAATCAGAGACCGACGCAACTTTTTGCAACCATTAAGGCCCTATGCTTAACCTATGCAAAAAAAAACTGCGTCTCCGCCAAGACGCAAAGAAGCATGACGCAGTCCAAATGTAAACAGCCTATTAGTCAAACGTCTGCAAGTTGACCGTTTATCCATAGATTTTAATCAACAATACCTTAAACTAAAAATGTTGCCTAAGAATTATTTTTCGACTTTTCCCGAGTTTTTAACATACAAATTTCGAGAAAAAACACCGTAAAAAAATTATGACATTTGAATTTGAAAGCTTAATATCTTCCAGTCGTTAAGCTGAAAAGTTCTATGCTACCAGATAAAATATACTTAAGTTATGTGAAAAATAGAAGCACTACCTCTGACAAAAACCATGAAAAAATACTTGTTTTAACAAAAAATGTTAACAAGCATTAGCAAACCACTGATGTTTAAAAACTTGTAGCAACATAACGTCAAATAAAAAAGTTTGCATATCCTTAGAATTGACTGAAAATACTAAAAATTACTAATTGTTGTATGGATTACGGAATGAAATCCCATATCTCACGTATTTCTACTTTGGTTTTATTGAAATATGATTAGGTAGACGCGACATGATCTAATTTGTGTGGACCTGCACTTGTGAGAATATAAAGAAATCATTTGACCTGTACAGATATCCTACCTCAAATAACGAAAAAAGTAACTATCAACATTTCATACCAAAGGAACGCGATCAGGTACCAAATGTACAACTCTTTTTCGTTTGCTTAGTTCCCAATTGGCAGTTGGGCCTGAAACCTTCCAAAGGGTATTTTTTGCATTTGGTTGGGCGTGGGATCGGATGATCTGGTCGATCCCACCCGAACACCTGCGCGGGTGTCAACGTTTTTATGCTGCGCTGCGCCGGCGTTGCGACACACAGCAGAGGGATCGTGGTCGCCGGGCTGGGTTAGAATAGTTTAGTTTTTATCTGATTCGCCGAGCTGCAAGAACGTATTCATCTTGCATTGCCTTAATTGCCTTAATTACTGAAACAATCAAATAAGTTACAATAAGCTGAAGGGCCATCCCTCGCTTACTTTTAAATCTAAAAAAGGAAAAATAGGCTAAAGGGCTGATCTCTCGCCTAATGAAAAACACCAAAACTGTCGGCTTTGGCAGCGGAGAAGCGAAGCCGAAAACAGAAGACAATGCATCAATTATAAATTTAAAATATTACCTTAGTGACATTTTTGTTCAAATTATCGCCTTCAGATAGAATTTTTATTAATAAAAATTAAAAATAAAAAACAGCAACTGAACTCAATTTTGCGATAACAAAGGCGGAACTGGAGATCATACCATACAACAATAAATTTACATTGATGTCTGGGGGCAACAGAAATATAATCTGTGTATGAGTGAATCTTACATTGACACTGAAGTAATCGAACTGCTGACACTGCTGAACAATCTGCCACTAACTTGCGACGACGACCGTAAAACCGTTAACGAAAAAGGAGACAAGATGGACGCTATGCATTTGCAGGCCATCATTGCAGCAGCAGTTAGCCCTGCGCTAGAAGTTCAGAAAAGTGACTTTGAACAAAAGCTACGAGCGGTCACCACCCAATTGCAGGCCGGAACAATCTCGGCACCCGAGGTTAAAGCCTATGAGACCGTTACTCTGGACAGAACGGTGAGCTGCGACGAATCACTAGATGCGGTGAAAACACTGCCGGAGTTCGATGTAACTCTGGAGCAATATGTTGCTTGACGCCAGGCAGCAAAGGCTGCCTGCACGCTTTACAAAAATTTCAAGAGTAGTTCTAAGCATTATCAAGCAGTCCTCATAATTCGAAATCCTCATAATTGGACCATGGTAACCACCAGGGAAATAGTCACTGAGGCTACGACCAGGTTGAGAAAATGGATGTTGATCCGTCTTCTTCTAAATTCCGCCAACCCACAAATTTTCAAAGACAACAGTGGTAAAAAGTAGGCCCCCTGGCTCGACAACCCTCGCCAACAACCACCAGCAGGGTGCACTTAAGAAAACTACTGGGCCCCAGAGATTCTCTGACCAGCGCCGGCATAATGTTAATCACCTCGCTCAGGAGAACTCAGACCAATACCAAAGGGAGTATGAGCAGCTAGCATCGGAAACGGTGGCTGAAATTGACGAGGAAGCAAATGCAGGGTTCGTGACTGATACTGTCAATTTTTTAGGGGGGAATCCCTGCTCCCGTTCGCCAATCGAGCAGTAGCGGGGAAAGTACAAAAATTTCTTATAGATACCGGGGCTGCAAAAAACTACATCAAACCCCTAAAAGGACTGCAGGGAGTTGTCTCAGTAGAAACCCCATTCGCTGTTAAGTCCCTGCAGGGCTTTAACAAGGTCGAGCGTATCCTTTATCCTGCCAAAACTTACTGTCGAGCTTAGGAAAGGCCAAGTATTTCACTACCCTTGACTTCAAGTCAGGGTACCATCAGACCACGCTCGCAGAATTTTGAATGAATTTTGCCGGCTACCGTTTGGCCTTAGAAATGCATCAAGCATATTCAAACGGTCTATAGATGACGTACTGCCTGAGCATATCGGAGAGATATGCTATGTGTATGTAGATGATGTTATTGTCTTCTCCAGAAGTGAAGATTAACATGTGAAAGACATTGACAGGATTCTAGAAAGCCTCTATGTCGCAAACATAAGTTGGGTGTCCAGGGAGAATTCGCAGTTTTTCAAGGAAAGCGTTGAATTTGGATTTGTTGTGTGTACAGAAGGCACCAGAACATGCCCTGACAAGGTCAAGTCCATACAGGATTTCAGGCAACCCTCCACTCTCTGTGAAGTAAGGTCCTTTCTGGGGCTTGCGAGTTAATATAGGTGTTTCATTAAAAGCTTTGCCCAAATAGCTCGAGCCATCACAAAAACACTAAGAGGGGATAACGGCAATGTCAGCAAACAACGTTCAAAGTCGATTTTCATAAAATTTAACGAAACCCAGAAACAAGCTTTCGACAAGCTTAGAAACATTTTGGCGTCGGAAGACGTCATACTTCATTACCCTGACTTTAACCTCCCATTTGACCTGACCACAGACGCGTCTTCCACCGGCATAGGCGCGGTGTTGTCCCAAAAAAAACCGTCCTATCACAATGATTTCAAGGACCTTGAAGGACAGCGAGATTAACTACGCAACGAATGAGAGAGAGCTCCTAGCCATAATATGGGCATTAGACACACTTCGTCGCGGCCTTGACGGTAAAAACGATATAAACATCTACACAGACCACCAGCCTCTCATATTCGCGGTCTCGGAAAAGAACCCCAACTCCAATATAAAGCGCTGGAAAGCGCGAATTACAAACCAGGCAGGAACAACCGTGTCGCAGATGCGCTCTCGTGGCAGAGTCTCAACGCCTTGGAAAGTGCCAGCTGGGCGTAAGCGGCAACTACTCACAGTGAGGTCACCCTCACTCACACAATTGAGACCACTGACAAGCCCCTTAACTGCTTTAGGAACCAGATAGTCCTGGAAGAGGCAGATTCCCCATCAAAGCAACTCATTGTCTTGTTCCGAGAGAAAACTAGACACATTCTCAACTTTGTCACTCGGGAAGGTAATACCACAATTTATTATGTGAGTTTAATAATAATAATAAGAGAGAGCTTAAAAAAACTTTGTGTTCTTGCTTCGCTGGTTTATCCTCAATTGTCTCTCTGTTTTAGAGTTGCCGAATGGTAATGTTTTTGCATGGTGGCGTTGCCGTTAGACACATTCTCAACTTTGTCACTCGGGAAGGGCTACTTGAGGCGGTTAAAGAAGTTATACAACCTGAACTGGTCAATGCAATACATTGTAATTTATCTGTATTGGCCTTTCTGCAAAACAACCTGGTCGAAGCCTTTCCAGCTACTAAATTTTGGTACTGCAAAACCATGGTCAGTGACATAACTAACGAAGACGAAAAAACCGAAATAATAATTACTGAGCATAATAGGGCGTGCAGAGCAGCCCAAGAACATGTGAAGTACTTCACGACTACTACTTCTCCAAAACAGATCTTCACCTTCTTTAAGGCCGACGTCCAAGACTGCTATTTTGGCCACTGGGCGAACTTGTCCATCTTTGGCTGTTACTACGTCACTAATACGCCCCTTTGGCCACAGGTGCTGGTCGTCAATAACGATGACTATATCTCCTATAGCTAGTAGCGGGCGTTTGGTGAACCACTTGCTGCGTCTAATCAGAGTTGGTGTGTACTCCTTTACCCAACGCTTCCAGAATTTATCGTCGAAAAGTTGCGATTGATGCCAGCGCAGCCTTAGAACAGTGCTGTCTTCTGCCATTGGCTTGTAGCCATTTGGTGATCCCAGAAGCAGGTGATTTGGAGTAAGGGTATCATCGTCTGCTGAATCTAGGGAGATAAAGGTTAGTGGTCTAGAGTTAATAATGGTTTCAGCTTCCATTAGAGCGGCTCAGAGGGTCTCGTCATTAAAATTATTTGATAGGCAGATCGATTTTAGGACAGTCTTTACAGATCTAACTAGTGGTTCCCACGCTTAAGTTCCTTCTTTTACGATCTTTTCAGTGGCTTTGAAGTTGGTCCCATTGTCGGAGATTTCTTTTGGAGTTCCACGGAGGGCCATAAAGTTCTTCAGGCACGTTATACAAGAGCTTACGTCAAGCTTGTGTGCCACTTCTAAATGTACTGCTCTTAATGTGAGGCATTTAAATAGGACTTCTCAACGCTTTTCCTTGTGCCTTCCATTGTTCACTAATATGGGGCCGAAATAATCGACACCCGTATATGTTAATGGTCTTTCGAAACAAGCCAGTCTGGCAGCTGGTACAGGTTCCATTTGGGGTACCTTTGGTGTCGAATTGGCGATTTTGCATTTTTGACATTCCTTACGCACAGATTTGTACAATACTCGTAAACGTGGTATATAAAATGTACTTCGAATTAGGTTGATAGTTGACTCGTGGAGCATGTGGTGAGATTTTTCGTGGTAGTACTTTGCAACTAAAAAGGCGACTCTGCATTCTTTTGGCAATACGATGGCGTTTTCTTTTGGATTCCGGCGATCTGCTCTTCGTTGTACAGGATGTCTTCTGCGTCTAGGTAAACGTTTAGAGCAATTAATGGGCTTGACTTGTCCACAGCTGAATGGTGTTTAAGGGCATTTATCTTCCGATTGTCTGAGGAATTGTGGGCCTTGGATACATTGGGAGTTCTGAAGAATTTTGTAGCTGAGTCTGCAACGCTTTCCTTCGTAGGAAAACAGCGCCACTGTTTACGGCTGGTATTATCTATGATCTCACCAACTCTATGCATAACAAAGGATTGAAATTTTCGAGCGTCCATAGCTAACCATTGAAGAACGGTTTTAGAGTCGGACCAGTATGTGCTTGAATTAATTCTAAGTCCTCGAGTGTTCATGGTTCGTTTTGCTAGTCCCACTAGCTGCCAAAAGCTCCATGCGTGGAATTGAGGCGGGTTTCAATGGAGACTTTACATTTGGCTGCAACTTACCGTGTCGATGTCCTTTATGCGAAGGTAGGTGACTGCGGCATAGGCGTCTTCACTTGCGTCTACGAATGTATGCAAGTCAATCTGGTCTGCATTTGGCAGCAGGTATGAGTAGTAGCGAGGGAATTCCGGTTCTCCAGCTTAAAGAAGTACGATTTTCCATTGTGTCCAAAAAATAAAGAGTGTATTTGGAAGCTCTTCATCCCATGTTATACCAGCTCGCCAGAGTTTTTGAAGTAGCATCTTCAGACCAATAGTGTAGCATGATAGCAGGCCCAGTGGGTCGAATACGGACATCAATACTTGTAAGGCTTCGCGTTTTGTTGGAGCTGTTTCACCATTCAAAACGTCTCTTTTAAATCATGCAAATCTGAATATATACATAAAAACGTCTCTGGAGGGTTCCAGTACATACCAAGCACCTTTTCGGGCCCCCCTAATTCTTTTGGGTGTTGGTTATCCAATTGTCGTTCTCCAAAGTATTGAAGTACAGGGGTTGAGTGGGAGCTCCAGTTTCTTATGGTGAATCCTCCCTTGGCATGGATGTCTCGGATTGCGGATGCAACTGCAATTGCTTCATCGTCGTCTTCGTAGCTGTCAATGAGATCGTCTACGTAGTGAGCTTTCGTAATGGACTCGTATGCTCGTGGATTTAGATTTTTGAATTCCTGTGCCGTTTTGTCGCGAACATGGTGAGCAATGCAAAGGGCGCAGCTAGTTCCAAATGTCATTGAGCGCACGACGAATATTTTTGGAGTTTGATTATCCTTGTGGAGCCATAAAAATCGTTGAGCATGCATGTCGCTATCTTGAATGTTAATCTGATGAAACATTTCGGCAATGTCTGCACACACGGCTATTCTGCCGACTCTGAATGCCATTAGAACATCGGTTAATGGAATAAGATAGTCAGGTCCGTTTAAAATAAAATCATTAAGTGATTTTCCATGGCTCTTGGCTGCTGCATCCCAGACTAGCCTTATTTTACTTGGCTTATTCGGATTTAAAGCAATAAAGATCGGTAAATACCATACGCGATCCATCTGCTAAGCTGCGTCTTTGGGCTCAAGTTCAAAGGCGTACCCTTTTGATATCAGATTATCAATTTGGACCTGTATTTTTTCGAACAGGTCTGGGTCTTTTCTGATTTTAGCTCGTAGACATTCAAGGCGCTTCATAGCGGCGGAATAGCTTTCCGGCAGAATGACTTCCTTATCTCGCCAAATCAGGCCGACTTGATAATGGCCGTTAACCTTTTAACAAGTATATTCGAGAATACTCATAGACTTTTTTTCATCTTCAGAGTGGAGCTCCCGTTGTGTGCTTGGATCTACGTTAGCTGATTTTAGCTCGTAGACATTCAAGGCGCTTCAAAGCGGCGGAGTAGCTTTCCGGCAGAATGACTTCCTTATCTCGCCAAAGCAGGCCGACTTGATAATGGCCGTTAACCTTTTTACAAGTATATTCGAGAATACTCATAGATTTTTTTTCATCTTAAGAGTGGAGCTCCCGTTGTGTGCTTGGATCTACGTTAAAACTCTCCTTAACCGCTTTGTCGATTTCACTCCAATTACAGTTACAATGATACAAGGAAATATGTCTGTTTGCATTAATTGTTCCTTGGATGCTCCATCGTAGTGTACACTTCGATGCGATGGGTGCATTTCGTTGTCCTTCACGAATTTTACGGGGTACTGCCAAAGTCCAGTTATTGGCACCAACTAGAAGCACTGGTTGTGCGTTGAGTACGATTTTATTGGCAATCCTTGTAGGTGGGAAGATTTGTTGCAAAGTTTGATGACATCGACGCTTTGTTTTGGTAGCGCGAGATTTTTGACTGAACGTACATTACACTACTCAACACGATTTTTCCTCAAGGAACAAAACCAACTTTTTATTAAAGATTTGGGGCTTAGAAATGGTTTGATGATATATTTTTTTTTTTCTATGGCAGAACTTTTTTTTGCAGAATTTTTTAAATCTGGTATTTTTTTTTTAGCTTTTTTCAGAGGTAGCGATAGTTTTTTTCACATAACTTTAGTATCTTACGTCTGGTTGTAAAGAACTTTGCTATTTTGAAAAGATAATTAAAACAGCTAGAAGTAAAGCCCAAACACTTTGTGATTACAGCTTACCGTCTGGGAAATATAAAGCATTGAAATGCAAAAATGATGATTTTTGTGCGGTATTTTTTACGAAATTTTGACTTTGAAAACTCAGGAAAAGTCGAAAAAAAATTATATCTTGTGTCCTCTATTTTTTTGTGTATAGGTGCGTTAATTTGGCGTCGTTTAAGGTATCGCTCATTAAAATCTATGGAGAGACTTTGGAGCTAAAATTCGTTAACCAAACCTAAAATATGGAAAAAATGCACAAAAAATACCTTTTTGAAGGCGGCGGGCCCAACTGCCAATTGGGAACAAAGCAAACGAAAAAGGGTTGTACATTTGGTACCTGTTCGCGTTCCTTTGGTATGAAAAGTTGTTGACAGTTACTTTTTTCGTTATCAGAGGTAGGATACCTATTCAGGTCAAATATTTCCTTTATATTCTCACAAGTGCAGGTCCACAAAAATTGGATCTCGTCGCGTCTACCTATTCATAGTCATGGATATATAACTCTGTGCCTATAATGTCTGTGCCTTAGTGTAGTTTTGACTTCCCTCAGAATACGATCGTGTGTTTACCAAAACATCTTGCAATTAATTAAAATCAATTGTCATGGATACCTCTGGCCGATCATTTGCATGTGCTTTCCAAGCAGACTCATTTTGCTACATATGTGGTAAGTACATGATGATCAACGAAATAAAAATCGCTTTTACCGAAACTCTCCAAAAACAGTATGAAGAAAACTTTAAAATCAAACCCGAAAGTTTTGTTGAAGAGTGGGCACCAAGCTGTATATGTCAAATGTGTAGATTGAATTTAACAGCATATGATTACGACGAAAAGTAAGTAACTCTAATCCACAAAACTATTAACTTTTCCCAAAATTCTAAACATTATTTTTTTCTTACAATTTTTTTTAGAAAACAATTTAACTTTGGTAGTCCAATGATGTGGAAAAAAACAGATATTCACGGCGCCGAATGTTTCTTTTGTTCAGTAAAGAAAACTGGAATTGGGAAACACTTGAAAATAGTTTACCCGAAACAATCTGGCTTCGGCTTTACCCTTCCTGCTCCTTCCGAGGAAATACCGCCCCTAAAACGCCAAAAAGGAGAGGTATCTTCCTCGTCGAATGGAACAACGGATTCAAGCAATAACTATTCAGGAGAATGGAAATTTTGCAATCCTATTTCACAGGAACAATTGAACGATTTGGTGAGGATCCTGGATCTTCCTAAAAATAAATCCGAGCTGCTTGGATCTTTTTTAAAGGATGCACGTTTATTGAAGGAAGGTGTCAAAATAACTCATTTCCGGACGCGTCATTTGGTTCACGCACAATTTTATATGACGAAGGATGACATGTGCGTTTGCCACGACATTTTCGGACTCTTCAAGCAACTTGGTGAAGCGTACGACCCAAAAGATTGGAGGTTATTTGTTGACAGCAGTAAGGAAAGTTTAAAGGCTGTTTTGCTACATAATGGAAACCAAAAGCCGTCTGTTCTTATCGCCCATGCTGTTAATATGAAGGAAACATATCAAACAATGGCTAAGTTGTTTGTAAACATAAAATATAAAGAACACCAGTGGAAGGTCGCGTGTGACTTGAAGGTTGTAGCCATGTTAACGGGATTGCAAGGTGGTTACACAAAACACTGCTGCTTCCTGTGCCTATGGGATAGTAGAGCTAGAGAACAGCATTATTCAACAAAACTCTGGCCAAAACGGGAGGAACATACTTTGGAAAATTACAATGTAAAGAATGCAGCTCTCGTGAAGTTTGAAGACGTTATTTTACCACCATTACACATTAAGCTGGGACTAATGAAAAATTTTGTTAAAGCACTGGATAAGGAAGGTGAATCGACGAGTTACCTAAAAACTGTTTTTCCACGTCTGTCGCTGGCAAAAGTGAAAGAAGGAGTATTTGATGGCCCCCAAATTCGAAAACTACTAAAAGATGATGGATTTGAAAATATTTTATCTACGAATGAAAAAGCAGCTTGGAACTCATTCCGAATGGTAGTAGCAAATTTTCTTGGCAACAGCAAGAGTGTTGATTACGTTAATATCGTTCAAGACCTAATTGAGAATTATGAAAAAATTGGAGCCAACATGTCGCTAAAAATCCATTTCCTGCACTCCCACTTAGACTTTTTTCCGACAAACCTAGGGGACGTTAGTGACGAACACGGAGAGAGATTTCACCAACAATTGAAAGCTATGGAACGACGGTATCAAAGTGTTTGGAATGAGAATATGTTGGGCGACTATGCGTGGACTCTCATAAGGGAATCTGATTGAAATGAAAAAAGGAGGACAGCCAGAAAACTTAAATTATTTTATTAACAGTAACAAGCAGTAAAAAATAAAAAGTTTGTATATCCTTAGAATTGACTAAAAAGTCTAAAAATTACTGATTGTTGTATGGGTTAGGGAATGAAATTCTATATCTCAGGTATTTCTACTTTGGTTTCACTGAAATATGAATAGGTAGAAGCGACAAACGTCTAATTTGTGTAAAAATAAAGGTCAACATTTGACCTGAACAGGTACCCATACCTCAGATTGGGCACAACGAAAGAAAGATCCAATTTTTGTGGACCTGCACTTGTGAGAAAATAAAGGAAATATTTGACCTGATACCTATATCCTACCTCTGATAACGAAAAAAGTAACTGTCAACAACTTTTCATACCAAAGGAACGCGAACAGGTACCAAATGTACAACCCTTTTTCGTTTGCTTTGTTCCCAATTGGCAGTTGGGCCCGCCGCCTTCAAAAAGGTATTTTTTGTGCATTTTTTCCATATTTTAGGTTTGGTTAACGAATTTTAGCTCCAAATACTCTCCATAGATTTATAATGAGCGATACCTTAAACGACGCCAAATTAACGCACCTATACACAAAAAAATAGAGGACACAAGATATAATTTTTTTTCGACTTTTCCTAAATTTTCAAAGTCAAAATTTCGTAAAAAATACCGCACAAAAATCATCATTTTTGCATTTCAATGCTTTTTATTTCCCAGACGGTAAGCTGTAATCACAAAGTGTTTGGGCTTTACTTCTAGCTGTTTTAATTATCTTTTCAAAATAGCAAAGTTCTTTACAACCAGACGTAAGATACTAAAGTTATGTGAAAAAAACTATCGCTACCTCTGAAAAAAGCTAAAAAAAAAAATACCAGACTTCAAAAATTCTTCAAAAAAAAGTTCTGCCATAGAAAAAAAACCATAATTCTTTAAAAAATTTTAAATCCCCATATCTATCAGAAAAAGTCGGTTTGGATCCTTGAGGAAAAAAAAAGTTCGATTTTGTCGAGTAGTGTTATTGAGCCATTGCATTATGTGGCTTCCCGGTTCTGATACTTTAATGTAAGCTCTAGCGGATGTATTCTCCATTCGAGTGGTTTCGCTGTTCCATTGCAGGCAAAGAGGATCGAGAGTCGAGGAAACCTGAAGAATTCCCATAATGCTGTCATCAATAAGTGTGACGGATGAGCCTTCATCCAAAAAGGCGTAGGTGTCAAGCTTAACTCCGTTTCCGTGTAGTGTGACGGGCAAAATTCGGAAGTATTGTTCTTCTATGCTGCTTTCCTTAAGGTGGGCACTGACGAGTTCGGTTTTGGGTACTTCGATATGAAGAAGTGGGTGATGTTTAGATTGGCAGCTATCGACGCCACAATCTCGTTTAGAAAAACATTTGCGGCTGTGGTTCTTCAGACATCTATAGCACGCCTTGGTGTCGTTGGTAATGTGCTGCCTCTCCTTGACGGTCAACTTCTGAAATTTCTCGCACTGGGCGGCGTGGTGCTCGGCGGACTTGCACATTACACATATGAGAAACGAAGTAGCTTGTTGTTGCTGATCGTCTTCTGACTGAGAGTTTTCGTTGTTGTCCAATCCATGGCGAACCTCTGCGTGAGTGTTGACAGTGCTGGCCCTTGAGCTTGGTACAGGTATAACATGCTGCTTCGGCTAATTTGTATATCTAATCGCTGAATGATTTGATGACTAGGATGACATCACTGCGTTGGTGCATGGCCCAGTTTAATTTTTTTTGAGTGGGCAACTGATCGACGAGTTCTTGAAGCAGCAAGGGGTTGTCCAGGTGTGAGTTTAATTTGCAGGCCTCCATAGTTGCACACGCGTTGCGTACTGCCATTGCAAAGTCTATAAGAGATTCTGATTTGTCTTTGTGTACGTTGTTTTTTCTAATTTTATCAATCAAACGGTTTAGGATTTGTTCCGGTCGCCCAAAGAATGTTTTTAGGGTATCGATCACTTCTGGGACTAATGCTGGCAGCAGCAGCTTATCACGCACCAGCTCATAAGCTTTGCCCTTAAGACACTTCTGGAGCCGAAGCATGTTTTCTGCATTTGAAAAGCCGGCCTCTGCGCAGCTGTTCTCGTACATGCTGATGAAAATCGGCCAGTCCTCCGCATTGATGGGAATGAAATAGCCTGTGTTCCCTGCTCCTGTGCAAGCATCATGTATTTCTTCTCTATGTACCTTTTTTCAGCTTCGCGTGTCTCTTCCAGCATTGCCAACATCAAGGAATTTGAGCTATTATGTGTGTGTGTTTGCTCGGTCAGCTTGTGCAGATTTATTTCTGGAAGTGGCTTTGATATATTGCAATTGTATTTGTATTTATTTTCTAAGGTTTAACTATGAGCAGTTAAACTAGCAAATTATAACGTAATATGAATAGGACAAGAACATGGATTATCAGACTATGGATATTATCCTGACCCAATAGGACTAATTTATTGGCTAAATTGCCGCTATGGTCCAGCTCACAGCAGGTTGTGGTCAGGAAATAGCCTATTGCCTATTAAGTTAAGATTAATTAATTTAAGTTATTTGTTAATAAAGATGTTACCTTAATAGAACTAGTGTCGAAAAAAAATAGATGGAAGAAGGTATTGTAGTTACGGCAAAGGCTACGGAAAGATTCATGGTCAGAGTAATTAGAAAGACAGAGTTGAAGATGAAGCGAAAGTAATGCCTAGTCGGGCGGGAACGTACAGAAATGCTAATAAGGCTACTGAGGGCAGTGCATTTTGCATTTCAATGCATTATATTTCCCAGACGGTAAGCTGAAATTACAAAGTATTTGAGCTTAAACTCTAGCTGTTTTAATTATCTTTTTAAAATAGCAAAGTTCTTTACAACCAGACGAAAGAAACTAGAGTTATGTGAAAAAACAAGCGCTACATCTGAAAAAAGTTAAAAAAAAAAAGAGAAGGAACGTGTTAGTCGCTTCCGGGGATACGAGTACGGGGATACCCGTACTCAGTCAGTATATACATTTTTGAGAATGATTTTTTAGAATTTTAGAATTAAAAAAAAATTATACATTTTACATTTGTTTGCTACATTTGTTATCTACATCTACATCCACTGTTATCTACATCTACAATGTATATTTTTCATCTAACATGTAGATTATAGATCTACCATTTATATTTTCCAGAAATTTTTCTGTTAGATGTGTTAGTTCATTTTATCCAAAGCGCTCATAAAATTGTTTGACTTCTGCCACCCCTTTTCGGCTGAGTCCCCACTGTGCACATACACAACTGCATGCATATTTCTCGGTTGGCTCGAGATCAAGGCTCACCGACTTGGCGCATTGACGAAGACGAGTAGGCTTCGCAAGGCCGGATTAACCCTAAGGCAGAAAAGAGCTCCCGATTCAAGGGGGACCACTACAATTGAAAAAAAGTTTTTGAATAATGAATAAAAAAATAGAATAGCCTATGAAAATAGACAAAATAAATACAAAATAATCAAACAAATAAAAAAGTTTTTATTTCAAATGAAACGAGAAGGAATGTGTGAGTCGCTTCTGGGGACGGGACTCTACTTATACCCGTACTCAGTCAGTATTTACATTTTTGAGCATATGATTTTTTAGAATTTTAGAATTAAAAAATAAAATTTTACTTTTTACATTTTTTTGCTACATCTGTTATCTACATCTAAATATATTATGTATATTCTACATCTCCTCTGCTAGGGGTTGCTCGAGCACTGAACGCGGCAGAGTGTGCGAGCGAGAAGGAAAATGAGTTGCATGGTCGTTGGCAGGATGGGGCAGGGGACGCCACTGAAAATTAATTTCTTCATTCTGGCTATAATTATGATCCGATCTGATTCAGATTCGGCAGTCTGGTAGATATGGTCATTCTCTAGTTTTTAGTTTTAGCGTATCTTTAAAAATGTGCCTGCCACAGATTTTCGTCCTTTGTGTGGGCGGAAGGGGGCGGGGCGAAATTTTGAAATACACTTGTAGCAGAGTGATATCACATGAGTCTGGAAACAAAATTTGGTTCCTCTAGCTTTTATAGTCTCTGAGATCCAGGCGTCAAACAAGACGCACGGACGGACAAACGGACAGACAGACATGGCTCTATCGACTCGGCTATTGATGCTGATCAATAATATATATACTTTATGGGGTTAGAAACGATTCCTTCTCTGCGTTACACAAATCCACTTTTACCAAAAATCGAATGTACCCCTTAGCTCTTTTTGAGTACGGCTATACAAATTTAATCTATCAGAAAAATTCGAGTTTGTTCGAAGCTTAAATAAAAAGTTAAACTTTATTAAATGTAGAATAAAGTTTTTTGAACACATACATTTTCAAATAAAGAATTCGAGTTACCTCATAGCCTAATGCCAATATTATTAATCTATAAAACTCACACAAAACCCTCTTAATGATATAGTATCTGACTTTAGTTGGGGCCCAATTTTTTTTTTTGCATCGGGTCCCTTTCTTACCTAACTATGCCACTGCTTTCAAGAGATTGCTATTAAAATGCCGGCCAGAATAATGTCCGTGTATAACACTGAAATTTAGAGAGTTCACAGCGAATTCAGAAGATGGTGCGATTAAGCCGAGAGCCGGTCCCGTTAGAGCGGCAGTGGTCCAGCACATGACCATACATGGACATGAGATCACGCCACCGGCCCGGTCCCGTGGAGAGAGTCGGAAATGGAGGAGCACGTAAGGAGCGGCGCTCGCGTCAGGCCAGGAATATCGGGAGCGGACCGGCAGTGGTCCAGCGCATCACCATATTTGGACATGAGATCACGCCATCAGCCCGGTCCCATTAAGAACAGGGTGGAAACAAGTGGAGAAGCCGATGGAAAATTAATGGCGACCCACGTTGTTGTGTTGCTAGGCAGAGGCACGGATGCCAGCGTCGAGGCGAGGGTATAAGAGGAGCCCGGCAACAGCAGAAGAGGACAGTCAGTAGAGTGCGAGTCACAAGCAAAGACGTGGATCAAAGCGAGTGCGGGATAGCCAACGGGAAAAGCAGACTCAACGAGAGAGTCCCAGGAAGGATCAAAGTGACCCTACCAACAGTCAGCAGTACGAAGCCCAGCGAAGGGAACACGGTCTGCGAGGTGCCAAAAGAATGCCAAGAGGTAACGCTGTATCGCCAAGGCTGTCGATAGAGAACCGGTGTGTGCGGAGTTGTGTGCATAGATCAGGCGCGAGCCAGGTCGGACGCATAACCCCCGCACCAACGAGGAACCTGAGGCCACAGACCTGGCGCGAGAGCGTAAAATACTAGAAACAATTCACTGTTATCTAGGAAGTAGGATCCATTAAGTATAAGATACCAATAAAGTATGTATAGGCTGTAACTAAATCCACCCGTGCGTTCTGTCTTGTCTATGAGGCAACATACAAATTTGTTGCAACGAGCCCGTCGGCCGCTGCGCCAGCCTCGCTGATTCATACGGACAGAAACAGTTCGTTACAATATTCAGTGGGACATTCACTTGGTTGTTTACATTTAACATTAAATTACGACATTTCCGCTGTGGCCCAAAATTACTTTTACTGATAGATTTCGGGATTTAAAATTTTTAAAGAATTATGGTTTTTATTATGGTTCAGTTTTTTTTTGTTTATTTCCGAGGTAGTGCTTCTATTTTTCAAATAACTTAAGTATCTTATATCTAGTTGCATAGAACTTCGCAGTTCTCAAGTGCAGCTATAAATCCAACCCAGACACTTTGTAGATGCGGCTTAACGCCTGGAAGATATTAAGCTTTCAAATTCAAATTTCATAATTTTTTTGTAGTATTTTTTGACTTAAAAAGCTCAGGAAATGTCGAAAAAAAAATTATTCTTTACATGCATTTTTAGTTTTAGATATATAGATAACACTACTCGACAAAACCGAACTTTTTTTTCCTCAAGGATCCAAACCGACTTTTTCTGATAGATATGGGGCTTTAAAATTTTTTAAAGAATTATGGTTTTTTTTCTATGGCAGAACTTTTTTTTTGAAGAATTTTTGAAGTCTGGTATTTTTTTTTAAGCTTTTTTCAGAGGTAGCGATAGTTTTTTCACATAACTTTAGTATCTTACGTCTGGTTGTACAGACTTTGCTATTTTGAAAAGGTAATTAAAACAGCAAGAAGCTGACCCAAATACTTTGTGATTTCAGCTTACCGTCTGGGAAATATAAAGCATTGAAATGTCAAAATTTCGTAAAAAATACCGCACAAAAAATCATCATTTTTGCATTTCAATGCTTTATATCCCCAGACGGTAAGCTGAAATCACAAAGTATTTGAGTTTAACTTCTAGCTGTTTTAATTTCCTTTTCAAAATAGCAAAGTTCTTTACAACCAGACGTAAGATACTAAAGTTATGTGAAAAAAACTATCGCTACCTATGAAAAAAGCTTTAAAAAAAAAATACGTTTTCAAAAATTAAAAAAAAAAAGTTCTGCCATAGAAAAAAAAAAATATCATCAAACCATTTCTAAGCCCCAAATCTTTAATAAAAAGTTGGTTTTGTTCCTTGAGGAAAAATCGTGTTGACCAGTGTAATTAGGCGTCGTTTAAGGTATTGTTTATTAAGATCTATGGAGCGACTGGAGCTATATTTCGTTAACCAACCCTAAAACAATAAAAAAAATAGACAAAAAATACTTTTTGGAAGGCCCAACTGCCAATTGGGAACAAAGCAAACGAAGTGGGGTTGAATTTTTGGTACCTGAACGTGTTCCTTTGGCATTAAATGTTTTTGAGAGGTACAAAATACGTTGTTATGTTGCTAAAGGCTTTTAAACGTATGTGATAAAGTTTTTTTACTGCTTGTTACTGTTCTTAAAATAATTCAAGTTTTCTAGCTCTCTTCCTTTGTCAGAATCAGATACCCTTATGAGAGTCCACACATAGTCGGCCAACATATTCTCATTCCAAACACCTTGATAACGTTGTTCCATAGCTTTTAATTGTTGATGAAATCTCTCTCCGTGTTCATCACTAACGTCGCCTAGGTTTGTCGGAAAAAAGTCCAAGTGGGAGTGCAGGAAATGGACTTGTAGTGACATATTTTCCCCGTGTTTTTTATACTTCTTAATTAGCTCTTGGACGATATTAACATAATCATCAGACTTGCTGTTTCCAAGAAAGTTTGTTGGAATGAGTTAGTAGTGTTCGACTTGGGGACCATCAAATACTCCTTCTTTCACTTTTGCCAGCGATAGACATGGAAAAACAGTTTTTCGGAACTCATTGATTAACCTTCTTATCCACTGCTTTAACACAATTTTTTATTAGTCCCAGCTTAATATGTAATGGTGGTAAATGGTGGTATAACATCTTCAAACTTGACGAGAGCTGCATTTTGTATGTTGTAATTTTCCAATGTATTTTCCTCCTGTCTTCGCCAGAGTTTCCTTGAGTAATGCTCAGTTCTAGCTCTACCATCCCATATGCACAGGAAGCAGCAGTATTTTGTGTAACCACATTGCAATCCCGTTAACATGGTTACGACTTTTAGGTCACACGCGATTTTCCACTGGTGTTCTTTATATTTTATATTTTCAAACAATTTAGCCATTGCTTTATATGTTTCCTTCATATTAACAGCATGGGCGATGCCAGTCTGAAAAGCTTATTGATGCATCTATAAATTTGACCCATACAATTTGTGATTTCAGCTTACCGTTTGGGAAATGGCAAAGTGGCAAAATGGCAGAGTGAGAATGGCAAAGTTCATTATAACCCAATGTAAGTTATGTAAAAAACTAGGTGCTACATCTAAAAAAATCTTTAAAAAAAATAACAGATTTCCAAAACTTGTCAAAAAAAGTTCTGCCATAGAAAAAACATAATTTTTTTTTAATTTTAAAGTCTTAAATCTATCAGAAAAAGTCGGTTTGGTTCCTTGAGGAAAAAAAGTTCGATTTTGTAGAGTAGTGTATATCACCATTCATTTTTAAATTGGGAAATTATATTATAATTATACAGGGGTGCCACAGCAATCACTTCCGCTGGAAAATCACCTCAATTCCATTCCGCCGTGCCACACACCGACTTTTCAGCGGAACCAAAATCGCTCACAATTTATCCAGCGATTTAATAAAATACACCCATAAAACACACCTAAAACTATTCGAATCTTACTTTCCCCATAAAGGTTGTTCAATTGGTGGTTAACCCTCATCCAAATAATTTAACATTGCACATGTTGAGTTAATAAAATAAACATTTTAGTAAATCACTATTCAATCCGCTGACTGAATTTTCACTTAACGATTCCGCTCTCAATCCGCTGCAGAGCGAGGTGGCCACCTAGGGCGATTCGGACTTTCGAAGTTAATACAGTAATGCCACCTTTTTTAAGTCGAATTCGGAGCAATATATTTAATATTAATTGTATTGAAAGCATTCTGTTTTTCTTTAATTAAGCATTACAAAAAATAGCTCATTGTAGTAAAACTTCTTTACATCAAACTTCTTGTGCAAATTGTGAAAACATTTGAGTCATTTGTAGTTCTACCAGGTGGCATTGCTTCAAAATGCCAAAACAGAACTAACAAACCATTATTGCCATTGCATTTATGTCAAAAACGCCTGATCGGCTAATTGCAGACCCATGGCATCACAAAAAGAATCGCTATGCTTCTATTTGTGCTGCCATGGGTCTGCAATTATACCAAAAACTGGTAATTGTAATGAACTAAATTAGCAGTAGTTTGAGAAGACAATCACAAAAACCACATACGTGACGTCTGAACGTGAAAACGAGTCCGATGCGCATCTGAGAAGCCTGCGCTGCAAGGTTTGTATTCTAATATGTTGCCTCCGTAGTTCTTCGATGGCCAACATTCTCGGTAAAAGCATTTTAATTAAGTTTACCGTAAAATGCAGATGTGTGTTTGTTTTGAGCAGCTGATTGCTGCCGTTCACGGAGAGTTGCCAGACAACTGTTAGAGTTTCCGAGTACATTGTTTTGTTTGACTCGCTCGATATGGGATGTTTTTTTGCTTTGAAATTATAAAAGTACAGCTTTGAAAAATCAATTATTTTATATCATAAAAGGAAATAAATTTAAAAACCAATTGTTTTGATATGATAAAATCAATAAAACTGTAAAATAAACCCTATTCGAATTGAATCTTGAAAGGTGTCAACCCTAGCCTTAGTTCGAATTTGGTTTGTGAAAATGCTAAGAAAAATGAAATCGCTCGGAATTCTGTGCCACGGCGGAAATTTTTAAGCGGAAATCCTCTGCGCGGTTTGCCATTTCACTAGTGATTTCTGTGGCACCCCTGATAATTATAATCTCAATATCTGAAGAACAATGAATTCAATTTAAGTAAAGGATATTATGATTAATTAATGATATAAATAACCTAACCAATAAAACGAAGAGTATGTGATTAAGAGCGAAAGCTATTTAAGACGCCTTCTTCATTCTCATAGCCTCTATGAATATGAGGTTATGCTTTCATTAAAGCTGCTCGTTGACATACTTAAATTACAGCTTCAGTTATTGTTATCCATGTTACATTTTTGAGTTTTATGGGCCCTGAAAACATCCCGGATTCTTGATGGTGGAGTCAGCTGGAGATTAAAACAGAGCATGTTAAATATCGATCTTAAATTTTCTCCGTCCACGTAGGGAACCCCGTGTAAACGCAGTTTGCTCGCGCTAGCTGCCATGTGTTCGGCCGTCTGTCTCGCTTTATGCCTCACACTCTCTCTCCCAGTGCGCGCAAATCCGCAACCTCCTGGTCCAGCTTTTTTACCCGCTCACCCAGTCAGTCTCTCTGAGAGCGAAGATCAACCACCTCCTGCTCCAAGTTTATAACTCGGGCACCTATATGCTTGACCTCACCAGCGATCGAGTCCAAGCCATATGGCTGTTGAGGATGCGCTGCTCTGCTTCCCGGACATGGGATGCAATTTGTTTGCAACAAACACACAGTGCAATAAAGTTTATATGCTATTTTCTTGCTTTGTAGCTGATATTTTGCAGCTTAAAGACTGCCACAGAATAAATTAATTCTAATGTAACTTTGACTGATTCATTTGTAAATTGATTATTTTGGGTGCTATTACGTTAATTAAAGTTACTTAAAAAGCGTAGTGAATAGAAGCACGTGCGTTCGCTGTTCGAAGCTGACCAAGCTAACGGTAAAATGTGATTTTCGGAGGATTGGCCAAACAAGTTTAGCTCAGCCGCTCATACAAAGATTTTTATATGCGATACCTTAAACAACGCGTAATTAATACACCTATATAAAGACAGAGGATATAATTTTAGTCAACTTTTTCTGAGTTTCTGAAGTAAACATATTGAAAATAATAACGCTCAAAAACTAACAATTTAGAATTAATATTATGATGCTATGATATCCAGGACAGATCTTACTGAGGCTATAGCATTATTTCTGCGACCAAATCACCCCACCGAAGCGGACTTTGAAATATCTTCTGGAAGTTGCAAAAAGGTTATAAACAGAACTTAGGAATTTTTAAGGGAGTCCAAAAAGTAACGTTGTATCGAGCATGCATAAATAACTGAAATACGGAATATTTTGATTGATATTTGGCAGGAGAGTATTGAGGATTTGCAGGGTCCTCGGAAGAAATCCCATTTTCATATGTATATGGCGCAGTCCATGAAGGCGGCTGGAATCGAACATATCATTCATGTACAAGCTAACACTCGGTAGCGGAGGTGAGCAATTGGCCACTGGGTTCTTGCGATTGGGCAAGAACTTATTCAGCTGACTAAGGCCAGTAACTTCGTCGCCACCGAGAGACGAGGAAGCTTTAGGACTTAGCTTAATCTTCTTGATTTTAAATGTTTTTGTCTTAACAGATCATTAATCGAAACAGCATTGAATAAATTAATAAGCTTCGACCACAGCCGTAAATAACTTTGTATCTTACTGTTAAGCTGATCGGCCAACAACATAAATATGATCGTAAAAGTGCGAGCATCACACCTCAGTACTGGAAAGCTCTCCATATTACGTCCCTCCTTCTTCGTGGTATCTCCAAGCCACCACATGAGCACTTGCTATTACTTACATATCTACGCCTCATCGAATTCATTAATTTTTGACTCATTAATTCATTTGTAACAACACTATTAACTTTTGCGACATGTTATGTTGCTGTTGAACGTATCCGCTGTCGTTCCAAATTATAATTATAATTATAATCCAGCTGGTTTTCTATGGTGGATGGGGGAGGGTGCCAGTGTGAACAGGAGTTTCATAATTGTCACAATTTCCCAACGTTTCATCAAGATGGGCTTACTGTGAAGAGCCTATTAAACTTTAAATGCATGCTCTGTAATAATAATAATCCTGTATCGAAGTGAGGTTCTCATTTAGCAAAACCTCAGTCAGTTGTTCGCTTTAAAGCTTACGAGAACGAACGAAAAGTTGTACAGTCGTAGTTGCAATTATTCCTAAAGTCATGAGCACGGCTGTATATAGTTAAAATAATCGTGGGTACTCTCAATAGTGTTACTCTTTCACCATTCCAAAATTGAGTTAATCTATATATGTTTATCGATAGGCAATTTAAATCGACGCCTCAAAGATGTCTAACCACTTTGCAATTCATATATATTCTTTTTAACGTTTACGAAGAAAACTGAACAAAATATCTTCGAGTTGGAAAATATATTTTAGTATTATAATATCTTTTGTCTGTAGCTTTCATAAAGGTTGCAGAATGAAGCGTTTGCAATTTTAAATGGATGAGCATGTCTGTAAATAGGCCCCAGCACTGTGATCTTAAACATAAATCTAACTGCTGTAATCAACTCGGAAATATAAAAATAAAAGAACGTTTGGATCACACAGAAAGTGATGCGACGCATCCAATTTTACGCGTTGATTACAGCCTACAAGGCCAGCTGGTTCAGTGCTTGACGTGCTGTGAGAAATTTAAGTACAACACTTTTAGTGACATTTGTTCACATTACACGTTTTACCACAGTCAGAATCAAGGAGGTTGTGCCAAGTGTTTATACTGCTTACGCGACGTCCATTATTATTTACGTGCCGAGAAAGTGCATCCAGAAGCCTTTCACTATTGTTCACCCCGGAAGCAAAATTAAATGACATAAGTCGCTAGAATGGCGAATTCAATCAGTGAGCATGTAGAAAACTTGTTAGATTCTGATCAAAATTTTGAAGAATCAGAAGAGTCTGAATATTCGGATAACTATGAAGTCCAAAGCACAACTACAACAGTGGGTCAAGCAGGCGTTTCAGATTTAAACGATACTGGCGCTGTGAATGCAAGCATCAATGCTTCTTCAGACCATTACCTATTATCTTTGGCAATAAAATGTAAAACAGGCAAGGAATCTTTATCAGATAATACGGAACAGCATCTGAAGGAAACTCAAATAAAATCTGCCAACAATAATGGTTCTGGACATCCGAATTACGGATTTGGAAAGCGGTGGTCAAAATCGGAAGATGTTTTGCTCAAAGCGTTAGTTGAGCAACATGGCGAACGTTGGGAGATTATTGGGCCACACTTTAAAGACCGACTTGAGCAGCAGGTGCAGCAACGTTGGGCCAAGGTCTTGAATCCAGAACTAATTAAAGGGCCATGGACACGTGACGAAGACGAAAAGGTTATTGAGCTCGTGCGAAGTTTCGGACCCAAAAAATGGACTTTGATTGCTCGATATCTAAATGGACGAATTGGCAAGCAATGTCGAGAACGATGGCACAATCATCTTAATCCGAATATAAAGAAAACAGCTTGGACTGAAGAGGAAGATACGATTATTTATCAAGCTCACATTCAACTAGGAAACCAATGGGCCAAAATTGCAAAACTTCTGCCTGGACGCACTGATAATGCAATAAAAAATCACTGGAACTCGACAATGCGACGTAAATATGATGCCCAGCGCAGATCGGTTAATGCTACTGGAAGTGATTTAAAAAGCTCTCGAACACATCTAATTACATTAATCAAATCTGGTGGTATCAGTAAAATGCAATCTCAATTGCTACATAACAGACTTTCACCAAAAATAGAAAATAAATCTCAATCTATAGATAATGGAATCATGTGTAACAGAAATAGAACAGCTGAGCTTAGCGAGATGGTGGATTCTGCTGGAACTGAGCCGCTTATTCGCTACTCAGCTATTAACATGCAACATCCAGTTGGTAAATGTCTAACAATTCCCCTACAGCGACAAACACCGAATATCTTGAAACGGTCTCGTAAACACATTCCCGAATCGAATATACTAGCTGGTCCATTGATTGATTTTTCCTTTGATGAAGACAAGCCTAGACAGCCGGATTCACCCGTTATAACTCCCATAAAAGCATTACCGTTCTCCCCCAGCCGATTTCTCAAATCTCCATGTCTAACAACATTTGAAGACATGAATTTGCGCGCAAGCACGCCTGTCATTAAGGTATACAATGCTTTGGGAATAGAGGTCAAGAAAGAATTGGAAACAGGCTCTATTGAAACGCCACATAAGAGTGAGTAAATCGACCAAATGTATGCAGTTCAATGAAATAGCTTAACGTTTTCGTCTTTTCTTTGTAAATTTAAGGTAAAATAGGCCCACGAACACCCACTCCGTTTAAAAATGCTCTTGCTGAAATTGGCAAGAAACGTGATGGTCGACGATACGAGCCGTCTAGCCCGTCTAGCCTTGCCGAAGACCTGGCAGAAATAATTCATGAAGAACAACTAAACGATTCAGAAATTGTACAAACTGTGCAAAACAACAAAAGAGTTAGTGGTGGCAATATAAAAAAAAATGTACAAAATAGTTCGCCTAGTATTGAAACCGAAAAAGTAAGGGCAACACAGTCACCACCTCCAAAACGTGCAAGGAAATCTTTACTTTCCACGTGGACCGCCAACCATCTGCCAAATGGTGGATTTACTAAAAAGATCCAACCGTTCGAAACTGAGACGCCTAGCAAATTCCTTACATCTCCAAGTAGTATTATGAAGGATACGCTTTGTAGTGAACAAGATCTTCCTTTCGATGAAGGCAGGAAGGAGAACAGACCATACATCAGTCGTAGTAAATATAAGACCTCTGGTCTGTCATCGTATGATCATATCATCGATCCAAAATGGGCTCGAGTAGCGTGTGGCAAAACCAAAGATCAACTATTTATGGAGGAACAAGCGTACGCATGTCTTAAAAATCTTTCGTGTGTCCCACGCTCACTTAACTTTGAAAAACAAAAGTGAATCACAAATCTAATGAATCAGTTCAATTTTTTTTTTATATTAAGGGAATAAGATTTATAAATAGTGTATCGTGAAAAGGGTTGCGCTAAAATATTTATTTAAGGGCGCCTGTATTTCAAAATTCTTTTTATTGATAGCAAAGTAATTTTCCTTTGTTTTCTAAAATTAATTTCGCACTATTAAAATAAATTTTTTGAATATTTCTTAATAAACTAAAATTAAAGTGAAATAAATTTTGTTCATGCATCACAATAGCTGCAGCAAGAAGAACATTTATTATTTAAATAATGGTAAGAGAACTACATTCGACGGACTGTAAATATTGATGATGAACACATACAGTTGTGTTCAATGAAATAGTAGTGCCGCACCTCATCACTTTCAAAACTCTCTGAGACACTTCCAGATATCCAAATTTAACAAATTATACCTTTTTAAATAGAACGGACTGTTAGCAATAGAAAACCGAAGGAATATCCATACATTTGAGTTCCATCTTCTTGTTTTACATGACATAAGCCGAATACCCATGAAATATGCTGTTCAATGAAATAGTAGTGTTTTTTTAGAACATTGAAAAAAACAACGAAACTCAAATAAAAACATATATTTCATGTTCTTCATGTTTCTTGAGCTTTAATATTTAGTTTTTAATCAATTTGGTTTTCATTGCGAACTTGCACCGGCCGGATATGGGTCATTGATCTCTTGCCAACGCTTCAATAGGATTTGAGTCAATAATCCATGAACCACTTGATAAAACTTGGCTCTGGTTCACGGATTTGCAGTGTCAACAATGTATTTGGTATTCCAGCATAAGATTTCGATGAGATTTATATCCAGTTGGACAGTTGGCCATGAAAAAACGTCGATCTTTTCCGATAAAAATCAATTCCTAGCGAGCTTTTCTGGGTATTTTAAGTCGTTATCCTGTTAAAAGATCCTTTTAACATGAATTTTTCAACTGTAATATGAATGTAATGTATTCTAAAGTATGCCTAAATACACAGTTTCGCTCAAAACCATAATATACTCAAACGCCAGGCTAGAAAGTACTAGCTTATATGAGCTGGGCCCCATAGGGCTCAGCCTAGCTTGCCCAATGCTATATTTTTCATGATTTTAGGTGGTAATCGGATTTATGTTTGTGGATGCCAAACATAATCTTTTGAGTTTTTCTTACCATATAATACAACTCTACTATCATCAGTTAAAAGCATTTTTGTCACTGTGAACACAGGCCAGACCACATGCGTTTTTCCAAACTGAAGTCGTTCACCTATGTACTATGTATCCAAACGCGGAGCTTTCTGGGACTTCTTGCATTCAAATAATGTATAAAAGACCGTCTAAGAACTGTCACATCATTGACAGAGCGATTTAAAGTTGTTTTCATAATTTTTGAGGATATTAAAGGCCTGGTCTTGCCTTCGACCATCGCCGACCATCCTCTAAAAAATAAGTTTTTCGCATACAAAATCGATTTCCAGTCTACTTCTTTTAGTTAATTGGGTTAAATACAATAGTGAGAGTGCCTACAACTTAGTTTTCAATCCCATTATGCCTCCTGCCTTAAGTTTTTAGTCTAACTCTTAGGTCTCCTCTTCTGGACCGAGCAATGATTTCTTCAACGCCTCAAAATCAAAAGTACCGCTATGTCCAAAACTTTCTTTCATCAAATTATTCAATAACCAAATTGAGCTTACGGGTGGTGACTTATTTAAATTAATTTACTTTGTTTTTTAATTTTTAAAAATTAATTTAACCCAGCACTACTATTTCATTGAACAGCAGATATCATGGGTAGTTGTCTAAAGTCATAAATAACAAGAAGATAGAATGAAAATGTAATGGGGTTTCTTCAAGTTTCTAATGCTTACATTCCAGGCTTTCCGTAAAGGTATCACTTTTTAATTTGAAAGACTAGAAATATCTCAAAAAGGGTTTTGAAAGTAATGAGGTGCGGCACTACTATTTCATTGAACACAACTGTATATATTTCAAAGAGGCTACGGTCATGGATCAAAAATCCTGTGAAAGTTGGTACTATTTTCTTTTAAACCTTTTATTTTTTGTGGACATCCGTGCTGAAGATTAAGTAAAAGTTATTAAAGTGCCCAAAACGTTGCGCAAGCAACGTTCCAAACGGTAAAATGTGATTTTCGTAGGGTTGGTCAACCAGTTTTGGCTCAACCGTTTCTCCATAGATGTTGATGATACTTGTAACGACGCAATGCACTTATATCCAAAAAATATAGACAAAAGATATTATTTTATTTCGACTTTTCCCAAGTTTTTAAAGTACAAATTTTGAAAAAATACCGCATAAAAATCATAATATTTGCATTTCAAAGCTTAATATTTCGCAGACCGTAAGCTGTAACGCATTAGTGTTTTTATCTAAATATACATTTTTTTTTTAATTCTCTAAAAAAACTCGGCCGTAGAAAAAAAAATGAGAAGGAACGTTTGAGTCGCTTCTTTGGACGCGACTCTACTTTTATACCCGTACTCAGTCAGTATATAAATTTGTGAGCTTATGATTTATGTAGAATTTTAAAATATTTTACATTTAATATTGTTTTGCTACATCTCACATCTACATCTAAAATGTTTGTTCTACATCTGAAATGTAGATTATACATACAATACATACAATATAGATTCTACATAACCTTTGCGAACGGTCGCGCACTGCACAGGGCAGAGTGAGTGAGTGATCTGCAGCTTAAGACGGACGCGTGCCGCCGTCGGTCCGTTTCCGCGTGGAGTCCCGGGGCGCATCGGAAGCTGACGGGGGTGCATTGTGGACTGGTCGGTCGCGGAGCAGCTCAGGCTGCCTGGGCTGGTCGGGGACCACGCTGAAGCTTCCTCCAAACCAAGCTTTTGGCGTTTTATTCAGCCACGGCTATAGCGGCAGCCATTGAGTGAAACCTGTGGCTGCAACTCAGAGTGAACAGTAAATCACTTAAGTGTGGAAGGAAAATTCACTAACCCAGCGATCGCGCTCCCCAGCGCTCTGGACCGTCTGCCTGTCGGTCTGGCCCGTGGAATACAGGTTGCAGTCCAAGGATACCGCCGAGCACGCATGGTAAAGACTCCTTTGTGGGGAAACTTCTTCGTTTGGGTGGAGTCCCACTCAAACGCACACATATGGCCGCACCCACGTAGCTCCCGGGGAGAGTTCTTCTATCCTCTCTTCGACTCAAGATGGTTGGCGACGGAGTTGCCGAGCTTAGCAGCGGAGTTGCCAGCACGGTGCGTATGCGCAAATCGGAATTTTAAAATCTAATTGGCCTACTGGCTAAAAAACTAAGGCGAGCACGGCAACACGTCTTTGCGTTCCTATAACCTTTTTATACCCGTACTCAAAAAAGAGTTAAGGGGTATATTAGATTTGTGGTAAAAGTGGATGTGTGTAACGCAGAGAAGGAAACGTTTCCGACCCCATAAAGTATATTTATTCTTGATCAGCATCAATAGCCGAGTCGATATAGCCATGTCTGTCTGTCCGTCTGTCTGTCTGTCCGTCTTGTTGAGCGCCTAGATCTCAGAGACTATAAGAGCTAGGGCAACCAAATTTGGTTTCCAGACTCATGTGATATCAAACTGCTACAAGTGTATTTCAAAATTTCGCCCCGCCCCCTTCCGCCCACACAAAGGACGAAAATCTGTGGCAGGCACATTTTTAAAGATACGATAAAACTAAAAATGCAGTATCGTAGAGAATGACCATATCTACTAGACTGGCGAGTCTGAATCAGATCGGATCAAAATTATAGCCAGAATGAAGAAATTAATTTTCAGTTGCTTCCCCTTCCCCCTCCTTCCAACGACAACGCAACTCATTTTCCTTCTCGCTCGCACACTCTGCCGCGTTCAGTGCGCGAGCAACCCCTAGCGGAGGAGATGTAGAATATGAATGGAACATGTACAATCTACATGTTAGATGTAGAATAGACATTGTATATGTAGATGTAGATAGCAGATGTAGCAAAAAAATGTAAAATGTAAAATTTTTTTTTTTTTCTAAAATTCTAAAAAATCATAAGCTCAATAATGTATATACTGACTGAGTACGGGTATAAGTAGAGTCGTGTCCCCAGAAACGACTAACACGTTCCTTCTCGTTTTAGTTAGTGCGGAGCAGTAACCAGGGCTCCTGCACAATTGGCGATACTAACCCCAGATTATGCAGCGTAGAAGTTGTCCGTCGCCAGATGGCGCTGCCATGTAGTTACGGCAGGGACACCAACCACCGACAGAGGGCGCAGCACCATAGGGCTCAGCCTTCACTAGCTACCGGCAGATAGCGCTAAGTCTTCTATCCTAGAAGTAGGCTACGGTCCCCGTGAACTTCTAGATACTATCGGCGCACCCTGGGGCCAGCTGGTACACAACGGGTCGTGGAACTGACTCCCTGCCAACCCCACCGCTACGGCGGCGTACCCGTGAACGGGGCCCTGGCGACCGAGAAGGGGCGGTATAACTCCCATCGACAAACGTCGGGAAGAAATTCCCTGCCTTCGCTGGAAGCCCCAGTGAGCCAATTATATTATAGTGGACCCATTAGCGCAGCAGGCCCTGATGGACGTACGACTAACTGGAACCCCCCTTATGTGCATTGGACTTTGGGATGACGGTGTCGGCATTCTACGACCTGAATAGGCGGGCTGAACCCCTGCTGAAATGGCTCGTAGGTTAAGGTCCCCACCGCCCACGTCTTGTTAAAACCCCGGCTGGCCTCGAGTAACGCTTCCTGGTCGTCCCACTTAGGTGGATGCTGCTATAGATGTCTGGAGCTCGGACACGTAGCAATCAGATGCAAGAGCGCGGTGGATCGTACCGGATGCTGACTCAGGTGCGGCGCAAACGGTCACAAAGCCGCAAACTGCCAGAGCGATCTTCGTTGCTTCATCTGCACTCCTAACAAGAGCAAGGAAACGGATCACTACGCGGGTAGCAAGCGATGCCCAGCATCCAAAGGTGGGTCCAGCTTGCCGCCCCAATGATGAAGTTGTTACAGCTCAACCTCAATCACTGTGCGGCGGCTCAAGACCTGCTGTGCCAAACAGTGAGGGACACGGCGGTTGACCTAGCCATCTTCAGAGAGCCATACCGACCAAGGGAGTCTACTGGATTCATACTGAATGCCACCAAAAAGGCCGCGCTATGGCTTTGCGACGCCACACCCATTCAGAACACCAACATAAGCTCTGAGGTGGGATTCGTATGCGCAAAAGTTGGAAGGGTCTGGACATACAGGGTCTATCTCGCTCCAAGCCTGTCACTAGCCGAATTCACAGGGATCCTAGGAAACCTAGCGGCTAATGTTAGAGATCACCACCCGGTGGCTATCGGAGGCGACTTCAACGCGTGGGCAGAGGAATGAGGAAGCGTCTCAACGAATGCGAGAGGTAGGGTCTTGCTGGAGATCATCGCACCCCTCGATATAGCACTCCTCAATCAGGGCGTGCAACATACCTTCTCCAGGGCAGGAGCCGGATCGATCGTCGACCTCACCCTGGTCAGCAACGCCTACACAGCAAGTGACCACATGGCAATTATTTGCAAAATTGGCGAGCAGGCAACTAGCGTCGTAGCAGAGGCGCCTAGATGGAAATGCTACCGCGCGGATAGGTTCAACATGGCGCTGTTTTCGGAAATGATGGCCAACCTTGTGTCGGAGGCAATGCGGAGTGCATGACCAACCAAGTCATGGAGAACATCGATGCAGCATGCACAGCCACCATGGCTCAGAGGAAGCACTCCGGGCGTCACCACAAACCAGTGTTCTGGTGAAACGAGAGCATTGCCGAGTTACGCCGGGAATGTAATCACGCACGATGCCGCTACCAGCGCTCGCGGGGTAGCACGGCCTTTCCGCAATGGCAGGCTACCTTTAGAGAATGCAGAGGGGCCCTCAAGGCCGCAATAAAGGAAAGCAAGCGCCAGTGCTTTCTGACGCTATGCGACTCTGCTGAGCAAATCCGTGGGGTAGGGCATACAAACTGGTGACGAAAAAGCTGTGCGCTCAAAAACAAGCACACCCATCGGACCCCGACATAGCCAGATCCATCGTGGAGGAGCTTTTTCCGCGCATGGCAGATCACTTCGTGGAAGCCCCCTGCCTAATCCCACCACCAAATCAGGCCCAAATCGAGGAGGTGACTCTCGAAGAAATAGCAACCGCAACCAGGAGCATAAGCCCTAACAAGGCACCTGGGCCGGATTCTATCCCGAATCGAGCCTTACTACTCGCCCTTTCCCTGCGCCCGGAAAGTGGTATGCTCACGACTTGAACGAGCTATCGCGGATGCTGGCGATCTATCACCGCACCAATACGGTTTTCGCAAGGCCAGATCCACGACTGACGCCGTTGGTAGGGTGGTAGACATTGCATCTAGGGCAATAGCCGGCACCCGGTGAAAAGGCGGCTGCAAGGAGTACAGCCTAATGGTCACGCTGGACATCAGGAACGCGTTCAACACGGCGAGATGGAGCTGTATCTTGAGGGCGTTAGGGAGCTTCAACACACCCATGTACCTTCAGCGCATGGTACAAAGATACTTCGAGGGAAGGCTTCTCTTGTACGACACCCAGGACGGCACGGAGCATTACGAGGTATCTGGAGGCATCCCGCAGGGGTCGGTACTGGGCGCTTTGCTGTGGAACGCAATGAACGACGGCATACTGCGACTCAGACTCCCCCTCGGAGTGCATGTGGTGGGCTTTGCGGACGACGTGGCTGTCCTGGTAGTGGCCAAAGACTTGACCGCGGTAGAGACGACTTGCAACCAGACGATTGCACTCATTCAACAGTGGCTGGAGCTGGTCGGGCTGGTGTCCAGCCGGAAGAAAGTTGAGACAGCCAACATCACGGTGGCAGGCACCCTGGTGTCATCAAAGCGGGCTATAAAGTACCTTGGCGTCGTGATGGACACACGGCTCTGTTTTCAAGAGCATCTGACCTACATGAACTCGAAGGCGGCAGCCAGCAACAGAGCCCTATCAAGGATTATGTTGAATACCCGAGGACCCAAGCAATGGCGGCGACAGCTACATATATATATATCCCCGCTTATATGAATTGACAAAGGTCGTACATTGTGTTCCCGCAACACAAATCAGCGTTGAAAGGGCATTTTCGGCACTGAAACTTATACTATCGGACTTGCGCTGCAATTTTTCCGCAAGTTCTATAAAACAACTTATGTTTTTAAAACTGAATAAATATTGAATAAACTCACAATTTCGTTGTAATTCCCATTTCTTTCTTTTATAGTGGGAGTTTGGGATTTTTGGGATATGGTGTTTGCGTTTTTTTTTGCAAAGTAATGCAACGCATGGTACTGCAACATATTATGAAAGCTAAAAACTAAATATAAAGGAAAATAGTGAGATCCTTAAAATTCGTCCTTGAAGGACATGCGATGTATGACATGAAAAGTATCAGGAATATACATACATTCATGATAACAAACCACTCAGTTCGAAGGATAATCAATTTAACTTTTATTTTTAACTTTTAAAATAAAAGTTACGGAATAACTCTTATTTTCAACTTTTAAAATAAAAATCAAAAATAACTCTTATTTTTTATTTTTATTATAAAAATCATAATAATTCTTAGTTTTGATTTTAAAAGTATAAATTCAAAATAATTCTTAATTCTGATTTCTATTCAAAAATTAAAAATAAGTGTTATTCGTAGGTTAGGTTAGGTTAGGTTTATAGGGCTGCTCGACTGAAGTCGAGGTCACTCGGAGGCAAGTCTGCCCATTTTGATGCCCACACTCGTCACGGGATATTGTCCGGTGCCTAGGGAGGATTCGCGAACCATCCCGAGGCCTCTATAAAGAGCACCAGCATCTCTAGAGGCATGTTTGCCAGGCTGTCCAGATCTTCGTAGAAGGCGCCACCGAGTATTCGGTGACGCCTCCCCATGAGTGCAGGACAGTTGCAGAGAAGGTGCTGGATGCTCTCTATTTCCTCCTCGTCCCTGCAGCTGCGGCAGAAGTCATGGTGGGGCAGTCTGTACCTTGTGGCCATGCGGCCGATGACACAGTGCCCCGTTATAACTCCCGTCAGTGTTCGCACCCGACTCTTCCTGAAGCTTAGGAGAGTCTTGGTGCGTTTAAGGTCGTAGTGGGGCCAGAGCGAGCGAGAGATCTCACAGTTGGGTGTGGTGTTCCACCTCATGTCCGATCTCGTTCTGGCTCGGCCCATCATCTGCGAGATGATGTCTCGTAGTGGTCTCCTTATGTCGCTGACTGCGTCCGCCATTGGCTTGGCCGATCCAGTTCTGGCACACTCGTCCGCACTCTCGTTGCCCGCTATGTCGGTGTGACCCGGAACCCACGTGAGTGTGATTGAGTGCGCGCTGATCTGGTTTAGTGCGTCCACCGTATCACGTACGAGTCTGCTTGTGGTCTTGCAGGATACCAGGGCTTTGATGGCAGCTTGACTGTCAACGCAGATTGCTATGTTCCTCGGAGGTATCTCCAAGGTGTATACCAACTTTGCCGCTTGCCATACTGCATATATCTTCGCCTGGAATACACTGCACCAGTCTGGTAGTCTTAGGGATATGTTGGTTGCTAGTTCTTCGGAGAAGATTCCAGCTCCTGTCCCTTCGGCCGTCTTTGACCCGTCGGTGAAAATGGAGAGCTCGTTCTGCCCCAGGACAGTGTTACTCTTCCATTTCCCCCTATCCGGTATGTGTCCTTTAAAGTTTCTTTTCCATGAGAACTCTGAGACACAGTAGTCACTCCACCTGGCCGTTCCACTATCTTCCATACGGAGTATAGTGGCGTGGCCATAAGGCGATGGCTTGAAGAACTGCGCGGCTAATAGCCTAGCGGCACTTGTCTCAGCCTTGCACTTAAGATGAAGGTCTATCGGTTCCAGGCCTAACATGGTGTCCAGAGCTGCCTGTGGGGTGGATTTGAGAGATCCGGTGACCCCAAGGCATGCTGTCCGTTGGACTTTACGGAGGTTCTCCAGGTGGGATTTGGTGTTAACCGCTTCCCACCATACCATGCCTCCGTATGTCAGGATGGGTCTTATTACCGCTGTATACATCCAATGGATGATGTGCGGCTGTAAGCCCCATGTTCGTCCAAAAGTCTTCCTACAGGTGTAGAAAGCTGCCATTGCCTTTTTCTTCCTTTCCTCCGTGTTTCTCTTCCAGGAGAGTTTGGAGTCAAGGATGACACCAAGATACTTGGCTTCGCTCGATAGCTCGAGTGTCGTTCCACCGATTGCTGGTAGTTTGAAACTCGGTATCTTATATCTTCGTGAGAACAGCACCAGTTCTGTTTTTTGAGGATTGACCCCCAAACCGTTCTGGCGTGCCCAGCTGGCGGTAGTGCCCAGTGCAGATTCCAGAAGGTCACTGATTGTGGGCAGAAATTTACCCTCTCCACCGATCCCCTTGCGGAGTACCTCGTGTGACCGTTTTCCTGACGAGGAGGAGCCTAGATTGGCGCTTATCGTTCTGCTCCTGAGAACGCTGTCTAGCCATCCGGTTACCGTCGGGTGTGTGCCAATCTTGGCCAATGCGGCCGTTATTGACTCGATCCTGACGTTGTTGAAGGCCTCTTCTATATCTAGAAAGGCCGCCAAGGCATATTCCTTATAGCTTAGATTCTTTTCGATATGCCCAAAAACTTCGTGTAGTGCGGTCTCAACTGATCTACCTTTGAGGTAGGCGTGCTGAGCTCCACTGAACACTTGTTTGTCTAGCTTGGTTCTTATATATAGATCCATTAGTCGCTCCATCGTTTTAAGCAAAAATGACGACAGACTGATGGGTCTGTAGTCCTTTGGGGAGATGTGGTTTATCTTCCCGGCCTTGGGGATGAAGACCACTCTCACCTCCCTCCACCCATGGGGGACGTACCCAGTTAGGAGGCATCCTTCGAATATTTTCTTCAGCCATGGTAGTAGGTGCAGGCAAGTTGCTTGCAGCATGGCTGGTCGGATATCATCCGGTCCCGGTGACTTGTAGGGACTGAATGATTTAATGGCCCAGATAATCTTGTCTGGTGCCATTATATTTCGTATGAGATCCTCGATTTCCTCTCCTGGATGATCCTCAGTGTCGTTGGTGGCGTTGGATTCGTCACCGGTGACATCTGAGCAACCCGGGAAGTGAGTACTCATGAGGAGCTCCAGGGATTCTTGGCTGCTCTCTGCGAAGGTACCGTCCTGGCTGCGGAGCAGGCCTGGTGTGGTGGGTGCCTTCGACAGTAAGCGTCGAAGCCTTGAGGCCTCAGTGGTACCATCTATGGCATCGCAGAAGGCTGCCCATGATTCCCTTTTCGCCCTCCTACAGGTGTTTTTGTAGGTATTGAAGCTGCGGCGATACTCGTCCCAACTTTCCTGTGTGTTTGTCACTTTTGCTTTATTGAAGAGCTTCCTCGATTCCTTTCTGACTTCGCTCAACTCCCGTGTCCACCACGGGTTGTGATTGGACTTTGGGGGTCGGCTGATCGGGCAGGATTTGAGAAACGCCATCTGTAGAGCATTAGTGACGGTCTGCGTAGCTTTCTCTAGTGCTTCCGTTTGAATTATGTCCCCTTCCGGTGGGTTAGGCAGCACCTTCTGTACGGTTGCGGAGAAGCGGTTCCAGTCTGTCCGCTTGGGATTGCGGTAGGCCTTGGGCCTCTCCTTGTTCCATTTGATGCTGTACACTATCCTGTAGTGGTCCGAAAAGGAACACTCACTGGACACGTGCCAGTCATCGATGGTAAGGGAGTCGCTATTCGAGGCCAGTGTTATATCTATAACCTCTGCACGGTTCCTGTTGCGGAAGGTGGGGTGGTCTCCCCGGTTGCACACAACAAGATTTGTGGACAGAATGTACTCGAACAGCGACTCTCCTCTAGAATTTGTGCCCGTACTTCCCCAGAGGGAGTGATGGGCATTCGCGTCACAGCCTAAGACAATATCAAGTCCCTCCCTCCGCGCTTGGTGGATCAGGGCCCTGACATCCTCCGAGGGTGGGTCTTCCTCTTCGTACGCCAGGTATGCAGAGGCTAGGTATAGGTTTTTCCCGTCCTCCCTCTCACATAGTGCCACCGTTAGGTCCGGAGTGCTGTACCTGGAAGAAAAAAGAACATTAAGCTCGTTCCTTACCACGATACAGGTTCTTGGCTTACCCGCGGGGTGTGGCGTGAGAAGGCGGTATCCGCGACCGTTCAGTCCCCGAACCCTTTCACTTACGATCCAGGGCTCTTGGATGAGGGCCACGTCCACCGCCTTCTCCTCCATAAACCGCAGCAGGTCCGCCGATGGTACACTTGAGTGATGCAGATTAATCTGCACCACCTTCATGCTATTCAGCGGATCTGGGGTGTCCCGGTACTGCTACCGCCAGGGTGCCCATACCGAAATATATGCGGCAGTCCGTTGCAAGGATTTTGGCCAGGCTTTCTTGACCAATGCTGATCCAGAGTTCCTTGCCGTTCCCCTTGTCTCGCGCTATCGCTCTTGTGATGGTCCAGTCCGATGTCTCCAGGATCCGGTTCTGTGCCTTGATCAGAACGAGCGTGTCCTCATCCGCCTTAATCGGGGGAGGAATCCATACCTTCATGATCGTTCTCCTGGGAATCTGATCCGTCGGGACCACGCGGAGTGCCGCTCCTGGCCAAAGTTCACCAAAACCTTGGACCGTGGTTTTGAGAAACTCAAGAGTTTCTGCATTGCCACAGGCCACTGCTTTGGCTCCCTTATACCACTTGATACCCTTGAACTCGCAGACAAACGGGTTATCTGCGCGCACAATGGCATCTTTCATGGCGGTCAGGATCTCCGATTCTGCCTTCAGCCAATTGACGTCCGATATCTTCCCCTCTGGGTGACTTTGGTCGATGATGGCTACCTGCAGCTCGGCCGGCGATCCTAGGCTGGCCAGAATGTCCTCTGGTTTCGCCTTCTTCGACTCGGAAGCTTTTGTGGAGTCGTCCGTTCTCTGTCGCTTGAACCTTGGCTCTCGACCAGTCGGTTCCACCGGTGCCTTCTGTACAGAGGGCGTTGGTGGTGCCTTGGCACTCGCCGTGTTCTGCGTCAGAGGTGTGGTCTTCTCCCTCTGCTTCCCGGACAACTTTTTCCCCTTTCTCCCTCGCGCGTTCGCAGACGATGACTTTGAGGGTTGGTCCACCTTCGTCTTCGTGCCAGCTGATGCTGACGCTGAAGTCGACGGTTTAGGGTCCTCAGTCACCGCCGCGTGTGCGCTTGGGGGGGCTTTGTCTCCGTTGGTAGGAGCGACTCCGTTAAGCCGCTCGTACCTCCGCACGTTTTGCTCGTGCTTCTTCTTGAGGCTCCTTTCCCTTGCCGTCAGCGTATCGGGGGGTCTTTGGCTAATACCACGGAGGTATTTTGCCGATGCCCTGTATCCCGACAGCCGTTTGCGTAGGGTCTCAGCCTCCGTCTTCTCATCCGTCACAGGTAGTGGACCCGAGTCAACCTGGATATTGGGAGCCGTGACTTGTGGCTCCGCCTTCTGCGGCTCCTCGTTGTATCCGAGTCGAGAGAAGGCGGTAGCCAACTCTGCCTCCGACACTGAGGGACCAGTGAAGACGAAGCTTCCAGATCCTCTATCGTCCCTTTCTGTCTTCGGATCCTTCTGTTGCTTGTGGCATTACACGATTTGGCAGCCAAGCACTCCACTGCCATCTCGGGTTTCGACGCCGGGGGGCCTGCGCTCGCACCCCCAATCACCGCCGGTACTGGGTCTCCGACTCCCTGCACCTTAACTGTTTTTTCGTTATTGGACATTCCCCCATAACGGATGCGTTTTATCCCTACCGCCAGGGTGAACAACTTTTAGCTTCGGCGCTCCCCCAAGACCTGCCCGGCTTGGGTGGCCCTTCTGGCAGCATTACGCTACCGCCGGTAAAGCTCTTGGGTTCCTTACGCTTACTAAGCCCCCTCATCGCGGCAAGATGGTAAGTTTCCGAGGGGGATACTGCGTTTTTAATTTTATCGTATCTTTAAAATTGTGCCTGCCACAGATTTTCGTCCTTTGTGTGGGTGGAAGGGGGCGGGGCGAAATTTTGAAATACACTTGTAGCAGTGGGATATCACATGAGTCTGGAAACCAAATTTGGTTGCCCTAGCTTTTATAGTCTCTGAGATCCAGGCGTCAAACAAGACGGACAGACGGACAGACAGACATGGCTCTATCGACTCGGCTATTGATGCTGATCAAGAATATATATACTTTATGGGGTCGGAAACGTTTCCTTCTCTGCGTTACACACATCCACTTTTACCACAAATCTAATATACCCCTTAACTCTTTTTTGAGTACAGGTATAATTAAGTGTTTTATTCCTATACCTATACACATACCTACATTTATTTCCATACATACATACATTTATTTCCATAGTTGGCCGCAATATTCCATATTTCGAACTATACATTTACATACAATTACTACAAAACGGCTGCAAATTGACCGTTTATCAATAGATTCTGATGAGCAATAGCTTAAACGACGCCCAATCAATGCGTCTATCTAAAACCAAAAATGTTGGCCAAGAACAACCCGTACCCGTACTCAAAAAAGAGTTAAGGGGTATATTAGATTTGTGGTAAAAGTGGATGTGTGTAACGCAGAGAAGGAAACGTTTCCGACCCCATAAAGTATATATATTCTTGATCAGCATCAATAGCCGAGTCGATAGAGCCATGTCTGTCTGTCCGTCTGTCCGTCTTGTTTGACGCCTGGATCTCAGAGACTATAAAAGCTAGGGCAACCAAATTTGGTTTCCAGACTCATGTGATATCCCACTGCTACAAGTGTATTTCAAAATTTCGCCCCGCCTCCTTCCACCCACACAAAGGACGAAAATCTGTGGCAGGCACATTTTTAAGGATACGATAAATCTAAAAACGAATTATCGTAGAGAATGCCCATATCTACCAGACTGCCGAATCTGAATCAGATCGGATCATAATTATAGCCAGAATGAAGAAATTAATTTTCAGTTGTTTCCCCCCACCCCCTTCAACAGACGACAACGCAACTCATTTTCCTTCTCGCTCGCACACTCTGCCGCGTTCAGTGCGCGAGAAACCCCTAGCGGAGGAGATGTAGAATATGAAAATGGTACATCTATAATCTACATGTTAGATGTAAATGTAAAATTTAAAATTTTTTTTTTTTTAAGTTAACAAATCATAAGCTCAACAATGTATATACTGACTGAGTACGGTTATAAGTAGAGTCGCGTCCCCAGAAGCTACTCACACGTTCCTTCTCGTTTTAATTGTGGTTGCACTCGGAGTGTGCCAATGTATATTTTTATTGGGGTGGGTCGTGCATGGAATGCACTTGGAGAGACACGGATTTTTTTTTTTTTTTCCATGGATACGCCATGATGGGTGAGAATCTTTAAAAGACGTGTCCGGCCCGTACCAGTCAACGACCCCTCCGGGGCTTCCCAGCTAAGCTCACCACACACAGCTACGCACCTCATTCCCCGCGGGATCACCGCAAAGTATTACTTCGCGGGGATGGGTTGCCTACTTTAGGCACTCTCCGCCAAGCGTTGCTCCCTTTTGCATCTTCTCAGATCGCACTTAACGCGGCAGAGTGTGCGAGCGAAATGGAAAATGAGTTGTGTTGTCGTTGGCTGGAGTGGGCAGGGGAAGCAACTGAAAATTAATTTCGTCATTCTGGCTATAATTATGATCCGATCTGATTCAGATTCCGCAGTCTGGTAGATATGGGCATTCTCTACGATACTGCGTTTTTAGTTTAATCGTATCTTTAAAATTGTGCCTGCCACAGATTTTCGTTCTTTGCGATGGCGGAAGGGGGCGGGGCGAAATTTTGAAATACACTTGTAGCAGTGTGATATCACATGAGTCTGGAAACCAAATTTGGTTGCCCTAGCTCTTATAGTCTCTGAGATCCAGGCGTCAAACAAGACGGACAGACGGACAGACAGACATGGCTCTATCGACTCGGCTATTGATGCTGATCAAGAATATATATACTTTATGGGGTCGAAAACGTTTCCTTCTCTGCGTTACACACATCCACTTTTACCACAAATCTAATATACCCCTTAACTCTTTTTTGAGTACGGGTATAAAAAAAAGTCAGGTCATTTCTAAAAGTCGAAGAAGTCCATACAGACCGACCAAAATCACTTCACCATCCATCACTTCACCACCGGCAAGAAAATTATACATATTTCCAGCAAAACACACTCACAAGAACAAAATAAAAAAAAAACAAGTAAAATTTTAAAATAAATAAGATGTTTGCTAATAAAATTAACATTTCAATCATTTCAGTATTCCAGGACACAGAATCTAATGAGAAGGAACGTGTGAGTCGCTTCTGGGGATGCAACTCTACTTATACCCGTACTCAGTCAGGATATACATTTTTATACCCGTACTCAAAAAAGAGTTAAGGGGTATATTAGATTTGTGGTAAAAGTGGATGTGTGTAAGGCAGAGAAGGAAAATTTTCCGACCCCATAAAGTATATATATTCTTTATCAGCATCAATAGCCGAGTCGATATAGCCATGTCTGTCTGTCCGTCTGTGTCTGTCTGTCTGTCTGTCTGTCTGTCTGTCTGCGCCTTGTCTTGGCAGGCTATAAGAGCTAGGGCAACCAAATTTGGTTTCCAGACTCATGTGATACCCACTGCTTTTCAAATCGCCCCGCCCCCTCCGCCCACACAAAGGACGAAAATCTGTGGCAGGCACATTTTAAAGATACGATAAAACTAAAAACGCAGTATCGAAAAACATACCTGCTACCAGACTGCTGAATCTGAATCAGATCGGATCATAATTATAGCCAGAATGACGAAATTAATTTTCAGTTGCTTCCTCTGCCCCCTCCTGCAACGACCATGCAACTCATTTTCCTTCTCGCTCGTACACTCTGCCGCGTTCAGTGCGCGAGCAACCCCTAGCGGAGGAGATGTAGAATCTAAATGGTACATGTACAATCTACATTTTAGATGTAGAAGATACATAATATATGTAGATGTAGATAACAGATGTAGCAAAAAAATGTAAAATGTAAAATTTTTTTTTTTTCTAAAATTCTAAAAAATCATATGCTTAAAA
The DNA here is from genome assembly GCF_018151105.1 of Drosophila obscura. Lineage (NCBI taxonomy): Eukaryota > Metazoa > Arthropoda > Insecta > Diptera > Drosophilidae > Drosophila > Drosophila obscura. The sequence goes on along the minus strand of NW_024542880.1, from coordinate 2,653,335 downwards.
ATGTATATATTGACTGAGTACGGGTATAAGTAGAGTCGCGTCCCCAGAAGCGACTCACACGTTCCTTCTCGTTGAGCTTATGATTTTGTAGAATAAAAAAAAACAAACAAAATTTTACATTTTTTTGCTACATATCGTATCTACAATGTATATATTACATCAAACATGTAGATTATACATGTACCATTCATATTCTACATCTCCACTAGGGGTTGTTTGCGCACTGAACGCAGCAGAGTGTGCGAGCGAGAAAGAGAATGAGCAGCATGGCAGGGGGATGCGGAGGAAGCAACTGAAAATGAATTTCTTCATTCTGCCTATATTTATGATCCTATCTTATTCAGATTCGGCAATATGGTAGATATGGTCATTCTCTACGATACTGCGTTTTTCGTTTTATCGTTTTATCGTATCTTTAAAATTGTGCCTGCCACAGATTTTCGACCTTTGTAGGGGTGGAAGGGGGCGGGGCGAAATTTTGAAATACACTTGTAGCAGTGTGATATCACTTGTGTCTGGAAACCGAGTTTGGTTGCCCTAGCTCTTGTAGTCTCTGAGATCCAGGCGTCAAAGAAGACGGACGGACGGTCAGACGGTCAGACCAAAGACAATATAAGTATAAGATGCGTAACGCCATACGAAATTTCTGCACACGAATTTTCGGGGCTGGCTCTAGAGCTGGCTCCAGGCTCTCTTGAAATTTTTTAGAGAGAGAGAGCGCTCTAGAGCCAGCCGCTCTCTTGTATGCATACAGCATACGAAGGCACACGAAGTTGGTTCTTTGCCGATGCGACAGCCGAGCCGAGTCGTCGCGACGACTGTATGTGTGCACATGCATACGTTTTTTACAGCGCTGTCGAAATATACCCTTCACTTTATAAGTGTAAGTTAATTTTGCAAGACGCTTACCACCCCAATATTAAAAAACTGTTATATTGTATATGTATATCCCTTCAACGATAATTTATTTTAAGATGGTATATTCGATAATGACGATCGGATATACATATATAAAAATACATAGTATATTTAATACATGAAATTCCATGAATCACATTGGAATAATTGCCATTAGGGTATTCAGGATGCGACGTATTCAACGCCGGTATATAATTTCGTTTCTCAACTCATAAAAAGGTTTCCGTCTCGAAAATCGTCCGCTTAGCACAAGTACGCACACATACGCACTTGCTGTTCTGTGTGTACTTACACATGCAAGCGGATTCTATTTTTAGATTCGTACGCTCTCAAATTTGTGCGAGCGAGATGGCGCGAATTTCGTCGCTGGCCGAAAAATTGTCTTGCATATGGCAATTGAAATGTATGAGCGTTCAGCATCTTATACTTATATTGTCTTTGGTCAGACGGACAGACAGACATGGCTCTATCGACTCGGCTATTGATGCTGATCAAGAATATATATACTTTATGGGGTCGGAAACGTTTCCTTCTCTGCGTTACACACATCCACTTTTACCACAAATCTAATATGCCCCTTAACTCTTTTTTGAGTACGGGTATAACTACTAATATTAAGTACACAAAGAGAACACGACAAACAGCCATTTTCAGACAAAAATATACTTAATCAAGTAACATAACCCAGAAGAGACAAAAATAATTTTTAGTACTACACCAACATTAAAGAAAAACAAGCCTTGGAATATATTTTAAGATAAATTATCAAATCTAATTCAAACAAAAGAGAAATCAAATTTATCAACTAACGAACGACTAGGTTAGATGTTAAGAAATATATCAGGTCGTCCAAATACTAGAAGTAGGAATGACTTTTTCTGATCGATTTCGGGATTTAAAAATTTTTGTAGCACTTTATTATATTTTTTAAGGTGTCATTTTTTTTTTACTTTAAAAACTCGGGAAAGGTAAAAAAAACGAGAAGGAACGTGTGAGTCGTTTCTGGGGACCCGACTCTACTTATACCCGTACTTAGTCAGTATATACATTTTTGAGCTTATGATTTTTTAGAATTTTAGATAAAAAAAAAATTTTACATTTTACATTTTTTTGCTACATCTGCTATCTCTTCTACATATACAATGTCTATTCTACATCTAACATGTATATTCTACATGTACCATTTAGATTCTACATCTCCTCCGCTAGGGGTTGCTCGTGCACTGAACGCGGCAGAGTGTGCGAGCGAGAAGGAAAATTAGATGCGTTGTCGTGGTCGGGAGGGGGACGGGAAGCAACTGAAAATTAATTTCGTCATTCTGGCTATAATTATGATCCGATCTGATTCAGATTCGGCAGTTTCGTAGATATGGTCATTCTCTACGATACTGCGATACTTTTTAGTTTTATCGTATCCTTAAAAATGTGCCTGCCACAGATTTTCGTCCTTTGTGTGGGTGGAAGGGGGCGGGGCGAAATTTTGAAATACACTTGTAGCAGTGGGATATCACATGAGTCTGGAAACCAAATTTGGTTGCCCTAGCTTTTATAGTCTCTGAGATCCAGGCGTCAAACAAGACGGACAGACGGACAGACAGACATGGCTCTATCGACTCGGCTATTGATGCTGATCAAGAATATATATACTTTATGGGGTCGAAAACGTTTCCTTCTCTGCGTTACACACATCCACTTTTACCACAAATCTAATATACCCCTTAACTCTTTTTTGAGTACGGGTATAAAAACATACACACAAATTGAATATATAAACTCCTACACACACAAAACTAAGTTTTAAAACGAGAAGGAACGTGTAAGTCGTTTCTGGGGACACGACTCTACTTATACCCGTACTCAGTCAATATATACATTTTTGAGCTTATGATTTTATAGAATTTTAGAAAAAAAAAAAAAATTTTACATTTTACATTTTTTTGCTACATCTGCTATCTACATCTACATATACAATGTCTATTCTACATCTAACATGTATATTCTACATGTACCATTTAGATTCTACATCTCCTCCGCTAGGGGTTGCTCGTGCACTGAACGCGGCAGAGTGTGCGAGCGAGAAGGAAAATTAGATGCGTTGTCGTGGTCGGGAGGGGGACGGGAAGCAACTGAAAATTAATTTCGTCATTCTGGCTATAATTATGATCCGATCTGATTCAGATTCGGCAGTTTCGTAGATATGGTCATTCTCTACGATACTGCGATACTTTTTAGTTTTATCGTATCTTTAAAAATGTGGCTGCCACAGATTTTCGTCTTTTGTGGTGGCGGAAGGGGGCGGGGCGAAATTTTGAAATACACTTGTAGCAGTGGGATATCACATGAGTCTGGAAACCAAATTTGGTTGCCCTAGCTCTTATAGTCTCTGAGATCTAGGCGCTCAACAAGACAGACAGACGGACAGACGGACAGACAGACATGGCTCTATCGACTCGGCTATTGATGCTGGTCAAGAATATATATACTTTATGGGGTCGGAAACGTTTCCTTCTCTGCGTTACACACATCCACTTTTACCACAAATCTAATATACCCCTTAACTCTTTTTTGAGTACGGGTATAAAAATCATAAGCTCAACAATGTATATACTGACTGAGTACGGTTATAAGTAGAGTCGCGTCCCCAGAAGCTACTCACACGTTCCTTCTCGTTTTAATTGTGGTTGCACTCGGAGTGTGCCAATGTATATTTTTATTGGGGTGGGTCGTGCATGGAATGCACTTGGAGAGACACGGATTTTTTTTTTTTTCCATGGATACGCCATGATGGGTGAGAATCTTTAAAAGACGTGTCCGGCCCGTACCAGTTAACGACCCCTCCGGGGCTTCCCAGCGAAGCTCACCACACACAGCTACGCACCTCATTCCCCGCGGGATCACCGCAAAGTATTACTTCGCGGGGATGGGTTGCCTACTTTAGGCACTCTCCGCCAAGCGTCGCTCCCTTTCGCATCTTCTCAGATCGCTCTGGATGTCTATAAGGGTGTCGCAGACGCGTTTCCAATTCTCCTCGGACTCCGTCATGTAGGCCGCTCCTCTGGTGGTGGGACGAGCCATGTTCTTCAGCGGTACCTCGTGCAGTGGTAAATCACATGCTCCGGATCCTCGGTCTCATGCGGGCACTCGGGACACTCGGGGGTTTCATCGTGTTTAAACCTGTGCAGGTACTTCCTGTAGCCTCCGTGGCCCATCAGGAATTGGGTCAGGTGATAACTCACCTCTCCGATTCGCCGCCCTATCCATGGCTCGATGTCTGGAAAAATCCTGTGGGTCCATCGTCCATTAGTGGCTGTGTTCCACCTTGCCTGCCATGTTGCTATCGACGCCAGTCTTGCCGATGCTCGGATGGTCTCTGCCGCTCTTCCTAACTCCGGGCGCTCTGCGTATAGCTGCGTCGCTAGGATGTCCACCGGTATCATACCCGCGAGGACCAGGGCAGCATCATCTGACACCGTCCTATATCCGGACACCACTCGAAGAGCGCAGAGCCTGTAGGGCACTGACAGCTTCTTTCGGAGACTCTTGTTTGCCGATTAGGACTGACGACCACACCGGCGCAGCATACAACAGGATCGAGGCCACTACTCTTGACAGGAGTAGCCGCCGGCCTGCCTTTGGACCCCCAATGTTGGGGAGAATCCTCGACGGGGCTGCCTGCATCCTGGAGGCTTTCTGGCTGACGTACTCGAGGTGGGCACGGTAGCTCAATCGGTTGTCCAGCATCACGCCAAGATACCTTATTGAGTCCTGCGACTTAATAGTCGCACTTTCCACCTGAAAAGACGCATACTCCACCTTTTTCACACTCGTCGTCGCCTCTATCGGCTGGAGCTCCTTGGTCACTACGACCAGTGCTAGGTCGTCGGCAAAGCCAATCAGCTGGCATCCCTGCGGAAGCTGGATTCTCAGGACGTCGTCGTACATTATGTTCCACAGAAGAGGTCCTAGAACTGACCCCTGTGGAACTCTGGCTGTCACCTTGTAGAGCTTCGGTCCTTCCTCCGGTTCGTACCTCTGTGCCCTATCCGTCAGATAATTATCTATTATCCGGAACAGGTAGGTGGGGATTCCTATTCTTCCGAGGGTCTCCTTGATCCGGGTCCAGTTCCCCGAGTTGAACGCATTACGGATGTACAGGGTCACAACCGCGCAGTACTCCATCGTGCAAAATCTCCATCGGGTTCCCTCGATCGCCTTAGATGCGATGTCGGTGCCACCTCTGATGGCGTCGACCGTAGATCTGGCCTGCCGGAATCTATACTGGGACTCTGACAGAGCTTCCTTCTCTTCGATCACTGCTATCACTGCTAGTCTAGTGTACAATATCCTCTCCAAGACTTTACCGACGGTATCCAGCAGGCATATTAGGCGGTATCCTGACGGTTCCTCCGGGGGCCTGTTTCCTTTAGGCAAAAGGACTAGGCGCTGCACCTTCCACTGCTTGGGAAAAACTCCTTCCCTTAGGCATCTGTTGTAGGTTTCTACAAATACCTCCGTTCTAGAAGTTGCTCCAAGCTTTAAGGCCTTGTTGGGGATTCCGTCTGGTCCTGGGGCCTTCTTGTGTTCGACTCTTCGGATGGCTGTCGTCACCTCCTCTGCGGAAATCGGCTGCCACAGTTCGTGGTCTTGGCGCGAAGAACTCCCATCTTGGCGTGAATGCTGTGGGAAACGTGCCTCCACGATGCTACGAAGTAGCGTCGGGCATGTTACTTCCGGCGTTTCCTGGCTTCTGATCTTCTTGGTGACGACCTTGTATGCCGTTCTCCAAGGGTTTATATCCGCCAACTCGCATATCTGCTTCAAGCAGGACGACTTGCTGCATTTAATTAATCGCTTAAGGGCGCGCTTGGCTGCAAGGATATCGTATCCCAACGTGTCGAACTCTGGGCGACCCCGCGCTCTCTGGTAGCATCTCTTCGACCATAAGCCACCTTTCCTGAGCTGGTCGATTTCTTCGTTCCACCAGTAGCAGGTTGCTCCTCGTCTGTTCGGCTTCCTTCACGGCATTGCAGCGTCGCACGCATCCTCTAGGCGAATTGCAAGTTGCAGAGCCAGGCTATCTGCCGTTTCCCCCATTGGCCTCCAGTTGGCGTCGCGAAGACACTCCTTGAACGTTTCCACATCCAAGTGGTCGTCCTTCCATCTGGGCCCGGTCGTCTTCGCACGCTGTCTCCCTCGACTTTCCCCGCAGTCAAAATGGATCGCCTGGTGGTCGCTAAACGTGAACTCCTCGCTTACTCTCCATGTAGATTTCCTACAGAGTGAGCTGCTCATGAACGTCAGATCAATAATAGACCCACGTCCCGCCTTGAAGTACGTTAGCTTCCTTCCGTCGTTTGCAAGCACCACATCCAAGGACGCAAACTCCTCCAGCAGACACGTGCCTCTGGCGTTTGTCTCTCTGCTACCCCACTCCACTGACCACGCATTAAAGTCGCCCGCTATCACAAGGGGCGCTCTGCCGCGCGAGTCTTCTGCTATGTCTGATAGTATCCTCTGGAAGCGCACTAGGTCCCAGCTCGGCGGAGCATAGCAGCTATAGAAGATGACCCCTCTCAACTTCGCTCTGACGAAACCGTCGCTCACCGCGCATATCTCCCGTGGGGGGTTTTTACAGACCAGATGGCTGCCTTCCCGCATCTGCTGTTGGTCCAGCCGCTTCCCGGTATCGTCCTGAATGGCTCGCATATAAATACGACGTCCGTCTTCCGCTCTCTAACTGCTTGTCTTAGGAGAGACTGTACAGCTTCGCAGTGGTTGAGATTCAGTTGAGTGCTTCTTATGCTGATCTCTTCGACAGGGCGCTCCTAAACAGGGGGCATCTACCGCTGCCGGCCACGTGCTTCCAATCGGCGATCTTTCCCTTGCAGAGCATGCACTGTGGCTCCGAGTCGCAGTCTTTTGCTATGTGGTCCTCCTTACCACATCTCCTGCACAGCTTTGATCTATCGATCTCGCTCCTGCACTGCCGTGCCATGTGCCCGAATTCGAGGCATCGGAAGCACTTGGTGACGCTGACCCGTTCGCGGAGTCTGCATCTAACCCAGCCTACCCTCAGCGCCTTTTGAGCGCTCTTCGCTGGTAGCCTGATTGTGGCCGTCGACGTTCCTCCGTATGCCTTCCGCAATTTTATGTCCTCTGCGGTTAACTCCGTGAGGGTTACCTGGCTTCTCATTGCCTCCACTATATCGTCCCTAGTGGTGATCTCGTCGAGGTCCCTGCATTCGAGACTCACCCGATGCGTCAGGGAACGGACTTCCGCCTGCTCACCCAGCGTTCCAAATACTAGACTCTTGAAAGTCTCAGTCTCCTGTCCCGACTTGTTGAGCTGCAGCAAGAGCTCTCCTTTTTGCGTCCTCCTTATCCTAACGACCGCGTCTCCGAGTCCGTGAAGGGTTTCGTCCGTCTTCACTTTACGTAGTATATCAGCGTAGCTGGTTTCGCCTTTCGTGGAAATGATGATGGCATCCGGTCGCGTCTTCTCTACGAGAGCTCCAGGCGGCTTTAACGTCTTCTTTCTTCTGCGTCGGTTGGACACGGTCTGGAAAGGGATCTCCGCGGGCGCTTCGTTCCCCGTTTCGATGGGTGCGTCGTTTCCGACGGATGTAGGTGTGTGTATGTACGCAAGCCGCTCTTATGGGCTAGAATGTGCGTTCATACATATGCTGGGAATGCTCTTTTTAATTGATTTTTAATTATTTAATTTTTCCGCAAGTCATGGACAGACACAAGGAATTGAAGAACTACCGTATCACTGGTAGTTGGAGATGAACGAAGGGAGAACGGCCGGAATTGCCGATAATATGGCGGTGTCGAAAAAAGAAGTGACACGGATAACGGATGGCACAGAAAGAAGAAATAAGTACATATATAAGAATATATTTATGTACCTATATCGCGGAACTCGGACAGAGGAATTAATGTAATGTCCTATTTCAGGCTGAGGTATGCATCAGCCTGTCCAGGGTCCTGAATTACAAGATATTTATAATTCACGAGGACTTTATCGGGAAACCAGGAACTTTGCCAGAAAACTGAAATAGAAATCACAACACTTTTTGGTTCTTTTAATTTTAATAGTTTTCTTTATTCTTCCGTATGATTATTCTACCCGGTTATGTTAGGTTTTACTTGTACTACGACGCGGATGGTGATTTTGACTGCCTCTCGCGATGGCTGATTGACTGACTCCCCCGATGGCTGGTGGACTGCCCTTTTTATAGATCGGCCGGCCTTCCATGGATGTCTTATAGATATCTTATTTCTACTCCAGACCGTGGGAAGGGTTCTTACGTAAATCTTTCTGGCCGAAGTATAGCCTGCGCGTGCAGACGGACTGATCGGTACCAGATGGTTACCAAATCATTCCCTGCAGTCAGTGTCCAATATCCAATAATCGATGGTTACCTAAGCACTCGCCTCCCAATGTCCCAGGTAAGGTGATCGGTGTGCACCAGTACCGTGGGAAAGGAATTTCGTTGACGCTTCGGGAATATATATTGAAAAATATTGGAATATTTATTTATTTAATATTATTTTAGGTTCTTATTGCGTAAACCCCTTCTGCTGGTCTCCTGTCTTTTGCCGTGTGCTGAGGTTGCATTTTTGCTGGGTGTTGATCGCTTCACCTGGGAGTAGCGTTGGCTGCTTCATCTGTTTGTGACGAACCATGGGATCCATGGTTCGTTACACCCCCCCCTTTCTTCCGGGTGGGTGGTGTTGTAGGGCGCCGCGTTTAGTTGTAGCGGCGCCTTTTCCGGCTGGGGCCGGGACTTTCACCTTCCTCCTCCGCTTCTGTCCCGAATTGTTTCCGGTACTTCCCGCGGTACTTCCTTGTACTCTGTCCTGGGGGGACGAGTACATCCACTGCCGTCAGGTGCACCCTGGTGACTCGGAGTCCCCAGGGCGTGTCCGTGTAGATGTACTGCTCGAACTCCGGAAAGACGCGTCGTGCGTACGGCTCGTCTGTTTCTAGTGGCTTCGGTTCCGGAGTGGGCTGTTTATCGGAGCAGTATTCCTGTGGCCGGTGACCGGCTGGCCTGCGCGTAAACAGCGGGGGGCTGCTTCGCCCGGGTGGTGCCGTGGAGGTTGGCCGGGTTCCTGGCCAATCCTCGTCGTCGTACGCCCTTGGCGAGTACGACGGCGTGGTCGGCCGTGGGAAGCGGTTGCTAGTTGGAGTTCCCGGTGGGGGAGACCACAGATTCTCTCGCCGGAATCTGGGGTATCGTGGTTCCTCTTCGCCTTCCTCGGTGCTGGTGGTGGAGTCTTCTGATTCTTCGTCCGAGGAGATGACGATAATGTCGTCGTGGTTGTTGTTCTTGTTCATCGTTCCTTGCTTGTGGGGGTTTTTTTTTTTGTATAATTACTTCTTGCTCGGGGCGCACGGTTGTACTGATGGGCACTACCGTTTCGCCTACCGTCGTTACCTCGGTCTTATGTCTTGAGCGGCGGGCAGAAGTCATGGTCAGCATTTTTTGGTTGACGCGTCTATTGGTTGAGCACGGGAGTGATCCGTGTTCCCTGGCCCGGTGGACGTGGGACTGGCCCGACTCGGGTGGCCGCGAATGGGGGTCTTCGAGTTTCAGGGGGCTTGTCCAGTTCCCGAACGGCGTTGTTGGGTACCTGGTTGGTGTCGGGTTCCTGGCCTGCGGCTCGGTGGGTCGGTGGGTCTCGTGTTTCATCGGTTTTTTGTATTCAATCGGCGAAGTAATACCCAGATGATGATGCATAGTGGAATTGCGATGCTCGCCGCGAAAATATACGCGGTGGTGTTCCTCACCGTCAGCACTTCTTGTAGGTGACCGATGTGCTTCAGGTTTTTCAGGCTGAGTTCCCTCAAGAAGGGTAGACTCAGCCGTTCTCGATGGGACGTCACATTTACCTGGGTCATCGCGGACACCACGGCTTTTCGTCTGGAGTCTCCTAGGTGATTTACATACCAGGTCCCATTGAGCGAGATCCGGTTGGAATATGTCACCAGATAGGTCCCAGAGATGTTCTGTTTAGCTCCGGTCTCCTCCAGAATGGTCACTTGTGCGTCGTTTACTATGATAGTTCCATGATCTACGTGGCTGATCGCTTCGAGATGTCCGGGCAGCGTTGCGCAGTGGGCAACCGACCCTGCTACCATCTGCTGGGCGCAGGTGGTCCCTTGATGTTGTTGGCAAAATGTCGCGCCGACGGTAGCCTCGCAGTTGCCAACATTGACGGCTTCTGTTCCACATTCGGCTACAATGTTTCCCTCGCCGAAATCCAGTATTTTCCGTTGGTGTTGTACTGGGAATATGAGCATTTTTCGGCATGTTCGTTTGGGTTGGGGGAACTTTATCAGGAACGTGAGCAGGTCGCTGCTTTGAAAGACGCTCACTTTTGATACTCCCAAAAGTTCTACCAAGCTGAGGTTGGTCAGATGCTGTGCCTCGAACTCTTGGATGTCGGCGCCGTCTAGTAGGGCTGGACTGATTATCTGGATCCGTGCCAGAGTTAGGCCGAGGATGAGGTTTTCCAGATCGGTGATAATAATTCTGTTTTTAGCCAGAATTATCTCCACCAGTTGGTTTCTCTCGGCGTCGTCGGATTTGTTTATCGTGTTCATGTAATGAGTCAGCTCGTTTAGGCGGTCCTGGATCTTGGTGTTGATCTCCATCTGGTTTGCCTCTGCTTCCACTAGTTGGCCTTGTTTAAAGCGAACCTGCTCCCAGTCGTTGAAATCGGGGGTGCCGGCGATAACTTTAAGGGCCGTCCCTAGGATGTTGATGCTCCGCCTGTCTCGATGGTGGATTTTTAGCGTAGAGATTAGGTTACGGATGTGGCCTAAGTCGGTGGTAATTACTTCCGTCATTCGATTAACGGCGAATAGTTCGGCGGCCTGTTCTGTTTGCACCACGTATTCTTCGTAAGAGGTTACGTTTGTCGTGTGGCGTAGGTATCCGTAGCTATCCCAGATGACAGCATCTCCATCCACTATGGGGATGTAGTCGGCGTTCGTATAGTCATGTAACTTGACTAGTGCCTGGGTCGTCGTGAGCATGGTGAACAGAATTAATGTAGTGTCCATACTGTTTTGGCTGCGGTAGACGTAGGTGTTGGTTGGGTATTTCGAGGGGCGATGAGTTTACGGTGAGGAACTTGTAGAACTGTCTTTTGCTCGAGTTAAGAAGCGAACTGATTTAGTACCGGGAGAACTCAGCTATATATGGCGTTTTCCCTTTCTTGATAGAGCCGTTGCGGCTAGGTATTTTTCTCCGAACCGGGCTCAGGTTTCGTCTTAGCGGGTTGAGCGACACTTTTCCAGGTTATTGGGGGTATTTCGCTTCGGAGGGTGATCGCCGTTCGATGTCACGTGTGCTGAGTCTTCGACTTTTCTGTCTGTTGGCCGCGCGTGTGCTGAGGTTGATATTTCCTTGCTTTGTCTCGTCTCTTGCTGTGGATTGTGGTGGCGCATGTGCTGAGTTTTCATTTCTTTGGGTGTTGAACTCGTCATTTGAGAGCGTTCGTTACTTCCGTGGTAGTGGGGGTTGGTTACATATTCTGAGCCCGCGGGTTTTTTTTGGTTCTTGGCTGCGCGTGTGCTGCGTTCTCGTCTTTGGGTTCGTTGGCTTTGGCTGGTCAGCTGCCGATATATGGAAACCAGAGTCGGGGCTAGGGGGATTGCGGGGGGCTGGTGGTAGTATTTGCCTCGTCGGGGGCATCACTGTCCTCGTGGAATTCCTTCAGGTCGTTGATGTTAGCCACCTTCGCTTTTCGGCTGCCCGGATGCTGTAGTTTTACAATGTTCGGTGATGCAAAACCTTTGACTCGGTATGGTCCATCGTATTTCGGTGCCAGCTTAGCGGCGAATCCGTCGGCCGCGTTGGAGAGGTGGTGTTGTCGTAGAAGTACTAGGGATCCAATAGTGGGGCGCCATTGCCGGCGGCGGAGGTTGTAATGCCTTCCTTGTTCTTGGCTTGCCCTCTGGATGTTATTTCTGACAATGGTGAATACTTCGCTGAGTTTGGTTGCCTTGCCGAGAGCGGTCTCTGGGGGGCTTCCGGTGCCGGTCGTGACTTCGTCGTAGAGGGCTCCAGGCAAACGGGGCTCTCTTCCATGCAGTAGGAAAGCTGGGCTGAATCCCGTTGTCTCCGAAACGCTGGAATTTATTGCGAGGGATATTTCCGGTAGTAGCTCATCCCAGGTATTTTGACGATCCCCTACGAATTGGGCAATCATGGTCTTGACCGTCCGATTTGCCCGTTCCGTTGGATTTTCCTGGGGGCAGTAGGGTGCGGTATGTTGCAGTTCTACTCCTGCTGTCTGTAGAAATGACCGAAACGATCGACTTGTGAATTGCGTGCCGTTGTCGCATACGAAGCGTTTGGGTATGCCGAAATGGCTCAGGATTCGTTCTCGGAAAGCCAGTTCCAGGGTAGCGGTGGTGGCCTTTTTGAGTGGTACCAATTCGACCCATTTCGTGAAAGTGTCAAAGAAGACGAGCAGCATCGTGTTTCCTTTCTTTGATCGAGGTAGTGGTCCAACGAAGTCAGCGCATAGTGTAGCGAATGGCTCTTCGGCTTTGCGAGTAAGCATCCGTCCCACCGGCTTGCGCTGTTGAGCTTTGAACTTCTGGCAGCTTACGCAGCCACGGACATATTTCCTCACGTCTCGGTAGAAACCTGGCCAATAGTACCGTTGGGATATTCGGGTGATGGTTTTCCTGACCCCTAGGTGGCCGGCTGTGGGTTGGTCGTGGCATTCGTGAAGTATTCTGGCTCGTTGATCTTTTGCTACGCAGAGTTTCCATGCTATATGGTCGTCGTCGTCGGCGCCATGGCCCAGATGTCGATATAGTTCCCCGTTAGCATAGGTGTAGTCGGGGTATTTCTGAGGCTCGTCTTGGACTTGTTTTATCCGGTGCTGGAGCCAGGGGCAGGCTGTCTTCTCCTCTTCGATCCGTGCGAGTGTTCCTAATGGCTGCCTGGATAGTGCATCTGCGACTACGTTCTGTTTGCCCGCTCGATAATGCACGTCATATTGGTATTGCTGAAGTTCGAGGGCCCATCTCGCCACTCTACCGTATGGGCTGTCAAGCGTATTTAGCCATTTTAGCGCTAGATGATCGGTGATTACATCGAATCGGTACCCTTCCAGGTAGCAGCGTAGTTTCCGAATGGCCCAAATGACCGCTAGGCACTCCTTGTCAGTAGCGGAGTAGTTTTCTTCCGCCTGGTTCAGTCGTCGGCTGACATATGCTATGACTCGTTCTTTGCCTTCGATTTCTTGGGTGAGAACTGCGCCAACTCCTAGATTGCTCGCATCTGTTTGCAGCGAGAACTTGACGTTGAAATCGGGGCACGCAAGGACGGGGGCGGTCGTGAGAAGTGTCTTCAGTAGGTCAAAAGCAGCCTGTTGTGCTTCGGACCATACCCATGGTTGGTCCTTCTTGAGTAGGCGAGACATCGGTTGGACGACCGTCGCGAAGTTTGGTACAAATCTTCGGTACCAGGACGCCATCCCGATGCATTGGCGAAGCTCTTTTAGGTTGGTGGGCGGCCGGAGTTCTTTGACGGCAGCAATTTTGTCGGGGTCGGTGTGGATTCCCTCATTGCTGATCATATGGCCGAGATACTTGATTTGGGTTTGAAAGAATGCGCATTTTTCTGCATTTATCCTTAGGTTTGCTTTCCGGAGTCGGGACAAAACCACTTTCAAGTTGCGTAGATGTTCATTGAAATCTCGCCCCACGATGACAATGTCATCTAGGTACGCGAATGCATATGGCTCCATGTCTGTACCAATCACGGTGTCGAGAGCCCGCTGAAATGTTGCCGGTGCCGAGTGCAGACCAAAGGGCATAACCTTCCATTGGTAGAGGCCCCGGCCCGGTACGGTGAAAGCTGTTGCTTCTCTACTTCCGTCGGCCATGGGGATCTGCCAGTATCCGTTTTTCAGGTCGAGGGTGGTGATGAACCGCGCGTTTTGTAACCGTTCCAGAATATAGTTGATCCTCGGCAGCGGGTATGCGTCGGGGATGGAATGCGTGTTGAGTTGCCGGTAGTCCACGCACATGCGCCATTTCCCATTCTTTTTACGGACGAGTACAATTGGGGCGCTGTGGGGGCTCCGGGAGGGCTCGATGAGGCCTTCCGAAATCAATTGGTCCACTTGTTCATCAATTATTCGCATCATTGCTGGGTTCTTAGGATAGTACCGCTGTTTTATGGGCCGGTTATCCCTCATGACAATAGTATGCTTGGCGATGTCCGACGTTCCGTGGAGGCCATCAAATTTTGGTAACTCCTCCTCTAGAAATGCTTGAATCTGCGGCGCTAAATCTGGCGGCCACGGCTCCGGGACTGGTTCAGGCTCATGTTCTGTTGGGTCGGCGGCTTCGGAGTCAAGTGGTTGGCGTGGGTCTTCGGGTAAGAGGGTTGTATCGAAGGCGCTGGGCGGTTCGATCCTCCGTTGGTAGTCGCTTATGTGGGCGACGATGGGTGTGGTGTCGACCATGGGTACGATGTTTTGGTACGCCGGGTGTAGTACTCGTGTTATACTACAGCCAGACTGGTACGTGAACAGGTGAGTCGCGATGACGCCTCTGGTATCACAACAACGACTTGTATGGGCGACGAAGATCTCGGACATGGCTCTAGGCATGGCTCGGTGCATGACGCTAAAAATCATGTCAGTACGCGGAAGGTACTCCATTGTGTGGGCGAGGATCGGTGTGGCGTCGGCCGTGGGTACGACAGGGCTGCGGTCGGTGTATCGTGGGGCCATCGTACTGGTTTCCGGGCCCGCGTTGAGGGGCTCTGTGGATATCAGTTCAATTATGGGCCCCGACCAGGGTGGGGTCAGCGTGGCTGTTTCCCTTGTTGCTGGGCTGTTGATCTGTTGCTGCCGTTGTCGGTGTCGATGTTGTTGTCTTGGTTCAGGGCTGATTGTCGTCTCTGAGGGTGTTTCTATGTTCACTTTCTCCTGGGAGGAGAGGGTACTTACATGCTCTGTTGCTGGACTTGGACCTGGGCTTCCTGTGTCGAGCGCCGGGTTCCAGTGCGTTAGTGCTTGTCTCGTGGGTGAGATTCTCGTAGTTTCTTTGGGGTATGTGTCCCCTGTGGTTGGCCTAGGACGCGGTTGCTCCGTAGTGACCGTGGGACTCGTTTTCCCGTTTGCTTGATTGTTGTTTCGTGTTGTTGGTTTCGGCTTCATGTTCGTGGGCCGGCGCTTTGCCTCTGCTGGGGCTGGGCTGGGTGTCGTGTTCTTCGTGGCGATCTGGGTCGTTTTGTTCATTGGGGTAGGTCGTGGTCGTGTGTTCGCTGAGGTTTGTATGGGTGTCATGTTGGCGTGGCTGGGTGCCGAAATTGTTGGGATAGGTTGCGGACGTATGACGGCCGCCGTTGGCTTCAGTTTCTGGTGTCGGGGTTCGTTGCCTTGTACTCTGTTGGTCGGAACGGTGTGGATATGTGGTGTGTGGCACTGATCTCGTAATTGTAGAAGTGTGGTACCGCACTGGATCGTTGTTTCAATGGCGCATAGGAAGTCCATGCCGACGATAACTTGATCCAACATGTTTGGTAGGACCAGGAGGGGTATTTGAACTTCTCTTTGATCCAGTCTGATGTGCGCCAGTAGAATCTGGGTGATCTCTCTGACCGAGCCGTCGGCCAGGCGTATGCGGACGCATGCATCTTGTAGGTTGGTGTTGTTGTCTAGTTGTCGGGCGAGGTTTGCACTGATAAAGCTTCGGGATGCCCCTGTGTCGACGGTGGCTTCCGTTGCCTGTCCTCCTATGGTTACCATTGCCACTATCCGGTTCTCG
The DNA here is from genome assembly GCF_018151105.1 of Drosophila obscura. Classification (NCBI taxonomy): domain Eukaryota; kingdom Metazoa; phylum Arthropoda; class Insecta; order Diptera; family Drosophilidae; genus Drosophila; species Drosophila obscura. The sequence continues at coordinate 2,637,605 of NW_024542880.1, read as the reverse complement.
TTCATGTGTAGCGGGGTTTTTATTCGTGGGTCGGGGCAGACGTCGTTCCCGGCTGATCCCGTGTCAGTCGAGGACGCGAGTCGTTTCCCGACGTGTTCTGGCGACAGCAATCGATGGTCCGGGTGCCGCGCTTGCCACATTCCCAACAGAACAGGATCGAGGGATTTTGGCATTCATATGCCGCATGCCCTGCTTCACCACACCGGCGACAGGCTGCGCGTGGGTTGGCGATGGGGGTCGTAATCATGCGATGTGCTACCTCGGGCTTTGCCGTACTCACTGGGTTGGATGGCTGTCTTCTTGGTGAGTCTGCCGAGTCCCAATGAGGCTTCCGGAATGGTGTCCGATTGGAATCGTCGCTCCTCTGATCTGTAGTAGGCCGTGCGTATCTGGGCGTGTGTCGGGATGGTGCGAGAGTGCTCGGGATGGTCCGCTCTTGAATACTCTCAAACTCTGTGGCCAGCAGTGTTAGCTGTGACAAGTCCTGCAGTTCGTGGCGGCGCACGTACATCTGGTAGGCTGGGAGGGCGTTGTCGTAGATCCTGGTTAGCTCCTTGGTTGCGTCGTACCCAGCGTGGTGCATAAGTAGACGTATCTCGATGAGGAAATCTTTGAACAGTTCCCCAGCCAATTGCTTTCGGGCTCGGATCCGGTCTTCCAATTGTTCAAAATACCGTGGTGGCAAGAAGAACGTTAAGAATTCCTGGCGGAAATTTTCCCATGAGGAACTTTGTAGGCGGCTGGTGCGGAACCAGCGACTGGCACGGTCTGTGAGAAGTTCGGCCATGGCCCGCGGCAGATGGTTTGTGTCCACCCCATACGAGAGCGCGCGTTCTTCGAGCAGTTCGATGAATGATAGAGGGTCATCTTGGCCGTCAAACTGGATTCCCCACTTTCGGATGCGTTCCGCCATTGGTGCAGCGTGGTTGTAGTGGTGCCCTTCCATGGGTCGGTCGATCGCTGGCAAGATCCTCGGCACGGGTGCTGGGTGGGTCTCTGTAGCTAGGGGCCTTGGAAACGGGGCAGCAGGAGTGCGGTATTCGGTGGCTGCGGGGACTCGTAGTCCGGTCTTAGGATCCATTTGGAGAGTGTCGGATGGTCCAGGAGTAGTGGGCCGTGGTGACTTGGAACGAGAGCGTGAGGCTGGCTTGGCATAGTGCCTCTCGAACTCTCCTAGGCGGACCCAGGCTTCTTGCGCGAGTGGCCCGGCGACTAGAGCGGCAAATTTCCTTCGGCGTTCATCGACCGTTCCTTCGCTGCCGAATCCGAATTCTTCGGCGAGGACTTCTAGTTCGTCCCGACGGAGTTTGTGGATCCAGCCGGTGCTGACCCCTGGATTGGAAAAGTGTCCCGCAGGGTATACCTCCTCTGGTTGTTCATCGTCGTGATGTTCCATGTTGATTTCTGTTGATTTTTGGCACTGAGTCACTGTTGAACGGCACTTTTAGGATCGGCACTGCGTATACTTTCGCGTTTATTTTCGCGCCCGGATTATGTAAGTGCGCGGACTTGTTATCGATTCAATTTCCTTTTTGATGGCAGTGGGTCTTTAATCCACGAAGTCCCTGATTTCGGTTTTCTTGAAGTTTCCACGAAAAATCCTTTAAAGTCCCTGCTCGGGCGCCACTTGTAATGTCCTATTTCAGGCTGAGGTATGCATCAGCCTGTCCAGGGTCCTGAATTACAAGATATTTATAATTCACGAGGACTTTATCGGGAAACCAGGAACTTTGCCAGAAAACTGAAATAGAAATCACAACACTTTTTGGTTCTTTTAATTTTAATAGTTTTCTTTATTCTTCCGTATGATTATTCTACCCGGTTATGTTAGGTTTACTTGTACTACGACGCGGATGGTGATTTTGACTGCCTCTCGCGATGGCTGATTGACTGACTCCCACGATGGCTGGTGGACTCCCCTTTTTATAGATCGGCCGGCCTTCCATGGATGTCTTATAGATATCTTATTTCTACTCCAGACCGTGGGAAGGGTTCTTACGTAAATCTTTCTGGCCGAAGTATAGCCTGCGCGTGCAGACGGACTGATCGGTACCAGATGGTTACCAAATCATTCCCTGCAGTCAGTGTCCAATATCCAATAATCGATGGTTACCTAAGCACTCGCCTCCCAATGTCCCAGGTAAGGTGATCGGTGTGCACCAGTACCGTGGGAAAGGAATTTCGTTGACGCTTCGGGAATATATATTGAAAAATATTGGAATATTTATTTATTTAATATTATTTTAGGTTCCTATTGCGTAAACCCCTTCTGCTGGTCTCCCCTCTTTTGCCGTGTGCATGAGGTGCATTTTTGCTGGGTGTTGATCGCTTCACCTGGGAGTAGCGTTGGCTGCTTCATCTGTTTGTGACGAACCATGGGATCCATGGTTCGTTAAAAACACAAACTGCGAATGGAGGCGATTTGTGGCAAAAGAAGTCGTACTTATCTTGGGATCCTCTAGTGGTGAAGGCGATGCCGTGCTTGAATGCTGGATATGGTGGGGGAAGGCGAAGAATCCGGCTCGAAGGACCAATGATTAAGCGAAGAGGCGTCTCGAAGTCCCACAGTTCAGAATCCCAAAATAAAGACGTGGTGGTTCCAATTTCTTCAGTATATTCCTGGGGGTTTATTCACTATATATATATTTAAGAGATCGCGGGCAAAAGCCGGCAGTTCGCTTGTGGGTGAAAAAGCGCATTAAATCATCTAAGTTGCGCTCAAGCTGCCGAGGGCTGTCGGCAGCAAGAGCGGGAGCGTGGGCGAATGAAGAGAGCGTCGCCGGGGGGAAAAATTCTCTTAAGTATGAGGGCGAGAGCCAGGGTGACCGCTTGTGTAGCTGGAACGCTAACAGCGACGTGTGGCTGGAATGCCCACAGAGCGGTCGCCCCGCCAGCGCCGTCCTCACTCTGAACACTAACTATTTCTGGGTATATCCATTGGACTATGCTTGGGTTCATGTCCCATTTCAAGCCAATTGCCTTTTTGCAAGTGCTATCGTAACCTTCTTCACTCTGTCTTTGATATTCAGGTTCCAACACAGCTTCTTGTCAATCACCAACCCTAAGTATCTGGCATTGAAGGAGAGCCTGCATCCGTTTAGTATTGGGGGGTTGAGAGGAGGAACTTTGTATTTGGTTGTGAACAATGCAAGTTCCGTTTTCAAGGGATTGACTCCCAGTCCTCGTGACTTTGTCCATTCAGACAGTCGCGTGAGCTTTGCAGTCATGGCAACATCGTCCGCGTATGCCACCACTTTGCAGCATCCCCCTTCCAGGTCGCACAGAATCTTGTTGACTGCTATGTTCCATAGAAGGGGGGACAGACACCACCTTGCATGGTGTCTCTGTTGACATAGCTTGACCGAGTGGACGATCCTATTAATGAAGTCTGTAATGTCCTATCTGAGGTATGCATCAGTCTGTCCAGGGTCCTGAATTACAAGATATTTCTAATTCACGAGGACTTTATTGGGAAAAACGGGGACTTTGCCAGAAACTGAAATAGAAATCACAACACGTTTTGGTTCTTTTAATTTTAATGGGTTTCTTTATTCTTCCGTATTATTATTCTACCCGGTTATGTTATGTTTAATTGTTCTACGATGCGTATGGTGGTTTTACTGCCTCTCGATGGCCGGTGGGCTGCCTTTTTATAGATCGGCCGGCCTTCCATTTTCCCATGAATGTCTTATAGATATCTTATTTCTACTCCAGACCGTGGGAAGGGTTCTTACATAAATGTATATGGCCGAATTATAGTCTGCGCGTGCAGACGGGCTGATCGGTAACAGAAGGTTACCTAATCATTAGCCCTGCAGTCAGTGTCCAATATCCCCGGTAAGGAGAGTCGGAGACTGCTGACTGGCTCGCGCATGTGGGGGTTTTGCCCGGTAATCGAGGGTTACCTAAGCAATCGCCTCCCAACAAGTGTCCAATGTCCCAGGTAAGGTGATCGGTGTGCACCGGTACCGTGGGAAAGGAATGTACTTTAGGGAAATTTGAGGTTTTTCTTAGCGTTTATTTATACGGTTATACATGTAGAGATATTTTCAACTTAAAGATAGGTGTTCCTGTGTTGTGACGAACCATGGGGACCCATGGTTCGTTACACCCCCCCCCCTTCGGGGCTCTTCTTGGGCGCAGCTGGGGCGGCGTGTGGGGGTCGCCTTGGTGGCGATGTCCCGCCGGTCTACGGGTGAATAGCGGAGGGCTCTTCCGCCCTGGTGGTGCTGTCTCCGGTGTCGGGGCTGGGGGCCACTCCTCGGCTTTGTGCGGCCTTGGCGAGAACGACGGCGTGGCCGGCCTTGGGGAGGTGTTGGCGGTTGGTGTCCTCGACTTTGGTGGGGGGGACCATCCCGTCGGAATCTATGGTACTGGTCTTCCTCGGTGCTGGTGGTGGAGGCTTCTGACTCCTCGTCAGAGGAGATGACGATAAAATCGTCGTTGTTGTTGTTGTTCATCGTTTCTTATCTTTTTTTTTCGTCGTAGTCTTCGAGTCGAAGCTTTTGTCTCCCTTTATGGGTATGTTTGGTAGTACTGGTGGGCACTACCGTTTCACATACCGATGTTACCTCGGTTTTCGGCCTGTCGTCCGTCGAGCGGCGGGCAGAAGTCGTGGTCAGCATTTTTTTTGTGGGTGACGCGTCTAGTGGTTGAGCACGGGAGTGATCCGTGTTCCCTGGCCCGGTGGACGTGGGGCTGGCCCTACTCGGGTGGCCGCGTCTGGTTGTTTTCGAGGTTCGTGGGGCCTTGTCAATTCTAACGGCGGTGGTGTGTACCTAGCTGGAGTTGGTTTCGTGAGCTGGGGCTTCGGGGTCTGTAGGCGTCGTGTTTTGGGTTCTCAGTCGGCGATGTAGGACCCAAATGATTACGCAGAGTTGAAATGCGATGCTTACCGTGAGAATATATGCGGTAGCACTTCTGATCGTCAGCACTTCTTGCAGGTGGCCGATGTGCTTAAGGTTTTTCAGGCTGAGTTCCCTCAAGAAGGGTAGACTCAGCTGTTCTCGATGTGACGTCACATTCACTTGTATCATTGCAGACACCACGGCTTTTCGTCGCGAGTCCCCCAGATGGTTTACATACCAGGTCCCATTTAACGCGATCCGGTGGGAATACGTCACCAGATAGGTCCCAGAGATGTTCTGTCGAGCGCCAGTCTCTTCCAGAATAGTCACTTGTGCGTCGTTAATGATGATGGTTCCATGATCCACGGGACTGATTGCCTCTAGATGCCCTGGCAGCGTTGCGCAGTGGGCAACGGACCCTGCCGGTCCGTCTGCTGGGCGCATGTGTTCCCTTGATATTGTCGGCAGAATGTTGCGCCGACGGTAGCCTCGCAGTCGCCAACTTTGACGGCTTCTGTTCCACATTCTGCTACGACGTTTCCCTCGCCGAAGTCCAGTATTTTCCGTTGGTGTTGTACTGGGAATATGAGTATTTTTCGGCATGTTCGTTTGGGTTGGGGGAACTTTATCAGGAACGTGAGTAGGTCGCTGCTCTGGAAGACGCTCACTTTTGATACTCTCAAAAGTTCTACCAAGCTGAGGTTGGTAAGATGCTGTGCCTCGAACTCTTGGATGTCGGCGCCGTCTAGTAGGGCTGGACTGATTATGTGGATCCGTGCCAGAGTTAGGCCGAGGATGAGGTTTTCCAGATCGGTGATAATAATTCTGTTTTTAGCCAGAATTATCTCCACCAGTTGGTTTCTCTCGGCGTCGTCGGATTTGTTTATCGTGTTCATGTAATGAGTCAGCTCATTTAGGCGGTCCTGGATCTTGGTGTGGATCTCCATCTGGTTTGCCTCTGCTTCCACCAGTTGGCCTTGTTTAAAGCGTACCTGCTCCCAGTCGTTGAAATCGGGGGTGCCGGCGATAACTTTAAGGGCCGTCCCTAGGATGTTGATGCTCCGCCTGTCTCGATGGTGGATTTTTAGCGTAGAGATTAGGTTGCGGATGTGGCCTAAGTCGGTGGTAATTACTTCGGTCATCCGATTGACAGTGAAAAGTTCGGCTGCCTGTTCTGTTTGGACCACATATTCTTCGTAAGAGGTTACGTTTGTCGTGTGGCGTAGGTATCCGTAGTTATCCCAGATGACGGCATCTCCATCCACTATGGGGATGTAGTCGGCGTTCGTATAGTCATGTAACTTGACTAGTACCTGGGCCGTCGTGAACATGGTGAACAGAATTAATGTAGTGTCCATACTGTTTTGGCTGCGGTAGACGTAGGTGTGGGTTGGGTATTTCGATGGGCGTGGAGTTAACGGTGGGTAACTGGTGGCAATGTCTTTTGCTCGAATTAAAAAGTGAACTGATTTAGTACCGGGAGAACTCAGCTATATATAGCGTTTTCCCTTTCATTGATAGGGCCGTTGCGGCTATGTACTGGACTTTTCTTCGAACCGGGCTCAGGTTTCGTCTTGGCGGTTCGAGCGACACTTTTCCAGGTTATTGGTGGCATTTTACTGCGGGGGGTGATCGCCGTTCGATGTCACGTGTGCCGAGTCGTCGGGTTTTTCTGTCTGTCGGCCGCGCGTGTGCTGAGGTTGATATTTATTTTTCTTTGTCTTGTCTTTTGCTGTGGATTTTGGGTGGCGCATGTGCTGAGTTTTCATTTCTTTGGGTGTTGAACTTGTTATTTGAGAGCGTTCGTTACTTCCGTGGTAGTGGGGGTTGGTTACGTCTTCTGAGCTAGCGGGTTTTTGGTCATTGGCTGCGCGTGTGCTGCGTTCTCGCCTTTAGATTCGTTGGCTTTGGCTGGTCAGCTGCCAATGTATGGAACCCAAAGTCGGGGCTAGGGGGATTGCGGTGCTATTGGTAGTATTGGCCTCGTCGGTTGCATCCCTGTCCTCGTGGAATTCCTTCAGGTCGTTGATGTTAGCAACCTTCGCTTTTCGGCTGCCCGCATGCTGTAGTTTTACAATGTTCGGTGATGCAAAACCTTTGACTCGGTAGGGTCCATCGTATTTCGGTGCCAGCTTAGCGGCTAATCCGTCGGCCGCGTTGGAGAGGTGGTGCTGTCGTAGGAGTACTTGGGATCCAATAGTGGGGCGCCATTGCCGGCGGCGGAGGTTGTAATGCCTTCCATGTTTCTGGCTTGCCCTCTGGATGTTATTTCTGACTATTGTGAATACTTCGCTGAGTTTGGTTGCCTTGCCGAGAGCGGTCTCTGGGGGGCTTCCGGTGCCTGCCGTGACTTCGTCATAGAGGGCTCCAGGCAAACGGGGCTCTCTTCCATGCAGCATGAAAGCTGGGCTGAATCCCGTTGTCTCCGAGACGCTGGAATTTCTTGCAAGGGATATTTCCGGTAGTAGCTCATCCCAGGTATTTTGACGATCCCTTACGAATTGGGCAATCATGGTCTTGACCGTCCGATTTGCCCTTTCCGTTGGATTTTCCTGGGGGCAGTATGGTGCGGTATGTTGCAGTTCTACTCCTGCTGTCTGTAGAAATGACCGAAACGATCGACTTCTGAATTGCGTGCCGTTGTCGCACACAAAGCGTTTGGGTATGCCGAAATGGCTCAGGATTCGTTCGCGAAAAGCCAGTTGCAGGGTATCGGTGGTGGCCTTTTTGAGTGGTACCAATTCGACCCATTTCGTAAAAGTGTCAAAGAAGACGAGCAGCATCGTGTTTCCCTTCTTTGATCGAGGTAGTGGTCCAACGAAGTCAGCGCATAGTGTAGCAAATGGCTCTTCGGCTTTGCGAGTGAGCATCTGGCCCACCGGCTTGCGTTGTTGAGCTTTGAACTTCTGGCAGCTTACGCAGCCATGGACATATTTCCTCACGTCTCGGTAGAAACCTGGCCAATAGTACCGTTGGGATATTCGGGTGATGGTTTTCCTGACCCCTAGGTGGCCGGCTGTGGGTTGGTCGTGGCATTCGTGAATTATTCTGGCTCGTTGATCTTTTGCTACGCAGAGTTTCCATGCAATATAGTCGTCGTCGTCGGCGCCATGGCCCAGATGTCGATACAGTTCCCCGTTGGTGTAGGTGTAATCGGGGTATTTTTGAGGCTCGTCCTGGACTTGTTTTATCCTGCGCTGGAGCCAGGGGCAGGCTGTCTTCTCCTCTTCGATCCATGCGAGTGTTTCTAATGGCTGCCTGGATAGTGCATCTGCAACTACGTTCTGTTTTCCCGCTCGATAATGCACGTCATATTGGTATTGCTGAAGTTCGAGGGCCCATCTCGCCACTCTACCGTATGGGCTGTCAAGCGTATTTAGCCATTTTAGCGCGAGATGATCGGTGATTACATCGAATCGGTACCCTTCCAGATAGCAGCGTAGTTTTCGAATGGCCCAAATGACCGCCAGGCACTCCTTGTCGGTAGCGGAGTAGTTTTCTTCCGCCTGGTTCAGTCGTTGGCTGACATATGCTATGACTCGTTCTTTGCCTTCGATTTCTTAGGTGAGAACTGCGCCAACTCCTACATTGCTCTGTTTGCAGCGAGAACTTGACGTTGAAATCGGGGCACGCAAGGACGGGGCGGTCGTCAGAAGTGTCTTCAGTAGGTCAAAAGCAGCCTGTTGTGCTTCGGACCATACCCATGGTTGGTCCTTCTTGAGTAGGCGAGACATCGGTTGGACGACCGTCGCGAAGTTTGGTACAAATCTTCGGTACCAGGACGCCATCCCGATGCATTGACGAAGCTCTTTTAGGTTGGTGGGCGGCCGGAGTTCTTTGACGGCGGCAATTTTGTCGGGGTCGGTGTGGATTCCCTCATTGCTGATCATATGGCCGAGATACTTGATTTGGGTTTGAAAGAACGCGCATTTTTCCGCATTTATCCTTAGGTTCGCTTTCCGGAGTCGGGACAAAACCACTTTCAAGTTGCGTAGAGTGTTTGTTGAAATCCCGCCCCACGATGATAATGTCATCTAGGTACGCGAATGCATATGGCTCCATGTCTGTACCAATCACGGTGTCGAGAGCCCGCTGAAATGTTGCCGGTGCCGAGTGCAGTCCAAAGGGCATCACCTTCCATTGGTAGAGGCCCCGGCCCGGTACGGTGAAAGCTGTTGCTTCTCTACTTCCGTCGGCCATGGGGATCTGCCAGTATCCGTTTTTCAGGTCGAGGGTGGTGATGAACCGCGCGTTTTGTAACCGTTCCAAAATATAGTTGATCCTCGGCAGCGGGTATGCGTCGGGGATGGAATGCGTGATGAGTTGCGCCATTTCCCATTCTTTTTACGGACGAGTACAATTAGGGCGCTGTGGGGGCTCCGGTAGGGCTCGATGAGGCCTTCCGAAATCAATTAGTCCACTTGTTCATCAATTATTCGCATCATTGCTGGATTCTTAGGATAGTACCGCTGTTTTATGGGCCGGTTATCGCTCATGACAATAGTGTGCTTGGCGATGTCCGACTTCCCGTGGAGGCCATCAAATTTTGGTAGCTCCTCATCTAAAAATGCTTGGATCTGCGGGGCCAAGTCTGGCGGCCACGGCTTCGGAGTCAAGTGGCTGGCTGGGGTCTTCGGCTAAGAGGGTTGTATCGAAGGCGCTGGGCGGTTCGATCCTCCGTTGGTAGTCGCTTATGTGGGCGACGATCGGGGTGGCGTTGGCCGTGGGTAGATATGTTTCATATCTCTGATGCAATACGTGGGTGGTATTGGCGGTCGTTTGGCGCATGAACAGGTGAGTCGCGATGACGCCTCTGATATCGCAGCAACGACTTGTGTGGGCGACGAAGATCTCGGACATGGCTCTAGGCATGGCTCGTTGCTCCATTGTGTTGGCGAGGATCAGTGTGGCGTCGGCCGTGGGGTGGACAGGATTGTGGTCGGGGCATCGGGGGGGCATCGTGCCGATTTCCGGGCCCTCGTTGAGGGGCTCTGTGGATATCAGTATGATTATAAGGCCCGTCCAGCGTGGGGTTAGCGTGGCTGTTTCCCGTGTTGCTGGACTGTCGGATGGTGGTTGCCGTTGTCTTTTTTCGTTGCTGGCGGTCGGTTTTGAGGGTGTCCGTGCGTTCCCTTCTTCTGATGTGGATTCTCTGCGTGCTTGCTCTGTTGCTCGTCTTGGACCTGGGCTTCCTGTGTCGAGCGCCGGGTCCAAGTGTGTTTGTCTCGTGTGTGAGACCCTCGTGGTTTGTTTGGGAGGCGTGTTCCTTGTTGTGGGCCTAGGACGCGGTTGCTCCGTAGTGGCCGTGGGACTCGTTCTCCCGATTGCTTGCTTGCGGTTTGCTGGTGTTGGCCTTGGATTCGTGTTCTCCGTTGTGGGCCGGCGTTTCGTTTTCGTTGCCATTGGTTTGGGTGTCAAGTGCTGCGTTGCGTTATTGGGTGTCGTGAGCGTTGGTGTAGGTCGTGAACGTGGTGGCGTTGTGGTTGGCGTCAGTTTCTGGCTTCTGGTTGCGGGGCCTGGTATGTGATTGGTCGGATCTTCGGGTGCAGTTGGCGTGACCGACTGATTGCTTAGTTGCAGTTGGGTGCCTCCGAATTTGATCCTCATCTAGAAATGCTTGGATCTGCGGGGCTAAGTCTGGCGGCCACGGCTCCGGGACTGGTTCAGGCTCATGTTCTGTTGGGTCGGCGGCTTTGGAGTCAAGTGGTTGGCGGGGGTCTTCGGGTAAGAGGGTTGTGTCGAAGGCGCTGGGCGTTTCATTCCTCCGTTGGTAGTCGCTTATGTGGGTGACGATGGGTGTGGTGTCGACCATGGGTATGATGTTTTGGTATGCCGGGTGTAGTACTCGTGTTATACTACAGCCAGACTGGTACGTGAAAAGGTGAGTCGCGATGACACCCCTGGTATCGCAGCAACGACTTGTGTGGGCGAGGAAGATCTCGGACATGGCTCTAGGCATGGCTCGTTGCATGGCGCTTAAAATCATGTCAGTACGCGGAAGGTACTCCATTGTGTGGGCGAGGATCGGTGTGGCGTCGGCCGTGGGTACGACAGGGCTGCGGTCGGTGTATCGTGGGGCCATCGTACTGGTTTCCGGGCCCGCGTTGAGGGGCTCTGTGGATATCAGTTCAATTATGGGCCCCGACCAGGGTGGGGTCAGCGTGGCTGTTTCCCTTGTTGCTGAGCTGTTGATCTGTTGCTGCCGTTGTCGGTATCGATGTTGTTGTCTTGGTTCAGGTCGATTGTCGTCTCTGAGGGTGTTTCTATGTTCACTTTCTCCTGGGAGGAGAGGGTACTTACATGCTCTGTTGCTGGACTTCGACCTGGGCTTCCCGTGTCGAGCGCCGGGTTCCAGTGCGTTAGTGCTTGTCTCGTGGGTGAGATTCTCGTAGTTTCTTTTGGATATGTGTCCCCTGTGGTTGGCCTAGGACGCGGTTGCTCCTTAGTGGCCGTGGGACTCGTTTTCCCGGTTGCTTGATTGTTGTTTCGTGTTGTTGGCTTCATGTTCGTGGACCGGCGCTTTGCCTCTGCTGGGGCTGGGCTGGGTGTCTTGTTCTTCGTGGTGATCTGGGTCGTTTTGTTCGTTGGGGTAGGTCGTGGTCGTGTGTTCGCTGAGGTTTGTATGGGTGTCATGTTGGCGTTGCTGGGTGCCGGAATCGTTGGGATAGGTTGCGGACGTATGACGGCCGCCGTTGGCTTCGGTTTCTGGTGTCGGGGTTCGTTGCCTTGTGCTCTGTTGGTCGGAACGGTGTGGATATGTGGTGTGGGGCACTGATCTCGTAATTGTAGAAGTGTGGTACCGCACTGGATCGTTGTTTCAATGGCGCATAGGAAGTCCATGCCGACGATAACTTGGTCCAACATGTTTGGTAGGACAAGGAGGGGTATTTGAACTTCTCTTTGATCCATCCTGATGTGCGCCAGTAGAATCTGGGTGATCTCTCTGACCGAGCCGTCGGCCAGGCGTATGCGGACGCATGCATCTTGCAGGTTGGTGTTGTTGTCTAGTTGTCGGGCGAGGTTTGCACTGATAAAGCTTCGGGATGCCCCTGTGTCGACGGTGGCTTCCGTTGCCTGTCCTCCTATGGTTACCATTGCCACTATCCGGTTCTCGTTCATGTGTAGCGGGGTTTTTATTCGTGGATCGGGGCAGTCGTCGTTCCCGGCTGATCCCGTGTCAGTCGAGGACGCGAGTCGTTTCCCGACGTGTTCTGGCGACAGCAATCGATGGTCCGGGTGCCGCGCTTGCCACATTCCCAGCCGGGGCAGTCGTCGTTCCCGGCTGATCCCGTGTCAGTCGAGGACGCGAGTCGTTTCCCGACGTGTTCTGGCGACAGCAATCGATGGTCCGGGTGCCGCGCTTGCCACATTCCCAGCAGAATAGGATCGAGGGATTTTGGCATTTATATGCCGCATGCCCTGCTTCACCACACCGGCGACAGGCTGCGCGTGGGTTGGCGATGGGGGTCGTGATCATGTGAGTCCCAATGAGGCTTCCGGAATGGTGTCCGATTGGAGTCGCCGCTCCTTTGATCTGTAGCCGGCCGTGCGTATCTGGGCGTGTGTCGTGGCGGTGCGAGAGTGCTCGGGATGGTCCGCTCTTGAATACTCTCAAACTCCTTGGCCAGCAGTGTTAGCTGTGACAAGTCCTGCAGTTCGTGGCGGCGCACGTACATCTGGTAGGCAGGGAGGGCGTTCTCGTAGATCCTGTTTAGTTCCTTGGCTGCGTCGTACCCAGCGTGGTGCATAAGTAGACGTATCTCGATGAGGAAATCTTTGAACAGTTCCCCAGCCACTTGCTTGCGGGCTCGGATCCGGTCTTCCAATTGTTCAAAATACCGTGGTGGCAAGAAGAACGTTAAGAATTCCTGGCGGAAATTTTCCCATGAGGAACTTTGTAGGCGGCTGGTGCGGAACCATCGGCTGGCCCGGTCTGTGAGAAGTTCGGCCATGGCCCGCGGCAGCTGGTTTGTGTCCACGCCATACGAAAGCGCGCGTTCTTCGAGCAGCTCGATGAATGATAGAGGATCATCTTGGCCGTCAAACTGGATTCCCCACTTTCGGATGCGTTCCGCCATTGGTGCAGCGTGGTTGCAGTGGTGCCCTTCCATGGGTCGGTCGATCGCTGGCAAGACCCTCGGTCCGGGTGCAGGGTGGGTCTCTGTAGCTAGGGGCCTTGGAAACGGGGCTGCAGGAGTGCGGTATTCAGTGGCTGCGGGGACTCGTAATCCGGTCTTAGGATCCATTTGGCGAGTGTCGGATGGTCCAGGAGTAGTGGGGAGTGGTGACTTGGAACGAGAGCGTGAGGCTGGCTTGGCATAGTGCCTCTCGAACTCTCCAAGGCGGACCAAGGCTTCTTGCGCGAGTGGCCCGGCGACTAGAGCGGCAAATTTCTTTCGGCGTTCATCGACCGTTCCTTCGCTGCCGAAGCCGAATTCTTCGGCGAGGACTTCTAGTTCGTCCCGACGGAGTTTGTGGATCCAGCTGGTGCTGACCCCTGGATTGGAAAAGTGTCCCGCAGGGTATGCTTCCTCTGGTTGTTCATCGTCGTGATGTTCCATGTTGATTTCTGTTGATTTTTGGCAATGAGTCACTGTTACACGGCACTTTTAGGATCGGCACTGCGTATTTTCGCGTTTGCTTTCGCGCCCGGATTATGTAAGTGCGCGGACTTGTTATTGATTCAATTTTCTTTTTGATGGCAGTGGGTCTTTAATCCACGAAGTCCCTGATTTCGGTTTTCTTGAAGTTTCCACGAAAAATCCTTTAAAGTCCCTGCTCGGGCGCCACTTGTAATGTCCTATCTCAGGCTGAGGTATGCATCAGTCTGTCCAGGGTCCTGAATTACAAGATATTTCTAATTCACGAGGACTTTATTGGGAAAAACGGGGACTTTGTCAGCAACTGAAATAGAAATCACAATACTTTTTGGTTTTTTTAATTTTAATGGGTTTCTTTTTTCTTCCGTATTATTATTCTACCCGGTCATGTTATGTATTATGTTATTTTTAATTGTTCTACGACGCGTATGGTGGTTTGACTTGCGTGTTTGTTATTTGCCTGACTGCTATGTCTGGCCTGTCCTCGCTGCCTGCGATTGACTGCCTCCTACGAGGGCTGGTGAACTGCCCTCCTACGATGGCTGGTGGACTGCCTTTTTATAGATCGGCCGGCCTTCCATGAATGTCTTATAGATATCTTATTTCTACTCCAGACCGTGGGAAGGGTTCTTACATAAATCTCTCTGGCCGAATTATAGTCAGCGCGTGCAGACGGGCTGATCGGTAACAGAAGGTTACCTAATCATTAGCCCTGTAGTCAGTGTCCAATATCCCCGGTAAGGAGAGTCGGAGACTGCTGACTGGCTCGCGCATGTGGGGGTTTTGCCCGGTAATCGAGGGTTACCTAAGCAATCGCCTCCCAACAAGTGTCCAATGTCCCAGGTAAGGTGATCGGTGTGCACCGGTACCGTGGGAAAGGAATGTACTTTAGGGAAATTTGAGGTTTTACTTAGCGTTTATTTATACGGTTATACATGTAGAGATATTTTCAACTTAAAGATAGGTGTTCCTGTGTTGTGACGAACCATGGGGACCCATGGTTCGTTACAAGTCACCGAACTGCATGTAAGCAATTGATCAATGAGCATCACCATGCGACGATCTACCCCCAGGTCAGTCAGGGCCTCCGTGATAGCCTCTGGTATGACGTTGTTAAAAGCTCCGTCGATATCTAGGAAAACTATTAAGGTGTAGAGCTTTCTCTACTGTCGAGATTACTTCATGGAGTGCCGTTTCCGTGGATTTTCCTTTTCGGTAGGCATGTTGTTTGCCTGACAGCCACTGAGGATTTATGGTTGTTCTCAGATGTAGCCCGACTAGTCTCTCAAAGGTTTTGAGAAAAAAGGACGATAGACTGATTGGTCTGAAGTCCTTTGGGCCCCCTGCTATGGGGATAAAGACTATATTCGCCTTAAGCCAGGCGTGAGGAATTTTTCCCACTACCAGTATCTTCCTGAAGATGCATTGGAACCAGTTAATGGCTGAGTCTCCGGCTTTTTGTAATTGAGCCGGAATGACCTGGTCGGCACCAGGTGATTTGAAGGAACTAAAGCTATTTATTGCCCAGCTGATGTTCGTTTATGTGAGGATGTGCGCCATCGATGTTGCTGGGACATCAGTGGGGGGGTCTGCCGGCTCGATGGTTGCGCACCCTGGAAAATGTGTATCGAGTAGAATATGTAGGGATTTCTCACAAGAGTTAGTCCACGTACCATCCATTCTTTTGAGGTACCCCAACGAGGGGGTTGTTTTTGAGAGGAACTTACGGAGCCTTGCGGCTTCCGACGTCTCCTCAATGTCAGTTTCAGTTTCTCTCCTAGTTTCCCTCTTATATAGGGCTAGCTTACTCTTGTAGTTTGCCCAGTGCTACTCCTCGTTGTGGCTTTTAGCTCTATTGAAAAGAGTCCTGCAGCTTTTACGTAAGATATCTATTTGTTCTGACCATCAGGGGGGTTTCTTTTTTGGTTGAGGGGCATGCTGCCGTGAAGGCTTTATTGCATGCTTCCGTGAAATTGTCCACTAGACTTGAACTTTATATATATCCCAGTTGGCTTTCCTGGGGTTTATGTAGTCAGTGGGTTTAGGGTTTTCGAGAGATAGGACTGTCTCGATATACCTATGATCAGAGAAGGAGTGTTCCTCTAGGACTTTCCTACTCTTAATTATGTCTGACAGTTTGTCAGACATTTAAGTGAGGTCGATAACCTCCTGCCGGTTTTTATAATCAAGATGGGATCGCTCCCCCGATTACAAATAAACAGATTCGAGTTTAGGATGAAGCTGAAAAGTGGCTCACCCCTTACATTTGTGTCCGAGCTCCCCCATTGAGTGTGGTGAGCGTTGGCATCGCAGCCTATTATGAGGTCTGAGCGACCTCTCGCTGTCGCTGGCTAGCTTGCGAACGAGGTCACTTGGAGGATCGATTTCCTCGTGGGCCATGTAGGACGACACCAGTCTAAGGTGTATCCCCTGTATCTCTATGCTAGCCGCCATGTTGTCACCGTTGCTAAAATTGTGGAGCAGAAAGATATTTAGGTGTCTTTTTGCAAGTATGCAGGTACGAGTTTTACCTTCCGTTTGGGCTACGGTAAGCTTGTAGTCCTTCGTCGCTAATCCACAGATCTTGCCTCCTACCACCCAAGGCTCCTGGATTAGGACTACGTCGACACAACAGGTTTGGTTTGGTTTCAAGCGGAGTATGAGAGCAGCAGATGCTGCCTTACAGCGGTGGAGATCGATCTGCAGAAGTCTTAGAAACATCGTTAGGATCAATCTCCACCACTGTCGTGTCGGCGTCCGAGTCGTCGGTGACCTGCCCGTCCTCGCAACACAAGCCTCGAACTCCTTCATGAGGGTCGAGTCCGTGAGGTAGCCATCCTGTTCCGGCCCCAGCTCATCATCGGGTGCTTCGATCTCCGAGGCCACCTCCTGCTCGACTGGCTTGTCGACAGGACGGGACTCGGGCCTCGCTGCGACCGACTTGTACACCTTGATGGTGACCGAGCTGAAGCCGAAGTTCAGCTCACTCTTAGCGGCCTCGATCGGGGCCAGCGACTCCTTGTTGAGGCTGACCACCACTTGGTTTGTGGGGCCCTGCGTCGCCTCAACTTTCACTACCTTCCAGTCCTTGGTAGGTAGATGTGGTTTGCATCGCTGCAACATCTTGGGGTTGCGCTCCGGCTCCTTTATTGAGGCGGGCACCCAGATTCTGGCCCTCGGTCTACTGGGCACTTCGCTCCAGTCTACCGCGACGTGCTTCGCTCCTGGGTAGACCTCTTCGACTTGCGCTACCGGTGCTTTGTACAACTGTACGGAGCGCTCGTCTTCGCAGGCTACGATCTTTGTGTTGCCCTGGAACCATCCCATGTCCTTACAGGTTGGGGGTGGCCCAGGGTCCTTCTCCAGCAGCTCGAAGCAGCGGTCGGCCAATGCCGCTTCCACCCACTTCCACTGGTTCCTTGGAATCCTTCCATCTGCACTGCCTCTATCCAGGACACCAATAAGTGTCCTTTCTTTGGCAATCTGTGCGAAGGATATATTTGCCTGGACCCTTGAGCGCTTCGCAGCAGGTCCTGGCGTCTCCTGGGAGCGTTGCCTTTTAGACTGAGGAACCTCCCTTGGTGGCTTCATGTTGAAGTCTGGTAGCACCGCAGTGGCACACTCCACCTTCTTCAGCCAGTCGGCCGACGGGCTGGTCTCTGTGCTCACATTCTTCCGACGGAGTATTTGGCCTGCACCACTATTTTCGGCATATGTGTATTTGGCTTGGGCACTAGTCGACGGCAAATCGTCTCCCTCCACTTTACCAGAAGGTCGGGCAGCCGCAGCATTGCTTAGCTACCTCTCCAAGGTTTCCGTTTTGGGTTTTAAAGTGCCGCCCACCCCTGATTCGGGATGGGACCCACCGAGTTCGTACCGGTACCTTCCACCGAGCAGGATTTACCTGCGATTGAGCGGGTTAGGCCAGGCTTTTGGGCCACTGCCTTCCCCTGCTTGAGATTGCTCCCTGTTGACATTTGGGGAGTGCCAGTCTCATTTGTTTTTTTTGTGCTTTTGTCGTTTTTTGTTATTTGTTGCTTGTTATTCAGCCCGAGCAGAGATCCACGTTGCCCAGGTCAGGCATCATTAGAACAGGGGGCAGCCAAGTCCCTGAGCTCTCCGTTTGCGACTGGGCTATTTTTTATACCGGGCCCCCAGCCAGTCTGATTCTTGGCACGGGTCGAGTGACACCTTAGTCCGGCCCGGTGTGAGGTGAGTGTTGGGGTTGGGATGTGGGTAGGTAATGTGTAGGGATGGGAGTGTGTGAGCTACTTAATGAGAGGCGGCATCACAAGCACATCGTCAGTTTTGCTGCTTCGCGAACACCCGCTGGCTGTCCGGGGCTGCTTATTTTCGGTACTCTCCCTCAGAGCCAACTTAGTTGCTTCTCTTTGGGATGCCTGCTTATTCACAGCTGACCTACCCACTAGGGTAGGCCATTCGCTATCCGCAACCTGCGACCCATCCGGTGGCCTCAGCTAGGTCCCCTCTGAGCCACCTCAGAGCCCAATAGGTTCATCGGAGACGTTCACATAACTTAAGTATCTTATATCTGGTTGCATAGAACTTTATGCTTTGTTAAGCTTTCAAATTCAAATTTAATACTTTTTTGCGGTATTTCTTCCCGAAATTTTGACTTTAAAAACTCAGGATAAAAACTCTTGGCATAAATGTTTGGTTTAATATAGACGCATTAATTGGGCGTCGTAAAAGGTATCGTTTGTTAGAATCGATCGATAAACGGCAAAGTTGCAGCCGTTTGACCAAAACCACTCAAAACTCATTTTACCTACAATATTTTTAAGATTAGTGATGAATTGGCTATCTTCCATTGTCATTAGAATCAGATTCTCTTATGAGAGTCCACACACAGTCGCCTAACATATTCTCATTCCAAACACCTTGATATTGTCGTTCCTTACCTTTTAATTGTTGGTGAAATCTCTCTCCGTGTTCATCACTAACGTCCCCTAGGTTTGTCGGAAAAAAGTCGAAGTGGGAGTGCAGAAAATGGATTTGTCATGTTGGCTCGAATTTTTTCATAATTCTCAATTAGGTCTTGAACGATATTAAGGCAATCATCACTTTTGCTGTTACCAAAAAAGCCAGTCGGAATGAGTTCCAAGCTGCTTTTTCATTCGTAGATAACAAATTTTCAAATCCATCATCTTTTAGCAGTTTTTAAATTTGGGGGCCATCAAATACGCCTGTTTTAACTTTTTCCAGCGACAGATGTGGAAAAACAGTTCTTAGGTAACTGATCGATTTACCTTCCTTATCCAGTGCTTTAACAAAATTTTTCATTAGTCCCAGCTTAATGTGTAATGGTGGTAAAATGACGTCTTCAACCTTCACGAGAGCTGCATTTTGTGTGTTGTAATTCGCCAATGTATTTTCCCCCCGTTTTGGCCAGAGTTTTGTTGAGTAATGCTCACTTCAGCTCTACTTTCCCATGGGCACAGGAAGAAACAGTATTTTGTGTAACCCCCTGTAAGATACCTATTTCAGGCTGGGATATGCATCAGCCTGTCCAAGGTCCTCTACAAGAAATTTGTAGATTGTATGGGAACTTCAGGTTCGGTGCTGGCCTTGAAAGGTCCGAAAGAGCAGTAGGCACGGTGGGAGAATTGATGACGCGATAATTTCTGTTGGTTTTGGTTATTATTAAATGCTTTTATTTGTGTTTTCTTGTGTACAATTCGAGACCTGCTGGTCTTGCTAGAAGTGCTGTGAGCTGGTGGACTGCTTCGGGTAGTGTCTTGAGTTGGTGACTGTCTAGTGCAGTGTCTTTTGTTCTTGGCCTCTTGTGTTCGGGCTGAAGTACTGCCTAGTGCAGTGTCTTGGGCTTGGGCTGAGACCCGGAAATAAGTGCTTATTGCTAACTTATGATTATTGGGTGGCAATAATAGTGGGGCGTGGTAAGTGGGTCGAAGCTTGGTGCTTCGTTGACAATTGTTAGTGGGTCAGTGGGTTTTGATGAGACTGCATCGCGGTAGGTGCGGGATGCAATTGAGAATTGGGTTTCGAAATGGGGTTTGGCGAAATGGGGTTTTGCGAAATGGGGTTTTGCTAAATAAGATGACGCCAAGAAGTAGATGACCGAGAATTTCGTGCTTTTTTCGCTGATTGCGAAATATTGCAGAATGGGTAGAGTTGTTGATCGAGAGTTCTTAATTTTAGTAATTACGTGCGTTGCTTAAAACTATTTTATTTTCCGGATGAGCTGACGCACCGCTATTTGTGGAGAACCGTGGTTCGTTGGCTCTGTGTATATCAGTTTGATTATTGTTGCCGACCAGCGTGGATGCGCTGATACTCCACTGTTTTTGACGAGCCATGGCTAGAACCATGGTTCGTTACACCCCTTGCAGTCTCGTTAATCCAAAGAAAATGTTTAAGCTTTATTCAGACCATTTAGTAGATGGCTTATGTGAAGTTTGCACAAAATCGGTCGATCGGTTCTTCATTTATCACATTTTTTGTAACAAATGAATTAAAATTGAAACTTTTTTCAGTATTAACAGTACAAGCAAATGAATTCAAATTGAAACTTTTTTCAGTGTTAACAGTACAAGCATTTTTTTATATGTCATTCATGCGGTGCGATAATTATTGCTTTGTTGTGTTTATTGTGTTTATATTTTTAAACATATTGTTGAGTGCTTTCAAACAAACTGTGAGTCTTGAATTGTAGCAATTTGTTTTTAATTTGATTTATTCTTTTTTATATGAAGGAAAAATGTCATGATCAAGACGGGCAAATATAGGTCGGCGAACGCGTAATGTAAATGATGTGGCATTACTAAAACGATCCCAGACTGCAGATGAACGCGCACAAGCTAATGCATCGCAGCGTGAACGTAATGCACGAAATATATCTGTTTCGCTGAAATGATGCGTGCTGCTTTTAATTGCAACAGTCAGATAGATTATAGTATGTATGGATAAATTGGAGTGCGGCTAACATTCCAGGTGAAACGCACGGCATGTATTGTGCTAATGGCAAAGTGAGATTTTCTAATGCCAGCATTAGAAACTCTACCAGAACCATTGTATTCACTTATTTTTGGTACATCTCAAACGTCGAAGCACTTTTTGAGTCATATGAAACAATAAAATTAGTACTTCCCTTAGACGTACCGGGCCGCCAGTATGCTATATAAACAACCAGGTGAATATTTACTTTTGGAAATCTCAAGTAAAGTAAATAAGAAAATTTTAATTGGATGTATAAATAGGCCCAATAGGACAATTGACTATGAGCCATTAATTAATACTATCTCGGAAATTTCAGTGACATACATCTACATTATTCTGGCCGGCGATTTCAATAGCAATATTTTTAAAGAGAGTCATCTATTGGATAGCTTTTTTTCTCTGGGTTTTTATGCCGTTAATGTTACCATTCCTACACACTTCAGCAATACCTGTGATACACGTCTTGATATTTTTTATCAATGACCCTCATAAGACCTTGGTAGACCGACCAGGTATCAGTATCAGCTTTTTATAAGGTTAGGTTAGGTTATCCCGGACGGCCCTTACGTGGCCACGCATAGGCTAGTATGGCCCTTAGTTGTCCGGATATGTGCGTAGGGACCTTCTGAGTGTTTTGCGCGGTTTCGAAGTCCGGGAGGATCGAGGAGATTTTCGCAAAGGCGAGAAGCTCCCCTGGCGTCCTCCTGGATGCGTCTTCCAGTGATGCCAGCACCGGGCCGCCATGGTATTTATGTCTTGCCCGTGAGAGATTCGGGCATTTGCAGATTAGATGTTCCAGGGTTTCGATAGCCCCAGATTCATCACATTTCCTGCAGTTGCCACTTTTGGTGATGCCTAGTTAGACTGCATGCGCTGCAGCCAGGCATTAACCTGTAAGTCCACCTTATACGAGAGCGCACGTTCTTCGAGTAGTTCCAGAAATGAAAGTGGGTCGTCCGGCGAACCTGATTCCCCATTTTCGAATTTATTCCGCGATGCGAGCGGTGTGGCTGTGGTGGCGTCCATCTATGGGAGGGTCGATGGCTGGCACGATCCTCTGTGTGGGCGAGCGGCTGGTTTCCGTAACTGGAGGCCTGGGCAAATCGGCTGGTGTTAAGATGCGTGGTGGGACGGGAGAGCTGTATTCGGCCGCGACGGGGACTTGTAACCCGTCTTTTGGGTCCATTTTCCACTGGGCAGATAATCTCTTTCGTCGTTCCTTCGTTGCCAAATCCGAATTCTTCGGCAAGGGCTTCCAGCTGGTGGTGACCCCTGGGTTGGTATGGTGTCCCTCAGGGAAAAATTCGTCGGGTTGGCCGGCTCCGTGGGCTTCTATGGTGTATTTCTGTGGTTAATGGCACTGACTTACGTTTTGTTTGTGGTACTTTTGTGCGGTAGCACTTTCGTTCGATACTCGTAGGATCGGCACTGCGGCACTACTTGTTCGTGACCGGATTTTGCGTGGGCGTGGTTTTGTGCTTGACGGGTATTGGTCCTCGCTAGCCTATTCTCTTTCGATGGCCGTGAGTCTTTAGTCCACGAAGCTCCGTATTAAGGTGTTCTCAAAGTTTCCTTAAAGTCGCCTTAAAGTTACCAAAAGTCCTGCTCGGGCGACACGAACTACAAAGCTTAGCACAGCTCACACTGTTGGCCACCGAGTTCGAGAGTGTGCAAAAGCGGACCATCCCGACCACTCTCGCACCTCCTCGGAGCACGCCAAGATACGCAAGGTCGGCTACAGAGCAGAGGAACGACGACTCGCACCGGATGCCATTTCGGAGACCCCATTGGGAGTCGGCAGACACACCAGGGAGACCGCCAGCTCATCCAAAAAGTACGGTGAATCCCGATGTAGCACATCGCATGATCACGACCGCCATCGCCAACCCACGCGCAGCCTGTCGCCGGTGTGGTGAAGCGGGTGAAGCGATCCAATGCGGCACCACGCTGCTCCAGCTAAGAGACCGTCGCCCCATGCCCACTAAACCCGTGCTTATTACAATCCACGTGCAAAACGCCGAACCCCGATACCAAAAACCCCAGCAAATCGCAATGAACCCACGTCCACGACCTACCACAACGCACTAGGCAGTCCATCAGCCCGAACTCAAGACAGTGCACTAGGCACTCCATCAGCCCGAGCACAAGACACTGCACTAGGCAGTCACAAGCTCAAGACACTACACTAGGTAGTCCACCAGCCCGCAGCACATATAGCAAGACAAGCAGGTTCAAATTGTAAACAAACCAAGACAATAAAAGCATTAAAAATAATATGCAAAACGACAGAAGTTATCGAGTCATCCAATTTCCCACCTTGCCTACAACTCTTTCGGTAATTTCAAGGACAGCCCCGAACCATAAGTTCCAGCAGATCTAAAATTTTCTTGTAGAGGAGCCCTGGACAGGCTGATGCATATCCCAGCCTGAAATACGGTATCTCACAAGTGGCATTAGTATGGTAGGTGCAGTAGATAGTGACAGAGTTTCCCATTGCTCTCCTTGCACATGGTTTTCGCGATTCTGCAGGTGGTGGTTCGCCTCCACTTGCTACTGGCCTGTATGTGTGCCCGCCTCTCTAGATCGCTTTGAAGCGTTCTGAGGGAGACAGGCATGTTCTCAGTCCTGTCGTTCACCAGCCCGACGCCTTCCTTAGCCAGCACGTCTGCTGTTTCGTTACCTTCGATGCCATGATGGCTGGGAACCCAATATATCCGCACTGACTTTGTCGTGCTTAGGAAATCTAATGCCTCCCTGCTTGCCAGGACATTTTTGGAACTGACCGCTGACGACTGCATGGATCTTATCGCCGCCTGGCTGTCCACGAACAGGTTGACCACATTATGTTAGCGTTCCGAACATCGAGCAACCTCCGCCGCTTTCCGCATGGCAAAGACTTCTGCCTGGAATATGCTGCATTGGTCCTGTAGCTTATAGGACAGCCTTATTTCAGGGTCTGTACAGTATATGCCCGCACCTACTTCTCCCTCCATCTTGGTGTTTAGGTGTTCATTCTGATCCCAACTTTCTTTCCAGTCGTCGGGTCCCATGTGTATCGCTGTTTTGACGTCCAGGCAAGTTCGGGGGATCATGTAGTCAGATATACTGATCATGTCTCGGCCTATTGAACTGTGCCCGAATCCTTGCAGCGACATATTGCCGGATGCGACTAGGCGTTCTGCTGCCTTACCTGCAGTCAGTTGAGCGTGGATGTCCAGGGGGTCAATTCCGAGTATTGTTTCGAGTGCTTTTGTTGGGGTTGACCCCAGTGATGCAGAGCAGTGCCTGCCGCTGAGTTCTATCCATTAGCTTGTTGTAGGTTTTCTGTTCTGTAGCCTGCCGCCACACTAAGACTCCATACAGCAGAGTCGGTCACACTACCGAAATGTAGATCCAGTGCATTAGTGCAGGTGATAGGCCCCATGTGCTGCAGAGCATCTTCTTTGATGCATATAGCGCAATGGTGGCTTTCTTCACCCTTTCCAATACATTGGATCTCCATGCCAGCTTGCTGTCCAGTACTATGCCGAGGTATTTGACTTGTGTTTTTGGGGTAAGCCTGGTTCTGTCGATTTTCGGGGGGATCCATGAAGGTACCTTGTACCTCTTGGTGAAGAGGATGAGGTCCGTCTTGTCCGCGTTGATACTGAGTCCTACTTTTCCCGCCCACTCACATATCTCCCTGAGTGTTGATTCCATTATAGAGCTGAGGCTCGATGGGCATACTCCCGTAATAATTATGCTTATGTCATCCGCATAAGCTGTTATTTTTGGGGCTCTCCTCTCGAATCTCTTTATTAGGTCGTCGTCCACCAGATTCCATAGGAGGGGCGACAGGACCCCACCCTGAGGTGTGCCTCTGTGTGCCCCTTTCACCATGGAAGCGGTGCCCCACTCTGAGTACACCCGTCTACAACTTAGAAGGTTCTTTATCCAGAGGCTGATGGCGGGATGTGTGTTGATTGCTTCTAGGCGGTCCATTATTGCGCTCGTATTCACGTTGTTGAATGCTCCGGATATGTCTACGAACACTCCTAGAGCATACTTCTTATTTTGGAGGGCATTTTCGATGGTGGCTACTAGCGAATGCAGTGCCGTCTCTACCGATTTCCCTTTGGTATAGGCATGCTGGTTGGTTGACATCCGCCCACCTACATCGTTTCTGATGTGTAGATCCAGCTGCTTTTCTAGTGTTTTGAGTATAAAAGAGGTGAAGCTTATCGGTGTATAGTCATTGGGGCTGCACTTTCCTGCCTTTGGAAGGAAGACAATCCTCGAGGTCCTTCATTGAATAGGGATATAGCATGTGCTCAGGCAAGCTGAGTATATTGCAGAGAGCCATGGGGTGATCACGTCTTTGGTCGCCTGTAGCATGGCTGGAAATATACCGTCTCGTCCAGGTGCTTTTGTACCTGCAAAGGAGTCTATAGCCCAGTGGATTCTCTTAGACGATATGAGATCTGTTGGAGGGTGCTGTTCCTCAGTTGCTAGGTCCTGATGCTCTGTAGGGTCAACAACCTCGGTGCATCCTGGGAAGTGAGCTTCCATTAGTGCTGTTAGGGCTTCTTCACTGCCCTCAGTCCACTGTCCATCATTTCGCTTCAGCTGACTCTGTATGGTAGGTTGCTTCGATAGCAACTTTCGGGGTCTAGCCGTTTCTGGAACTTTCTCGATATTGGAGCAGAAGTTTCTCCACGAGTTTCTTTGTGTCCTGCGTATTTCCTTCTTGTACTGCCTGAGTAGGGTTTTGTATTCTTCATTGATTATCTCCTCGTTTGCCTGTTTGGCGATTTTGAAGAATTCTTTGAGGTTGTTTCTTTGAAGCGATAAGTCCCGGTTCCACCAGAGTTGTTTGGTCCTCTTTTTCGTTCTCGAGGGTGGGCATGCTGCGTCGTACGCATCCAGTAGCTCCTTGAAAAGGGTCTCTAGGGACGTTTCTATTTCTTCCGGGGTTTTCACTGTGCCCGGACGGGTCACGTCTTCGAAGTAACTTTAAACTTTTCTCAGTTTGTGTTCCGAGGTTTCTATAGACAGTTATCTTCGCAGAGTGTTTAAATACGCACTTTAACTGACTGTACTTGCGGTCTGAGAAGGATGGTTTTTCAAGGCCTCTCCAGCCAGATTCCAAAGTACTCTTTTCCGTTAGGTTAGACGAGGTGGGACCTACGAAGGTTTTTTCCTCCCCCACGTTTGCTACATTTAGGTTAGTTGATAATATTAGGTCTAGGAGTGACTTACCTCGATCGTTGATATCGGGGCTTCCCCTTTATCGCTATGGTGGGCATTGGCGTCCGTACCAACTTGAAGATGCTGGTCTTTCGGACTGGCTTCCGCCACCAAACTCCGTAGCTTTTCCGGTGGAGGTGGCCTGTCGTATGCCATGTAGAAGGAAGTTACCATCATCATGGCTTCTGGACCAAAGCTATGTCGACGGGCCCTTGCTCCAAGACAATAAGGAGCTCCGCCGACGCGACCTTGCTTTTATGCAAGTTGAGCTGCAGCACTCTTAATGTCATGGAACAGGCTCAACTACACTCGACGGGTTGACTATTACTGTCATGTCACCGTCCTCGTCTTTTGCCACATCAGAGTCGTCTAGCGCAAGATCCTGGGCGGCCTCCACGATGGACTCCAGACCGAGGTCCTTCTCCATCTCGCGTGACTGCAGGGTGTGCGCGTCCCTATCTTCGGGGTGGCGCTTTTTGAGACGTATGTAGACGCTGTCTACGCCCAGTTTGTAGTGAGTCCGTTTTGTGGGAGAATTATTACAACTGACATGACCTGCTCCCTCCATATCAGAGGTAGGACCGCTAGCGACACGCAGAGAGGATTGCTCCTCCCCATGCCCGCCGGTGGTAGCAGTCACGCTTTCCACCGACGTTTGGACTGACATCCCAGTCCCTGTTCGATCTTTGCTCCGGTCCATATGGTTAATATTTATCGTGGGGACCACCCCTAGCGTTTTATGCCTGCCCGCCAGGCACCTCCAGGGAAGACCTGGCCTCAGCTAGAGACTGCATTACCTCGGATAGAGCAAGCGGTAATCCGGGATAGTGCAGTGCCCGGCCGGCACCCTCTGGGAAGATTCAGCTGGAGGATTTTCGCCAGCTCAGATTTTTATTAACATGCCCTTATTTTTGTCTGGACGTTGATATGCAATGACTGCACCATCAAGTGGCCCATGCGACACCAAGCCGAAGCCTGTTATGCGCAGAACCCAGGCAGAAACGCAGCCCTCCTCCCGCCCAACCGACCGAGGGGCGCTGCCGCATGACGCGCGACGCGTGTTACCGAACCGATCGCGAGCATGCAGGAAAGATAGGTGTTAGACTAAAATTCGAGGAAAATTAGAGCTAAACACAACTCAAAAAGCTAAAAATGCAAAGATATCTAAGAAATAGAACTAATTACGGGAAAGGTATGTTAGTATTAGTGATTTAAGAAGAGGAAGGGAAAAGTTTTTCTAGACTGATTCTATACGGTCCTGGTGTACTTTGTACTGGGAGCACCATACACAAGAGCCGTACTCTAAAATCGGACGGACAAGCGAGATGTAGAGATTCTTCGTTATATAGGGGTCGTTAAATTCCTTTGACCACCTCTTTATAAACCCAAGCACACCCATGGCCTTATTTACCATGGTAGAAATGTGTTCAGAAAACTTTAACTTTGGGTCTAATTTAACACCAAGATCATCAACCAAGGTAATTTTCTCAAGAGAATCACCGCAGAGGCTATAAGGAGCCAAAAGGGGGCTAGAGCGATGAAATGTCATTACTTTGCATTTCGAGGCATTTAGGTGTAACATATTTGCACAACACCATGATTGAAAGTTATTGAGATCGGATTGCAAGCGAGAGTGAAATGAAATGTCCTTATACTGGACACAAAGTTTAACATCATCCGCATACATGAGTACTCGAGAGTTTGTTAATACTGAAGGCAGATCATTAATAAAGAGTGTGAATAGTAGGGGGCCTAGATGGCTGCCCTGTGGTACTCCAGAAGTAACCTTAACAGGTGAAGAGAAGGAGTTTTTGAAGAGGACTCTTTGAGACCTAGAACAAAGGTAGCTAGAAATCCATCTCAAAAGATTAGGCGGAAACCCTAAAAGGTCAAGTTTTTGTGCTAAAAGAGAATGGTTTACAGAATCAAATGCTTTACTAAAATCAGTGTAAATGACATCCGTCTGCAAGTTACCTTGAAAGCCTTTAATGATAAAAGAGGTAAACTCTAATAAATTTGTGGTTGTTGATCGTCGCCTTATAAATCCGTGCTGGGACGGAGATATAAGTAATTTGCAGAGATGTTGCAAGTGCGGAGTTAAAATTTTTTCAAACATTTTAGGAATAGCGGATAACTTAGATATACCTCTATAATTATTTGCATCAGACTTGCTACCTTTCTTATGGAGCGGAATAATAAAAGATTCCTTCCAGATGGGGGGAAGCATGAAGAGTTAATGGATAGGGTGAATAGTTTAAGCAAGGGTCCAGAGCGTCGGCACAGTACCTGAGTACACAGCCGGGAACTCCGTCGGGACCTGGTGAAAACACCGGCTTAACTAGTCGAAGATCATGAAGCAGTGAGCTTTCATTTAACAAGGGGCTGAAGATGCCATTCGAACTTGGTAAACTGTATGGATACGGCTGACCAGAGTAGCTTTCATGAGAATAGGTTGTTTGGAAAAATTTGGCAAAGAGATCGGCAATTGCCTGATCATTGTTTGCCTGATCATTGAGAAAAGATAACGAGGATGGATGTACGGACGTTCTACGCTTACTATTTACGAAGCTGTAAAACTGTTTAGGGTCCTGTGAAAATCGTATCCTGCATCGAGATAGGTAGTTTTTATAGCATTGAGCGTTAAGAACGGAGAAATTTGACCGAGCTATTACATAGTGAGAAAGAGAAGAGGGAGAACCAACTTCTTGAAATTTTTTATAAAGTCTTGATTTTAAATTTTTTAGACTGGATAACTCCTTGGTAAACCAAGGAGGCTTTCCAGATCTAACCGGACAAGAAAGTGGGACACAAGAATCAAAAAATGTGTCAAGTACAATGTAAAAAATGTTTTTGCCTTTCATAACGTCAGTGCACAAGTACAGAGCGGACCAATCAAAATCCCTAATAAGGTTATTAAGTTTCATAAACTCGGCTTTACGAAAGCAGCGGACACGTTCAGATAGCCTACCCATTCGATCCAATACAGTAGGGCCAATATCGACTGACACTTCGAATGTAGGATGGTAGGAGTCTTCAGGTATACTGAGCGGAAGGGCTCGGGTTAACAACGCTATGGTCGGATCCGAGACAAAGCACAGTTCAAGCAATCGACCCAAGGAATTTTTCACATGGTTGACTTGAGACAGGGATAGGTCTAGCAAGCCGTCGATAAAGTCGTGTCGTGACATGGGCACAAGGTTATTAGACTCGTTTACCGAAGACCAAACAGCACCTGGCAAATTAAAATCACCAAGAACTATCATATGGTCTTTATCTGATAGCGAGGAAGAAACAGTTTTTAAAGCGGACAGGTGATGCTCGTATATTAAGATATCCGAGGAAGGTGGAATATACGAGCAAGTAATGAAAATGGAAAAGCCTGGGAGAATCAGTTTTACGCACAGGAATTCCAGGTCTTGTTGAACCTGGACCATGAAATGTTCCGACGTGAAGATTGAGTCCACTGCAATAAGGACCCCACCTTCACGTCGAGACGAACGGTCATTTCTAAAAATTGTGTACTGACCTGCCAAAACTTCGGAACTAAGGATGTCCGGCTTTAACCAGGTCTCGGTTAACACAATAACGTGGGATGAGAATGCGAAACTCTCAAGGAAAAGAGTGCTGAGCTTACTACGCAAGCCTCTAGCATTCTGGTA
This sequence comes from Drosophila obscura, assembly GCF_018151105.1. Lineage (NCBI taxonomy): Eukaryota > Metazoa > Arthropoda > Insecta > Diptera > Drosophilidae > Drosophila > Drosophila obscura. Next base: position 2,608,295 of record NW_024542880.1, on the reverse strand, counting down.
GGTAACTACAAGAGAGGAAGTTAGTTTTTTGGATGGGTGGAAGTAGAGGTGGAAGATGAGGATGGAGATGGAGCACTGGTCTTAATGCTAGGAAGAGTAATGGGGGGCCTATTCTTTTTCTTAGCCTTAAACTCTTTAACCACCAAATGCTCTGGCCAAAACTTGGCGGAACAAATGGTTTCAAATTGAGTTGGGGAGACGCTTATCTTGAAGGAAGATATCTCCCTGGCGTAACAAAAGTTAAATTTTTCCACCTTTAAGCCGACGGCTTTTATTTTGCTTTGTATAAAAGCGGTCACATCATTGGATGTGAGGTCAGGGGCTAGCCGCGAGACAAAAACTTGTCGCTTTGGTGGGACTCCCACCAGTGGTTTTGGCACCACAGGCCTAGTACCTGTGATGGCAGTATCCGGTGGTCCTGGACATCTGTTAGCTGGTGGGAGCAAAACTGAGGGGATAGTTAAGGGGTTGGGTGCAGACTAGATGGACACGGACTCTACAGACATTTCTTACTGCATACTCTCCGAAGTGACGCATTCGGCTCCCGAATCTGCATCACCAGCAGCGATCGTTGCCCTTGGAGTAGCAAACGTAATCAACTGCTGCACTAAGGGAGTGGTCGGAGTAAGTTTTTCAGATGCCGGCGGACATGAGGCAGTCGGCACTTGCAAGTCCCGCGGGGTAGACTTCTTGCGCCTCGGAGACTCAGCCAGCAGCTGTAAACTGCTGAACTGAGTGTTCATGGCCAAGAGCCGATCATACTGCTGTTTAAAGCCTACGATCAGCTCTTTGAAGCCACTCCGCGTCTGCCTCATGAACGAACGCATGTCGTTTTCCACAGCACGGCATTCCTCACAACTATAATGTAGGCCGTTGTTTTGGGAAATGGCGTCTCCTACACGGCCCGAGATCCCTACACATTTTGCGTGCACTACGCTTTCGCAAAGCCAGCAGGGGATATTGGGCTGGTCATGGGTGATCTGCTTCTTGCAGGTTTTTTTGGCACAGACGACAGAAAATTCCATATTTGTCTTTTATTTTTTTTTTACTTCGGGAAAAAAAAGTTCAAAACAAATAGCAATCAGACCACTGTGCAGAGCAAATGCTTAGAGCAATACTTAAAGCGAAATCGGAAAAAAAAGAGAGAGAGGAGAGTGGTTGCAGCAACAGCTTATAAGTGAGAGCGTTACTGCACAAAAAGTTACAAGAGCGAGAGCGAAAGAACAGTTATTGAGAGTTAGGTGATAGAGAGAGTGATAGACGGCAATAACTACGACAAAGAGCGGCTAAATGTAATGAGAGGGCGTACTTACGAAAAGCAACAACACAAACACACGACTAACCGACGCACAAAATTGATTCGAGGAAAATTAGAGCTAAACACAACTCAAAAAGCTAAACATGCAAAGATATCTAAGAAATAGAACTAATTACGGGAAAGGTATGTTAGTATTAGTGATTTAAGAAGAGGAAGGGAAAAGTTTTTCTAGACTGATTCTATACGGTCCTGGTGTACTTTGTACTGGGAGCACCATACACAAGAGCCGTACTCTAAAATCGGACGGACAAGCGAGATGTAGAGATTCTTCGTTATATAGGGGTCGTTAAATTCCTTTGACCACCTCTTTATAAACCCAAGCACACCCATGGCCTTATTTACCATGGTAGAAATGTGTTCAGAAAACTTTAACTTTGGGTCTAATTTAACACCAAGATCATCAACCAAGGTAATTTTCTCAAGAGAATCACCGCAGAGGCTATAAGGAGCCAAAAGGGGGCTGGAGCGATGAAATGTCATTACTTTGCATTTCGAGGCATTTAGGTGTAACATATTTGCACAACACCATGATTGAAAGTTATTGAGATCGGATTGCAAGCGAGAGTGAAATGAAATGTCCTTATACTGGACACAAAGTTTAACATCATCCGCATACATGAGTACTCGAGAGTTTGTTAATACTGAAGGCAGATTATTAATAAAGAGTGTGAATAGTAGGGGGCCTAGATGGCTGCCCTGTGGTACTCCAGAAGTAACCTTAACAGGTGAAGAGAAGGAGTTTTTGAAGAGGACTCTTTGAGACCTAGAACAAAGGTAGCTAGAAATCCATCTCAAAAGATTAGGCGGAAACCCTAAAAGGTCAAGTTTTTGTGCTAAAAGAGAATGGTTTACAGAATCAAATGCTTTACTAAAATCAGTGTAAATGACATCCGTCTGCAAGTTACCTTGAAAGCCTTTAATGATAAAAGAGGTAAACTCTAATAAATTTGTGGTTGTTGATCGTCGCCTTATAAATCCGTGCTGGGACGGAGATATAAGTAATTTGCAGAGATGTTGCAAGTGCGGAGTTAAAATTTTTTCAAACATTTTAGGAATAGCGGATAACTTAGATATACCTCTATAATTATTTGCATCAGACTTGCTACCTTTCTTATGGAGCGGAATAATAAAAGATTCCTTCCAGATGGGGGGAAGCATGAAGAGTTAATGGATAGGGTGAATAGTTTAAGCAAGGGTCCAGAGCGTCGGCACAGTACCTGAGTACACAGCCGGGAACTCCGTCGGGACCTGGTGAAAACACCGGCTTAACTAGTCGAAGATCATGAAGCAGTGAGCTTTCATTTAACAAGGGGCTGAAGATGCCATTCGAACTTGGTAAACTGTATGGATACGGCTGACCAGAGTAGCTTTCATGAGAATAGGTTGTTTGGAAAAATTTGGCAAAGAGATCGGCAATTGCCTGATCATTGTTTGCCTGATCATTGAGAAAAGATAACGAGGATGGATGTACGGACGTTCTACGCTTACTATTTACGAAGCTGTAAAACTGTTTAGGGTCCTGTGAAAATCGTATCCTGCATCGAGATAGGTAGTTTTTATAGCATTGAGCGTTAAGAACGGAGAAATTTGACCGAGCTATTACATAGTGAGAAAGAGAAGAGGGAGAACCAACTTCTTGAAATTTTTTATAAAGTCTTGATTTTAAATTTTTTAGACTGGATAACTCCTTGGTAAACCAAGGAGGCTTTCCAGATCTAACCGGACAAGAAAGTGGGACACAAGAATCAAAAAATGTGTCAAGTACAATGTAAAAAATGTTTTTGCCTTTCATAACGTCAGTGCACAAGTACAGAGCGGACCAATCAAAATCCCTAATAAGGTTATTAAGTTTCATAAACTCGGCTTTACGAAAGCAGCGGACACGTTCAGATAGCCTACCCATTCGATCCAATACAGTAGGGCCAATATCGACTGACACTTCGAATGTAGGATGGTAGGAGTCTTCAGGTATACTGAGCGGAAGGGCTCGGGTTAACAACGCTATGGTCGGATCCGAGACAAAGCACAGTTCAAGCAATCGACCCAAGGAATTTTTCACATGGTTGACTTGAGACAGGGATAGGTCTAGCAAGCCGTCGATAAAGTCGTGTCGTGACATGGGCACAAGGTTATTAGACTCGTTTACCGAAGACCAAACAGCACCTGGCAAATTAAAATCACCAAGAACTATCATATGGTCTTTATCTGATAGCGAGGAAGAAACAGTTTTTAAAGCGGACAGGTGATGCTCGTATATTAAGATATCCGAGGAAGGTGGAATATACGAGCAAGTAATGAAAATGGAAAAGCCTGGGAGAATCAGTTTTACGCACAGGAATTCCAGGTCTTGTTGAACCTGGACCATGAAATGTTCCGACGTGAAGATTGAGTCCACTGCAATAAGGACCCCACCTTCACGTCGAGACGAACGGTCATTTCTAAAAATTGTGTACTGACCTGCCAAAACTTCGGAACTAAGGATGTCCGGCTTTAACCAGGTCTCGGTTAACACAATAACGTGGGATGAGAATGCGAAACTCTCAAGGAAAAGAGTGCTGAGCTTACTACGCAAGCCTCTAGCATTCTGGTAGGTAACTACAAGAGAGGAAGTTAGTTTTTTGGATGGGTGGAAGTAGAGGTGGAAGATGAGGATGGAGATGGAGCACTGGTCTTAATGCTAGGAAGAGTAATGGGGGGCCTATTCTTTTTCTTAGCCTTAAACTCTTTAACCACCAAATGCTCTGGCCAAAACTTGGCGGAACAAATGGTTTCAAATTGAGTTGGGGAGACGCTTATCTTGAAGGAAGATATCTCCCTGGCGTAACAAAAGTTAAATTTTTCCACCTTTAAGCCGACGGCTTTTATTTTGCTTTGTATAAAAGCGGTCACATCATTGGATGTGAGGTCAGGGGCTAGCCGCGAGACAAAAACTTGTCGCTTTGGTGGGACTCCCACCAGTGGTTTTGGCACCACAGGCCTAGTACCTGTGATGGCAGTATCCGGTGGTCCTGGACATCTGTTAGCTGGTGGGAGCAAAACTGAGGGGATAGTTAAGGGGTTTGGTGCAGACTAGATGGACACGGACTCTACAGACATTTCTTACTGCATACTCTCCGAAGTGACGCATTCGGCTCCCGAATCTGCATCACCAGCAGCGATCGTTGCCCTTGGAGTAGCAAACGTAATCAACTGCTGCACTAAGGGAGTGGTCGGAGTAAGTTTTTCAGATGCCGGCGGACATGAGGCAGTCGGCACTTGCAAGTCCCGCGGGGTAGACTTCTTGCGCCTCGGAGACTCAGCCAGCAGCTTTAAACTGCTGAACTGAGTGTTCATGGCCAAGAGCCGATCATACTGCTGTTTAAAGCCTACGATCAGCTCTTTGAAGCCACTCCGCGTCTGCCTCATGAACGAACGCATGTCGTTTTCCACAGCACGGCATTCCTCACAACTATAATGTAGGCCGTTGTTTTGGGAAATGGCGTCTCCTACACGGCCCGAGATCCCTACACATTTTGCGTGCACTACGCTTTCGCAAAGCCAGCAGGGGATATTGGGCTGGTCATGGGTGATCTGCTTCTTGCAGGTTTTTTTGGCACAGACGACAGAAAATTCCATATTTGTCTTTTATTTTTTTTTTTCTCGGGAAAAAAAAGTTCAAAACAAATAGCAATCAGACCACTGTGCAGAGCAAATGCTTAGAGCAATGCTTAAAGCGAAATCGGAAAACAAAGAGAGAGAGGAGAGTGGTTGCAGCAACAGCTTATAAGTGAGAGCGTTACTGCACAAAAAGTTACAAGAGCGAGAGCGAAAGAACAGTTATTGAGAGTTAGGTGATAGAGAGAGTGATAGACGGCAATAACTACGACAAAGAGCGGCTAAATGTAATGAGAGGGCGTACTTACGAAAAGCAACAACACAAACACACGACTAACCGACGCACAAAATTGATTAAATAAGTTATGTTTTTACACAATTATCAGGCATGCACCCGCGGTAAAAGTATGATTTTAATGTAAGTTAGTTAGAGAGTTAAATTATAGATAAACGAGAAGGAACGTGTGAGTCGCTTCTGGGGACGCGACTCTACTTATACCCGTACTCAGTCAGTATATACATTTTTGAGATTATAATTTTTTTGAATTTTAGAAAAAAAAAAATTTACATTTTTTTTGCTACATCTGTTATCTACATCTACATATGTATACTATGTATATTCTACATCTAACATGTATATTGTACATGTACCATTTAGATTCTACATCTCCTCCGCTAGGGGTTGCTCGCGCACTGAGCGCGGCAGAGTGTGCGAGCGAGAAGGAAAATGAGTTGCGTTGTCGTCGTCAGGAGGGGGCAGGGGAAACAACTTAAAATTAATTTCTTCATTCTGGCTATAATTACGATCCGATCTGATTCTGATTCGGCAGTCTGGTAGATATGGTCATTCTCGACGATACTGTGTTTTTAGTTTTATCGTATCTTTAAAAATGTGCCTGCCACAGATTTTCGTCCTTTGTGTGGGCGGAAGGGGGCGGGGCGAAATTTTGAAATACACTTGTAGCAGTGTGATATCACATGAGTCTGGAAACCAAATTTGGTCACCCTAACTCTTATAGTCTCTGAGATCCAGGCGCTCAACAAGACGGACAGACGGACAGACGGACGGACGGACGGACGGACAGACAGACATGGCTATATCGACTCGGCTATTGATGCTGATCAAGAATATATATAATTTATGGGGTCGGAAACGTTTCCTTCTCTGCGTTACACACATCCACTTTTACCACAAATCTAATATACCCCTTAACTCTTTTTTGAGTACGGGTATAAAAAAAATTTTACATTTTACATTTTTTTGCTACATTTGTTATCTAAATCTCATCTACAATGTCTATTCTACATCTAACATGTAGTTTGTACAAGTACCATTTAGATTCTACATCTCCTCCGCTAGGGGTTGCTCGCGCACTGAACGCGGCAGAGTGTGCGAGCGAGAAGGAAAATGAGTTGCGATGTCGTCGTCGGGAGGGGGAGGGGAAGCAACTGAAAATTAATTTCTTCATTCTGGCTATAATTATGATCCGATCTGATTCAGATTCGGCAATCTGGTAGATATGGGCATTCTCTACGATACTGCGTTTTTAGTTTTATCGTATCTTTAAAACTGTGCCTGCATCGAGATAGGTAGTTTTTATAGCATTGAGCGTTAAGAACGGAGAAATTTGACCGAGCTATTACATAGTGAGAAAGAGAAGAGGGAGAACCAACTTCTTGAAATTTTGTATAAAGTCTTGATTTTAAATTTTTTAGACTGGATAACTCCTTGGTAAACCAAGGAGGCTTTCCAGATCTAACCGGACAAGAAAGTGGGACACAAGAATCAAAAAATGTGTCAAGTACAATGTAAAAAATGTTTTTGCCTTTCATAACGTCAGTGCACAAGTACAGAGCGGACCAATCAAAATCCCTAATAAGGTTATTAAGTTTCATAAACTCGGCTTTACGAAAGCAGCGGACACGTTCAGATAGCCTACCCATTCGATCCAATACAGTAGGGCCAATATCGACTGACACTTCGAATGTAGGATGGTAGGAGTCTTCAGGTATACTGAGCGGAAGGGCTCGGGTTAACAACGCTATGGTCGGATCCGAGACAAAGCACAGTTCAAGCAATCGACCCAAGGAATTTTTCACATGGTTGACTTGAGACAGGGATAGGTCTAGCAAGCCGTCGATAAAGTCGTGTCGTGACATGGGCACAAGGTTATTAGACTCGTTTACCGAAGACCAAACAGCACCTGGCAAATTAAAATCACCAAGAACTATCATATGGTCTTTATCTGATAGCGAGGAAGAAACAGTTTTTAAAGCGGACAGTTGATGCTCGTATATTAAGATATCCGAGGAAGGTGGAATATACGAGCAAGTAATGAAAATGGAAAAGCCTGGGAGAATCAGTTTTACGCACAGGAATTCCAGGTCTTGTTGAACCTGGACCATGAAATGTTCCGACGTGAAGATTGAGTCCACTGCAATAAGGACCCCACCTTCACGTCGAGACGAACGGTCATTTCTAAAAATTGTGTACTGACCTGCCAAAACTTCGGAACTAAGGATGTCCGGCTTTAACCAGGTCTCGGTTAACACAATAACGTGGGATGAGAATGCGAAACTCTCAAGGAAAAGAGTGCTGAGCTTACTACGCAAGCCTCTAGCATTCTGGTGGGTAACTACAAGAGAGGAAGTTAGTTTTTTGGATGGGTGGAAGTAGAGGTGGAAGATGAGGATGGAGATGGAGCACTGGTCTTAATGCTAGGAAGAGTAATGGGGGGCCTATTCTTTTTCTTAGCCTTAAACTCTTTAACCACCAAATGCTCTGGCCAAAACTTGGCGGAACAAATGGTTTCAAATTGAGTTGGGGAGACGCTTATCTTGAAGGAAGATATCTCCCTGGCGTAACAAAAGTTAAATTTTTCCACCTTTAAGCCGACGGCTTTTATTTTGCTTTGTATAAAAGCGGTCACATCATTGGATGTGAGGTCAGGGGCTAGCCGCGAGACAAAAACTTGTCGCTTTGGTGGGACTCCCACCAGTGGTTTTGGCACCACAGGCCTAGTACCTGTGATGGCAGTATCCGGTGGTCCTGGACATCTGTTAGCTGGTGGGAGCAAAACTGAGGGGATAGTTAAGGGGTTGGGTGCAGACTAGATGGACACGGACTCTACAGACATTTCTAACTGCATACTCTCCGAAGTGACGCATTCGGCTCCCGAATCTGCATCACCAGCAGCGATCGTTGCCCTTGGAGTAGCAAACGTAATCAACTGCTGCACTAAGGGAGTGGTCGGAGTAAGTTTTTCAGATGCCGGCGGACATGAGGCAGTCGGCACTTGCAAGTCCCGCGGAGTAGACTTCTTGCGCCTCGGAGACTCAGCCAGCAGCTTTAAACTGCTGAACTGAGTGTTCATGGCCAAGAGCCGATCATACTGCTGTTTAAAGCCTACGATCAGCTCTTTGAAGCCACTCCGCGTCTGCCTCATGAACGAACGCATGTCGTTTTCCACAGCACGGCATTCCTCACAACTATAATGTAGGCCGTTGTTTTGGGAAATGGCGTCTCCTACACGGCCCGAGATCCCTACACATTTTGCGTGCACTACGCTTTCGCAAAGCCAGCAGGGGATATTGGGCTGGTCATGGGTGATCTGCTTCTTGCAGGTTTTTTTGGCACAGACGACAGAAAATTCCATATTTGTCTTTTATTTTTTTTTTACTTCGGGAAAAAAAAGTTCAAAACAAATAGCAATCAGACCACTGTGCAGAGCAAATGCTTAGAGCAATGCTTAAAGCGAAATCGGAAAAAAAAGAGAGAGAGTAGAGTGGTTGCAGCAACAGCTTATAAGTGAGAGCGTTACTGCACAAAAAGTTACAAGAGCGAGAGCGAAAGAACAGTTATTGAGAGTTAGGTGATAGAGAGAGTGATAGACGGCAATAACTACGACAAAGAGCGGCTAAATGTAATGAGAGGGCGTACTTACGAAAAGCAACAACCCAAACACACGACTAACCGACGCACAAAATTGATTAAATAAGTTATGTTTTTACACAATTATCAGGCATGCACCCGCGGTAAAAGTATGATTTTAATGTAAGTTAGTTAGAGAGTTAAATTATGGATAAACAAGAAGGAACGTGTGAGTCGCTTCTGGGGACGCGACTCTACTTATACCCGTACTCAGTCAGTATATACATTTTTGAGATTATAATTTTTTTGAATTTTAGAAAAAAAAAAAATTTACATTTTTTTGCTACATCTGTTATCTACATCTACATATGTATACTATGTATATTCTACATCTAACATGTATATTGTACATGTACCATTTAGATTCTACATCTCCTCCGCTAGGGGTTGCTCGCGCACTGAGCGCGGCAGAGTGTGCGAGCGAGAAGGAAAATGAGTTGCGTTGTCGTCGTCAGGAGGGGGCAGGGGAAACAACTTAAAATTAATTTCTTCATTCTGGCTATAATTACGATCCGATCTGATTCTGATTCGACAGTCTGGTAGATATGGTCATTCTCGACGATACTGTGTTTTTAGTTTTATCGTATCTTTAAAAATGTGCCTGCCACAGATTTTCGTCTTTTGTGTGGGCGGAAGGGGGCGGGGCGAAATTTTGAAATACACTTGTAGCAGTGTGATATCACATGAGTCTGGAAACCAAATTTGGTCACCCTAACTCTTATAGTCTCTGAGATCCAGGCGCTCAACAAGACGGACAGACGGACAGACGGACAGACGGACGGACGGACGGACGGACAGACAGACATGGCTATATCGACTCGGCTATTGATGCTGATCAAGAATATATATAATTTATGGGGTCGGAAACGTTTCCTTCTCTGCGTTACACACATCCACTTTTACCACAAATCTAATATACCCCTTAACTCTTTTTTGAGTACGGGTATAAAAAAAATTTTACATTTTACATTTTTTTGCTACATTTGTTATCTACATCTCATCTACAATGTCTATTCTACATCTAACATGTAGTTTGTACAAGTACCATTTAGATTCTACATCTCCTCCGCTAGGGGTTGCTCGCGCACTGAACGCGGCAGAGTGTGCGAGCGAGAAGGAAAATGAGTTGCGATGTCGTCGTCGGGAGGGGGAGGGGAAGCAACTGAAAATTAATTTCTTCATTCTGGCTATAATTATGATCCGATCTGATTCAGATTCGGCAATCTGGTAGATATGGGCATTCTCTACGATACTGCGTTTTTAGTTTTATCGTATCTTTAAAACTGTGCCTGCCACAGATTTTCGTCCTTTGTGTGGGCGGAAGGGGGCGGGGCGAATTTTTGAAATACACTTGTAGCAGTGTGATATCACATGAGTCTGGAAACCAAATTTGGTTTCTCTAGCTCTTATAGCCTCTGAGATCCAGGCGCTCATCAAGACGGACGGACGGACAGACGGACAGTCGGACAGACGGACAGACGGACGGACAGACGGACATGGCTATATAGACTCGGCTATTGATGCTGATCAAGAATATATATACTTTATGGGGTCGGAAACGTTTCCTTCTCTGCGTTGCACACATCCACTTTTACCACAAATCTAATATACCCCTTAACTCTTTTTTGAGTACGGGTATAAAAACACCGGCTGTTTAAGTTAAACAAAAGGAAAATGCGGAGCGCAAAACAAAAACACGTCTGGTCACTACGAAAGAGAACGAACGAGGCATATTTCCTGACATATGACTTGACTTTGGATTATAAAACAACAATATTCAGTACCTGTTCAATAAGTTTGTATCTCTCAAAACTAAACAAAACAATTCAAGACAAAAACCATGGTGCAGCAGCTATATAAATTATATATTATATATATATATTATATATTGGTGTACCTGAATCGACAAGCAAGATGTTCCTGAATTCAACCCCACTCTGTGATAATAGTTTTAGCATTGTGTGTGTCAATCAATGTGATGATCAAGGTGAAGTTTAATGCTGAAGGCTAAGATAACATTAGTCCAATATTCTTAAAAATATTACTTGCAAAGAATTTGTCCCACGTCACTTATATTTTAAACAATGCCATTAATACATCCTCGTTTCCGACTGTATGGAATCAGGTAGAAATTTTACCCATCCCAAAACATAATAATAATAAAAATGACCAGACCCATTTCAATACTTCCATTTCTCTCAAACTTTCTTGAAAATATTATGTCTTCACAGATTGAAATCTTTTTGACTCGGGGTTTCGAAAAAAACGAAGTTGTATAAGTACTATAACGGATATTGTAGAAGATATACAACAGCAACTTGACAAGAACTGAGTTACGTTCTTAACTCTTATTGACCATAGTAAGGCATTTGACTCCGTAAACCATAACATATTCTGCACAAAATTGACGAACTTATTTAATTTCTCAGACACTGCAGTCAACTTTGTTAAGTCTTATCTTACAAAGCGTGGACGGAAGGCATCATTAGCCAAACCAGCAGCTATGCGAACCAAGACGAACGATGATCAAGATTTTTGCACCATCTGTCTGCCAAGAAAATTTACCGCCGCAAATTCCGTCGAATGAAATATATGTAATCGTCCGGTGCATATGAAGTGCGGTAATATGCGTGCAAGTAACTTAACTTGCAAGCATTGCGACTCTAGTTTCGATGATTGATGTTAAAAAGTGTCATCCTTCTTGTAGAAAATTCGAAACTATTTTTGTTTGTTTGTTTGATGCCTTTACTTAGGCTTGAGACGCGGGAATTAGCAGTACAGACCAGAGCTGTGGGCGGCGATAAAGGGCGATCAAAAAATAAAGCGTGCGAAACGAAGTTCAATTTACGAGTGCTTTATTCCCACGCATCGCTTGTCGGCTATGCTGCGGTCGTGTAGTTACATGTTGCTTGGATTTACAGTGGCGGGACTTCATGCCGTAACCTTACGAACTACATTACATTTCATACATAACTTCATTGCTTTCTACTTATTGACTATTATTCTATGGTGTAACGACATTCCGGCCGCCTTGAACGACCGCACGTCGGGCTTCAACGTATCGGCAAAAGTGCCAGCTTATGGATTGGGCGTCTAATCACGCCCCCTCCTGTTCGCACCTCTGCCACCCTGACCTTGCCGTCTGCTCCCACGACGACGCTGGTGACCCTGCCGGTGATCCACTGCTGCGGCGGCGTATGGTCGTTGTGGACCACCACCATGGCGCCGACCTCAATGTTGGCCTCTGGGGTTTGCCATTTGCTGCGTCCCTGCAGGTTGTGGACGTAGTCCTTCGACCAAGCCTGCCAGAACCGTCGTTTGAGCTCGGAGAGTAGTTGCCACCTCTTGGTAAAGGTGGTACCGCTGCTCCGTCCGTCTGGCTCGCACCCTTGCGGCAGCGAACGAAGGGGCTAACCGATCAAAAAGTGGCCTGGCGTAAGCACCTCTCCTTCGTTTGGATCCGTACTGGCTGGAGTGAGCGGCCTGGAGTTCATGATGGCCTCGGCCTCGCCAACACGGTCCTCACCTCGCTCTCGGTGAGCGCGGCGTCCGCGACCTGCCGCACGATCAGGAGCTTTGCCGACTTAACGGCCGCCTCCCATAAACCGCCGAAGTGCGGTGCTCGCGGGGGGATGAACTTCCACTCCATCCCTTGCTCCTCCGCGAACGTCCTCAGGCTGGACTGCTGCTCCTCGAACGCTTCCTGAAGCCTCTGCAGCTCGTTCCGGGCTCCGACGAAATTTGTCCCGTTGTCGGAATACATCCTCAGCGGAACGCCACGTCTTGCGATGAAGCTTTTTAGAGATAAAAGAAAACAATTAGTCGACAGGTCTGGGACAAGCTCTAAATGGACGGCCTTCGAAGCGAAACACACAAATACCGCGATGTACATTTTGAGCGGCTGACGACCTCGAATCCGAAGCGAGACGTTGTTGGGACCACAAAAGTCTACCCCGCAAATCAGGAACGGACGACCTTCCCTAAACATGTCTGCTGGAAGATTCCCCATAATCTGACCCATCAATTTAGGCTTGTATCGAAAACAGTGGATGCATCTCCTCACTATGCGAGTGCATTCTCGGCGTGCATTTACTAGCCAAATCTCTTGTCTCAGCAAACTTTAATGTCTTTGCATTGGCGTGACAATTTTTAAAATGCAGGTTCCTTAAATAGAGTTCGACGAATTGACTCTTGGCGGGAAGTAGAACCGGAAACTTAGCCTCTATTGGCACTGGAGCATGCAACAGCCTTCCTCCGACCCTGATAAGTGTAAACGATCGCCCCTCCTCTGATCTTTTTTGGATAAAAGGGGCCATCATCTGCAGGCTCGGTTGCAGCGTATGCCCTTTTTTCAGCTTCTTAAACTCTTCAGAGAAGACGCTTCGCTGAACCAGCTCCATAAATTTTAGAGACGATTGCTGCAACTCCTTTGCAGTTAGCTCCCTGTAACGTTCCTTGTTCTTGCCGATATTAGCAAATCGGTATACATACGCAAAAACTCGAACTAATTTGGGGTACGACGAAAAACGAGAAAATATTTCATTTGAAAACGAGTTCGCAACGCCAATTAGAACCTGGGCGGATCGTTTCGCCTCGGAGTTCTTCACATCATCTGGGATGTTAAAATGCGGGTTCTCTGGCCAACAATGCTCAGGCTCACATAAAAATTTCGGACCTTCTAGCCATATGGACTCCAGGAGCTCAGGCACTTCGCATCCGCGAGACGCCAAGTCCGCTGGATTCGACAGCGATGGGACATGACGCCACGTAATGCCCTGACATAGCTCCTGAATCATGGCTACTCTATTTGAGACAAATACTGCAAGTGACGACGGTTGGGTTTTAATCCAATGTAGCGTTATTTCTGAATCCGTCCAGAAAAATACGCTCTCGATTCGACACTTTTCCAAAACTTGCTTTACGTAGTCCCAAAATTGCGCCAATAACGCTGCGGCGCACAATTCGAGCCTCGGGATGGTCTTTGTTTTTAGGGGAGCTACTCTTGCTTTCCCAGCGATCAATCGAACGTACGTTTGACCTTTGAAAAGCGCTCGCACATAAATGCAGCACCCATACGCTTGACTAGACGCGTCCGCGAAGCCATGCACTTGAATCGACGAGCACCCACTAGCCATAACGTACCGAGGCACGGCTATTTTGTCAAGACCACACAAGTTTAGCTTTAGCCTCTCCCAGCTTGTATGCAGTAACATTGGATTGGCTTCATCCCAATCCAGCTGAAGCTGCCACAGCTTCTGGAGGAATATTTTCGCTGTTATGCTGATTGGACTAAGTAGCCCAAGCGGATCAAACAGTCGAGCACTAATTGACAGAATGGTGCGCTTAGTCGGATTCAAGTTTGTGAAGCTATCTTCCAAGTGATACCGGAACGTATCTGTTCTTGGACTCCACCTCATCCCCAATGTTTTGGTCGAATCGGCATCATTGAATGATAGGGATTTCTCCTCATTGTTTCCATCCATTAGTTCTGGATGGTTCGAAAACCATTTCGAAAGCTGAAACCCTCCGGAGCCAAGAATCTCAGACACCTGATCGCAAATCGACTTCAGCGTGTCTACGTCATCGGCTCCTGTCAGCATGTCGTCTACATAAAAATCACTGCAGATCACCTCAGAACCCTTCTTGTGGGTGTCTCTGTTGCGTACACCGAGCTCGTGCAAACAACGAATGGCAAGGAAAGGTGCTGCGGAAGTACCATAGGTAACTGTGTTCAACCGAAAAATTTGCAATTGATCGGTGGGATGTTCTCGCCACACGATGAGTTGGAAATTTCGGTCTTCTACGGCCACATCCACTTGCCTATACATTTTCGAAACGTCTGCCGTTAAAGCATACCGATTCACCCGAAATCGAACGAGTGATAAAAATAATTCCCTCTGAATAGTAGGTCCCACCATAAGTAAATCGTTTAATGACCACCCAGTTGTGGTCTTGCTCGACGCGTCAAAAACGACACGAAGCTTGGTGGAACTGCTATCAGGCCTCAGGACGCACTGGTGTGGTATAAAATAATGTGGTCCTGGCGGAATCGCGTTGTCTGTCGGAGACATATGGCCGAGCTCGATATATTCTTTCATGAAACTGAGATACATGTCTCTCAGCTCACTCTCTCTTAACGTTCGTCGCTCTAACGATAAGAAACGACGTTTTGCGACCTCGAAGGACGACCCCAACGATACTGGGTCTGTCTTAAAAGGCAACGGTATTTGAAACCTTCCGGTCGGTAAATTGCAGACATTGGCTTTGAAAAACTCTTCGCATGCCAGCTGCTCTGCCGAATTTGTTTGAGCATGTTTTTCTTCTGGCGTTGCATCTATCTCCCACAGTCTTTCGACCATTTGAGACAGAGAGTCTTCTTCCGGTGAGTAGGTCCAGTCAGAAGCTTGCTACACCGACCTGAAGCTACACAACCTAAAAGGGTCTTTTGCAACAATGGTGCCCCTTCACCCAGTTTTATTTGGCCTGTGCACAACAGATCGAAGAACGAGTCTGCTCCAATCAGCATATCTACCCTTTGAGGTCGATGGAATGCTGGATCTGCCAGCTCCACATTCGCAGGAATTTTCCACTGCTTAATGGGCAGACTTCTGTCAGGCTGCTGATTGGTAATGCTGCTAAGAACTCAGAAATCTGCTACGAAACTATGGTTATTTAACCTGGAGTATATTGTCGTCGAGACTTCACTCCTCGACACCGAGCTTGACTTGCCTACAGATGTCACTGTCAGGCAACGGTTGACCCTTGCCAACCTTAGCAATTGCGCTAGACTTTCTGTCATGAAATTGACCTGTGAACCCGAATCCAACAACACTCTTGCTAAGTGAACTTGGCCAAATCTGTCCCGAACTCTTACCACTGCTGTGGCAAGGATGACATGCTCGGGCTCACTGGATGCCTGCTTCACCTGCGCAGGATGGGACGATGCTTGTACTCCTATTGCCTGACTTTCTGAATCTGCGCTCTGAGCTGCGTATCTATGCAAGAGGGTGTGATGCATCTGTGAACAAACTCTGCACTTAGAGGATGTGCACTGAGATACCCTATGTCCAGATTGGAGGCAATTAATGCATAATTGCTTGCCTTTTGCGAACTCGAAACGCTCCAAGACGGGTATTGCCCCAAATCCCTGGCAGTTTCCGATCGAATGGTTGGCGCCGCAATATACACACTTGGGGTCGATCGACTTTTCGGCCCTCGCGCAAGAAAATGACGATCTGCTGGTTTTCTTGCTGGTCGACGGCATGTCAAACTTTGGTTTGCCTCTCGCTTTGGATGACTCCTCTGCTGAAAGGTGTTGGTACCGGCGGTTCAACATTTTTGCACAATCCGACCAGCAAGGGAGCTCATCGTAGTTCAGCTGCTCCTCATACTTTGTTTTTGTGTATGTGTCCACCTTGGATAACACCAGATGTATTATCATGGCGTTAGCAACCTCTCGCTCGTCTCCTAACGATAAAAGCGACTCCAGAATGGCTGACACTGTATCTATAGTTGATCGCAATGCAGACGCTGACGGCTTGGTTACGGCAGGAATGTCAAACAACTGGGCAAGTGTCTCAAAGAATATTAAGCACTTGTTGTCGTACACCCTCTTCAAACTTTCTAACGCCTTTGGATAGTTGGCATCTGACATTTGGAACGCCTTAACGGTTCCCAAGGCTTCATCGGACAAGCACGATATGAGATGGTTGAACTTCTCTATATTGGACGACGGGTCGGAATCTACCAAACTTTCAAACAGACTAATAAACTGTTTGTAATCCGCATGCTTGCCGCTGAACTTCGGCAACTTCAATTTTGGCAAATTGGAGTGGTGGTGTGTGGGTGCTGAATTCATGTATGGTTGAGGGGATCTGTTGGTCGCTGCCGACATGTACAGAGCCTTTGTGATCACACACGTTTCTTCCAACGCCGCCCTATCTGAATTATCTGGGTCTAGTACATCGATCTCGGACTGCAGGGCCATTGCTTTTTCAATATAGGAGTTCAATATTTCCAAACGACATTGGATTTGTAATGGATCCAGCGAAATTGAACCCTCCTCAAATGCTATCCTCATTCGATTTATATTTTCGCTTATCTTCTCCAACCTCACATACAATTTTGTGAGCTTCGTGCTTCCACACATTCCGCTCCCAGTTGCCTTCTCTTCATCATGATCTTTAGACATATTGATTAAATTACCAACGTTGGCTGTTCCTAACTTCTAAACTTCAAACTTGCTAAGCGAAGGCGACGATAACCTGAGGAAATGCACTGCGTTCAATGAGAACAATGTTTGACAGTACGGCAAAAGTATTCAAGTACCCACGTATAAACGTATTAGGTTCGATGCGACAACGACTGCAACAGTTAGAACAGACAAAAACGCAACAAACGCAACCGAGCTCTGTCACGGCGAACTAAACTCGACCCACGTTCGATCCCCTACGAAACGGACGTCTGGAGTTCCAATGCGCGCAACGCTAAGCTAAGCGTACGCAACCAACACCAAGTTTGGCTCGACAAACTGAGCTCGAACCAAGTTCGAATCAATAAGCAAACGCAATTCTAATGCGCGCAACGCACTCGACTCCCAAATTAGAACAGCGTTCGACCCGAAAACTAAGTGGCGAACGATGTTTAATTGAGTGGCGCAATATAAGAGCGGATGATCAGCTCTGTGGCGCATACGACAAGCTGGGGACACCAGTTAGAGAGTTGGATAACCACGAAGCTGCGGGAGCAAAGTTTCGCGCTCATTATGGTTCTTAATATGCAATATTCATTTTATAAATATGTTTTTACCCACATACCTTCTGCGTTTCCTTTGTTTAAACAATTTTTCTTAGGTTATGGTTTTATTTTCAGACATGACCTTTTTAGCGGCATCTATTCTTAACAAAATAAGCTATTAATAAATAAAATTGTTCCATAAATGACAATAGTACGATTTTTAGTAGTAAATGTACCCCATTTTAGATATCACAAAGTAATGCTTGTTTACTTGGTATGTAATTTCAATTTAGCTAAATGTTAAATTCAAAAATGCCAAAAAAAAGCATTGCTTGGTGGGCCAGCAATGGTAAAATGTGATTTTCGGAGGGTTGGTCAACCAATTTTAGATCCGCAGTGTCTCACAGATTTTAATGAGCAATACCTTAAACGACGCCGAATCAATGCGCCTATACACATAACACCCAGGAAATACTTTTTTTTTAGTGTTTTACTGAGTTTTTGAAGTCAAAATTTCGTAATACCGCACAAATATAATTTTTGCATTTGAAAGCTTACAATTTCCCAGACAGTAAGCTGCAATCACAAAGTGTATGGGTCAAATTTTTAGATGCATCAATTAGCTTTTCAGAATGGCAAAGTTCATTAAAAACAAATTTAAGATACCGCTGAAAAAAAGCTTGAAAAACAAACTACCAGTTGTTTTAAATTCTAAAAAAAAAGTTCTGCCATAAAAAAAACGAGAAGGAACGTGTAAGTCGCTTCTGGGAACACGACTCTACTTATACCCGCACTCAGTCAGTATATTCATTTTGGAGCTTATGATTTTTTAGATATTTAGAATTTTAAAAAAAATTTACAATTTACATTTTTTTGCTACATCTACTATGTATATGTAGCGAGCGAGAAAGAGAATGAGTAGCGGATCAATACACAAGAGCCGTACTCTAAAATAGGATAAACAAGCGAGATATAGAGACTCTTTGTTATCTAGAGTCATCAAATTCCTTTGACCACCTCTTTATAAACCCATAAAACGACCATGGACTTATTATCATGGTAGTTGGGCTCTACTTTAAAACCAAGATCATCGATCTTCTCAACAGAACCAACACAGAGGGTGTACGGAGCCAACAACGGGCTGGCTTAACTCTTTTTGAGTACGGGTATAATAAGCAAAATAAATAAACTCATCATTAATAATAAACATAAAAATAAATGTAAAAAAAAAAACAATTAAAAAAATGTAAACAATTAAAAACAAAATGTTAATGTATAATTATTCGATTTAAGTACATAGCCCTTGTCAAAATGTCAATGTATAAGTATTACATTTAAGTAGATAACATCCAAAATGAACTATATATACTCACCGTGTGACTAGCGCAATAAAAATAAGTTTATACTTGTATCGGTAGGATAAAGCATGAAATAAATAAAAATAAAAAAATAAAATGATTGTAATTTTTTTAAATGTATAATAAAGATTTTTGAATACATACATTTTAATTTTGTTTGCATGCATGGTCCCATGCTGCCTAGCTACGCCACTGGCGAGATGGAGAGGATTTCGTGGCTTTAAAATATCTTGCTGCATCTAAAAATCTTAATGGAAAAGGAACTGTGCCAGAAGTACTTCTTGGAAGTAGCCAAGTCCGACTGGGATTTTCTTGTCTACCTAAATATACATACATACGTAAGTACATGCATGTATACATTTTTTTTGAACAGGAGCAGAAGCACAACCTCCCACAGCTAGACCGTCAACTTGCTGTAAACTTTAGAAAGTATTATTTGTTTGTATTACTGTTTAAGTTTTCTTCAGGATTTACTGACTCAAAGTATAAGGGACTAATCATTATTTGGTGACCTTTGATATTTAAGGTTTTTTATGGGACCCGTGCAGTACGAAGGCTGCCTTCTAAGTCCGTAGCCTAATAGTGACGGACCCACCAAAAAACATTGAAAATGGTTTTAATTATTTTTAAAAATATTCGCAAGGAAGCTGACAACCCATTTTGAAACGTTTTAACTTATTTGCGCGGTTTCTTTGGCCCTCAGAACGTGCAATCATACTTGTATCTTACGAGGAAAATGCTTCTTGACGGCAAATTGTTCATAGAATATTAAATGCATCTTGGTCCCTTTAATTCCTAAAGATTTCTCTATCTCATTGTATGTCATTTGACGATATTGCAGTAGCCAATTCTTCACAGGACCCATTTTCTCGAAACAGAAACCGATTTTGCATCAACGGACTTACACTACTAATTTCGTTTTATCAGTTTTGTGCAATGCATGGTGCTTCATCGCCAAAATTTGATCTGAATTGATCGAAGCGTTCTTGTCTTGACAAATCCACGTCGAAATCGCAGATAAATCCGACATGGAAATTTGCATGTGTTATTTTACCTTTAAACAACCTTTAAAATGAAAGTGGCGATCTTGACCTGGACATACTAAAAAGAGCCAAGGCTACAGACCTAAAAAGCATCCCAGCTTTCGCTCAATACTAAAAATGTATAACAAAACTTTTTTGATTAGCTGTATGTATGTATGCATATATGGCCTATTCAAGTTTGAAAGTCAAATACACAGTTATGCACATATTTACAAACATATTTATATATGAACATCTGCGCACAAATACACATACCTATGTTAATAAACTAACTACATAAATGCATATATGTACATTATTTTAACGTATCCATACGTGTACATACACGAGTTATGTGATAACGTACATATGTTTTCGTATAAATATATATATATAATGCAAGCATGTTTTTTTAGTAAGTACACAAATGTACATAAATACTTAAATAATTTATCGATATACATATATGTACATATTATTTAATGTTTTTTATACATATGCATATGTATACTATCGTTTGGAGCTTTTTTCTCAGAAAGCTCATCAAAAGCTCGCACAATTTATGTTATTTTTCGTGCATACATATGTTAATATGTATAAAAAAAATAAATCATTACACAATAAACATTTTCGGACTCGTCCACAGGTACTCAGATCCGAAAAATGTGTTCGCTAGCAAAAACACAACCTCCCACAGCTACAGTAGGCACACATATTATTCGGACACCCGTGTCACTCTAGTTTAAGCCCCTATAACTCGGCGTACGGTTAAGTTAAACAGAAAAAGTTTATTTTATATCAAAGATCAAAAAATCTACTATCCGTTCACAAAAAAATATTTACATTTTCTACTATGGTATCCTTATAAAAATTAACTAAAGCAAAGAAGTCAATTTTTTACGCGCATAAATTATTCGGACAGTCTTGAGGTTCTTCAAGTAATATTTGATTATTACAGCTAACAAATTTTTTGGTGACCTATGCATTAATATTTACCCACTAAACAAGCAGAGCCATTTTTAAGGATTCTTTCGATGAAATTTTGGGATTCCGTATGGTTGCAGTGGGAAATGAGCAAGATTTGATCAAATAAAGATGCATTTTTTCGGTATTTTTTTGGCTGGTACAAGATTGCCTTTGGAATATGCCCAAATTTAATGGCACATGGATGCAATTTGTCACTCAAACTATCATTGTACATATCCTTGTTAATTTTGCCATCAATGAAAACCATTCGTACAGCTCCAGCTGCACCTTTACACCCACAAACCACTATGCTTCCTCCTTACAGTTGGTACCCGATTTGTCTCATTGATGGCTTAATTTACTTTTCGCAAGACTTTTGGAGGAACACAAGGCCAAATTCATTTCTGGAGTATGTGATTGAATCCAAATAGGACATATTTTGGATTGATGGACCTTGAATACATGACACACACACATTTACGCAACCTGAACACGAAACTCAAAACAAACTCAAAACGGTTTCGGAAAATAAGAATTCATAAATATTTGGTCGTGTCTGTGTACACACACACAATTGCAATTCTCGGCTTGCTTTCGCATCTCGTCATGAATCGAACATGTCGAAAAAATGCCGAACGTCTGAGGCCCACGACCCGAACGTCTCAGCACCACAGCCGAATGGTCCCAGCACCCTAGCCGAAGACCTGGGGGTGCTGGGACAGAAACCTCAGCTGCGCCCCTTTCGTTGTATGAACTGGCACATCTATATGTATACTGTATGGTTAGTGCTTTTACTCATATCCGAAAAAAAAACGAGAAGGAACGTGTGAGTCGCTTCTAAAGACGCGACTCTACTTATACCCGTACTCAGTCAGTATTTACATTTTTGAACATATGATTTTTTAGAATTTTAGCATTAAAAAAAAAATTTTACATTTTAAATTTTTTTGGTACATCTGTTATATTTATTATATATTATATATTATGTATATAATGTATGTATATAAACATATGTATGTATATACTTTGTGGGGTCGGAAACGCTTTCGTCTGGCTGTTACACACATCACCACAAAACTAATATATCCCCAAACTCTTTAAGTACATGGTAGAACGCAGCAATTTCCGCGGGTTTCTTTAATACCCGCCACTAAGTCTGTATATATGTACATATGTATGTTCTGTATGAGGGTGCGCCGAAAGTACCAAACTTTTGAAACTTCAGGAAACAGGTATACAAATACAGTAAAAATAACTACTCATAATGTCTGTTGGGTAGCATTTGCTCATGGTACTCGGAACATAAGGTATAGTTCTATCGCTCGTATGAATCTTATGACGTCACAAAGTATTTCTTAAAGTTTTGTTTTATCATAGTCCCGGTTTGAAAGAAGTCATTTTATTGTTACAATTTTTTTGTTTTAAAAGAAAGAAAGCAAGTGAGAGTTACATAGTATGTATGCTTGTGTGTGTGTACCTTTGTTCTTATTGGAACAATCGCGGATTGTATCCGTCATCGATCATTTATACCGCAGCGCTGCTTCTAGCTCAACTGGAAATCCAACTGGACGCATATATTTCTCTCGCTCTGACTGCAGGCATTTCCCATTAGGCAGCTTGTCAGTTATTAATGTCTTAAGCTGATTATAAACGACCCAGTGGCTGCACGTGAAGCAGTATCTGTGACTGTGAGACTGCACACTTTGTTCACACACTGCAGCATTTTGCAAGGAGCTTTGTTCAGACAAGGGACAAGAGAGAGAGAAATAGCTTAATGTTCATAACTCAGCAGACATATCTAAATCAGTTTGATATTCTGTGCAGCATATGCATGTATGATTGTATACGTGAAATGAGATAGTATGGCCGCTGCATCGTTTAAAAGCAGCTTTATGTCATACTATTTATCACAATATAAGTACATACTTATGTACATATGTATGTACATAAACTGGTTTAAATGATAAAAAAGGTGTTTTAAATCAAATTTATATTTTTTTAACTGTAATTTCTACATGAAATTAAAATTTTTTTTCTCAATACGGACAAAATAAAAGTGGCGTCATATTCGCAAAGAGAAGGGACCACGCCCGCTCTGCAACGCCACCTTTACCTAATTTCATTATGGTACAACAACGATTTTGATGAGAGGAAAAGCTCGCTCGCAGTGGTTGTTACGCTTGACGTAAACGTCCTTCAAATGACTTTGAAAATTTTCTCGGAATATTTTAACTCAACGAAAGTGTTCCATGCTTCTGAGATAGCACAGTCGATTCCTTGCAAGCGAACTGAACGGTAGTGAACTTACACTTCTTAACGGCTACTTATTACACTCTTTCAACTTACTAATTACATACATATGTGTAAAAATTTTTTTTTCTAGAAATTGTGCAAAACAACAATCATATCAAGTCAAAACATGTCGAAAATCGGTATTAACGGATTTGGACGCATCGGCCGCCTGGTACTTCGCGCCGCTATCGACAAGGGTGCCTCCGTTGTTGCCGTCAATGATCCATTCATTGATGTCAACTATATGGTATATCTCTTCAAGTTTGACTCAACTCATGGACGTTTCAAGGGTACTGTAGCCGCTGAGGGCGGTTTTCTGGTTGTGAACGGCCAGAAAATTACTGTTTTTAGCGAACGCGATCCAGCTAATATCAACTGGGCCAGCGCTGGAGCGGAATACGTGGTAGAATCCACTGGTGTATTCACTACCATTGAAAAAGCATCTACTCACTTAAAGGGCGGTGCCAAGAAGGTGGTAATTTCGGCACCATCTGCAGATGCACCTATGTTTGTGTGCGGCGTCAATTTGGATGCCTATAAACCCGACATGAAGGTTGTGTCGAATGCTTCCTGTACTACTAATTGCTTGGCTCCCTTAGCTAAGGTTATTAACGACAATTTTGAGATAGTTGAGGGTCTGATGACCACTGTACACGCCACTACTGCTACTCAGAAGACTGTCGATGGTCCATCCGGAAAATTGTGGCGTGATGGTCGTGGCGCTGCCCAAAATATTATACCTGCTGCCACTGGAGCTGCAAAAGCTGTTGGAAAAGTCATCCCTGCTCTAAACGGCAAATTGACTGGTATGGCTTTCCGGGTTCCCACACCAAATGTTTCTGTTGTCGATTTAACTGTACGCTTGGGCAAGGGCGCCAGCTATGATGAAATCAAAGCCAAGGTACAGGAGGCTGCAAACGGTCCTCTTAAAGGAATTCTTGGCTATACTGACGAGGAAGTTGTCTCGACTGATTTTCTTAGCGATACTCACTCTTCAGTTTTTGATGCTAAGGCTGGCATATCGCTTAACGACAAGTTCGTCAAATTAATTTCTTGGTATGACAATGAGTTCGGCTACTCGAACCGCGTCATTGATTTGATCAAGTATATGCAAAGCAAAGATTAAAAAGAAAGAATACTTGAAAAATATTAGCTTATTAGCGTTTACCGGAACCGAAACCCAACTGAGAGGAGAGAAAATAAGGGCAGGGCACAATTACCATGGTTACAATTATATACATAAGTCCCAATGGACCCGGTGAAGCAGAACTATTTAATAAATGCTTTTTATTGTTTTGCTCTTAAAGCTACAGCATTGGAACATTTTAAATACATACATTCATGCATATATAAATATGATTATTGTTATTAAATAAAGTTTCACTCTGTGTGTAGTTGTTAAAAATTTCAGGTTTTAGCATTTATATATAAGTCCACTTCAAATATAAAGTTTGGAAGATGGACACGTTGAAAAAATAACAAGGGATATGCTATTAATTAAAGTTTTTGGCTGGAAAATAGAAAGATCAATGGGTAACAGAGGTTACATCAATTCTCCAAGTTAGAGCTACTATGAGTACCACTTTACACAACAAAAAAACAGTTTCTCCTGCAAGCAATAATGTTTATTTTTTAATAATAAAAAAAGTTTCTTGTTGGCGTAATTTAGTGGCCATCAATATTAAAAATACTATACTACGTACAACTAAAGTAGTTATTGATTACGAACAGAATCCAAATAAGAGACAAGATAATCAATTTTGGTTTAGCACCGCTCATTGCGCCATCATTTTAATGCGAATACAAGCGGCATATGATTAGTGATTACATCCGGCACTAGTGGAGTGGAGCCCTTAGAGGATTTTATTACCTTTAAATTTCTGACCTCAGTTGGCATATTAAAATGTAAGCTATATGGCCAACAAATCTAGCAAACAAATTGCAATCTATCTATCAGATAGAGTATAAGAACAGTCACCGGATACCTCTAATCGATTGCGTATGTACGTCTGTTTCTTATCTACAGTTACACAGTGCCCAGTAAGTGGTATTGCCCTTTTTAATTTTAGATCATACATTTTGTGTTATTTTATTCCCTCTAAACGAAATGTCAACACTGAATTAAAATAAAATGTTTGGTTTTCATGCTTGGCTTTTGGCAGACGTTTAAAGTTGTGCTATGCAGAATGTTCGTGGTTTATGATTGAAAACTTTGTGAATCTTTGAATTTCAGCCTGTATTTCAAATTAAAATTTCCGGATATCCAATTTTCAGTCGTATGTAGAAGGTGGAGGTGGCATGCCTGTTAAATTCAGTGAGCACAAAATCTGTATTGAATAATTTAAAGCTTCTCTATCATCGTCAACTGTGATGATCAACAACAATATGAACTATTCGCCTGGCAACCACTGCTATATCTTAAAGTTTAAATTGGCAATTTCTGCCAGCCAAGCTGATTTATTGTGTGTGTACATCTGGAAATATGCGCTTGATGAAAGCATTTTGCGAATCAACAACAGAAATCTATGGGCCATTTTATGCAACCAGTATTTTTATAGACAGCAACTTGTTCTGAATTGTTCTGAAAATGTGTCAGCATATTGATCTTGTAACATTTGGACTGTTGTCCGATTCGGTTGAATCAGCGATTCAGCTTTCTCATAACTTTGAATAGATCGCCCAAAACGTACTGAGCGAAGCAGGTATCGTGATTTTTATTGTGTCAGATCCGAAAAGTTCGGTTTTCTCTCTCTTACTTTTCGTTTGATTTTCTGGTAGATTGAACGAGAAAGCATGTGACGGCACTTCGACCGGGGTATGCTCACCGCGCCGGGGTTCACAGAAATTTGTTTGATTTTTGGATGTGGTAGCTGAAAGAAAAGGTCTCTTGGTTCAAGAAGAAGTAGCCGAAGTAGCCGCGGATGTTGCACAGAATAAGTTACGCTCTGATAGGTGGCGAGGTTGCAATGGATAAAACACTCTACGATCGGTGTGAATGTTGCGGAGGATAAAGCACGCTCTAAAAGACGATAATGTTGCGGAGGATTAAGAACGCTCCGAGAAGGAATACGAATGATAAAATGTGATCCGAAAGGAAGGTTTTCGCAAGGGCTGTTGTGTGTCGTAGATTATAATATTAAGTTTTACCACAGCAGTCAATGCTGACCCGAGGCGAGTCCAGATGGACTGGTGCTGATGGCTCTGGCGAGGCTGCACACCGTTGTCGTGCTAATTCGACTGTTGGTCTATCAACTATTAATTAGTGTGCCCGTGTCGTGTTTATCTACGGTCACAGTGGGGCTGCTGCGCTAATTTAATTGCTTTGCTGTTTATTTGTTTATATTGTTTATTTGCTGTTTAATGGTCAGTCTATATCTAGCACTAAATTTGCAATGTTCTTATTTGACATTATTGGCGACGAGGCAAAAAGGTTAAATGTATATATATATATAAATGGATAGATGTATAGTGCATCATCACGAGAGAACACTGGGCAGATTTGGCTTAAATTTTTATTCAGTTGTTCGTATTTGCCAGAAGAACGTTTTTACGAAAGAAAAACCATCGATCGCGAAAAAAATTAATTTTTAGAACTGCTGGGCCGATTTGGCTCAAGTTTTGTTCAGTTGTTCGTATTTTCCAAGAGAACGTTTTTACGAAAGAAAATTTTGTTATAAACTCGAGATATTATTCATCAATTGAGTTATTTGTTTGACTAATGCCTGCTAAGGCATTAAGGCCTGCGAAGAGGCAATTGTCATAATCGAAGATTAGTTCTAAACTCCAGATATTATTCATCAATTGAGTTATATTATGCCTTCTACTAGACGATCAAACCTTGGACGACGTGCACGTCGTGAAATAAGTAATCGGAGTGTCTCTATGAATCTTATGCAAGTGGAACGTGCAGAAGTAAATGAATGAAGACGTGTCCATATTTAACAAGTTCGCGCTGCACAATTACCACCTCAAATTCGACTAGTAGACCTGAATCGCGCTGCTTTTGCAATAGCGCAATAGCCTACCAAGATCTTCGCTGCGTTGATATCGGTTCAATGTCTGTCGTATGCCAACATTACAGTGCATTGAAGTTTCAATCGGAAACCCCCGGCATGTCCTGCGCTGGTGGAAAGGTAAAATTGCCCGTTTTGACTCATCCGCCAGAGCCATTGCATTTGTACTATTTTTTATACTCGAAGAGCTAAGGGGTGTACTAGATTTGTGGTAAAAGTGGATGTGTGTAACGCAGAGAAGGAAACGTTTCCGACCCCATAAAGTATTTATATTCTTAATTAGCATCAATAGATGAGTCTATGTCTGTCTGTCTGTCCGTCCGTTCGTTCGTCTTGTTTGACGGCTAGTTCTCAGAGACTATAAAAGCTAGAGAAAATAAATTTTGTTTCCAGACTTATGTGATATCACACTAAATTAAGTTTGTTTCAAAATTTTGCCACGCCTTTTAACGCCCCCGCAAAGGAGGAAAATCTGTGACGTCCACAATTTTCAAAATGCGAGAAAACTAAAAACGTGGTACCGTAGAGAATGCCCAGTTTGCCGAATCTGGATCAGATCGGATCATTATTATAGCCAGAATAAAGAAATTAATTCAGTCGGAATCAAACTTTCAAAGTGAACAGTCTGGTGCGGAAAAAAAAATAATTAAATGTCAAAAAAAACAAGTCAAATATTTTTTCTGGTTCTGAATATAGAATAAATTTATTTTTGGCAAATATTTTTTTGTTAAAGTGATAAAAACCAACAAATATAACATTAGTTACAAACCAAATTACAAGATGGCCTCCTTGGCCAAGGAGAAACTCCTGGCCTCGGATTCACAATATGGTAAAGCGAAAAAGCAAGATTAACTTCTAAAAGGGGAAAATCTGATGATCACAGTGAGCTCAGTAGCGAATATGAAGAAATGGAGGTTACTAAGGCCGATACGATTGGATCAAAACAGGAATCTGGAAAAAATAATTATGTTGAACAAGTAACAAAAAATTTTAAGGTTAGGTGTGAAGAAAAAACGAGAAGGAACGTGTGAGTCGTTTCTTGGGACGCGACTTTACTTATACCCGTACTCAGTCAGTATATACATTTTTGAGCTTATGATTTTTTTGAATTTTAGAATTAAAAAAAAAAATATGTTGTCTACATATACATATACAATGTATATTATACATCTAACATGTAGATTATAGATGTACCATTCAACTCCTCCGCTAGGGGTTGTTCGCGCACTAAACGCGGCAGAGTGTGCGAGCGAGAAAGAGAATGAGTTGCGTATCTCTGGCAGGGGGTGGCAGAGGAAGCAACAAAACATCCACTTTTACCACAAATCTAATATACCCCTTAACTATTTTTGAGTACGGGTATAAAAAATATGGCGACAGAAATGTCAGAAATTTCTGGAACAAAAACGAGTATGGAAATGAAAACCAACGCAGCTCAAGAAAAAAATGTGAATATATTTTACGATGAAAAACACAAGGGACCCTACATAGTTTATGTAGACAAAATTACTGGCAAAGAAAATGATTCAAAAAGATTTCTCATTAACCCGATTGATCTTAGTTGTATATTAATGAAACTGAAAGTTGACGATGTTCTGACTGTGACAAAGATAGGCTTTGGCAGATGCAAAATTGAATTTAAAAACTCAATGAGTGTAATAAATAAATAAATAAATAATAATAAATTTGTGATGATTAATTTAAAGAATCATGGTTATGAACCTAACATTTTTAATCATTTCGTTTCTAATATACCAACATCCATTTCTGACGAATTATTAGCTGAATACATCGACTCTCCGGTTCCTATTGAGAAATTGATTAGAATTAAAACAAGAGATAAGAATAACAAAGATTTATTGTTCCAACTTCAAGAGTTAAACTCTTGTTTAAAGGTGCACAAATTCCTTCAGAAGTTGCATTTCTTGATACAAAAGTACCAGTGATACATTATGTTCCCATTAGTCAATGTTATAGATGCTATAGATTTGGCCATTTTACTCAACATTGCAAACAAGCAGAGCAAAAATGTTATAATTGTTCACGTTTGCAATCATTAGAAGCTATCTGTACTGATGTGATCTGTGCAAACTGCACAGTAGCTGTAACTACGTCTGTTTCTTGTCCTGCTAGAAAGCGAGCGTATGCTATACAAAAATGTATGACGGTGGAAAATTTATCTAGATTGGAGGTCGAAACTAGATATCCGGCGCTGTTTGGCAAGGGAATCAGTTGATATTTTTGATCACGATTTTTTTCCGCAACCTTTTTGGCAAAAATCGACAAATATACTGTTGCAAAACAACATGTCTTCCACGGCAGAAACTGTACATTCTTTTAAACCCTTTAACAAAATTGTTAAAAACAACAAATTTAAAAATACGGAAAGTCTAAATGCACAAAACACAATAAAAGCTTGGCAGAATGTTTTAAGAGAGCATGAATATGTTCCAAGTGAACGATTCACTCCCTCAACATTGTAACGTCTCACCTGCCTACCCACGAACACAAATATATGAATTATCCCAGGCTAGTTGTTGGTCAGTGAGGGGAAGCGCACGCTTGAGGTTTCCGGCTTCTGCTCGTCGGCTATTTGGGGTGATGATCTTGCCCCCCCCTCATGCTGGTGGCCTATTCTCATCATACCGAAAATAATCTAGCGTTCTACGACGAAACTAAACCGGGAGGTACTATTTATCCCTGAAGTACAGAAGAAAGCTTGAGTCTGTGCTGCGAGGAGCTTTGCCTACATCTCTGTTGTCATTGAGATGGTGTCGCCCGCCCTACCTTGGCCATTCCAAGCCGACTTCCTTAAAGATGGAATGGCCCCTTATACCTAGGGATGTCTACATGGGGAGAATGCTAGCTAAGGCAAAATTGAACAAATATGAACTAATGCGAACCAATAATGATAAATATGAATAATTACGAACTAATATGAATAAATTTTTAAACGCGCAATTAATAGGCAATTAATCGAATTTTTTTTCTTTTGAGAATGTGCTCTATAGCTAGCAACAAGTGCTGCGCGTAAACTTTGATGGCAGAGGATGGGCTGGCGCATACTCAATTAAATCCGCGTATAAATGTTCATCTGTCCAATATACAAAAATGTCGACTTATGTGGCCAAAAAAAAACACTCACCCTTGTCAGGAGTCTGCTGAAACTTTAACAGGGAGAAAAGGGGAGAGAGGAAAAATACTGGGACAGATATAAAAATATTTTAACGCGCATTCCCTGACCTCTCGCTCTCATGGCTCACTGCACAAACACTTGCCTAACTGGCTGCGACACAAACGTAACGGTTAAACTAGAACATTAATTTTCTTTTAACTTAAACATAACAAAAAAAAAAAATACACGAACTAATCACAAAAAATAAATAAAATTATTTTTGGGCATCTGATAAGCCTCGGGCGATTCGCCGCCCGGATCCACAAGGGGCTCTCTCGCGACTCCCTCGTTCCCGATAGCGAAGGGTCGTCCGACGCAGCTGTCTCACGTCCACGGCACTAACTAGCCATCCGCTAAGCGCTAGCTCTGCCTGCTAGAATTTTTGCTGATCCCCTTTTCCCTTATTCCCTATAGCTGCTGATCGCGAGCGCGACTGGTATTAACCGAACAGGCAGGCGCAAGGGAGATGCAAAAAAATGGGCTCGTCCGAGCCTTTGCGTGTGTTGACCGCCGCCTCCTAGGTGATGGAGCGGGACTCCTCTGCTGATCTTCTCCTGGACAGCGGGAGTTATCCGCCAACTCCGTACCCAATTTAAAGGCACCCCTTCGCGGCGTCGCCTCTGCCCAGCGATGGCTAACGGGCGCCAAGATCTGCGATGGAGTAGGAATGCGATGGAAACTTGTCGCCTTCAAACATTAGTTGTTTATTCTCACCAATTCAACGAAATTCTACCCGAAAATAACCCTCTTCCTTTTTGGAGCTTTTCCAAAACCACTTTGCACTTTACTTGTGTGTATGCGCGTATAGAAACGGGAGTTCTTCCACTCCGCACAACCGCACTGACTGGGGGACCAAAAAGAAGAGATGGAGCCAGACGCTTCCGTCAGACTTCGGTCAGACTTGGGGGTCAAACTCCCAAGGATGAGAACAACGCAGCTTGAAGCAGCTGGCTTACTGCCGCATATCTTTCGCGTGGAATCGACCTACAAAACGACCCTGCAAATCTTCCAAATCATAGTAGGCCTGCCCTATCTTCTTCTTGACCCTAGCCTTCAGAAAGGCCGGACCCAATTTCGCACTGTAGCCTGAGGGAAAACTGCTCTGCCGGAAATTCTTCCTAAAAACTTCCTGCCCAACCTCTTATGAAATGTCTCTCGATCGTAAATTGTATTGCCGTTCATTTTTATGGTTCTGTTTCTTCATGACTTCCAGAGCCCTGCTCCGAACCAAGTCCAACGAATTCTCCCGAGAGAAAACTGCTGACTTATCATCCACCATACGCAATGCTCTCAGAAGTTTATAGGTGGCTCCTGAAGTGATGAAGTGCTGTCCGAACACCATGTAATACGGAGTGGTATTAAGACTAGCATGCACTGCTGAACGCAAAGCGCAGCAGATGCTGCTGAGCTGCTCGTCCCAGTCCTTTATATCCTCGCGTACGTACGATCGGATGGCCGCAATTAACGAGCGATTCACCCGTTCGGAAGCATTAGCCTGGGGTGAATACAGAGCTGTGAAAGTGTGTGCAACCCTATATTCCCGGAGAAGCTTTCGGAATGCCTCTGACTTAAAGTGCGTTCCATTGTCAGACACTACGGTTTCCGGAACCCCAAAAGCGTGAAAAAGATCTTGCTGCATGTATTTCACTACCACATCCGCAGTCAACTTCTTAACTGCCTTAAGAAACACATATTTGGAATAGTGATCTAATACAATAAAAATGCCTATGTGACCACTTCTTGACCGGGGATATGGCCCAAGGAAATCCACGTACAATTTCTGGAAGAACCGCTGCGACTCGGGAGCAACCCTTATTGGCGGCCTCTGGATTGTGTTTGGGGCTTTGGTTGACTTGCAGATATCACAAACCTGAATGTACTTTTTAACATCCGCAACTAACCCTGGCCAGTAGTAATACCGCCGTATCCTTTCCAGAGTCTTGTGTATGCCTCCATGGGAAGCCAAAGGATTATCATGCGCATTCCGCAAAACTTCCTCTACTAACCCTTGCGGAATCCATAACTTCCAAATGAATACATCATGCAGTACCTCTCCCTTTGCATGATCTGACTTGCGATACAGCAAATTGTCAACAATTTTTAGGTCTGGCAACTTGTCGTTATTGGCCCTAACCCTTTCTACCATCTCCACATACTCCTCTGACCTAAATTCCGGTGATTCCAAGTCCACCAACAAACCATGGCTCGCGTCCAAAGTCGCCACTTCCTCTTCATTCACCCGAGACAGAGCATCCGGTACTACATTGAGCTTGCCACTACGGTGCTCGATCTTAAACGTGAAACTTTGCAGCTTTAAAGCCCATCGAGCTAGCCGCGAATGTAAATCGGTCTGTGACATGAGCCACTTCAGAGAGGCGTGATCCGTGATCACGGTGAATTCATGCCTCTCGATGTAAGCTCTGAACTTATTTATACAAACTATGGCGGCCAAACACTCCTGCTCCGTGACCGAATAGTTCCTTTGGGCCTTGTTGAGCTTTTTAGACACAAATGCGATTGGATATACATCGCCCTCCAGCGTTTTCTGCACCAACTCGCCGCCAACGCCTGTCTTACTCGCGTCGCAGTGCACATAAAATGGTTTGTTAAAGTCGGGACTTCGCAGAACTGGCGCTGAACTAAGCATCTCCTTAAGCTTTTCAAAGGCCTGCTGACCCTCTGGAGTCATTGAAAAATTGTTTCCTAGGCTTCAACAAATCCGTGAGAGGCGCGGCCACGGACGCGAAATTGCTTATAAAGTTCCGATACCACCCAACCATACCCAGGAAACGCCGCAACGATCATAGAGATTTTGGCAAAGGAAACTCTGACATCGCCGAAATTTTATCCGGATCTGTGCGAATCACCCCTTCGCCGACAATGTGACCCAAATACCGCACCGATCTCATACAAAATTAGCTTTTCTCTACATTAAGAGTTAATCCCGCCGCTTTTATATGGCCTGCCACCACACTCAACACCCTCATATGCGACTCGAAACAGTCCGACACAATCAAAAGGTCATCCAAGTAGACGAACACCTCATTTCGTTGGCTTGCAGGAATGACCTTATCCATTAGCATGGTCATGGTCTGCGACGCATTTGTGAGGCCAAACGGCATTACCTTGTATTGGTAAAGAGGCTTTCCCGGAATTGTAAAAGCTGTTTTATCGCGCGAACTTGGCTCTAAGGGGACTTGCCAATAGGCATCCTTAAGATCAAGGCTCGAAATAAACATCGCCTTTGGCAGACGACCTAAAATGCCGTCAATCTGTGGCAACGGGTACGCGTCCTTTTTGGTTACAGCATTGACTTTTCTACTATCCAAACACAGACGTACCTTTCCTGGTTTCTGCACTAAAACGACCGGTGAAGACCACGCGCTATCCGACTCCTCTATTACCCCTAAACTAAGCATCCTGTCTATCTCCACGTATAATAAACGTTCTACCGCCGGAGATACAGGGAAATGCCTCTGCTTCACAGCTTTTACATCCCCAACATCAATTGAGTGGGACAGCAAAGTAGTCTTTCCTAAACCGGAAACGGCGAATGATGGAAACAACTTAACGATGGCTTGCAGTTGCTCCCTCTCCCTTTCACTGAGGTTTTGCGACTCCTGAGCTATCTCTGATATTGTCATACTGGGTGGCAATAACCCAAAACTTGACCAAAAATCAATCCCTAAGTACAAGTCCTGACTCAGTGATGGGTTTAAGTGAAATTCAACGCCTTTGACCAAATCCTTATACTTCACTGGAGTCCGCAGTCGACCCACTACCTCCTGCTTTCTCCCGTCAGCCGTGGATGCAGCCACCATACCCCTTTTGAAAGGAATGCGGCTTTGTATTACCCGCTCAGCTAAGTTTCCGTCTATCACGCTTATATCGGCGCCAGTATCTAACAACCCCAGCATCGTTTGATCGAGCAGACGGACTTCCGCATATGGACGCTTATCTCGTTGCTTGTAGCGAACGCAATTGATCTCTTATGCCGCCTGCCAAAACGCTCTCATCCTTTTTGCACTCCTTGCTGAGTGTTTATTCCTGGGTTTGTCCTCTTTAAGGTACGTATGGAGCCTGGAAGAAACTATTTGTGGCCACACTAAGACTTGGCCTATGCCTAAATCTGATTTCTCAAACACAACCTGGGGGATGGTTTCATTTTTTTCTACTGGGAATTCGCCTCTGCACTTAACTGCTTGTGACGCTGAACACCGACCGGCTGGCGAGGCTGGGTGTTCGCTTTGCCGTTTTTTTGGCACTTGATACAGGAAGGCTTATACTTGTTAGGTGCTCCACACCCGAAAAAAAACACCTTTCTCTTACTATCACAGTCATTATAGCGATGCCCCTCTTTTCGGAAATTCCAGCAAATTAATGCCATGGCTGCAATCGCATCTTCTCCCTCAGCGTCCGGAAATTCAGAGGCATCCTCCAACTGGACTTCCTCTATCAATTCCGCGACCTGTTTCCAGAAAGGAATCGACTTCTGGTAACCATGACTGCGATTCAAGTCATCGAGAAAACCCTCTCTTCGACGACAGACCTCTCTCAAACGGCCCACCGAATCTATTTGTACAATGAGAAGCTCATGCCTGATCTCGGGTCGCCAATTTCGGCGTAACGTCTCTACTATGGCTTTTTCGGACTTGGTAGTTTCCAAATCGTCCATTAGCTGTATTAGGGCGTCATGGAAGGAGTCGAAATTTTCTTTCTCCTTTTGTTTTCAATCCCTAATTGCTTCCTTAATATCTAGATCCGTTCGCGAATCCCTGAATTGCTTCCTTAATGCTTGGCATAAGAGATCCCACCTCATTGTTGTGGCAGACTTATGGAACCGCCAATAAAATTCTCTAGCCTCTCCATCAAAAAGCAGATTGGCGTTACTACACAGCACCGAAAAATTCCATTCCAGAGTCGGATGTGTCAAAGCTTCTGTACAGAAAATTATCCACGCTTAAACCTTCTTGCGTCCCATTAAACCGCAGCTTCCAACTGTTGAGGATATGGCCAACTTTGTCGGGTCGTTGACTTAAATCCGAATCTGCACTACTTTGACGCTCATAGTGAGGATACTGCGAGGAAAACTGACTGTTAAGTGCCCGCCGAACTGAATTCTGACCATCTTCCCTTCTGTCTTGTGGGGCTGGATCCGTCGTCACTCCACCTCTATCACCCTGAGAAGAGCTGCTGCCTCCCGCCTGGAATTGAGCTGCCATGCGGACTGAATAATTTCTGCCATTCTATCTGTCAGCTGGGCTACCACTTCTTCTTGCATCGTACTAATGGCCTGTGTCACCATGCCACTTACTATCTCGGAAGTCATCGCTGCTGCCTCCATTTTCTTGGCTTGTGCCCTCGTATTATGAGGAGTACCCTTTTCGACACATATCGCCTTACATGTGGGGCAGGTGGTGTGGGTCTTGACATATGCCTCTATGCAGTTTTTGTGGAACTCGTGACCGCACTTCGTTTTCAACGTAGGAGCAGCTGCCAAGGTCTTCCCACACAACTGACATTGAGGCGCCGAACCCGGTGCAGGGTCATCCTCTGGTTTCCCCATCTCAAACAAAACAGAAGTCTATTTCTTCCCTAGAGTATGAAGGACTCGACGTCAGATGCAGAAAAGCTAAAACCCTAAAACAAATTACACGACAAGAGTAAAAGAAACGGATTTATCTAAATCTTAAACAAAAGTGAACGCAAAGTAATAAATAAAATAAATAACTAAGTCGTTGCCGACCGAGGGTCAATGCCCGCCGCAACAACTACAGCTGTTCGAAAATCTCGCTTCCCTTGCACAGCGAGAGAGCAGAGTAGAACTCACGAAATCACAGCACTAACAACGCTTTGACCGGAGTACACAAACATACATATGGCGAGCAAAAACCACAAGAATAAAACGTAAAGAATGAGATAAAATAAAATAAAGTCATACAAATATTTGCCTATACGCATAGCTAATCCCCATGCAAAACAGAACCTATGCTATTGGAGACAAAGACCCGCATGCACAAAAGGAAATAGAAAGAATGTGTGCGCGCAGTCGCCGTGCACTTGTCGCTGCAAACATAAAACAACAACAACCGCAAGCGCGAGTCGTGGCCAGCCGCTGCTTCAACTATGCCGCCGTCGTCCAAACGTCTCGGCTCTGCACTCTACACCAAACAAACGGGAATGCTTCTTCTGTTATCACTCGTGGCCTGGGAATTTCTTTGGTTAAGATCAACCCGAGTATATCCAACTCGATGACAACTCATAGGAAGCAATGGCTAAGCTTCTTGCATCAACTTTCAGTCGTGGCCAGGGTTTCGTTTATCAACGAGATTACCTCTAATCTAGCGTGCTACGATGAAACTAAACCAGGAGGTACTATTTATCCCTGAAGTACAGAAGAAAGCTCGAGTCTGTGCTGCGAGGAGCTTTGCCTACATCTCTGTTGTCATTGAGATGGTGTCGCCCGCCCTACCTTGGCCATTCCAAGCCGCCTTCCTTAAAGATGGAATGGCCCCTTATGCCTAGGGATGTCTACATGGGGAGAATGCTAGCTAAGGCAAAATAAAAGCAAATTAAAACATTATAAAATATATACTAAATTCTAAAGAAAAATTGAACATACTGACATACTTAAACTACAATGGTAATGAGTGGACTAAGATTGAACCAATGTGAACTAATACGAACAAATAATAATAAATATAAATAATTAACATGAATAAATATTTAAACGCGCAATTAATAGGCAATTAATCGAATTTTTTTTTCTTTTGAGAATGTGCTCTATAGCTAGCAAGAAGTGCTGCGCGTAAACTTTGATGGCAGAGGATGGGCTGGCGCATACTCAATTAAATCCGCGTATAAATGTTCATCTGTCCAATATACAAAAAATGCCGACTTATGTGGCCAAAAAAAAAACACTCACCCTTGTCAGGAGTCCATCGAAGAAAGCGCTTTCACCGACATACTGCTGAAACTTTAACAGGGAGAAAAGGGGAGAGAGGAAAAATACTGGGACAGATATAACGAGAAGGAACGTGCGAGTCGCTTCTGGGGACGCGACTCTACTTATACCCGTACTCAGTCAGCATAAACATTTTTAAGCATATGATTTTTTAGAATTTTAGAATTAAACGAGAAGGAACGTGTGAGTCGTTTCTGGGGACACGACTCTACTTATACCCGTACTCAGTCAGTATATACATTATTGAGCTTATGATTTTTTAGAATTTTAGAAAAAAAAAAAAAATTTTACATATTACATTTTTTTGCTACATCTGCTATCTACATCTACATATACAATGTCTATTCTACATCTAACATGTAGATTGTACATGTTCCATTCATATTCTACATCTCCTCCGCTAGGGGTTGCTCGCGCACTGAACGCGGCAGAGTGTGCGAGCGAGAAGGAAAATGAGTTGCTTGATTGCGTCAGGAGGGGGAGGGGAAGCAACTGAAAATTAATTTCTTCATTCTGGCTATACTTATGATCCGATCTAATTCAGATTCGGCAATCTGGTAGATATGGGCATT
This sequence comes from Drosophila obscura, assembly GCF_018151105.1. Classification (NCBI taxonomy): domain Eukaryota; kingdom Metazoa; phylum Arthropoda; class Insecta; order Diptera; family Drosophilidae; genus Drosophila; species Drosophila obscura. Next base: position 2,570,354 of record NW_024542880.1, on the reverse strand, counting down.
CCCTACGATACTGCGTTTTTGATTGTTTGATTGATTGTATCTTTAAAAATGTGCCTGCCACAGATTTTCGTCCTTTGTGTGGGCGGAAGGGGGCGGGGCGAAATTTTGAAATACACTTGTAGCAGTGTGATATCACATGAGTCTGGAAACCAAATTTGGTCACCCTAACTCTTATAGTCTCTGAGATCCAGGCGCTCAACAAGACGGACAGACGGACAGACGGACGGACGGACAGACAGACATGGCTATATCGACTCGGCTATTGATGCTGATCAAGAATATATATATTTTATGGGGTCGAAAACGTTTCCTTCTCTGCGTTACACACATCCACTTTTACCACAAATCTAATATACCCCTCAACTCTTTTTTGAGTACGGGTATAAAAAAAATTTTACATATTACATTTTTTTGCTACATTTGTTATCTACATCTCATCTACAATGTCTATTCTACATCTAACATGTAGTTTGTACAAGTACCATTTAGATTCTACATCTCCTCCGCTAGGGGTTGCTCGCGCACTGAACGCGGCAGAGTGTGCGAGCGAGAAGGAAAATGAGTTGCGATGTCGTCGTCGGGAGGGGGAGGGGAAGCAACTGAAAATTAATTTCTTCATTCTGGCTATACTTATGATCCGATCTGATTCAAATTTGGCAGTCTGGTAGATATGGACATTCTCTACGATACTGCGTTTTTAGTTTTATCGTATCTTTAAAATTGTGCCTGCCACAGATTTTCGTCCTTTGTTAGGGCGGAAGGGGGCGGGGCGAAATTTTGAAATACACTTGTAGCAGTGGGATATCACATGAGTCTGGAAACCAAATTTGGTTGCCCTAGCTCTTATAGTCTCTGAGATCTAGGCGCTCAACAAGACAGACAGACGGACAGACAGACATGGCTATATCGACTCGGCTATTGATGCTGATCAAGAATATATATACTTTATGGGGTCGGAAACGTTTCCTTCTCTGCGTTACACACATCCACTTTTACCACAAATCTAATATACCCCTTAACTCTTATTTGAGTACGGGTATAAAAAAAATTTGACATTTAACATTTTTTTGCTACATCTGCTATCCACATTTACAATGTATATTCTACATCTAACATGTAGATTGTACATGTTCCAATTAGATTCTACATCTCCTCCGCTAGGGGTTGCTCGCGCACTGAACGCGGCAGAGTGTGCGAGCGAGAAGGAAAATGAGTTGCTTGATTGCGTCAGGAGGGGGAAGGGGAAGCAACTGAAAATTAATTTCTTCATTCTGGCTATAATTATGATCCGATCTAATTCAGATTCGGCAGTCTGGTAGATATGGGCATTCTCTACGATAATGCGTTTTTAGTTTTATCGTATCTTTAAAAATGTGCCTGCCACAGATTTTCGTCCTTTGTGGTGGCGGAAGGGGGCGGGGCGAAATTTTGAAATACACTTGTAGCAGTGGGATATCACATGAGTCTGGAAACCAAATTTGGTTGCCCTAGCTCTTATAGTCTCTGAGATCTAGGCGCTCAACAAGACAGACAGACGGACAGACAGACATGGCTATATCGACTCGGCTATTGATGCTGATCAAGAATATATATAGTTTATGGGGTCGGAAACGTTTCCTTCTCTGCGTTACACACATCCACTTTTACCACAAATCTAATATACCCCTTAACTCTTTTTTGAGTACGGGTATAAAAAAAATTTGACATTTAACATTTTTTTGCTACATCTGCTATCCACATTTACAATGTATATTCTACATCTAACATGTAGATTGTACATGTTCCAATTAGATTCTACATCTCCTCCGCTAGAGGTTGCTCGCGCACTGAACGCGGCAGAGTGTGCGAGCGAGAAGGAAAATGAGTTGCTTGATTGCGTCAGGAGGGGGAAGGGGAAGCAACTGAAAATTAATTTCTTCATTCTGGCTATAATTATGATCCGATCTAATTCAGATTCGGCAGTCTGGTAGATATGGGCATTCTCTACGATAATGCGTTTTTAGTTTTATCGTATCTTTAAAAATGTGCCTGCCACAGATTTTCGTCCTTTGTGGTGGCGGAAGGGGGCGGGGCGAACTTTTGAAATACACTTGTAGCAGTGGGATATCACATGAGTCTGGAAACCAAATTTGGTTGCCCTAGCTCTTATAGTCTCTGAGATCTAGGCGCTCATCGAGACAGACAGACAGACAGACAGACGGACAGACAGACATGGCTATATCGACTCGGCTATTGATGCTGATCAAGAATATATATACTTTATGGGGTCGGAAACGTTTCCTTCTCTGCGTTATACACATCCACTTTTACCACAAATCTAATATACCCCTTAACTCTTTTTTCAGTACGGGTATAAAAATATTTTAACGCGCATTCCCTGACCTCTCGCTCTCATGGCTCACTGCACAAACACTTGCCTAACTGGCTGCGACACAAACGTAATGGTTAAACTAGAACATAAATTTTCTTTTAACTTAAACAAAAAATATACGAACTAATCACAAAAAATAAATAAAATTATTTTTGGTCATCTGATAAGCCTCGGGCGATTCGCCGCCCGGATCCACAAGGGGCTCTCTCGCGACTCCCTCGTTCCCGATAGCGAAGGGTCGTCCGACGCAGCTGTCTCACTGCACGTCCACGGCACTAACTAGCCATCCGCTAAGCGCTAGCTCTGCCTGCTAGAATTTTTGCTGATCCCCTTTTCCCTTATTCCCTATAGCTGCTGATCGCGAGCGCGACTGGTATTAACCGAACAGGCAGGCGCAAGGGAGATGCAAAAAAATGGGCTCGTCCGAGCCTTTGCGTGTGTTCACCGCCGCCTCCTAGGTGATGGAGCGGGACTCCTCTGCTGATCTTCTCCTGGACAGCGGGAGCGATCCGCCAACTCCGTACCCAATTTAAAGGCACCTCTTCGCGGCGTCGCCTCTGCCCAGCGATGGCTAACGGGCGCCAAGATCTGCGATGGAGTCGGAATGCGATGGAACTAGACGTTGTCGCCTTCAAACTTTAGTTGTTTATTCTCACCAATTCAACGAAATTCTACCCGAAAATAACCCTCCTCCTTTCTGGACCTTTTCCAAAACCACTTTGCACTTTACTTGTGTGTATGCGCGTATAGAAACGGGAGTTCTTCCACTCCGCACAACCGCACTGACTGGGGGACCAAAAAGAAGAGATCGAGCCAGACGCTTCCGTTCAAGCGCCAACCTCATGGACTCGGAAAGGTTAAGGGCCACTGAGTGAAAGGCCTGACATTTGTCCCTGTTACTCTCTTTCCCTCCGAAAAATTCCTTGCCCTGATCATTCGCTCTGAGCCCTAGAGGGCGCCACCTGTTTTCCCCTGGCCGACAGAGAGCGCCACCCGCGCACACTCTGTGGCAACCCGAATGGCGGCTCTCTGGCAGGGCCAGCAACTACCTCGAGACGAGATGGCAGCTCCAGCAACGGACTCTCGATAAGTTAGCAGCTTCAGCAACTACGACGACACGCGACATTGGCCAAGCCGCCAAAGTGGTGACCCCTACGTTAAAAAACAACGGCAAATGCAAAATCAGCACTATTTTTTGCGTTCTTCGACCAAAAGCAAACCGGCAGATGACGACAAGTTCTACGACGCAATAAAAATGGCGAACACGGAGGCCACAATAAACGAGTTAAGAGAGCAACTGCAGCAACTTCAACTAGTAAACGCACAGGCAACAGCTGCAAATTTTCAAAACTTAGCTCAAATCGTCATCCCAAAATTCAACAAATCGAATCCGACACTTTGGTTCACGCAACTAGAGCGCCTCCTTAGTTTACACAATGTGGTACGCGAGGACAACAAGTTTGACCTGGTGTTAGTACAACTGGAGGAAGATGCAGCCCGTGCAATCGAAGATCTCATTACTCGGCCACCTACTGACAACAAGTACGACGCAATGAAGCGTCGGCTGCTCGAAACTTTCGGCGAATCAGAGGATTCGAAAATGAGACGACTCCTCCGGGGTGGCGACATGACTGGGAAGAAGCCTTCGGAGATCTTGACTCACTTGCGTCGCTTAGCACCTGCTAGTGGGTGCGAAGCCGTAATACGAAACCTTTTCTTCACTGAGTTACCTTCGTCGATTCGCCCACTCATTTCGGTTTGGGAGGAGAACGACCTGGACAAGCTGGCAAAGATTGCCGACAAGATGCTCGAAAACAGCGCTATCGACTCAATAGGTGTTATGTCGACTCAACCCAAGCCCGCTGAGCAAAGGCAGCACAGCGTGGAGGCGGTAAGTAGCAACAATCCAAATTTAAAAGACGTTGCTGCTGCTCTGCATATTCTAACGCAGAAGGTGGATAAGCTACAACACGACATGCACGCCGCCAAGAAGCCCAAGGTTCCTCAGCCAGTAAATGGCACGAGCGCAAACAATGATGTCAACAATGCAACCCTTTGCTACAACCACATCACGTTCGGTGATCGGGCACGCAAGTGCCGCCCAGACTGCCGATATTATCAACAGTTAAACTAAAGCTGCTACCGCTAACTCAGCTGGTAGGCGGTAGCATCTCAACGACCAGCGACATGTCCTCCGGGAATCACGATCACCGACTGCACATCCAAGATCAAAACACTAGTCGGACCTTTCTCATCGATTCCGGATCGGTGGTGTCAGTTATACCCTGCGCCATGGCTCAACGCAAACTTAGAGAAAGTAAACAGGAATTGTATGCCGCGAACCAGACTACCATACGAACCTTTGGACATCAGGACCTGGAACTCGACCTGGATCGTTCCTTCAAATGGTCATTTGTCGTCGCTGATGTACAATCGGCAATAATTGGCGCTGACTTCCTAGCACAGTTCCATTTGCTCGTTGACATCAAGAAACAACGTCCTACCAACGGCACAAGCATATCCGTAATATCGCAGGATTTTGCTTCGCCAAATGACGATAAAACGGAGCAAGGCGAGCACCTACACATCGACAACATGAACGCATCCGATTCACTTTCAGTTCGCCACTACATAACAACAACTGGAGCACCCGTAGCAGATCGGCCCAGGCGACTCATGGGAGAGAAACTATCTGTGGCTAAAGCACAGATACATCAACTAATCGACAACAAAATCTGCAGATACTCCAAAAGTTCATGGGCCAGCCCGTTGCACATGGTAGCAAAAAGCAGTGGTGGATGGCGGGCTTGCGGCGACTATCGCAAGCTTAATGCCATCACCGTTCCAGATCGTTACCCGATTCCCCACATTCACGATTTTGCCCACCGACTATATGGCAAAAGCGTTTTCACTACACTAGACCTCGAACGAGCATACTATCAAATACCGATGGCCCCAGAGGACATCGAAAAAACAGCGGTATGCACACCTTTCGGGCTAATTGAATTCGTAAAAATGCCATTTGGACTGAAAAATGCGACACAAACGTTCCAGCGTTTCATGGATCAGATCTTCCAAGCGGTTGAATACGTCTTTTGCTGCATTGACGACATTCTCATAATGTCCAACTCAGTGGAGGAGCACAGACAACAAATCTACAAATCTTAAAAGCGCATGGACTTTGCATCAACGAGAAGAAGTGTCATTTTGCACAACCTGAAGTGACGTTCTTAAGTTACACAGTTAACGGTAACGGAATTAAACCCCCAGAGGATCGAGTCAAGGCGATCACTGAGTACACTCGGCCACAAACTATTTGCGAATTAGGTCGCTTTCTTGGTATAGTTAACTATTACCGTCGCTGCATACCTCATGCGTCAGAGATCCAGGCGCCACTCAACGATTTGACACGCAACATGAAGAAAAATGACAAACGACCAGTGCAGTTGACGCCAAGCTCGATTAAAGCATTCGACAATTGCAAAAAAAACATAGCTAACGCCGCAACCCTCGCTCATCCCAGTCTTAATGCAGAACTAAGTCTCACTTGTGACGCCTCCGACACAGCCATTGGAGCGGTACTTGAACAAAATACGAAAGGGAAATGGCAGCCTCTTTGTTTCTTCTCCAAAAAACTCAGCGCTACTGAAAGAAGGTACAGCACTTATGATAGAGAGCGTTTAGCGATTTACGAGGCTATAAAGTATTTCAAACACATGTTGGAGGCCAGGATTTTTGTGATTAAGACTGATCACAAGCCGCTGATATACGCCTTCAACCAGAAACCAGAAAAAGCTTCAGAGAGACAGCTGCGACAGCTGGGGTTCATATCCCAACACTCAACTAGAATCTTGCAACTACAATCTTGCATGTGAGTGGCACTGATAACGTGGTTGCCAATGCCCTCTCCAGGATTAACGCCATCACGATGCCGACGACTCTGGACACAAAAGCTATTGAAACTGGCCAGGCAACGGACACCGAGCTGTCTGAGATTTTAAATGGCGACACATCTTTAAATCTACAAGCGATTCCAGTCGACGATGATATCCTATATTGCGATATGGGAACAGGAACAGCTCGGCCATATATTCCCCAGTCCTTGCGATTCCATGTATTTTCAAACGTACACGGACTGTCGCACCCAAGTGGCAGGTCAACTCTAAGACAAATCTCTCGAAAATACGTGTGGCCGTCAATGCGCAAAAATGTTCTGGAGTGGTCAAGGGACTGCCTCCCGTGCCAACGAGCCAAAATTCATAAGCACAACGCTGTGATCCCAGAAAAGATCACCGTTCCCGATGGAAGGTTTGATCACATACATCTAGACATTGTCGTGATGCCCTTGGTTGACGGATACAGATATTGCCTGACAATGATCGACCGCTTTTCTCGCTGGCCAGAGGCTGTGCCATTAAAGGATATGACTGCAGAGACCATTTCTGAGGCACTATGTTCGCGCTGGATTTCACGTTTCGGCTGCCCATTGACTATTACAACCGATCAAGGAGCTCAATTCGAGTCGGCACTCTTCAAATCACTGGCCAATATGCTGGGAAGCGAGCACATTCACACGACGCCATACCACCCCCAGTCAAATGGCATGATCGAGCGTTGGCACAGGTCTATGAAAGCCTCTTTGATGTGCCAACCGGATACACCATGGACCAAGCTGCTTCCGACCGTCATGCTGGGCCTCCGCACATGCTTCAAGGAGGACATTAAGGCATCAGCAGAAGAAATGTTATATGGTTGTACTCTACGCCTTCCAAACGAATTCCTTTACGACCTAGACGCGCCTTCGAACCCACTCGACTTTGCCAGTCAGTTCCGGAAAAGAATGCAGGGGGTGAAGCCAACTCCAACTTCGCATCATAGCACACATAAACTCTTCCTGCTTAAAAACATTCAAAATTGCTCACATGTCTTCGTCCAAACTGATGCGGTGAAACAACCCTTGGAGCCGCCGTACACGGGACCATACCCGATTATATCCAAGTCATCAGACCGGGTTTTCCTGATTCGGATTAATGGAAAGGAGACAGCCATTTCAATCGACCGGCTTAAGCCAGCATTTATAGCAAACGACGAGACCAGCCCTACGGAAGATCAGCAGTCGAATGTGCCGCGGACATATGCAAAGAAAAATCAAACCTAAAGATTTGGCACTTTTCTAGGGGGAGTACTGTGGCAACCCGGATCGCGGCCCTCTGGCAGGGCCAGCAACAACCTCGAGACGAGATGGCAGCTCCAGCAACGGACTCTCGATAAGTTAGCAGCTTCAGCAACTACGACGACACGCGACAAGACATTGTAATGAAATATTAAGAAATAAAGAGTTATACTAAACGACAGATAGAGCGTACATTGGCCAAGCCACCAAAACTCTGGCTGCTGCTACAAGCGTTACAACATCCAGAAATAATATACAACATGAGACGGCTCTTAACACGGCTGAAAAAAGCCTTAACAAGCTTTCTCTAGACATCTCCCATTTTCTTACAGATACAAACAACAATAATATGAATATAGATACTAGAAAATTTCTATAGGAACTAAATACAACAATTTTGCAAACAAACTGTAAAATTGATTTAAGTAAAATTTATAACTAATATTTATTAAATTCAAGACTCTTAATTTGATTATTTTTTTGTTTTTTCGTTTATATTTATTTATTTATTGAAGACTAGCAATTATCTGCTAACATAAATTATAATTAAAATTAAAGGAAAAAAAGTGGGTATAGGAAATAATTAAAAACGAGAAGGAACGTGTGAGTCGCTTCTGGGGACGCGACTTTACTTATACCCGTACTCAGTCAGTACATACATTTTTGAGCTTATGATTTTTTTGAATTTTAAAATTAAAAAAAAAAATTTTACATTTAAATTTGTTTGCTACATCTGTTATCTACATATACATTTAAAATGTATATTTTACATCTAAATTGTAGAATATACTTGTACCATTCATATTAACATCTCCTCCGCTAGGGGTTGTTCGCGCACTGAAGGCGCAGAGTGTGCGAGCGAGAAAAGGAATGAGTACCGTGTCTTTGGCAGGGGAAGTCAGAGGAAGCAACTGAAAATTAATTTTTTCATTTTGGCTATAATTATAATCCGATCAGATTCAGATTCGACATTCTGGTAGATATGGGCTTTCTGAACGATATTGCGTTTTTGTTTTATCGTATCTTTAAAAATGTGCCTGCCACAGATTTTCGTCCTTTGTGGGGTCGGAAGGGGGCGGGGCGAAATTTTGAAATACACTTGTAGCAGTGTGATATCACATGAGCCTGGAAACCAAATTTGGTTGCCCCAGCGTTTATAGTCTCTGAGATCTAGGCGCTCAACAAGACGGACAGACAGACGGACAGACAGATAGACGGACAGACAGACATGGCTATATCGACTCGGCTATTGATGCTGATCAAGAATATTTATACTTTATGGGGTCGGAAACGTTTCCTTCTACATCTTACATGTAGATTCTACATGTACCATTTAGATTCTACATCTCCTCCGCTAGGGGCTGCTCGCGCACTGAACGCGGCAGAGTGTGCGAGCGAGAAAGAGATAGGTAGTGGGTCTCTGGCAGGAGGGGGCGGAAGAACTAACAGAAAATTAATTTCTTCATTCTGGCTATAATTATGATCCGATCTAATTCAGATTCGGCAATCTGGTAGATATGGGCATTCTCTACGATACCGTGTATCTCTTAGTTTTATCGTATCTTTAAAAATGTGCCTGCCACAGATTTTCGTTCTTTGTGGGGGCGGAAGGGGGTGGGGCAAAATTTTGAAATACACTTGTAGCAGTGTGATATCACATGAGTCTGGAAACGAAATTTGCTTGCCCTAGCTCTTATAGTCTCTGAGATCTAGGCGCTCAACAAGACGGACAGACAAACAGACGGACAGACAGACAGACAGACATGGCTATATCGACTCGGCTATTGATGCTGATCAAGAATATATATACTTTATGGGGTCGGAAACGTTTCCTTCTCTGCGTTACACACATCCACTTTTACCACAAATCTAATATACCCCTTAACTCTTTTTTGAGTACGGGTATAATTAGTGGATTGTAAGAACAGGTATATCTTACTGGCTATAATTTTAAGGGATAATTCAGGGGATAGGGTATGATAAAGATTATTATAATTATAGCATAAGATTCGAAAAGGATCGTGTTGAGCGTAATTAGTTCTACAGAAGGGTAAACGAAACGGACGAAAGGTACGAGTAGGTCTAAGGGGAACAGAAAAGTCAAGCAGGCCAATAAGTGTTTCTGAGTCAACAAGCCCAACTAGGAGCTTGTGTACAAACATAACGCCGTTACAAATTCTGCGATGGCGCAAAGAAGGGAGGTCTAAAAGATGTAGCCTCGATTGATAAGATTACGTAAGGCAAAAATTAAAAATTGTTTTTGGACCGACTCGAGAATGGACTGTTGCTCCTTGTACTGTGGACTCCACACACAATAACAATATTCTAGAATCGGACGAACCAAGGAGACGTACAGTGTTTTGGTGACATACTCCTTAGACCAACGCTTTATAAACGCTAGAACACCCTTAGCTTTATTTACACTTGCAGCTATATGGCTATTAAAACACAGTTTATGATCGAAAAGACTCCAAGGTCATTAGAACTCGAAATTCGTTCGAGGGCATGAATTCCTAGAGCGTACGAGACAAAGTGTGGAGCGCGACGGTAAAAAGTCATAAGTTTGCATTTAGAAAGGTTCAGAAAGAGGAAATTTGTTGAACACCAAATTTGCAACTCGTTTAGGTCGAGTTGAAGGTACCAATCAGAGTAGGAGAGATAGATTTTAGCATCGTCAGCGTACATTAGTGTAGAGGAGTATGTTATAACTTGAGGAAGGTCATTAACAAATAAAATAAACAGAAGTGGACCTAAATGACTACCTTGTAGTCAGTAAGTTTGCATTTAGAAAGGTTCAGAAAGAGGAAATTTGTTGAACACCAAATTTGCAACTCGTTTAGGTCGAGTTGAAGGTACCAATCAGAGTAGAAGAGATAGATTTTAGCATCGTCAGCGTACATTAGTGTAGAGGAGTATGTTATAACTTGAGGAAGGTCATTAACAAATAAAATAAACAGAAGTAGACCTAAATGACTACCTTGTGGCACTCCTGATGTAACATTAACGACATTCGACAACACATTAGTAAACAAAACACGTTGTGTGCGGTTAGAAAGTTATGACGAAATCCAGTTTAGAAGATTAGTGGGGAAACCAATTAAAGAAAGCTTGTGAATGAGAAGAGAATGGAGAATGGAGTCGAAAGCCTTGCTAAAATCCGTGAAAATTACGCCTGTTTGCAGTGAGCTTTGAAATCCTCGGTTAATTGCAGAAGAGAACTCGAGAAGGTTTGTCAATGTTGATCGATGTTTAAAAAATCCGTGTTGCGATGGAGATATCAGACTACTGCATAGGTGTTGCAATTGCCTGGTAATAAGGAACTCAAGCAGCTTTGGAATGGCGGAAAGCTTAGCAATACCTCGGTAGTTCTCAATGTGAGATCTTGAACCCTTTTTGTGAAGCGGAATGATATAGGATTCGTTCCAAATCACTGGAAGACAGGACCGTTCCAATGATAGGTTGAAAAGATATGTCAACGGTTTGCATAAGGACTGGGCACAGTGTTTTAAAACATTCCTCAAAGAAAGGCAGAAAAATGCTGTTGGCATAAGGTAAATGGTAGGGATACGGAGTAGATGCATGGTAGATATGTGACGAGTACGTTGATTGGAAGAAGGTGGCAAATAAATTTATATTTATATATCTATTATTTTCTTTAGATCTTTTTTTTATTTACATTGATTTTAACTATCTCAAATGAAAATACTACAATACAACATTCAAAGTCTTACTAAAAATAATAACAGCATCTACTAGAAATTTTCTTGATTAACCATAACATGGATATTGCCATAAAATCTGAAATTTGGATTAAAAACAATGCCATGTGTAGTTTATTAAATTTCAACTTTATCTGTAAAGAGCGGTAGGATGGTTACGGAGGTGTTGGAATTTATATAAAGAAAAATATACTATTTACAATTTTTAAATACAATACAAGTCTTGAAGTCATAGGACTAAGTATAGAAAATCTCTCCCAAAACATAAATATTTTTAGAGTGTATTGTGCCCCAATTATCGACCTACAAACTTTTGATGTAGGATGTAAGAATTTATTTACTAAAGCAGCTTCGTTAAATGGCCTGACTTTTATATAATGCCTTTGCTGTGCTCTCAGATGCGGTGATCTCAGGTGAGTTCGAAAACCTTTTCGCTAACTCAAACCCTGCGGTCTGAAGAACCTGAGATACTTCGGACTTAATTGCCCTTAGCTCCTCTACGCATGCAGCACCAGTCAACATGTCATCAACGTAAAAGTCGGACCCAATAACGTCAGCAGCTTTAGGGAATGATAGTTTCACTGACTCACTCAACCTTTTAAAACACCGGATGGCCAAAAAGGGGGCTGGTCCAGTCCCATAAGTCACGGTGTTAAGCTTGTATAATCTCAATGACTTAGATGGGTCTCTTATCCACACTATCATCTGAAACTGCCTATCCGCTTCATTCACCATCACTTGGCGATACATCTTTTTCACATCGGCAGTCAGGGCGAACCTGTGCAGACGGAAGCGGAGAAGCGTTGAGTATAATTCCTCTGGAATGGTCGGTCCAACCATCAGAATCTCATTCAAGGCCACTGAGAGGACGTCTTCGACGACGCATCGAACACGACGCGAAGATTGGTGGACGTACTTTGGGGCCGAAGAACACACTGATGTGGAATTACGTAGTGTGGAGTAGAAGGTGTGACCTAAGCAGAGGTACTCTTCCATGAATTCCAAGTACATTTTCTTCAACTCAGGGTCACGAGACAATCTTCGTTCGAGCGACAAAAACCGCCGTTTAGCAACCTCAAAGGAGTTGCCCAAACAATTTGGATCTGATTTAAACGGCAGTCTATCTTCAAACCGACCTGATGGCAATACCTGAGTCGTCTTCCGAAAGTGCTTTTCACATAACGTGTGCTCAGGCATTTCTTCCAGTGACCAGAATTTTTGCAAGGAATTAAATGGAAACTAACAACTCTTCACTGCAACTAAAACTGCTTGCAGTTTGGGGGGCAGAACTTTTGGAAACATATTTTTCCGAAACAACCCTGCCAAGAAAGGTCTTCTGAAGAGTTGGATAGTCAGGAACTTTCTTGATTTGACCAACAGCTAATAACTCAAAGAATGATTCAGCTCCAATCAGCATGATTTTTCAATCAGTTACATTAACTGACTGGTCAGGCAGATAATCTGAAATTGATTTCAGGATCCAAAAATCAAATCACTACCATTTATGCGCGACTTCACCACAGTGTGTATTTTATTCTTAACTTGAGAATTGGATTCACCAATACCAAGCAAGGTAATACACGACTCCTCTCTATGGATCTGTAAGCGGTGGGCGAGGTCTTCCGTGATGAAGTTTGTTTGGGATCCAGAGTCCAGGAGAGCTCTGGCCAAAATGTGTTCACCGTTTTTTGTTCTGACACTTACGATCGACGTAGCCAAAAGCACCCTGTCCAACGAAGTCGCATGAGAGGTGGAAGGGTGATCCTGATTTAAAGGAGGAGAAGAACTCTCTGGGGGTGACGGCAACGCGAGACTATTATCAGTCACTGTGTATCGATGCAACAATGTGTGATGTGAGCGGCCACAAACTCGACATTTGGCGACCTTGCATCTTATGGCGTGCAGTTGGCCACTACATGGTCTCCTGAATTGCAATAGCTGCATGTTCGCTGAGCTCTAATGTTGGGGGAAGTGGAAGAACTGCGATGAACTGCGATTGTGCGACTTGCTTGGCATGACTTTTTCGTGCCTTGGCTTTGTCGACTCTTCCGCAGACAAATGCTGGTATCGACGATTTAAAACTTGTTCAAAGTCGGACCAAAGCGAAAACTTTTCGAAGTCAAGCTGTTCTTCCCACTTCTGTCTAGTCACTGGGTCGACTCTGTTCAAAACGAGATGAATGAGCATTGCACTCGAAATTTTCGTATCGTCTCCTATAGATCGATGACACTGTATCGATCAGGCTCCTTAGGGACGATGCGGACTGTTGGGAGATTTTTGGCAGATTAAACAGTGCGGAGACTTGGTTCGAAAATATTAGACACTCGTTGCCGTAGCGAGTGCTTTAGGCTGGCCATGGCCTTTGCATAATTGGCCTCGGTGACTTGGAAAGTGTAGTATATTCATGCAGTGTGTTTGGGCTAATCAATTTTAGCACCACTCTAGAGACAAATTGAAATATGACGCGGGCCCAGCGGCGGTCGCTGGCATTGCCCAAAAGCGATGCGTCTGCATTCAGACCAAGAACCTTGCGTAACAGGCATTGGGCAGCTACCGCCGCCGTCCGAAATCCGACGCCTCATATTGCATATTGACCGTGGGAGCCTTACGTAACGAAGCTTTGTTTCCCACGTCAATACACCTGCATGGGGGCAACTCGCCTTTATGATTTCTGTATAAATATAAGTTTTAAATCAATAAAGATTCATTAATAAAACGGAACTTGCCAAGCGCGTTCATATACTTATTACATGGCGATCCTGCCAGGAGCAATAAGAAGATTCCAGGAGGAATCAGAAGATTCCAGGAGACTAAGAAAATAATTTTTGTATTGGCATCAGCGGCGTTTATCGCCAGATACCAATACAAAAAAATAAATAAAATATACAAGGCTTGACCTTGTCACGTCCCAAAATTTTGTTTGTCAACCAACAGGCGCAGGACGTTTGAAACAAAAACAACGTCCTTGCAAATCAATGACAGGATGACAGTGGCGCAGGACGTTTGAAACAAAAACAACGTCCTTGCAAATCAATGACAGGATGACAGTGACGATCAAATAAGAGGCAGCCCCTTATGTACTAGCTAGAAGCGAAACAAAACCAACAAGCAAAATATATAAAACCAAATATTCCTCACATGACGTCTGAAGCTGAGGTTCAATTCTTAACTGGGAGTCCATCAACCCAGAGAGACCCACCAAGAATAGAGGAAGTACTGGAACAGTACCCCCAGTCGGGCCCCAAGAGGCTCACAATTGAAGAATACAAGGCACGGCAGAAGAGAGCCGCACCACCACGAGAAATAACACCGCCCGGCAAAGCGGTACCAAAAGCAAAGAGAGGCGGAAAGAAGGCTCGCCTCATCAGAACTCGCCGGCTTTTAATTGAGTGCGAGAAGGCGGCAACCGGATCACCCGACGACATACAGCGTTACCGAGAGCTGCTGGACGCCACCAAACTGGCGCTTCGCGATGCGAAGAAACGGCTGCTGGCCAAACAAACCAGCACCCTAAATTAATTCTTAAATTTATATATATATATATAATATTTTTCCTTTTTATATGTATAAGTATTAAATAAAATGATAAAATAAAAATATTTCTAAAATTAAACAATTAAACAAATTAAAAAAAAAAAAACAAATTTTAATTAAGAAAAAAAAAAATTTTTTTTTAAATACTAAATATTAATAACTACAATGGGGAAAACGCAATCAAAAGTAGAAAACCCCAATGCCAATGTGGTGAACAAGATACAAATTGTTGATCACACAAATAGCATCAATGAATTGTGGTTTCTTCTGTTAATATTAGTAATCATGGCAGCAATAAATCTAATAATCAAAATTTACAACATGCATCATAGAAGCCTGAAAAAAAGGTATATGTCTCGCGCTGATGCACTAGATAAAATCTAGTTTAACTCTTGATAAAAATTCTGCAACCCAGCTACCACTCGGAATGGAATGGGAAACATTAAGACAAAAAATTAGAGACTTCAGGGTGGAATTTGATAAATCATATAAATGTCTAAATAAGACAAAGCGCATTAAGCGACAAACGCTAATTAAGCATACTGAGATCGTTGTTCACAATTACAACGAAATCAAATGCTTAATAAAAGCAGCCCACCATAACCTTTCTGAACTCCATAACGGCCAGGTCACAGATGTTCTCAAACGGCTAACAGAGTGCCTTGAGAACATTAACAAAAGACACCATTTGCATTTAGTGATACCAATCGCGCTAAATAACCCAGCAGTTTTCACACGAGAACTGCTGCAAAATAGTTCAGATAGCGACGATAGTTCAGAAGGTGAAAAACCTTCAGGTTCAAATATGCCTCAAACTATAATAGAATTTCTTAATACAGCCAGCAAACTCATCCCAGAGTTTGACGGTAGGCAGAAAACCTACAAAGTTTTCTGGATGCCTTATCTTTGGTTAACACCATCAAAGGTGAACATGACGCCACAGCAGTGTCATTGGTAAAAACCAAACTTAAAGGTGCTGTTAGGAATTTAATTAGTACAGAATGCACACTTGTATCCATTATAAATAGACTTAAAACAAACGTAAAAGGCGAATCAATAGATTCAATAACTGCCAAAATAATGAACATCCGTCAGATGAGTAAGACCGCTAACCAGTACACAAAAGAAATTGAGCAATTAACAAAAACTCTGGAATGCGCTTTTATTTCTGACGGAATGACACATGAGCAGGCAGAAAAATATAGTACCCAGCAGGCGGTCAAGGCAATGATTCAAAACTGCACCAATGATAAGGTCAAACTTATCATGCAGGCTGGAACTTTCTTGACCATGAGCGAAGCGGTAGCAAAATTCGTTACCAGTTGCACCGAAGCAACTGGACGAGCAGATACCGTAATGTACTATTCAAATAGGGGGTATCGTGGAAACAGAGGCCGTTTCCAGGGTACCCGAGGTCGCGGTAATAACCAGTTCCGCGGAAACTACAACGGTCGGTACAATAACGGTGGCTATTACCGAAACGGAAATAATCAACAAAATAATAGACGAGGAGGCCACCAAAATGTCCGCGTTGTAGA
This sequence comes from Drosophila obscura, assembly GCF_018151105.1. Taxonomy (NCBI): domain Eukaryota; kingdom Metazoa; phylum Arthropoda; class Insecta; order Diptera; family Drosophilidae; genus Drosophila; species Drosophila obscura. The sequence continues at coordinate 2,554,019 of NW_024542880.1, read as the reverse complement.
TAGTACAGAAAATGCGGAAAACGCATAAACTCCCCCACAAAAATAAATAGCGCTAAAAAATCCATATTCGTGTTCAATTTACATTTCAATAGTTTTATATCAACAAAAACTTCACTAAACAATGCGGTATCAACGTTTTTGGTAGACACAGGGGCTGATATTTCAATTTTCAAAATTGGCGAAATTACAAATAATATACAAATAAATAATTCAATTACAACGAACCTCAATGGTATAGGGAAAGGAACAATTAATACGCTAGGAATAGTGAAGGCGGACTTGATATGCGGCAATATTTTAATAAAACATACTTTTCATCTTGTCAAAGATGACTTTCCAATCAATTGTACTGGAATTATTGGTTTAGACTTCATTAAAAAATATAATTGCATTCTAGATTACGAAGATAATCAAGATTGGTTAACTTTGAGACCACACGACTTTCACGAAGACATAGCCATTCCTATGCGAAATTCACAACATATAAATACAATAACAATTCCAGCTAGGTCCGAAGTTGTCCGTTTAATGAAAATATGCTCAGAACACAAAGAAGTTCTCATACCGAACCAGGAAATTCACAAAGGCATCTTCATTGCAAATACAATTACCACAAGCAAACAAGCTTTTGTCCGAATCATCAATACAACTGATAATAATTGCACAGTATCCGATGCAAATATTCAAACGGAAAACCTTGAGGATTATGAACTAATTAACAATAAAAACATAAAAATAAACAAAAATAAAGAAATTATGGAAAAACTTAATACGAATTTTCCGAAATTTATAAAAAAGGAAATGAATACCCTCTGTTCTGAATACGTTGATATATTTGCATTGGAGAGTGAACCAATAACAGTAAACAACTTTTACAAACAGGAATTAAAACTATTAAACGATGAGCCGGTTTACATAAAAAACTATCGAATACCCCATAGCCAAAAAGACGAAATAAATATTCAAATAAAGAAACTTATAAAAGATGACATAATAGAGCCCTCAGTATCAGCATACAACAGCCCATTGCTATTAGTACCAAAAAAATCACTACCAGGAAAAACTCAAAAACGATGGAGAATGGTAGTTGATTATAGGGGCATAAATAAAAAACTAATAGCCGATAAGTTCCCACTGCCCAGAATAGATGATATTTTGGACCAGTTGGGAAGATCAAAATATTTCTCCTGTTTAGATTTAACATCTGGTTTCCACCAAATTGAACTAGAGAAAAAGTCAAGAAATGTCACATCTTTTACGGCAGATAACGGAACATATAGATTCAAAAGATTGCCTTACGGCCTCAAAATAGCCCCAAACTCATTCCAAAGAATGATGACCATGGCATTTGCAGGATTATCACCTGCACAGGCATTCCTATACATGGACGACTTGGTCGTATTAGGCTGTTCCGAAGAACACATGTTAAAAAACCTTAGAGATGTGTTCACTATCTGCAGAAAATACAATCTAAAGTTGCACCCAGACAAATGTTTATTTTTTAGTCACGAAGTAACATACTTAGGCCATAAATGCACAGACAAAGGAATATTGCCAGACGACACTAAGTTCACATTAATTCAAAACTACCCAACACCAACATCAGCAGACGAAACAAAAAGGTTTGTTGCATTTTGTAACTACTATAGAAGATTTATTCCAAATTTTGCAGAACAAGCTCGTAATTTAACAAGATTAAGTAGAAAAAATACACCCTTTATATGGACGGAAGAGTGCAATACAGCTTTCAATTTTCTTAAAAATGCTCTTATAAGCCCTCAAATCTTACAATACCCAGATTTCAAAAAATCATTTTGCTTAACAACAGATGCCAGCGGTTTCGCATGTGGAGCAGTACTAAGCCAAGAGTACGATGGTAAGCAATTACCAGTTGCATATGCATCTAAGGCATTCACAAAAGGCGAATCCAATAAATCAACAATAGAAAAAGAATTAGCAGCAATTCACTGGGCTATAACATATTTCAGACCATACCTATACGGTACAAAATTCCTGGTGAAAACAGATCATCGCCCATTAACATACCTATTTTCAATGAAAAACCCGTCGTCTAAGTTAACACGAATGCGATTAGATTTGGAAGAATATGATTTTGTGGTGGAGTACATAGCAGGAAAAGAAAACTATGTAGCGGATGCGCTATCCCGCATAGAAATATCAGATTTAAAAAACTTAACTGCCAAGGCAGCCCAAATACTTAAAGTAACAACACGGTCAGAAGCCGAAAAAGTAAAAACAAAAAACACTCTTAATACGACTGGTAAAGAAAGTCTTAAGGTCCCAAAAATATATGAAGCGCTATATAAAAAAGAAGTAAAACGACATGTCGAGCTCATTCTGACCCTTCCGAATTTACTATTCAAAAAGGGAAAACGAATTTGTAGCCAATTTATAGTGAATGACCTGATTATTAACGAGAAAATTGACTTAGGACAATTCTTCAAGAGGCTTACTTTAGAAGCCGGTAATCTAGGCGTCACTAAATTACAACTGTCCTTAGAAGACAGAATATTTAAATATACCCGGGTAGAAGAATTTAAAGAAATGGGAAATAAAAACCTTACAGACATAACAATTGCGTTAACGCCAAAAACAACATACTTGCAAGACAAAAAATCGATCGATAAAATATTAAAACAATTCCACGACGACCCAATTACTGGAGGCCACCAGGGAGTCAATCGTACAATTACCAAGATTAGAGAAAAATACAACTGGAAAAACATGACAAGGGATATAAAAAAGTATATCAAACTTTGTGACAAATGTTTGAAGAACAAAACTCTCAAACACAACAAAGAAGAAATGCAATTAACTGCAACGCCAGCGAAAGCATTCGATACGGTTCAGATCGACACAATAGGACCCCTACCAAGGTCAGAAAATAATAATGAATATGCCGTCACAATCCTATGCGATTTGACTAAATATCTTATTACAATACCGATCCCCAGCAAGCATGCTAAAGTCGTAGCCAGTAGTATCTTTAATAACTTTATTCTTATCTATGGTCCTATGAGGACGCTCTTAACGGATATGGGTACAGAATATAAAAACAGCATTTTTTCCGAATTATGCCAGTTATTAAAAATTAAACATAGAACATCGACAGCCCATCACCATCAGACACTCGGTGCAGTAGAACGTACACACCGAACATTCAACGAGTATGTTCGCTCATACATCTCTAGTGAAAAGAATGATTGGGACGAATGGCTAAAGTACTTTACATATTGCTACAATACAACACCATCAACAGTACATGGGTATTGCCCATTTGAACTGGTTTTTGGTAAAAAACCACAAACGTATGACTTTCTAGAAGAAGGTAAGGTTAGCCCAGTATACAACCATGAAGCATACGATAAGGAAGTAAAATATAGATTACAGATAGCTACGAATAGATCAAAATTATTATTAGAAAAAGCAAAAACCAAACAAAAAGCATATTATGACAGGAACCTAAATAGCATACAAATAAATATAGGAGATTTAGTATTAGTTAAAAATGACACAGGTCATAAACTAGATAACCAATATAGGGGCCCATATAAGGTAATAGGAATAGACGATAGGAATAACTACATATTAAAGGATAGAAATAAAACCACCAACGTAAATAAAAATAGATTAAAAGTATATAAAGAAAATAAAATATAAACAATTGGTTCTTTTTCACCATTTCATGGGCATAGAAAAAAAAATGTAATAATAATTATATAAAATTACTTATACATACATATATACTTATTACTTATACCCTTAAACAGAATTAAAAAAAAAAAAACTTCATACAAATACAATGTACAATTAAAGCAATTTACACCTACACAAATATATTTAGGCACACACAAACACACTTTGTAAAAACTTGTAACACCTTAGAATAACTCCATTACTATATTACGTTATTCCTATAAAAAGGGAGGTGTAGTATATTCATGCAGTGTGTTTGGGCTAATCAATTTTAGCACCACTCTAGAGACAAATTGAAATATGACGCGGGCCCAGCGGCGGTCGCTGGCATTGCCCAAAAGCGATGCGTCTGCATTCAGACCAAGAACCTTGCGTAACAGGCATTGGGCAGCTACCGCCGCCGTCCGAAATCCGACGCCTCATATTGCATATTGACCGTGGGAGCCTTACGTAACGAAGCTTTGTTTCCCACGTCAATACACCTGCATGGGGGCAACTCGCCTTTATGATTTCTGTATAAATATAAGTTTTAAATCAATAAAGATTCATTAATAAAACGGAACTTGCCAAGCGCGTTCATATACTTATTACAAAAGCCTTTATAGTTCCTAATGCTTCATTAGAGAGGCATCAAATTAAATGTTTAAATTTTTCAATCACCGGTATACTATCATCATTATGAACAAGAGTCTCAAAAAGGCTAATAAAATTTTAAACTCCGAATATTTAGCACTAAATTTTGGTAGGGACAATTTCGGAAGTCGAGCACGAGGTGGGGCCGTAGAAGCTGATACTGCGTATCGCTTGTTAGCTTCAAGGCATCGATAAGCGACATTATCTTTGCCTTGGTTACAATGGCCATTTCTTCCACCTCGGCTCAAAATTCATCTTTGCTATCAATTTCTTCTATTTGCTCCTGCAACAGGTTGGCCTTGTTAAAAGCAGAATTCAGAACATCGAGTCTGCATTGTAGCTCTGTCAATTGCAATGGAATCGATCCACCCTCTAATCGATCCTCTAAGCGGTGAATGCTTTTGACTCGGTTTTTGAGCTTACTTTTAAGTCATCGAGAACAGCCTTATTTTCTTGTGCCATTTAACTATTTATAATCTACGCGACGACAAACAATACACACTCACACTGTAGGGTAGCGCGTCACTTTCCAAGTGAGAGCCAAAAACAATATACCCTAAGAATGAAGGGTAGTGTGTCACTTGCAAAGTGAGTGCCGAATACAATATACCCTCAAAAAAACAGGGTAGCGGGTCACTTGGCGCTCCGTTTTGATCAAGCGCGGCAACGAAAATTCTCCCACCAAATACACAGCAAGCAACGGCGGATAAGCGAAAGCGAGAGATGAAAATAATGCACCGGTGCAGCTGTTTGTATGTGTGTATGTATGTATGGAAGTAAGTGTTATACACCGCGGCTTGGGTTAAGCGGGCCATCCACGATAGAATTTGTTCGGAAAACATGTTGGGTTCGAATCGTTGGTGGTAGTGTTCTGGTCGTAATTTCGAGTTCGATGTTGTGTTCGAAGAGAATAGAAATTATTCTATCTTCGTTGTGTTCGTGCCAACATGTTCGTCAATGGATGGCAATTTTGGCACGAACATCATTTGTAAAAATTTTTGCTTGAGTGAACACCTTCAGTTATAATGTCAAAACAATTTTTGCAAGAATTTATAGATTATTATAAATTAGATTTAGATTTATTAGATTTATTATAAATCTGTTATCTACATCTACAATGTATACTCTACATCTAACATGTAGATTCTCAATGTACCATTTAGACTCTACACCTTTTTCGCTAGTGGGCGCACGCGCACTGAACGCGACATAGTGTGCGAGCGAGATAGAGATAGTGTAGCAGATCTCTGGCTGAAGTAGACGGGGGAACCAACAGAAAATTAATTTCTTCATTCTGGCTATAATTCTAATCCGATCTGATTCAGATTCAGGAATCTGGTAGATAATTCTCTATGATACTGCCTTTTTAGTTTTATCGTATCTTTAAAACTGTGCCTGCCACAGATTTTCGTGTGTGCGGAAGAGGGCGGGGCGAAATTTTGAAATACACTTGTAGCATTGACGGGTCCTAGCTGTCGGAGGCGGGGGAAGCAACTGAAAACTAATTTCTTCATTCTGGCTATAATTATGATCCGATCTGATTCAGATTCGGTAATGTGGTAGATATGGTCATTCTATACGGTAATTTTCTTTTCTTTTCTTTAAAATTTCCGGATATCCAATTTGCAGTCGTAGAAGGTGGGGGTGGCATGCCTGTTAAATCCAGTGAGTACAAAAACTGTATTGAATAATTTAAAGCTTCTCTATCATCGTCAACTGTAATCATCAACAACAATATGAACTATTCGCCTGGCAACCACTGCTATATCTTAAAGTTTAAATTGGCAATTTCTGCCAGCCAAGCTGATTTATTGTGTGTGTACATCTGGAAATATGCGCTTGATGAAACCATTTTGCGAATCAACAACGGAAATCTATAGGCCATTTTATGCAACCAGTATTTTTATAGACAGCAACTTGTTCTGAATTGTTCTGAAAATGTGTCAGCATATTGATCTTGTAACATTTAGACTGTTGTCCGATTCGGTTGAATCAGCGATTCAGCTTTCTCATAACTTTGAATAGCTTGCCCAAAACGTACTGAGCGAAGCAGGTATCGTGATTTTTATTGTGTCAGATCCGAAAAGTTCAGTTTTTTTCTCTCTTACTTTTCATTTGATTTTCTGGTAGACAGAACGAGAAAGCATCTGACGGCACTTCGACCTGGGTATGCTCGCCGCGCCGGGGATCACAGAAATTTGTTTGATTTTTTGATGTGGTAGCTGAAAGAAAAGGTCTATTGGTTCAAGAAGAAGTAGCCGAAGTAGCCGTGGATGTTGCACAGAATATGTTATGCTCTGATAGGTGGCGAGGTTGCAATGGATAAAACACTCTCCGATCGGTGTGAAAGTTGCGGAGGATAAAGCACGCTCTAAGAGACGATAATGTTGCGGAGGATAAAAAACGATCCGACAGACAAGAATGTTGCGGAGGATTAAGAACGCTCCGAGAAGAAGGAATACGAATGATAAAATGTGCTCCGAAAGGAAGGTTTTCGCAAGGGCTGTTGTGTGTCGTAGATTATAATATTACGTTTTAACACAGCAGTCAATGCTGACTATAGCTTCGGGTGATTAGGAACACTGATCTCGAACCGAGGCGAGTCCAGATGGACTGGTGCTGATGGCTCTGGCGAGGCTGCACACCGTTGTCGTGCTTATTGGTCTTGTTATGGACGGCTTGGAATGAACACGATAGGTGACAGGGTTGGAGAAAAAGAGGAGATAGCGGCCTCTGTTGTGGATCCTGGGAGGCTGGAGCAGGGCTGCAGGGGAGGGAAGAACAAACGAGACCGTGAAAGGGGATTGGCAAAAATGGAGGAGTTTCCGGAAAAGGTTCAAGCGAGGCACACGTGTGGTAACCAAAAAGGAAAAAAATGTATAACGAAAATAAAAGGAGAAAGCACAGTGACCACGAAGGCAGGGGGAACGAAGCCCGCCCACGACCAGGAAACAACGGGGACGACGACGGCGCAGGAAGGAGGAAGCGGCAGCAGCAGACACAGCCGACACCAGGTGGGAGAGCCCCTGGAGGAGGGCTTCGAGGAGCACGGGCTTGCAGTCCAACAGACGGCCGCCGGATCTACACCACCACAATGGGGATACACCCGCACACGTCATACACATCACATTAACCAAAACCCGCACGTACACATATCCATTAACAAAACCCCAAACTAACACCTTTTCCGGCACAATTCAGTCACACACATATATCATATCCACGGTTTTTCCAAACACACAAGTAGTTACACAAAAAAAAAAGACAAAGAAAAAAGAAGAAAGAAATAAAAAAATCTACCGAATACAGTAGATTTTCGTTAAAAAAAAAAAGTTGTAAACGGAGACTATTCCCCCCCGAACGACACACCCCTCCCCTATTTATTTATTGCACTAACAAGAGGTCTTTTTAGTTTAAGATAGTTTATTTACCTTGATTTTCAGCTGGTTCATGTTAATTTGTTGTCGATGAAATGGGGCTGCCACCTGGGGCGGAAGAGATTTCGTCTTTTCTTTTGTTTAGCTAGTGTTTGAGCTATTAAGCGTTTTTAATAGCTATTTTAATTAAATTTAAGAACAGAGCCGATCAATTTATTACAATATTATTTTATTAGTATTTAGTAGCGGCAGTACGCGTATTTAATATGTTTGCTTAAGGTATATAGACCGAACGTTCTGAATATCAATAATTGACTGATCGCAGGGCAAAATGGGCCGACTGCCCGTGCCCTATGCATAACGAGATCGTGAGAGCATTATGGCATAGTTAGGCTCGGCTTCTGAGCCGAGTAGAGCAAGAGAGCTGCTTAAACGCAGCAGGTGCAGCAGCAACACGAAGGCAGCAAGAGACAGCTGCCAGAATAGCCGCTGCCGGGCGTAGGCATATGCGTTATGCTGCTTGACCCGACATACTCCCCTCGTTGGAAGCCTGACTTTCAACAGCATTTTTAAGGGGAAGCAGAGACAACTTGTTAACGGCTCGCTTGGTCATTCCAGATGCAGTCTTCAGAACAGCGACTCGGGCGACGCCATCTCTTCCGGGTAATAGTTCGACCACCCTAGCTAGTGGCCACTTAATGGGAGGGAGATTCTCATCCTTAACAAGGACCACATCTGCGACTGCCAAACTAGGCTTCGGCGTGCGCCACTTTGAGCGCTGTTGCAGTGAAGTGATGTATTCTTCCTTCCATCGGGACCAGAAGATCTGCTGCAAATATGAAACGCGCTGCCATCCGTTCAGGCGATCGAATTTTAGCTGAGTTACGTCAGGCTCAGCGAACGAAGCAGGAGGTCCGCCATTCAAGAAATGAGCTAGAGTTAAAACGTCCAGATCGGCAGGATTCTCTGAAATGGATACTAAGGTAACTAATTAATAACTGTCGTGATGTGGCATAACAGCGTACGCAGTTCTTCAAATCCAAGCACCGAGGTGCCTATAGCACGATAGAAGTGATACTTGGCCGTCTTCACTGCAGCTTCCCACAGGCCTCCAAAGTGCGGGGAGCGTGGCGGTATGAAGTGCCAGTCAATGGCCTCAACCAAACAAAATTCCAGGACCGCCTTCTGATGGTCGTCGCTGAGAAATAGCCGCTTTCGATCCAAAAGCTCATTTCTGGCGCCGACAAAATTGGTTGCGTTATCTGACCAAATTTGTCGCGGCCTTCGTCTTGTGCATATGGGCAGTTCCTATCTGGCGTTACATTACATTCGTACGACAAAATGTTGAAAAAAATAGTCAAAAATCTGAAATTTGGGAAAAAGATTATCCTCGTTGAATATACTTAAGTTAGACCTATATTCACCAAAAAAATTAAAATAATCGAGCTTACGGTTTTAAAGATATAAGCCAAAGTATGACCGAAAAGTGCGTTACATAAAACAGAAGTGGTTTTCGAGGTTTGGGTACAAAATGGCAAAACTCTGCGAATTGGATAGGGCTATCTGTTTAACATTTTTTGTGCTAATAAATGAAGTATTGAGAGTTAATTTTCAAACTTATTAAATGTAAAAACTTTTCCTCTTTTTTTGTTAAAAATCCGCGGAGGCATCTGGCGAACGTTACTGGCGTGACGTTACCAAATTCCGCGATTATAAAAGCCTAAAAATATACTGTTAGCCGAGGTTGGACAAACACTCTGATAATGGTTTTAGGTAGTTTAATATGTTAGAAAGACTTTAAGGAGAAACTTTTCCATATAATTTTTTCCGGATATTTTTTTCTATGATCAATAATCATCTTCTTCCTAGGAGATAATAGTAAAAGAAAAATGTCTATAAAAATACCAGAAAATACCAAAAACGTGAACTTTTGCTTATTTTCACAGGTTTTAGGATGAAAGTTAATGAAATTATATGTCAATAAAGTAAATTAGTTACCTTTCAATAAATTTAGAAAAAAAATATCCGGAAAAAATTATATGGAAATCGGTTTTTATTGACTTTTTATGATTTTTGGCCTGGTGGACCTTTTGGCGGAACTGCCCATATGAACCGCTTTAGGCCGTGCAGAAAGGAGACTGTAGACAAATCCTTGATCAGCTCCAAATGAACAGCCTTAGTCGCAAAGCAAATGAAGACGCAGACGTAGCATTTAATTGGAGCCTTGTTGCGTGCCTCTGGCTTGTAGAAAAAAGGGCCACAAAAGTCGACACCTGTGATCTCAAAGGCATGAGAACCGTCTAGCCGCTCCTTCGGAAGATCCGCCATGATGTGCTCCAATACTCTAGGCTTCGTTCGAAAGCATCTTACGCACTTGTTTACGGCCTTGGTTACCGTTTTCCTCCCCCCAATAGGCCAATATTGGGATCGGATTAATCCAAGCAGAGCTCGAGGTCCATCGTGCAGATTCCGTCCGTGAAAGTGAGAAATGATTGCAAACGTAAGCGGATGACTGCTGGGCAGGATGATGGGATGACGGCCATCAAAATCCAACGACGAGTTCTTCAGCCGGCCATCAACTCTGAGAAGTTCGAAATTATCCATGAAAGGATTCAACGATACGAAGGAACTAGATGTGGAGACCACCCCCTTAGCACGCAGTGTCTTCATGTCTTCCAATAGTTCAGTACGCTGGACTAGCCGCACCAATAACTGAGTTCCATGTTCAATGTCAGAAACAGTGAGTCCGGGATGCCGAATCCGGTTGACAAACTTGTGAATATATCCAAAAACGCGTTGCATGGACGCAAAAGAGTTCGCATACTTGGACTCAGATACGATGTCTACGTAGGGCGATTTTACCAGGAGAACCAGGAGAAGCTGTACTACAACGAAGCAGGTAGTACAGTGGGTGGCCAGTCATCAGAGGATCTGCAAAGAAAGGGAGGTCCATGAGCCCAAAGAGGTGATTCGTTCCACTCTACTGGAAGAGCCCCTCGCGAGAGAATGTCAGCCGGGTTCAATGCTGTGGGAACATAGTGCCATTCCATTTGAGCAGTAGGTTCCTGTATCGTTGCCACTCTATTTGCGACAAATACGTTGAATCTGGACGGTTCGTCCTGAATCCAAGAGAGCGCAACAGACGAATCACACCAACAGTAAAACTTCCCTTTGAATACCTTCATTCCGGCTATCTCAGATATGAGTCTAGCTAGCAACACCGCTCCACAAAGCTCCAGCTTTGGTACAGTCAGTGTTTTCAATGGAGCAACACGAGATTTTGCACAGAGTAAGTGGCGGCTGAACCTTAGAAACAACATAAATGCAGGCACCATAAGCCTCAATGCCGGCGTCGCAAAATCCGTGAATTTCTAGCTCAAAATTCGGATTAAGCACGAACCGAGGAAATTCATAGCGTCGAATGTGGCCAAAACTGTTACATATTTCCTGCCAGGAGGTGTTCAGTCCTGATGGCAAGCTTTCATCCCAGGACAACTTCTCCTTGCACAACTGCTGAAGAAAGATTTTTGCCTTTATAATGACAGGTCCAGCTAGTCCAAGGGGGTCGTAGAACCGGGCTATTTTAGACAAGACGGAACGCCTGCAGGGATGCGAAGATGAATGTAGGGCAGAAAAGGAGAATAAAAGTTGATCAGACACAGGATTCCAGGCAAGTCCCAGTGTTTTGGTAAAATCACTGCCATCGTCGAACTTCAAATAAGTTTCCTTGTCCTCCTCAGGAACATCATCGAGGACAGCAGGGACGTTCGAACACCATTTCCTCAGTCGGAACTGGCCTCTAGTCAAAATTCCTGCAGTTTGCTCACGAATGCGGATAGCCTCCTCCAGAGAGCTGGCTCCAGATATTAGATCATCAACGTAGAAGTCACGGCGAAGAATCTCAGCCCCAATAGGAAACGCTGTCTGTTCATCCATTGCCAGCTGATGCATCGCCCGCACAGATAAATAAGAGGCAGGCTTCGTCCCATAAGTAACGGTGTCCAGCTTGAACACACTCATGGAATTCCTCCATAGAATACACTGCAAGTTACTGTCCTCAGATGAGACCCTGACACATCGGTACATATCTCCCGTAATCGCAACTGCATGTGACCGAAATCGAGTAAGAATATCGAAAAGCTTCGGTTGGATTACAGGACTGGCCATTAAAACGTCGTTCAGGGAATAACCAGATGATGTTGATGCAGATCCATCGAAAACGACCCGAAGCTTGGTTGTAGAACTATCTGATTGACTCGGCAGGAACCAAGGACATATGACCTAGATCAAGGTACTCTTTTATGAAAGCAGCATACAGAGATTTTACATCACGACGGCGATCTAACTTCCGTTCAAGGGATAAGAACCTTCGAAGAGCTTGATGGTACGATTCTCCCAAGAGATCCAGATTGTATTTTGCGGGCAGCCTAACACAATAATCGCCGGTTTGCAATCGGCGGAAATGCTGCACAAGGTGAGCTTCACAATCTAGCTCTTCTTTGGCAGAATTTACTATGGGTTCGATGCAATTCTCTACCTCCCAAAACCGTCGCAGCAGGACCTCAAGTCTCTCGTCTAGGTTATCCTCCGCAACTACGGCCGGGGCGCGCGAAACCATTAAAGAAGACCCCTTCTTTACCCGGGAACAACCTACAGATATGACCCATCCCAAGCGAGTCTTCTGAATTGAGGGCAATCCTGGCAATAGCTTGACCTTGCCAACACAGAGGAGTTCGTAAAACAAGCTGGCGCCAATTAGAAGATCAACACGCTGCGGTCTATAGAACTCTGGATCAGCTAGTGGCAGATTTGCTGGAATATTCCAGTTGCAAGTGTCTATTCCGAAGCTCGGCTGCCGGTCGGTTATGCTAGAGGGTACGACAGCGGTGATGAGTGTTGAGTATTCCGATGAGCGAGAGTGCAGACTGACGTTGACCGAAACTCCATCCGTGACAAAGGTAGAATCGCCTATTCCTGATACTGACGTTGATGATTTCATTTTTCGAAGCTGAAGCTGATTTGCGAAGCGAGAAGTAATTAAGTGTAGTTGAGAGCCAGAATCAAGCAACGCTCGACAGGGAACAAAAACTCCGGAACGATTTTTTACCAAGACTGTTGCCGTGGCTATCAGAACGACATCATCATTGAGACCCTGGGCAAAAGAGCAGAGAGGTAGATGCTGGGATAGATGGTTCAGTGGTATGATTAGCCGCCGTGGACGCTGAAGCAGAGGACTCAGCGATGTGATGAGATGACGCAGACGGAGACGAAGTGCCAAGTGGAACAGATCCACCTTGGGACACAGGTACGGCATTTGCTGGAGCTACATTGACTCAATCGATGCCCTGTTTTGAGGCAATTTACACACAGGGAAAGCCTTTTGGCTTCCTTATGGCGATTTGCGGGAGACAGTGCTATAAAATTGGGACAATGATTGATTTCGTGAGCGCTGTCATTGCACAGCACGCAGCTTGATGTGTTTTGGTTAATGGCAACAAGTGTGGATTTAGAATGGTTAGGTTTTCTACTCCTGCCCACCTGACTGCTTGGCGCATATGTTGCCATAGCGAAATCCACTGCTTCCAACGTCCTGCATCGCTGCTCCAAAAACGAGGCCATGGACTCCCATGATGGAATCAAGTTAACGAACGCTGAGTCCTCTAAACGTTCCTCCCACTTGGCTTGAGTCGCCGGGTCCAGTTTACGAAGAAGCACCTGCACTATGATGCATCCTGCGATCTGCTCAGGCGTGCCCAAAGCCTGCAGCGCCCGAATATGAGCGTTGAACTTGTCTGAAATCTCCCGCAGCATCGACACTGACCCATTCTCAACTGCCTGTAGCCCCAGAATCTCAGTAATGTGCGCCTGAAAAACTAAACGACGATTATTAAACCGCTTTTCCAATAAATCCAATGCTATATTATAGTTGCTGTCCGAGATTTCCAGCGAACGAACTGTCTCCAACGCCGAGTCACGCAGGCAAGATCGCAGATGCTGAAACTTCTCAATGTTGGATAGGTCTGGATGATTGTCGATGATGGTCGTGAACATCGAGTAAAAGTCCGTCCAATCCGCATATCCTCCGCAAAACCTTGGCAATTGTATGAGAGGAAGGGATGATCCTGGCCTACGACGAGGTGGCGGCTGAGCACCGGCAAAACCTGCAGTTGCATTTGCTCCAGCAAACGTAGAATGCAGCGGCATGTATCCGCTAATCCTAGCAGTTTAACGCATGATCGAAGCCTTGAGAGCACTGGCAATTGTTTCAAGGCTGTCGCACAGTCCACTATGAATTTCGTTGCAGTCCAATTCTTCAAGCTCGTTGTGCAATGTTTCAAATTGCCCATTCAGTTTCTCCATCTGCTCCAGCTTTACCAGTAGCATTTAATAGTCACAGACAGCAGCCTCATCTTCCCAAGCGGTAGCCAATCTTTTTACTTTCTCATATTGTTCCGTTGACTTAATCCTCAGAAAAGACACCCTGTTTTGCTCCCTGGGCACTGGAGCGCCGTTGGCAGCATCCATAGCAGCAGCGGTGCTAAAAACGTTCGTAGCGGGAAGAGGAACACAAAGCGCAACGCGCGTAACAAACGGGAACTTCAAGCGCAATTTGTGTATACACAGGCGGCCGGTGTATATGCTTGTATGGCAGCTATGTGGTCGATGGCACTGGTTATGTGGTCGATGGCACTGGATCAGAGCGGCGAGCAAAGCAGACGAACGAACGGCAATTAAGTGTTAATTATTATGTTGAAATGTAGTTTGTGATATGTACCAAATTGCAAAGATCGTCGGGGTCCCCAATGTTTGAGCTATTAAGCGTTTTTAATAGCTATTTTAATTAAATTTAAGAACAGAGCCGATCAATTTATTACAATATTTATTTATTAGTATTTAGTAGCGGCAGTACGCGTATTTAATATGTTTGCTTAAGGTATATAGACCGAACGTTCTGAATATCAATAATTGACTGATCGCAGGGCAAAATGGGCCGACTGCTCGTGCCCTATGCATAACGAGAGCGTGAGAGCATTATGGCATAGTTAGGCTCGGCTTCTGAGCCGAGTAGAGCAAGAGAGCTGCTTAAACGCAGCAGGTGCAGCAGCAACAAGAAGACAGCAAGAGACAAAATAGCCGCTGCCGGGCGTAGGCATATGCGTTATGCTGCTTGACCCGACAGCTAGTATTTTGGGCTTGTTAGTATTTTTAGTTTTTTCTGTTGCTTGTAAGTTAATTCAAAAAAAAATGTATGTTAAATATTAGGCAGGATTAATGACTTAATATAAACTATGCATTGAAAAAAATAAAAAAAATCAGTAATTAGATACCTGTAGTTGGGTGAGACGAGAGCGGGGAGGAGGGCGAAACCAGGATAAAAAAATGGGAGCGCAGATTTCGAGGACGCTCATGGAAGTGAGGGCCTCGCTTAGGGTAAGAATATCGGCTGCCCCCGCTAAAGAGAGTGCCAACGAAGACGAGACCAGGAAGAACGTTTGATTTGTGTTTTTTTTTTATATTTCAGTAAATTTTTTTTGTTAAATTCGTCCCCTGGGTATCGGGTCGGAAACACCCCTGACTTACCCGAGAGCTAGCTGGGAGCGATATACCAGGGCAGCAAAAAGTCGGATCATAACAGTCTATCAACTATTAGTTTAGTGTGCCCGTGTGGTGTTTATCTACGGTCACAGTGGGGCTGCTGCGCTAATTTAATTGCTTTGCTGTTTATTTGTTTATATTGTTTATTTGCTGTTAAATGGTCAGTCTATATCTAGCACTAAATTTGCAATGTTCTTATTTGACATTATTGGCGACGAGGCAAAAAGGTTAAATGTATCTATATATATAAAAGAAAGTCGTGTTTGTTACAACACTTATAACTCGAGAACGGCTGGACCGATCGCCATGGTTTTTGATTTGTTGGATTTGTTTCCGTCCCGAATAGCAGAATACATCTTAAAAACAATGAAAACTCGATATGTGTAATGAATACTTAATCATTTCAATAGATGCTGATTTTTTTATTACATGTCAGACATTTGTTGTCCAATCCTGTCAAATAATGTAACAACTATTTTTTTTTTTTGAGCTTATGGCCTGGTTGCTGAGACCTTTAAGCCACAACTTTATTTTTTTCTGAAGACATCATGTGTGCGTCAGAAATTTATTTTTTGTAAAATGTCTACAAAGTTCAGGTACTGTTATATTTGTTTGTTTTAGACATTAATTTTCGAAAATTATTTATTAATTATTTAATTTTTAACTCCCGAAAATAATACCTAAGATTTATTCTACAGTAAAAACATAAAATCATCGGAAAGGAACGGAATTTAGGGAATATCGGTAATGGCCGTGTTCCTGTTGACAAATCGAGCGGTTTGATTTCATTTCCTCCAAATTTTTGCAATTTCGTATCATCAAAAGACGAGCTTATCAACAAAGTATTCCCGGATATCATTGCTCACCACAAAAATACTAAATGGTTAAATGAGCGAGCAATTTTGGCCGCTAAAAATAAAGATGTAGATGACCTCAATTTTATAATTCAAAATCAAATCGTAGGTACTCTATATTCATTCAAATCTATCGACTGTGTAACAAACGAAGAAGAAGCCGCTAATTATCCAACTGAATTTTTAAACTCCTTGGATGTGCCTGGTTTACCACCGCACAATTTAAAACTTAAAGTTGGCTCGGTAGTCATCATGCTTAGAAATTTAAACCAACCAAAACTGCGTAATGGAACGCGTTTGGTGATAAGAAAACTGATGAGCTATGTGATTAACGCGTCGATACTTAAAGGAAAATTTAAAGATGAGGAAGTTCTTATTCCAAGGATTCCGATGATCCCAACGGATATGCCCTTTTGAGTTTAAACGAATTCAATTCCCGATTCGTCTTGCCTTCGCCATGACGATCAACAAATCACAGGGCCAACCCTTGACTATTTGTGGCCTCAATCTAGAAAATGCATGTTTTTCTCATGGTCAATTGTACGTGGCATGCTCACGTGTCGGCAAACCATCCGCTTTATTTGTTCTTGCGCCTGACCAAAAAATAAAGAATGTCGTTTACCACAAAGTGCTTGAATGAAAATCCTATTAATGAATTAATCCGAGTTTTATTTTTTTTTCCCAATCTGCACAACATAGTTTTCAATCATTTTTTTCTGACATGAGTTTGAAGTACTTAATTATTATTTTCTATTTTTTTTTATTTTTATTCTCATTCTATATGTATGTTTTCATCATCATTCATCATAATAAAATACTTTTTTGTTTCTATCTATATAAATATATTATTTTGTATCATTGTTTTACGTTCATCAAAGCCTAAATTAGTTCAGCTAAAAAGTAACACGACATTCATTGACTGTTAGGCGGTACGAAGTTTGCCGGGTCAGCTAGTATATATATAAATGGATAGATGTATAGTCTATATCATCACTAGAGAACACTGGGCAGATTTGGTTTAAATTTTTATTCAGTTGCTCGTATTTGCCAGAAGAACGTTTTTACGAAAGAAAAACCATCGATCGCGAAAAAAATTAATTTTTATAACTGCTGGGCCGATTTGGCTCAAGTTTTGTTCAGTTGTTCGTATTTTCCAAGAGAACGTTTTTACGAAAGAAAATTTTGGAAAAACCAACCTTCGATCGCGAAGGTATTTGTTCTAAACTCGAGATATTATTCATCAATTGAGTTATTTGTTTGACTAATCTGTGCTAAGTAGGCGAAGAGGCAATTGTCATAGTCGAAGATTAGTTCTAAACTCCAGATATTATTCATCAATTGAGTTATATTATGCCTTCTACTAGACGATCAAACCTTGGACGACGTGCACGTCGTGAAATAAGTAATCGGAGTGTCTCTATGAATCTTATGCAAGAGGAACGTGCAGAAGTAAATGAATGAAGACGTGTCCATATTTAAGTTCGCGCTGCACAATTACCACCTCAAATTCGACCAGTAGACCTGAATCGCGCTGCTTTTGCAATAGCGCAATAGCCTACCAAGATCCTCGCTGCGTTGATATCGGTTCAATGTCTGTCGTATGCCAGCATTACAATGCATTGAAGTTTCAATCGGAAACCCCCGGCATGTCCTGCGCTGGTGGAAAGGTAAAATTGCCCGTTTTGACTCATCCGCCAGAGCCATTGCACTTGAATTATTTTTTATACCCGTACTCGAAGAGTTAAGGGGTGTATTAGATAGATTTGTGGTAAAAGTGGTTGTGTGTAACGCAGAGAAGGAAACGTTTCCTACTCCAATAGCTGAGTCTATGTCTGTCTGTCTGTCCGTCCGTTCGTTCGTCTTGTTTGACGGCTAGTTCTCAGAGACTATAAAAGCTAGAGCAACCAAATTTAGTTTCCAGACTTATGTGATATCACACTGAATCAAGTTTGTTTCAAAATTTTCAAACGCCTCTCAACGCCCTCGCAAAGGACGAAAATCTGTGACGTCCACAATTTTCAAAATGCGAGAAAACTAAAAACGTGGTACCGTAGAGAATGCCCAGTTTGCCGAATCTGGATCAGATCGGATCATTATTATAGCCAGAATAAAGAAATTAATTTTCAGTTGCTTCCCCCACCTCCTCCAGCAACAGACCACGCTACTCATTGTAGATGTAGAATGTAGAGTGTACATTGTGTATGAAGAATCTACATTTCAGATGTGGAATCGACATTATAGATGTAGATAACAGATGTAGCAAATAAATGTAAAATTTTTTAATTCTAGATAAATCAAAAGCTTACATATTTTTATACTGGCTGAGTACGGGTATAAAAGTAGAGTCGCGCCCACAGAAGCGACTCACACGTTCCTTCTCGTTAAATTTGTATTGCTTCTTAAATGGTATCTGCGGCAGTAACACGAGCAGATATAGTTCCATATGTGACTGTTTTCAGGTGGAAGTACCCTAATATCTTCGGATGGATTGTTTCTCCAGACGACCCTCCGGATTTATCCACACTTGTCGGCACATCTTCTACACTTATGTGTACGAAACCGTAGTAGAATGGACATAAGCTCACCCTGAACTGTGGGTCCGGTATGCAGAATGTCGTTCAGTGACTTTCCGCTTGCTGATTTGCATGATGCATTAAATACGACCCGAATACGTGCTCTCAGGTTTGAGTACAAAGTGGTGTGGTAAGTTGTAGTGTCTCCCTGGCTCTTGTGCTGCTGGGACCATCTTCATATTCTTTCATGAATTCCACGTACCCTTTCCAGGTGTCTTGTGAAATCCGTCGCTCTAATGCCAAGAATCTTTTGGTTGAGGTTTTCAAAGACTGAAGAACGCTGGGAAAACAGAGTCCAACATTTTTTCATTAGCTCGTTGATTCCAGTTGCACAAATGCTGGGAAACGGTGTGCAGACTCATTTTCCCTGCCACAATCTATCCCACTTTTGTATTTTGCAGCAACGGGTCTCCTGTTTATAGCTGTTTTTGATCAGGGAGCAGTAGCGAATAATAATGCTCTGCGCCGATGAGCATGTCGACTTTCGTGATTTATGGAAATCCAGTGGGAACTTGTTTGGTATGTTCAAGTTAATTGCATAGAGTGCCTGAGCTGGTTGATCAATGTTGAAAATACTGTTTTTATACCCGTACTCAAAAAGAGTTAAAGGGTATATTAGATTTGTGGTAAAAGTGGATTCTCGATCAGCATCAATAGCCGAGTCGATAGAGTCTGTCTGTCCTGGGGAAGCAACTAAAAAATCATTTCTTTATTCTGGCTAAATTTATAATCCGATCTGATTCAAATTCGGCAATCTGGTAGATATTGTCATTCCCTACAATACTGCGTTTTTAGTTTTATCGTAGTTTAAAATTGTGCCTACCACAGATTTTCGTCCTTTGTGGAGGCGGAAGAGGGTGGGGCAAAATTTTGAAATACACTTGTACCAGTGTGATATTGCATGAGTCCGCAAACCGAATTAACTTGCCCTAGCTCTTAAAGTCTCTGAGATCCAGGCGACAAACAAGACGGACAGACAGACATGGCTCTATAGATTCAGGTATTGATGCTGATCATGAATATATATATTTTATGGGGTCGGAAACGTTTTCTTCTCTGCGTTACACACATCCACTTTTACCACAAAGCTAATATACCCCTTCACTCTTTTTTGAGTACGGGTATAAAAATAATATCGTATATGATACTCCAAATTATTTTTATTCATTATCATATCATATCCCTTTGTGTTAAATAATCATATAATTTTCAAGTTATATTATAATAATAAATAATTAAGTGACAAATAAAAAGCAAACAAAAAATAACTAAATAAATAAATAGTCCATAAAAAAAATTAAGTCATTTAAAAATATCAAAACATAACATATAACATATTCTTTACTGTATCATAATTATATCATCCTAACGCTATAAATCTATGTAAAGATCAAAATCTTGTGTCACACCGTTTGGAAGGAGTTCAACCACAAATCATATCATATCCTTTTGTGTTTCATAATCATATCATCTTCAATAATAATAATCTAATAACAAATAAATAAATAATAAATATAAATAAACAAAAAATAAATAAATAAATAAATAATCAATAAATAAATCCATACGTTCGTTCTCTTTCGTAGTGAAAGTTTTTGTTTTTGTTTTGCGCTCCGCATTTTACTTTTATTCTCTCGTTCTCTTTCGTAGTGACCAGACGTGTTTTTGTTTTGCGCTCCGCATTTTCCTTTTGTTTAACTTAAACAGCCGGTGTTTTTTATCTATAATTTAACCGCGGGTGCATGCCTGATAATTGTGTAAAAACACAACTTTTTTAATCAATTTTGTGCGTCGGTTAGTCGTGTGTTTGTGTTGTTGCTTTTCGTACATTTAGCCGCTCTTTGTCGTAGTTATGGCCATCTATCACTCTCTTTATCACCTAACTCTCAATAACTGTTCTTTCGCTCTCGCTCTTGTAACTTTTTGTGCAGTAACGCTCTCACTTATATGCTGTTGCTGCAACCACTCTCCTCTCTCATCTTTTACCGATTTCGCTTTAAGCATTGCTCTAAGCATTTGCTCTGCACAGTGGTCTGATTGCTATTTGTTTTGAACTTTTTTTTCCCAAAGTAAAAAAAAATAAAAGACAAGGCAATCATACATTGATACAAGATACAAGTTTAAAGTGGTTATTATAAAATAACAAAATTATGGCTTAAATGGATATGGGAATTTTTCCCATATAGCTTCAGCATGATATGAGTATGAAGCAAAGATATGATATGATTATTTCATATGGAATTTTCTGTTGTCTGTGCCAAAAAAAACTGCAAGAAGCAGATCACCCATGACCAGCCCATAATCCCTTGCTGGCTTTGCGAAAGCGTAGTGCACGCAAAATGTGTAGGGATCTCGGAGACGCCATTTTCCAAAACAACGGCCTACATTATAGTTGTGAGGAATGCCGTGCTGTGGAAAACGACATGCGTTCGTTCATGAGGCAGACGCGGAGTGGCTTCAAAGAGCTGATCGTAGGCTTTAAACAGCAATATGATCGGCTCATGGCCAAGAACACTCAGTTCAGCAGTTTACAGCTGCTGGCTGAGTCTCCGAGGCGCAAGAAGTCTACTCCGCGGGACTTGCAAGTGCCGACTGCCTCATGTCCGCCGGCATCTGAAAAACTTACTCCGACCACTCCCTTAGTGCAGCAGTTGATTACGTTTGCTACTCCAAGGGCAACGATCGCTGCTGGTGATGCAGATTCGGGAGCCGAATGCGTCACTTCGGAGAGTATGCAGTTAGAAATGTCTGTAGAGTCCGTGTCCATCTAGTCTGCACCCAACCCCTTAACTATCCCCTCAGTTTCGCTCCCACCAGCTAATAGATGTCCAGGACCACCGGATACTGCCATCACAGGTACTAGGCCTGTGGTGCCAAAACCACTGGTGGGAGTCCCACCAAAGCGACAAGTTTTTGTCTCGCGGCTAGCCCCTGACCTCACATCCAATCTTGTGACCGCTTTTATACAAAGCAAAATAAAAGCCGTCGGCTTAAAGGTGGAAAAATTTAACTTTTCTTAGGCCAGGGAGATATCTTCCTTCAAGATAAGCGTATCCCCAACTCAATTTGAAACCATTTGCTCCGCCAAGTTTTGACCAGAGCAAAGAGTTTAAGGCTAAGAAAAAAAATAGGCCCCCCATTACTCTTCCTAGCATTCAGACCAGTGCTCCATCTCCATCCTCATCTTCCACCTCTAATTCCACCCATCCAAAAAACTAACTTCCTCTCTTGTAGTTACCTACCAGAATGCTAGAGGCTTGCGTAGTAAGCTCAGCACTCTTTTCCTTGAGAGTCTCGCATTCTCATCCCACGTTATTGTGTTCACCGAGACCTGGTTAAAGCCGGACATCCTTAGTTCCGAAGTTTTGGCAGGTCGGTACACAGTTTTTAGAAATGACCGTTCGTCTCGACGTGGAGGTGGGGTCCTTATTGCAGTGGACTCAATCTTCACGTCGGAACATTTCATGGTCCAGGTTCAACAAGACCTGGAATTCCTGTGCGTAAAACTGATTCTCCCAGGCTTTTCCATTTTCATTACTTGCTCGTATATTCCACCTTCCTCGGATATCTTAATATACGAGCATCACCTGTCCGCTTTAAAAACTGTTTCTTCCTCGCTATCAGATAAAGACCATATGATAGTTCTTGGTGATTTTAATTTGCCAGGTGCTGTTTGGTCTTCGGTAAACGAGTCTAATAACCTTGTGCCCATGTCACGACACGACTTTATCGACGGCTTGCTAGACCTATCCCTGTCTCAAGTCAACCATGTGAAAATTCCTTGGGTCGATTGCTTGATCTGTGCTTTGTCTCGGATCCGACCATAGCGTTGTTAACCCGAGCCCTTCCGCTCAGTATACCGGAAGACTCCTACCATCCTACATTCGAAGTGTCAGTCGATATTGGCCCTACTGTATTGGATCGAATGGATAGGCTATCTGAACGTGTCCGCTGCTTTCGTAAAGCCGAGTTTACGAAGCTTAATAACCTTATTAGGGATTT
Source organism: Drosophila obscura (assembly GCF_018151105.1). Taxonomy (NCBI): domain Eukaryota; kingdom Metazoa; phylum Arthropoda; class Insecta; order Diptera; family Drosophilidae; genus Drosophila; species Drosophila obscura. Next base: position 2,531,267 of record NW_024542880.1, on the reverse strand, counting down.
TGATTGGTCCGCTCTGTACTTGTGCGCTGACGTTATGAAAGACACAAACATTTTTTACATTGTACTTGACACATTTTTTGATTCTTGTGTCCCACTTTCTTGTCCGGTTAGATCTGGAAAGCCTCCTTGGCTTACCAAAGAGTTATCCAGTCTAAAAAACTTAAAATCAAGACGAGAAGTTGGTTCTCCCTCTTCTCTTTCTCGCTATGTAATAGCTTGGTCAAATTTCTCCGTTCATAACGCTCAATGCTATAAAAATGACCTATCTTGATGCAAGATACGATTTTCACAGGACCCTAAACAGTTTTACAGCTTCGTAAATAGAAAGTGTGGAACGTCCGCACATCCATCCTCGCTATCATTTCTCAATAAGTCAGCAAACAATGATAAGGCAATTGCATATCTTTTTGCCCAATTTTTCCAAACAGCCTATTCTTATGAAAGCTACTCTGGTCAGCCGTATCCATACAGTTTACCAAGGTCGAATGGCATCTTCAGCAACTTGTTAAATGAAAGCTCACTGCTTCATGATCTTCGACTAGTTAAGCCGGTGTTTTCACTAGGTCCCGACGGAGTTCCCGGCTGTGTTCTTAGGTACTGTGCCGACGCTCTGTGTGGACCCTTGCTTAAACTATTCACCCTATCCATTAACTCTTCATGCTTCCCCCCATCTGGAAGGAATCTTTTATTATTCCGCTCCATAAGAAAGGTAGCAAGTCTGATGCAAATAATTATAGAGGTATATCTAAGTTATCCGCTATTCTAAAATGTTTGAAACAATTTTAACTCCGCACTTGCAACATCTCTGCAAATCACTTATATCTCCGTCCCAGCACGGATTTATAAGGCGACGATCAACAACCACAAATTTATTAGAGTTTACCTCTTTTATCATTAAAGGCTTTCAAGGTAACTTGCAGACGGATGTCATTTACACTGATTTTAGTAAAGCATTCGATTCTGTAAACCATTCCCTTCTAGCACAAAAACTTGACCTTTTAGGGTTTCCGCCTAATCTTTTGAGATGGATTTCTAGCTACCTTCGTTCTAGGTCTCAAAGAGTCCTCTTCAAAATTCCTTCTCTTCACCTGTTAAGGTTACTTCTGGAGTACCACAGGGCAGCCATCTAGGCCCCCTACTATTCACACTCTTTATTAATGATCTGCCTTCAGTATTAACAAACTCTCGAGTACTCATGTATGCGGATGATGTTAAACTTTGTGTCCAGTATAAGGACATTTCATTTCACTCTCGCTTGCAATCCGATCTCAATAACTTTCAATCATGGTGTTGTGCAAATATGTTACACCTAAATGCCTCGAAATGCAAAGTAATGACATTTCATCGCTCCAGCCCCCTTTTGGCTCCTTATAGCCTCTGCGGTGATTCTCTTGAGAAAATTACCTTGGTTGATGATCTTGGTGTTAAATTAGACCCAAAGTTAAAGTTTTCTGAACACATTTCTACCATGGTAAATAAGGCCATGGGTGTGCTTGGGTTTATAAAGAGGTGGTCAAAGGAATTTGACGACCCCTATATAACGAAGAAGCTCTACATCTCGCTTGTTCGTCCGATTTTAGAGTACGGCTCTTGTGTATGGTGCCCCCAGTACAAAGTACACCAGGACCGTATAGAATCAGTGCAGAAAAACTTTTTACTTTTTGCTCTGTGTGGCCTTAACTAGGATGCAGGTGTGAGACTGCCATCTTATCCTCGTAGATTGCTTTTAATAAACCTTCCAACCTTAGTTAGTCGTAGAAAAAAGCTTGGTGTGATTTTTATGCACAACCTGATCAAGGGTGACGTAGGTAGCCCTGACTTGTTGAGCCGCATAAACTTTACGATCCCTAGTAGATCTACTAGAAACTTCATTCCTTTGTTCCTTCCGCTTTGTAGATCGAATTATTCCTTGCACGAACCATTTAGGGTACTTTGCTCGGACTTCAATTCCCTCTACCACATAATATTAACTACTAATTCCCTTCCTCTTCTTAAATCACTAATACTTACATACCTTTCCCGTAATTAGTTATATTTCTTAGCTATCTTTGCATGTTTAGCTCTCTGAGTGGTGTTTAGCTCTAATTTTCCTCGAGTTTTAGTCTAACACCTATCTTTCCTTTATGCTCGCGATCGGTTCGGTAACACGCGTCGCGCGTCATGCGGCAGCGCCCCTCGGTCGGTTGGGCGGGAGGAGGGCTGCGTTTCTGCCCGGGTTCCGCGCGTAACAGGCTTCGGCTTGGTGTCGCAAGGGCCACTTGATGGTGCAGTCATTGCATATCAACGTCCAGATATATAAAAAAAAAAAAACAGCCGGTGTTTTTATCTTTAAATTAACTCTCCTACCAAATAACAATAAAATCAATCCTTACCGTGCATGCCTAATAATTGAGTAAAAACACAACTTATTTAATTAATTTTGTGCGTCGGTTAGTCGTGTGTTTGTGTTGTTGCTTTTCGTACATTTAGCCGCTCTTTGTCGTAGTTATGGCCATCTATCACTCTCTCTATCACCTAACTCTCAATAACTATTCTTTCGCTCTCGCTCTTGTAACTTTTTGTGCAGTAACGCTCTCACTTATAAGCTGTTACTGCATCCACTCTCCTCTCTCATCTTTTACCAATTTCGCTTTAAGCATTGCTCTGAGCATCTGCTCTGCACATTGGTCTGATTGCTATTTGTTTTGGACTTTTTTTCTCGAAATAAAAAAATAAAAGACATCATTATGGAATTTGCTGTCGTCTGTGCCAAAAAAACCTGCAAGAAGCAGATCACCCATGACCAGCCCATAATCCCTTGCTGGCTTTGCGAAAGCGTAGTGCACGCAAAATGTGTAGGGATCTCGGAGACGCCATTTTCCAAAACAACGGCCTACATTATAGTTGTGAGGAATGCCGTGCTGTGGAAAACGACATGCGTTCGTTCATGAGGCAGACGCGGAGTGGCTTCAAAGAGCTGATCGTAGGCTTTAAACAGCAATATGATCGGCTCATGGCCAAGAACACTCAGTTCAGCAGTTTACAGCTGCTGGCTGAGTCTCCGAGGCGCAAGAAGTCTACTCCGCGGGACTTGCAAGTGCCGACTGCCTCATGTCCGCCGGCATCTGAAAAACTTACTCCGACCACTCCCTTAGTGCAGCAGTTGATTACGTTTGCTACTCCAAGGGCAACGATCGCTGCTGGTGATGCAGATTCGGGAGCCGAATGCGTCACTTCGGAGAGTATGCAGTTAGAAATGTCTGTAGAGTCCGTGTCCATCTAGTCTGCACCCAACCCCTTAACTATCCCCTCAGTTTCGCTCCCACCAGCTAATAGATGTCCAGGACCACCGGATACTGCCATCACAGGTACTAGGCCTGTGGTGCCAAAACCACTGGTGGGAGTCCCACCAAAGCGACAAGTTTTTGTCTCGCGGCTAGCCCCTGACCTCACATCCAATCTTGTGACCGCTTTTATACAAAGCAAAATAAAAGCCCCCATTACTCTTCCTAGTAGTCACACCAGAGCTCCATCTTTACCCTCATCTTCCACCTCAACTTCTACCCATCCAAAAAACTAACTTTCTCTCTTTTATTTACCTACCAGAATGCTAGAGGCTTGCGTAGTAAGCTAGGCACTCTTTTTCTTGAGAGTTTCGCATTCTCGTCCCATGTTATTGTGTTTCCCGAGACCTGGTTAAAGCCGGACATCCTTAGTTCCGAAGTTTTGGCAGGTCGGTACACAATTTTTAGAAATGACCGTTCGTCTCGGCGTGGAGGTGGGGTCCTCCTTGCAGTGGACTCAAACTTCACGTCGCAACATTTCATGGTCCAGGTTCAACAAGACCTGGAATTCCTATGCGTAAAACTGATTCTCCCAGGCTTTTCCATTTTCATTACTTTCTCGTATATTCCACCTTCCTCGGATATCTTAATATACGAGCATCAACTGTCCGCTTTAAAAACTGTTTCTTTCTCGCTATCAAATAAAGACCACATGATAGTTCTTTTTGATTTCAATTTGCCGGTACTGTTTGGTCTTAGGTAAACGAGTCTAATAATTGTGTGCCTATGTCACGACATGACTTTATCGACGGCTTGGTAGACCTATCCCTGTCTCAAGTCAACCATGTGAAAAATTCCTTGGGTCGATTGCTTGATCTGTGCTTTGTCTCGGTTAGCGTTGCTAACCCGAGCCCTTCCGCTCAATTTACCTGAAGACTTCTACCATCCTACATTCGAAGTGTTGGTCGATATTGGGCATACTGTATTGGATCGAACGGGTAGGCTATCTGAACGTGTCCGCTGCTTTCGTAAGGCCGAGTTTACGAAGCTTAATAACCTCATTAGGGATTTTGATTGGTCCGCTCTGTACTTGTGCACTGACGTTATGAAAGGCAAAAACATTTTTTACATTGTACTTGACACATTTTTTGATTCTTGTGTCCCACTTTCTTGTCCGGTTAGATCTGGAAAGCCTCCTTGGCTTACCAAAGAGTTATCCAGTCTAAAAAACTTAAAATCAAGACTTTATAAAAATTTCGAGAAGTTGGTTCTCCCTCTTCTCTTTCTCGCTATGTAATAGCTTGGTCAAATTTCTCCGTTCATAACGCTCAATGCTATAAAAATGACCTATCTCGATGCAAGATACGATTTTCACAGGACCCTAAACAGTTTTACAGCTAAATAGAAAGTGTGGAACGTCCGCACATCCATCCTCGCTATCATTTCTCAATAAGTCAGCAAACAATGATCAGGCCATTGCATATCTTTTTGCCCAATTTTTCCAAACAGCCTATTCTTATGAAAGCTACTCTGGTCAGCCGTATCCATACAGCTTACCAAGGTCGGATTTATAAGGCGACGATCAACAACCACAAATTTATTAGAGTTTACCTCTTTTATCATTAAAGGCTTCCAAGGTAACTTGCAGACGGATGTCAATTTTACTGATTTCAGTAAAGCATTCGATTCTGTAAACCATTCCCTTCTAGCACAAAAACTTGACCTTTAAGGGTTTCCGCCTAATCTTTTCAGATGTATTTCCAGCTACCTTCGTTCTAGGTCTCAAAGAGTCCTCTTCAAAAACTCCTTCTCTTCACCTTCTGTTCTCTTCTGTTAAGGTTACTTCTGGAGTACCACAGGGCAGCCATCTAGGCCCCCTACTATTCACACTCTTTATTAATGATCTGCCTTCAGTATTAACAAACTCTCGAGTACTCATGTATGCGGATGATGTTAAACTCTGTGTACAGTATAAGGAAATTTCATTTCACTCTCCCTTGCAATCCGATCTCAATAACTTTCAGTCATGGTGTTGGGCAAATATGTTACACCTAAATGCCTCGAAATGCAAAGTAATGACATTTCAGCCCCTTTTTGGCTCCTTATAGCCTCTGCGGTGGTTCTCTTGAGAGAATTACCTTGGTTGATGATCTTGGTGTTAAACTAGACCCAAAGTTAAAGTTTTCTGAACACATTTCCACCAAGGGTTTATAAAGAGGTGGTCAAAGGACTTTGACGACCCCTATATAACGAAGACTCTCTATATCTCTAGTACAATTTCTTAGCTATCTTTGCATTTTTGGTTCTTTGAGTTGTGTTTAAATCTAATTTTCTTAGAATGACGCGTCGCGCGTCATGCGGCTAACAGGATTCGGCTTGGTGTCGCATGGGCCACTTGATGGTGCAGTCATTCCGTATCAACGTCCAGACAATAAAAAAAAAACGAGAAGGAACGTGTGAGTCGCTTCTGGGGACCCGTACTCAGTCAGTATATACATTTTTGAGCTTATGATTTTGGAATTTTAGAATTTAAAAAATAAATTTTTTGCTACATCTGTTTTTAGGGTGTGCAGGGTGTGCGAGCGAGAAAGAGAATGAGTAGCGGGTCTTTAGCTGGTGGAGGCGGGGGAAGCAGCTGAAAATTAATTTCTTCGTTCTGGCTATAATTATGATCTGATCTTATTCAGATTCGGCAATCTGGTATTCTTTACGATACTGCTCTTTTAGTTTTATCGTATTTTTTAAATTGTGCCTGCCACAGATTTTCGTTCTGCGAAAGGTCGGAAAGGGGCGGGGCGAAATTTTGAAATACACTTGTAGCAGTGTTATATAACATGAGTCTGGAAACAAAATTTGGTTGCCCTAGCTCTTATAATCTCTGAGATATATGCGCTCATCAAGACGGACAGACGGACAGAAGGACAGACGGACAGATGGACGGACATACGGACATGGCTATATCGACTCGGCTATTGATGCTGACAAAGAATATATATACTTTATGGGGTTGTATTTTACCACAAATACAATATATCCCTTAACTCTTTTTTGAGTTACCCGATAATTAAACCATTTAAAAACAACATAATAACTATCAACTTGCTATTTTTAATTATTTTCATTCATAGTCATATCTTTTCTTTTTGTGTATCATCTTCAATTTATCATAACCATAATCTTATCTATATGGATCATCCAGATTCAAATCTTTTCCCACATTTGTTTGTATGTGCGCTATCAATCTTTATTTCTAAGAGAAATTGAGTGTACAATATTTTTTGTCATTCCGAATTTAGCCAAAATAAATTAGCTCGATGGTTGCGACCCACGCGATAACATGCAACGTTTAATTGTCTATGTGACAAACATGCTGTTTCGAAATATATTCCGCAAACGGACATCGTTTGGCATTACAAATGTCAATCTAACAGGAAACTGAACACATTTGAATTCAATTGGCTCATCTGTTGGGATTATTAAAATTCGTGGTTGCAAAAAATGTTCTCCTCTGAACTTGCCATTCAAAATGGTTGATTCGATAATATCTAAAATTAATTTTTTAATCACCAGTCTCGTGCCATTACAAAGCCTTGTTGGATTCAAATTTCGAAGTAACATAACCGGTGATCCAACTTTAAGTTGTAGAAAATGTGGTGGCATTCCTGGGAAATCCATTGAATCCAAAAACTCTGTTGGATAATTTACAGCTTCGTTCTCATCGCAGACTGTATCGATTGATTTGTACGATAGCAATTCGCATGGCAACACCGTCAATATTTTGAAATTTTAATCCTTGACTTCAAAATTTCCTGCTGCCAAAATTTCTCTTTCTGCCAGCCATGCATGATTTAAGTACTGTGATTTTACATCTGGGAATACTCTTTCAATGAAATCATTGTGCGAATCAAAAATTGTGCAGAAATCAATTGGCAATTTTATACAGCCAGTATTTTCATTAATAGGTACTTTTCCATCCCCTATATCTACTAATTGTTTTGACCGGAGTATTTGGTAGTCAAAGAGTTTAAGTCTAAGAAAAAGAATTGGCCCCCCATAACTCTTCCTAGTAGTCAGACCAGTGCTCCATCTTTACCCTCATCTTCCACCTCAACTTCTACCCATCCAAAAAACTAACTTGCTCTCTTTTATTTACCTACCAGAATGCTAGAGGCTTGCGTAGTAAGCTAGGCACTCTTTTTCTTGAGAGTTTCGCATTCTCGTCCCATGTTATTGTGTTTCCCGAGACCTGGTTAAAGCCGGACATCCTTAGTTCCGAAGTTTTGGCAGGTCGGTACACAATTTTTAGAAATGACCGTTCGTCTCGACGTGGAGGTGGGGTCCTCCTTGCAGTGGACTCAAACTTCACGTCGCAACATTTCATGGTCCAGGTTCAACAAGACCTGGAATTCCTATGCGTAAAACTGATTCTCCCAGGCTTTTCCATTTTCATTACTTTCTCGTATATTCCACCTTCCTCGGATATCTTAATATACGAGCATCAACTGTCCGCTTTAAAAACTGTTTCTTCCTCGCTATCAAATAAAGACCATATGATAGTTATTGGTGATTTAAATTTGCCGGTACTGTTTGGTCTTAGGTAAACGAGTCTAATAATTGTGTGCCTATGTCACGACATGACTTTATCGACGGCTTGGTAGACCTATCCCTGTCTCAAGTCAACCATGTGAAAAATTCCTTGGGTCGATTGCTTGATCTGTGCTTTGTCTCGGTTAGCGTTGCTAACCCGAGCCCTTCCGCTCAATTTACCTGAAGACTTCTACCATCCTACATTCGAAGTGTTGGTCGATATTGGGCATACTGTATTGGATCGAACGGGTAGGCTATCTGAACGTGTCCGCTGCTTTCGTAAGGCCGAGTTTACGAAGCTTAATAACCTCATTAGGGATTTTGATTGGTCCGCTCTGTACTTGTGCACTGACGTTATGAAAGGCAAAAACATTTTTTACATTGTACTTGACACATTTTTTGATTCTTGTGTCCCACTTTCTTGTCCGGTTAGATCTGGAAAGCCTTCTTGGCTTACCAAAGAGTTATCCAGTCTAAAAAACTTAAAATCAAGACTTTATAAAAATGTCGAGAAGTTGGTTCTCCCTCTTCTCTTTCTCGCTATGTAATAGCTTGGTCAAATTTCTCCGTTCATAACGCTCAATGCTATAAAAATGACCTATCTCGATGCAAGATACGATTTTCACAGGACCCTAAACAGTTTTACAGCTTCGTAAATAGAAAGTGTGGAACGTCCGCACATCCATCCTCGCTATCATTTCTCAATAAGTCAGCAAACAATGATAAGGCAATTGCATATCTTTTTGCCCAATTTTTCCAAACAGCCTATTCTTATGAAAGCTACTCTGGTCAGCCGTATCCATACAGCTTACCAAGGTCGGATTTATAAGGCGACGATCAACAACCACAAATTTATTAGAGTTTACCTCTTTTATCATTAAAGGCTTCCAAGGTAACTTGCAGACGGATGTCAATTTCACTGATTTCAGTAAAGCATTCGATTCTGTAAACCATTCCCTTCTAGCACAAAAACTTGACCTTTAAGGTTTTCCGCCTAATCTCTTCAGATGTCTAGAAATACATCTGAATATAATTTTTTTTCGACTTTTCCTGAGTTTTTAAAGTCAAAATTTCGTAAAAAATACCGCACAAAAATCATCATTTTTGCATTTCAATGCTTTATATTTCCCAGACGGTAAGCTGAAATCACAAAGTATTTGGGCTTAACTTCTAGCTGTTTTAATTACCTTTTCTTTACAACCAGACGTAAGATACTAGAGCTATGTGAAAAAAACAAGCGCTACCTCTGAAAAAAGCTTAAAAAAAAATACCAGTTTTCAAAAATTCTTCAAAAAAAAGTTCTGCCATAGAAAGAAAAAAAAAAATATCATCAAACCATTTCTAAGCCCCAAATCTTTAAGAAAAAGTTCGTTTTGTTCCTTGAGAAAAAATCGTGTTGACTAGTGTTATTGTTGGTCCGATGGCAATCGACCACAAAAGGTGCATGCGCTCTTAGGCTCTGGCAGGCGCACAATCCGAATAAGCGGGTCAGGGCAATCAATGTTACCCACTAGTAGGTCATACAAAAATATCTGTGCCGCGGACCAGATCCTCGAGAGAGGAGAGGTGCATAAGGCGACATCTACGCTCATACGACCGCAAGGGGAAAGAAAAGTGCAAGGGTTGGAGAGTAAACTTCAGAAACTTTCTTTGCAGTCTCTCGATACGTGAAATTTGCACGGCCCCGGTGGGGTTCCAAGCAACGGAAGCGTACTTGAGTCTCGAGCGTACAAGGAACGAGTACAGACAAAGCCATAACAGCAGAGGACCAAGTCCTCTTTCCTGTGGAAGGCCGGAAGTAGAGGTGGGCATGGACCGTGTTTTCTTCGTGTCACGTCGTGAAACGATGGGCGCCCGCGTGTGCGTGTAGAAAAATTAAATTTTGTCCATGGGCGTGCGTGTTCGTTCAGAGCAAAATCGGCACGAAAAAACACGACGAACAAAAAAAATAAAGTTTTATTGCCGGATACAAGTGTACTAAAATTTTGGAAGAATGCAAATAACATGAAAGCGTTACAACTTTTAGCTAGAATAATATTAAATATTCCAGCCAGCTCGGCTACAAGCGAGAGGGTGTTTTCTACTTCGGGACAAATAATAAATGAACTCCGTACACGCTTATTAAGCTGTAACCTTGATAAATTGTTATTTTTATACAAGAATATTTTAATAAAAACGTATATGTAATTAAAATCGATGTTAATAAAGGTATTAAAAAAAAAGTATAATATTTCGTGTTGGACTGTGCTGGACCGTGTTCGGAAATTTTTTTGCCGTGCGTGCTAGTGCGTGTTGAAAATTTTCATTTTCGTGTCGTGTTGGGTCGTGTCGGAAAATTGCAGTCCATGCCCATCTCTAGCCGGAAGTAGCCACATATGGGTCCGAATGCTTTCCATTTATCAACACCACATACTCCCGTCTCTCAAGATATGAACTGAACCAACCGAGCAGGCAGGAATGAATCCCTAGTTGATAAAACTTGGCCATAAGGGCACTATGAGAAACTTTGTCAAAGGCCTTGGCAAAGTCAGCGTCAACTTGAGTGAGTAACTCAAAGGCACGAGTGCAAAAATTACTGAAAGCGACAAGATTAGTGGTCGTGGATCTACCCGCCATAAACACGTGTTGATTTTGGCTGATATACGACTTCATAAGGAAAGTGATCTTTTTGGCTAGGATTCGCTCAAAAAGTTTCAAAACACTACTAAGTTTGGCAATTGGTCTATAACACTACTCGACTAAATTGACCTTTTTCATTCCGCTGTGGACCAAAATGACTTTTTCTGATAGATTTCGGAATTTACAATTTTTAGTAGTACTTTATTTTTTTTTATGGTTTAAATTTTTTTTAAGAATTTTTAAAATCTGGTACTTTTTTCATGGTTTTTTTCAGAGGTAGTGCTCCATAACTTAAGTATCTTATATCTGAAAAGCTGACAAATGAAGCTATAAATCCGGCCCAGACACTTCCAGGCGTTAAGCTGCAGCTACAAAGTGTCTGGGACGGATTTATAGCTTCATTTGTCAGCTTTTCAGAAATTAATAGTTCTATGCAACCAGATATAAGATACTTAAGTTTTGTGCAAAATAGAAGCACTACCTCTGAAAAAGAACATAAAAAATACCAGTTTTTTTTTCAATTCTTAGAAAAAATCTAAACCATAAAAAAACCATAATTCGTTAAAAATTTTTAAACCCCGAAATCTATAAGAAAAAGTCATTTTGCACCACAGCGTAAATGTCGTGTTGACTAGTGTAATTGGAGATCACTTTCCTCGCACCTTTTTTAAAAATGGGCGTAATCGTGGCAGCCTTCCACCTATCACAGAATCGAACCGTGGCAAGAGACCTTGTGAAGAGTATTTTGAGAGGATCACAAAAAGCAACATCGCAGTTGCAAAGGGGGAAGGGAGAAATGCCATCACTGTCGGGCTTATCAGAATTGTTGAAATCGGCAATAGCCTTTTCAAGATATCAGCGTCAGATATAGCTAATGCACTAAATATGACGACCGAAGTGATAGAATTTAGAGTCACTCCAAACTGCATAAGGTTCAAAATTTGATCTGAAAAAAGAAGCAAACAAGTTAGCTATGCCACTATCAGTATTTGCGGTCAAATTACCTAAGCTCATAGCAGAAGGAAGCGAGCTCGTCGATATTTTGGAACTTAAGAAGCGCCAGAACGACCTGGGATTGATTTTAAATCCCCTCACAACGTCAGAAATGTACTATTTATATACAATTTACTCAGAGGGGTAAATTCGCGCTTATGCTGCACATACCTCGCCCAGTCAACTGGGTCATGCGTCCTACCAAAACGTTTACAGAACTTTTTACGTACATTTTTATATCTCCCTAGACCTTTAATATACCACGGTAGCCTATAGGAGCCATGCACTCTTTTGGAAGCATTACTTTCAATAATTTCACGAATAGTATTTACGAAACTGCAATAAGAAGCGTTAGCCACAGGATGCGAGAGAACAGAAGCCCAGTTTATGTTCGAATTTTATCCCGAATAAAATTGAGACTTATATCAGTAAAGAAATAATCAGAAAATCGTTCCGCCCAGGGCGAATACCGTTGGAATTTAGCCGAAACTACCAAGGGCATATGATGCATGTCGCATTCTGCAATAGGCAGCTCGCAACATGTAACATAGCAATCGATATCCGAACTAACAAAAACTAAGTCTAGAATCTTGTTTAACCTATTGAATATATTATTTACTTGGGATAATCCCATACTAAAGCAGTCATCTATAAAAAGAATGTCTTGCGGCAAGTACACATTGCTCGGCATCATAGCCGACGATTGAGGATCGGCGGTCCATACTAGCGAACCTAGATTAAAGTCGCCAACAACGCAGAGCTGCTGACGGTCTCGAAGATTGTCATAAACGTTAATAATATTATGTGTGTGCGCTTTGTAGATTTCATACCCACTATTAGGTGGGATATACGACGCGCAGACGTATAACTTCTTCGACTGACCGGCCACCGACACCCCAATCTGATCAAAGAGAGAGTCGTCTTCCAGCAGAAGACCGGAACACAGCGCAGGGTGCGTCTAACGGCCACAACGATCCCACCTCCTCTGCAGCGCATCGTTTTGGACCAATCTCTGTCCTTACGAAACACCTGGAAAAGGTTGGGATCGTTGAGCCAAGTTTCAACCAAAATGATGTTGAATGATGTTGTCGATAGTGCTGACAGTGGCGCCGAAGAGAGTGCACCACTAAAGAGCGAGCGCCGGGCTGCCGACTCTCCCCAAGTGTCGAGGGCAGCGCCGACGCAAGCATAGCACACGAAGCAACCCGTTTGTTGTTGTGATGATGACGCTAAACACTCACGCAGTCGAAAGAGAGCGCCAGCAAGAGCATCGCCATCCGATCCAGCAGCAGCCGAGCGAATGTCGCACAAAGCGCAGCGCGATAAAACCATATGTTGTTGTTGCATCAAAGAGGAATTCCAGAAATGCTCCTACGGGCGGTTGTTCATAGCAAAGAGGCGAATAAGTGCAGGTAGAATATTTTGTGGAGAAGCGGCGATCATGAACCCAGAGGCGCCGCTCACTAGGTGTTTTTTGAAGTGGACGGATCAGGACCTTCCTGAGTGGGCGTGGACGTCCGCAACGGTAACATTCCTCGAAGATCAACTGCAGTCAAATCAGCTTCCGGCCTCTGCCGATGTACAAAGCGGGAAACCCTTACTGATACAGGCCAGAACTTGTCATTAAAGACAGCAGAAAATAGGGCTTCAGGGACCCCAAGTTAACAAACTTCATCGCAGATAGATCGGCATCTCGCTTGACCAGCTTCGTACAAGAAATTTTCTATTCCGGAACCTCAAGTTTTTCGGCAACAAATTTTACCACCGCCTCTGGTTCCGTCGCGGTTTAAAATTGACCGATATGCATGTATTTGCTTCTCTGCATGACGTTTAACTGCTCACAGCTCGGAGCAACACCAACAAAACGCTTAGTGTTTTTGTTTATATTTTTCCTCTCCTTCTTCCTGACTCTGACAAAGCCATCCAACTCAGAAGGGAGAGCAGCAGCTGATTCTGGTTCAATGCCCGCAGTGACGGCCACTAATCGCGGAGACATCAAATCAGTCATCGGCAAGGGCTTATTGGCCTCCTTCCTAGGAGGCTTCACCCGCTTAGGATTGACGGAAAGTGACTGAAAGTCCGACTTGAGATCTCGATAAAGGCTTTCAAGCTTCTGAACCTTATCACTAATCTCGTCAATTTTGGAATGCGAGTCATTTGCAACCACTCAGTAATCACACTGCCATAACAAGTTAGGCAGATTTATTAAAAGTTTAACAGAATCTGAATGCAGATCAATGCACGTCAAATGAAAAGCACGGCGACATATAGAAGAACACCGAACAGCATATATGTCGCCGTGCTTTTCATTTGACGTGCATTGATCTGCATTCAGATTCTGTTAAACTTTTAAACAAAGCAACGAAGCTGAGGGGCAGTGACGTCCGAATTAAATTCCGAGCAATGATGAAGCGACATAGCGGAAAAACTACCGAACGTAGTGAGAGCTGAATGAATATGAATTTTACATCTAACATGTAGATTATATTTTTATTCTACATCTTCTCCACTAGCGAGCGCTCGCACACTGAACGAGGCAGAGAGTGTCAGCGAGAAAGAGAATGAGTAGCGGGTCTCATGCTGAAGGAGGCGGGGAAAACAACTGAAAAAGAGAAGGAACGTGTGAGTCGCTTCTGGGGACGCGACTCTACTTATACCCGTACTCAGTCAGCATATACATGTAAGAAGGCTGGGTCGCGCACACAAGTGCAGACCTCCCAGAGAGAGCTGAGAGCAGGGAGAGTAAAGAGGAGATCGCGAGAACGTCAGCCGACGCCGCTCAGAGGCCTCTCGCCATTCCGTGGTCAGTCGTCGTTTTCGTCAGTCGTAAATAAAATCAGTCGTACTTAAAACAGTTGTCTTTCGCTTATAAAAACATATCTAACAAAGCTGTATCCATTACTTATATATCTCGTTAATAAACATACATTTAAATACAACCTTTCACATTTGGGGGCTCGTCCTGTTTTGAATGCGCGGTTAGTAATGATAAGTGAAAAAGTTGCCTAAAGTGGATGGAGCATTTTATTGTGATTTCAAAAAAAAAAAAAAAGAAAAGTCGTAAAGTTGTACAGTCGAATATACATACGATCGTCGAAAAGTAACGAAAGAGAACAGTTCGGTTCGCTTGCTCGCTGTTTTGTCTGCTCGTAATACACACACGAACACAGACATTCGGAAAAGAAGTAACGAAAGAGAACGGTTCGGTCGACGTCGTTGTTGTGGGTACTCGTTGTGTCGGTTCGCAAGAAGAAAGAAAAGAACAGCTCGGTCGCGTCGCTCGCAATACATACACAAACGTAAAATAAAAAGGAAAATGCCGAGAACCAGACGTACGCCGTCGAAAAAAATCAACGAAGTGGAAACAAGAATCGAAAAGGAGAATCTGCTGCTGCTAGATGAAAATTTGTCCGAGACGGAGCTAGATCGCAAAACCGGGCTGATCCCAGAAGAAAACAAGGTAGCAATGGCTGAGGGAAGCGTGGCAAACATCGACGCCAGGGTGCAACAAATGATGCAACTGTTAACCCTGAAAATAGAGGTAGATGAACGCAGAGATAATCAAGTGAAAATATCGGCGAGTAATTTCGAGAAAATTCTGAGCGACTTCGATGGATACTCTATCCCTGTGCAACAGTGCTTCGACATTTTCGAGAATAATGCGGAGGCTTACGAACTGTCGGATAAACAAAAATATGTTCAGGCCCGAGGCAAGATGTGTGGCGCTGCTAAGCTTTTTTTGGAATCCGAGTGCGTGTCTAATTTTGACGATCTGAAAGACAGATTAATAAGCGAATTCGAAAAGAGTACAAATAGTGCGGATATTCACCAAATGTTGAGAAATCGTAAAATGCTGAAGTCGGAGACATTCCATGACATTCCATGAGAAAGTAAGCATGAAAAAGTTGGCAAGCGTCGGCAGTGTTGAAGAGGAAGCAGTATTGCGCTATATCGTAGACGGGTTGCAAATAAAAAACGAGTTTAAAATCGCGATGCATCGGTGCCGGTCGTATAAAGCCCTTAAGGAAGAGTATGCCATTTACGAGCTAGTTCAAGGAAAACCCAGCGATGACAAGAGCACAGTGGTGTACAAAAGTAAAGCGACGGTGCCTGAAGGCAGAAAAGAATACTGTTTCAATTGCGGTTCTCCGGATCACAAACGAATGTCGTGTACAGCTGATACCAAATGCTTCCGTTGCAACGAGTACGGACATATTTCCCGTAATTGTCCGAAGAAAGATGGAAGGGTGAATCTAATTATGGATCGCAGTCGCTTTAAGACAATACTCGTAAACGAATGTGAAGTGGAGTGCCTGGTTGACACTGGGTCGGACGTGACCTTGGTCAGAGAAGGAGTATTCAAAAATTTGAACGGTGTGCAGATGCTGGAAAGTGCAACAACCTTGCGTGGCCTGGGAAACAAGAATACAAAGCCAATTGGATTTTTTACCGCCGACATAGAAGTGGATCAGCTGCGAACCGAGCATAAGTTTCTGGTGGTTCAAAACAATTCGATGGAATGTGATGGAATTTTGGGCTACGATTTCATTAAGAAGTTCACACTTATGGCCGATTTAAACGGAGTCTCTTTTCTAAGCCTGGAACAGCAGAAAAAGTCGGAAGAAGAGTATAAAATGGTCTATAATGTCATCGAAACTCCAGGTAATTTTGATGCTCCACCCCAATATCAGAAGAACATCGAGCAGCTAGTGGAAAGCAGTTATAAGCCAGCCGAAGTACCAATAATATGTCCAATAGAGCTGAAGATCGTTCCAGATGGAGTTATAAAACCGTTTTGCCAGTCGCCAAGCCGTTTGTCTGGAGATGAAGCAGCAGCTGTAAAGAAGCAGATTGAGGAGTGGCTCGATCTGGGTATTGTGCGCAAATCGACGTCTCACGTAGCGAGCAGAATCGTAATAGTCAAGAAAAAAGATCACACGTTGAGAGTCTGCGTTGACTATCGGAAACTGAATAGCATGGTGTTGAAAGATCGCTTTCCCGTGCCGATGATGGACGACGTTCTGGAAAAACTCAAAGCAGCAAAGTTTTTCAGCATTATGGACTTGGAAAATGGGTTTTTCCATGTGCCCGTGGAAGAGAATAGCAGAGCTTACACTGCGTTTGTTACTCGTGAAGGACTTTTTGAATTCAACAAGGCGCCGTTCGGCCTTACAAACTCCCCAGCAGCTTTCATACGGTTTGTAAATCACATATTCCAGCCGCTTATCAATGAAGACGTTATGCAGCTGTACATGGATGACATAATTATTTATGCCAACGACGTCGGAGAATGCATGACCAAAACAAAGAAAGTTCTAGAGAAAGCAGCTTCGTATGGAATGAAGATTAAGTGGAAAAAATGTAGTTTTCTGCAGCGGCGTATTAAGTTCTTGGGACACATTATCGAAAATGGTCAAATCTGGCCAGGAGAAGAGAAGTGTTCTGCTGTAAATCGCTTTGCTATGCCGAAAAACGTCAAGGCCATCCTGGGGCATTCCTGGGGCTTACAGGATTTTTTCGCAAGTTTGTACCACAATATGCGCAGGTAGCACGTCCGCTTACAAATCTCTTAAAAAAAAACATCGATTTTAAGATAGGACCAGAGGAAGAACAGGCGATCAAACAGTTGAAATCCTTTCTTGTAACGGAGCCTGTTTTACGAATTTACATAAGGGATGCGCCAACCGAGCTTCACACTGACGCGTCCAAAGATGGATACGGCGCAGTTCTATTGCAGTTGTTCGATGGTAAACTTCACCCGGTTTATTTCTGGAGCAAGAAGACGACGCAAGCTGAATCAAAGCAACATAGTTACATACTCGAGGTCAAATCTGCATATCTGGCATTGAAAAAGTTTAGACATTATTTGCTGGGGATAAGGTTTAAGCTGGTCACGGATTGTATCGCGTTTAAGCAGACGACGAGTAAGCTTGACATACCAAGTGAAGTGGCGCAATGGGTGCTCCATTTGCAGGACTTCGACTTCGAAATGGAACATCGAGCGGCAGACAAAATGAAGCATGTGGACTCTCTAAGTCGTTATCCTCAAGTCTACGTCGTTACATCAGAGATATCATCACGTTTAAAGAAGGCACAGCAGAGCGACGATGGGATAAGAGCAATTGTTCGAGTTCTAAAAAACGGTGCATATGAGAACTACAAGCTAAAAGGTGGACTACTTTATAAAGAAGTTGTCGGACACGAGCTACTGGTAGTCCCGAAACAGATGGAGCGCGAGGTGATCAAGACTGCACACGACACTGGTCACTTCGCAACGACAAAGACGATGCACAGTATTCAGCAGCAGTTTTACATCCCCCACTTAGAGGGGAAGGTAAATAATTTCATATCTAACTGTATAAGTTGTATTATTCACAGCAAAAAAACCGGCAAGCAAGAAGGCCTCTTGCATTGCATCGACAAGGGAGATGTACCACTCCATACGGTGCACATCGATCACTTGGGTCCGATGGATGCGACGTCTAAACAGTTTATACTGGCAGTAGTGGATGGGTTTTCAAAGTTCGTCTGGCTGTTTCCAACGAAGTCTACAGGCTGTGAAGAGGTCATAACGACGCTGAGCGAATGGTCCAACGTGTTCGGATTTCCGAGGCGCCTGATAAGCGACAGAGGCGTTGCATTCACGGCCAACGAGTTTGCTGAGTTCCTCAGCGCTAACATGGTAGAACATGTCTGGTCAACAACTGGTGTTGCCAGAGGTAATGGTCAAGTTGAAAGGGTTAACCGCTCAATCCTTTCGATCATACCAAAAGCTGTCATCAGAGGAACCTTTAAAGTGGTTCAAGTATGTACCTTCTGTACAAAGAGCGATTAACTCCCACATTCATATGTCGACGAAAGTATCACCATTCGAAATCATGTTCGGCATCAAGATGAATAGCAAAGCAGAAGATCGACTAATGGAACTACTGAATCAGGAGCTGGTAGAGAAGTTTAACGACGACCGTCTAATGTTGCGAAATGAAGCCAGGCAGAATATACAGCAAGCACAGAAGACCTACAAGGCCAACTTTGACAAGAAACGACGTGTCGAGCATGGCTACAGATTGGGCGATCTCGTCGCTGTAAAGCGAACCCAATTTGTTGCTGGTCGAAAGCTGGCGAGTTCATACCTTGGTCCGTATGAGATCGTCAACGTCAAGCGTAACGGACGATACGACGTGAAGAAAGCAGCCCCGGACATCGAAGGACCAAACGTGACAGCGACTAGTTGTGACAATCTCAAGCTTTGGAAGTTTGTCGAGGAAAACGAGGAGCAGTTGTCATCCGGGACGGATGACGAATGTCAGGATGGCCGAATGTAAGAAGGCTGGGTCGCGCACACAAGTGCAGACCTCCCAGAGAGAGCTGAGAGCAGGGAGAGTAAAGAGGAGATCGCGAGAACGTCAGCCGACGCCGCTCAGAGGCCTCTCGCCATTCCGTGGTCAGTCGTCGTTTTCGTCAGTCGTAAATAAAATCAGTCGTACTTAAAACAGTTGTCTTTCGCTTATAAAAACATATCTAACAAAGCTGTATCCATTACTTATATATCTCGTTAATAAACATACATTTAAATACAACCTTTCACATACATTTTTGAGCATATGATTTTTTAGAATTTTTGAGTTAAAAAAAAAATTTTACATATTAGATTTTTTTGCTACATCTGTTATCTACATCTACATCTGTATATTTTACATCTAACATGTAGATTATAGACGTACCATTTATATTCTACACTTCCTCCGCTAGGGGTTCCTCGCGCACTGAACGAGGCAGAGTGTGCGAGCGAGAAAGAGAATGAGTGGTGGGTCTCTGGCTGAAATAGGCGGGGGAATCAACAGAAAATTAATTTCTTCATTCTGGCTATAATTATGATCCGATCTGATTCAGATGGCAGACTGGTACATATGGTCATTCTCTACGATACTGCGTTTTTATTTTTATCGAATCTTTAAAATTGTGTCTGCCACAGATTTTCGTCCTTTGTGTTGGCGGAAGGGGGCGGCGCGAAATTTTGAAATACACTTGTAGCAGTGGGATATCACATGAGTATGGAAACCAAATTTGGTGGCCCTAGCTCTTATTGTCTCTGAGATCTAGGCCCTCATCGAGACAGACAGACAGACGGACAGACAGACATGGCTATATCGACTCGGCTATTTATGCTGATCAAGAATTTATATACTTTATGGGGTCGGAAACGTTTCATTCTCTGCGTTACACTACCTTTTTTTGAGTACGGGTATAAAAACCATACCATAGTCTATTTGAGCCGCTTTTTGGACGCACAATAATATATATCGTTTACCGCAATCACTTTCGCCCCCCCCCTTTCCCCTCTCGTTGTTTGAAATTCTCCAAAAAGTTGGTTCGTTAACCAAAGCCGCGGAGTATAACACTTACTTCCATACACATATACACACATACAAGCAGCTGCACCGCCCCACACACAAGGGACAGCTCTACAACCAAGGATGACCTTCAATGCCAGAACCCTCAAGCCGCATATCTTCTTGCCAGAGCTGAGCATTCCTGACGCCCTGGGAACCGCAGAGGACAGCGCAACGAACCTCTTCGGCGCACTTACAACGGCATGTTGGGCAAGCACATGCCAGCAAAGAAGCCATTCTCGCCACCGCGAACCGGTTCTTTGGTGGAACAGGGAGATTTCCGAGGCTCGCAGCGAATGCATTCGTGCTAGATGGCGCCAAACTCGCGCTAGGGGATCCCAAGCCTTCGCATTGATGTCCCAGGAGTACGCAGCGAAACGCCAGGCTCTTAAAAGGATTATCAGAGAAAGCAAGAGGAAGTGCTTCCTAGAGCTGTGCGACTCAGCGGAGAAAGATCCCTGGGGCCTCGCCTAAAAGGTGATAGTAAAGAAGCTCAACGCGGTGAAGCCCTTTGCCTCGGCTGACCTCGTTATAATGAAAACCATCGTCGAAAGCCTCTTCCCTATCGTCAGCCCAGCTATCACCCCGTCGCGAACTCTGTATCGCCACATCGGATGGAGCGACATAGCGGCAAGCGAAATCCTGGAAATCGCTAGAGCAACCCCAACCGGCAAGGCGCCAGGCCCGGATGGCATCCCTGACTCCGCAGTCAAGCTGGCAATGACTGCGCACCCGTCGGTTTTTGCGCAGATTTTAAACTTGTGCCTCCTTGAAGGAGTCTTCACAACGCCTTGGAAGCTTCAGAAGCTAGTCCTGCTACTTAAGCCCCAAAAGCCTCCCGAGGACCCCTCGTCGTACAGGCCCATCTACTTAATCGACAACTTGGGCAAAGCACTGGAGCGTTGCATTTGCAAGAAGCTCCAAGCTGAAATTGCGCAGTCAGGTGACCTGTCCCCCATGCAGTTCGGCTTCAGGAAGGCAAGATCGACAACCGACGCGATCCGCATAGTGACGGACATTGCTGCAAAAGCCATAGAGGGCACCAGGTGGCTTGGAGGCCGAAAGCAGTACTGCCTCGTTGTCACATTGGATGTCAAAAACGCTTTTAACTCGGCGAGGTGGGACGTCATCCTCAGGTCCCTCAATCGGCTGGGAATATCAGACTACCTGGTGGCTATCATCGAAGATTACTTTCCAGGCCGGAGACTGCTGTACGACACCGTCTGCGGCACAGTGGAGTACCAAGTCACATGCGGCGTTCCCCAAGGCTCTGTCCTCGGCCCGTCCCTATGGAACGTAATGTACGATGCTATCCTCAAGCTCCAACTTCCTGGTGATTCTCGAACAGTAGGTTTTGCAGACGACGTCGTTTTGGTAGTGGTGGCCAAGCACATCGGAGAAGTGGAGGTCAGGTGCAACCAATCGGTGGCCGTGATCTAAGAGTGGCTGACATCAGTGGGCCTTAAGCTGGCTGAACACAAGACGGAAGCGGTGTTGATTTCCAGCCGCAAGAAAGTCGAGGTTGCGACGGTGCGAGTTGGCTCCGTCGAGATCACACCCTCGCGAGCAATCCGCTACCTTGGGGTACTGCTGGACACTCGCCTCTCCTTCCGCGAGCACCTCGAAGCAGCCAGCAAGAAGGCAGCAGTCCTAGGCAGGGCCTTGTCACGCATGATGCTTAACACGACCCAAACAAGGCCGCAGACTCCTGCTCCAGTCAGTCCGAAAGGCGGTCATGATGTACGCAGCCCCAATCTGGGCCGAGGCGGCGAGGATCAAGTCCTACAGGAAAGGGCTAGACGCGACGCACCGGTTGGGAGCCCTGCGAGTCTGCTGCGGCTTTCGAACCATCTCGGCAGATGCGGCTCTGGTCATCGCCGGAATGCAGACCTAGCCGAGGAATCTAGGGAAATCTCGTCGGGGCTCGGCAGTTAGGAGACGTATAAAGACAGCGACCAGGGAAAGAAGCCTAGCTAGGTGGCAGAACCGCTGGGACATATCGCAAAAGGGAAGATGGATACATACCCTAATTCCGGACATCAGTAGGTGGGTCAACAGGAGGCATGGAGAGATCAACTTTTGGCTAACCCAACTCCTAAGCGGGCACGGCTGCTTTAGAAGCTATCTCCATAGATTCGGGCACGACGACGACGCAAACTGCCCGTTGTGCGGCGTTGAGGAGACCGCGGAGCATATACTCTTCACCTGCCCAAGTTTCTCAGAACAGCGGTTGAACATAGGTGGAGACTCGCTTAGTGCGGGTGCCCTCACGAGCGAGATGCTACACAGCGAGGATTACTGGTCCCGAGTATCCGAGTACGCATCAGAGGTCATGCGAAAGCTGAGAGAGCTGGAGCGGCTGCGCAACGGCGTAGAAGGAGGAGTCTAAATCGACCCGCCAGTCCCCTGCAAAGCAAAGCTTCGCGGCAGTCCCGCAGGCTCCTGGCACCACCCACCTTTTCTTCCTCCTTAGTTATAATAATTTTCTATCTATCTCTCCATCCATTGTTATTGTTATCCCACCCAATAATAAATGATACAAAAAAAGCAGCTGCCGCAGTGCATTCTTTTCGTCTCTCGCTTTCGCTTATCCGCCGTTGCTTGCTGTGTATTTGGTGGGAGAATTTTCGTTGCCGCCCTTGATCAAAACGGAGCGCCAAGTGACGCGCTACCCTGTTTTTTAAGGGTATATTGTATTCGGCACTCACTTTGCAAGTGACACACTACCCTTCATTCTTAGGGTATATTGTTTTTGCTCTCACTTGGAAAGTGACGCGCTACCCTACAGTGTGAGTGTATATTGTTTTTGCTGTCACTTGCAACCAACTATACACCTCGTGCCTCGACATCCAATTATTGTCGTTCTCGATTTTCGTTCTTGTTTGAACATTTATTATTTATTTATCTACAAAATATTGTCTGTCGTCGCGTAGATTATAAATAGTTAAATGGCACAAGAAAATAAGGCTGTTCTTGATGACTTAAAAGTTAGCTCAAAAACCGAGTCAAAAGCATTCACCGCTTAGAGGATCGATTAGAGGGTGGATCGATTCCATTGCAATTGACAGAGCTACAGACTCGATGTTCTGAATTCTGCTTTTAACAAGGCCAACCAATTGCAGGAGCAAATAGAAGAAATTGATAGCAAAGATGAATTTGGAGCCGAGCTGGAAGAAATGGCCATTGTAACCAAGGCAAAGATAATGTCGCTTATCGATGCCTTGAAGCTAACAAGCGATACGACGCCCTCGGTATCAGCTTCTACGGCCCCAACTCGTGCTCGACTTCCGAAATTGTCCCAACCAAAATGTAGTGCTAAATATTTGGAGTTTAAAAATTTTATTAGCCTTTTTAAGACTCTTGTTCATAATGATGATAGTATACCGGTGATTGAAAATTTTAATCATTAAATTTCATGCCTCTCTAATGAAGCATTAGGAACAATAAAGGCGTTCCAAGTCACTGAAGCCAATTATGCAAAGGCCATGGCCAGCCTAAAGCGAGTATACGACAACGAGTGTCTAATATTTTCGAACCAAGTCTCCGCACTGTTTAATCTCCCTACAGTCCGCATCGTCCGTAAGGAGCCTGATCGATACAGTGTCATCGATCTATGGTACATTACTATCGATAGGAGACGATACGAAGATTTCGAATGCAATGCTCATTCATCTCTTTTTGAACAGAGTCGACCCAGTGACTAGACAGAAGTGGGAAGAACAGCTTGACTTTGAAAAGTTTCCGCTTTGGTCCAACTTTGAAAAAGTTTTAAATCGTCGATTCCAGCATTTGTCTGCGGAAGAGTCGACAAAGCCAAGGCACGAAAAAGTCATGCCAAGTAAGTCGCACAATCGCAGTTCATTTTCTTGTTCTTCCACTTCCCCCAACAGTAGAGCTCAGCGAACATGCAGCTATTGCAATTCGGGAGACCATGTAGTGGCCAACTGCACGCCATTTTCACGTCTCTCGGTTATGCAAAGGTTCGAGTTCACAAAGTCTGCGTCCTTATGTATGAATTTTCTGCAAAAGGGTCACACTGTAGTAAGATGCAAGGTCGCCAAATGTCGAGTTTGTGGCCGCTCACATCACACATTGTTGCATCGATACACAGTGACTGATAATAGTCTCGCGTTGCCGCCACCCCCAGAGAGTTCTTCTCCTCCTTTAAATCAGGATCACCCTTCCACCTCTCATGCTCTGCATGCGACTTCGTTGGACAGGGTGCTTTTGGCTACGTCGATCGTAAGTATCAGAACAAAAAACGGTGAACAAATTTTGGCCAGAGCTCTCCTGGACTCTGGATCCCAAACAAACTTCATCACGGAAGACCTCGCCCACCGCTCACAGATCCATAGAGAGGAGTCGTGTATTACCATGCTTGGTATTGGTGAATCCAATTCTCAAGTTAAGAATAAAATACACACTGTGGTGAAGTCGCGCATAAATGGTAGTAAGTTCTCCTTTGATTTTTGGATCCTGAAATTAATTTCAGATTATCACCCTGACCAGTCAGTTAATGTAACTGATTGAAAAATCATGCTGATTGGAGCTGAATCATTCTTTGAGTTATTAGCTGTTGGTCAAATCAAGAAAGTTCCTGACTATCCAACTCTTCAGAAGACCTTTCTTGGCAGGGTTGTTTCGGAAAAATATGTTTCCAAAAGTTCTGCCCCCCAATCTGCAAGCAGTTTTAGTTGCAGTGAAGAGTTGGTTCTGGTCACTGGAAGAAATGCCATATCCAAAGCAAATTATTTCGCCTGAGCACACGTTATGTGAAAAGCACTTTCGGAAGACTACTCAGGTATTGCCATCAGGTCGGTTTGAAGTAAGGCTGCCGTTTAAATCAGATCCAATTTGTTTGGGCAACTCCTTTGAGGTTGCTAAACGGCGGTTTTTGTCGCTCGAAAGAAGATTGTCTCATGACCCTGAGTTGAAGAAAATGTACTTGGAATTCATGAAAGAGTACCTCTGCTTAGGTTCTACCTTCTACTCCACACTACGTAATTCCACATCAGTGTGTCCTTCGGCCCCAAAGTACGTCCACCAAGCTTCTCGTCGTGTTCGATGCGTCGTCGAAGACGTCCTCTCAGTGGCCTTGAATGAGATTCTGATGGTCGGACCGACCATTCCAGAGGAATTATGCTCAACGCTGCTCCACTTCCGTCTGCACAGGTTCGCCCTGACTGCCGATGTGAAAAAGATGTATCGCCAAGTGATAGTGAAGTGATAGACCGCAGGGTTTGAGTTAGCGAAGTTGTTTTCGAACTCACCTGAGATCACCGCATCACAGCAAGGCCCATAACGATCTCTGATACAGAATCGACTAAGGCGTTAGGAATCTCATGGTTACCTAAGGTTCAGTTTAAAATGGACAATGAAGTCATGGGTCTCCGAGCGACAAAACGGAACATACTGTCGGTGACATCGATGTTGTTCGACCCCCTTGGATTGTTAAGTCCTCATAAGTCGTCATAAAGGGATTGGGATGAGTCGATTCCGAATGCATTGAATGAATGCACTGAATGAAACAGCATGGAATATGATGAAAAATACACTGTCTCAATTGGAAGAGATCTCCATACCTCGTTTTGTGTATTCCGATCCGGGAATAGGGTCGTCGACCTTAGGAGGAGCGACGCTCCTCGCTTTGCCACCGCTTTAGACCGATTTGTATGGAGCAATAGAATATAATCGTAAATTGGAATTTCGATCGAGCGCACACAATTAATTTTCGTCCCGCCTTTATTAATAAATCTTTAAACGCCACTAAATTTATTTTCAAGTCTTTTTGTTAATTAGAAAAACTATTATAATTTTTCAAATCTGCTCAGCAGTGACGTCCGCTTAGATTACTCTGATATGTTACAAGACAAGACAAGATGCTAAGAAAAACATAAACAAATTGCACGAATTTAACGCTAAGAAATACAATCTTGGGGCAAGGAACGTACAACTTAAAACGGGTGATGAGGTTTTTGCTCGTAACTTTACCAAAAGCAATGCAATTAGGAAGTTCAGTTAAAAGTTAGCTCCTGTTTTCATTTCCCCAAAAGTTCACAAAAAGAGGAGTCCCTTTTATTATGAGTTGGTGAAGCTAGCAGGGAAAAAGATTAAAGTGAAGAATAAATAACAGCCTTTCTTGCAGATAATGTACCTTCGAACAGGTCTTATTCCATTTTCTGTGGTTGTAGTGTCCACTATACCCTTTCAGTTAAGTGAATCAAATAAACATCAAACAATTTAGGTACATATGGTACGGAAATACTTTTCATACTGCCCTCGTAAGCATATCTCGAAGAGATTGGTGGAATGCGGGACACAAAGAAGATCATCCGATTCTACAGCTATGATAAAGCATAAAGCTCAGCTTCAGAATGCTAGCGGTACATACGATTAGAATTTTTCCATGCGGAATGATTCCGTTGCTTGGATTCAATCAATGCACACGTATATATATATGTTTTCTTGTTGCTGCCATAGCTCTGTGAAAAGTGAAGACACGTGGAATTGCATAATTTTCCAGTTTTCCAATCACACAAATTATCCAATTTAATAATGTAATATTATTAAACACAAACACTGGCGGAACAATTAGAACATAAAGGAAAAGTGAAAAGAAAGTGAATTTTGTGAAAGAAGCTAGAGGAAAAAGGGGTACTGGGAAATCGCAATATATCCAAGTCGGTACGGCCACCAGACTACGATAGCACCGAAAACTGGACAACTGAGTGGTTGCGGTCCAATATCCCAATATCGGCAATCATTCCCAGTTTTGTCGGAGACCACTCTACACATACACCTTTTCTGGATATGGCCACGACTAAGAGATGGCTGTCCCAACCTGTGAATCCCGAGTTCCGGAGGACTTAATCATCCTGAGCATACCCCAAATAGACAAGAGATTAAGTAATCGGGCTAGCCAAAACCACATTGCATCAGAACCGCTGTTTCTTACATACCTCCATCACCAAATATGGTTTGTTTTGATTAATATAATTGGAATAATATAATTCTCTTTATATATATGTGAATGTAACTTCTAAATTACACAGCGTATATACCTGAAGCCATCAAAGTCATCTTGGGCCCAACGATACATCGATGAGTATTTAACAACTACTGTGAGTACAAATAGTGGCTCAAACCACAATGTGGATATGCCAATGCAGACGTAGATCTGGTACGATATATACATATATACTGATTTGAAGTGTATATTCCCCTCTAAGGCTCAAGTAATTATTTGGAAGAAGATTCCGGATTCCGGATTGATCGACCCTGATAGATAAATGCTAATCAACTTATCCGTTTAGGGTTCTGTATAGGTAAATCTTTGTAACAAAAAATCTCAGATTGATTAGGAAAAACAGTGCTCTGGAGAAGTTCGAACATTGTCCAGCAATTTGAGAAGGTTATAAATACTTAAGAAATAGTTTCGTAGTGAAAATAGAGGAACGCTCTAGAAGAGTTTTTTTTGGCGAAAATGCCGGTAGCACATAGCTACGAAAATCTTGGGGATATTAGCGGACCAAGCAATCCCTTTTGTCAAATTTGTAATGAAGTAATCTTGGTAACTGAGTTAATTGCAAGCACTCCGTGTAATCTTAGATTCCATAAATTTTTGTATAGTTGAAACAATCAATCACCAGCTTGTCCGATATGTGCGGCAGGCTGCCTTCTTTCGCAACTACGTTATTGTAACAATACGATGGCGGCGGAACTGGGAGACGCAGTCGGAGAAACTGACACAGGAATCGGAGATAACTTAGGTACAAACGAGCGAACACATTCTTTGAAAAGAACGGGAGGTCATTTTAAGAAGAGAGACAGAGTTAGGCTCATCAATCCGCAAGGAGTCGTGACTACTAGACTACAGGAAGAACATATTTCTGAAAAATCGCGAGACGATTTAGTAAGGTATATTCAGAATGCCTTAAGTGTACAACAAGAAAACATGTTAGATGATATGGTTGAAATTTTGAAAAGAAACATCGAGGAGACAATTTGGAGACAGCTGGCGTACCTCAATCTAAGCAATGCCAACCAATCTGTGGGGAACTGTGAGTCTGGGCATAGGCAATCTGGCTTACGCACTTCTTTGACAGATAATAAGTCGAATAACAATAGTAGCCGAAGTAGGTCAAATGCACAGATAGCACCAGCAAAAGCGGCTAGCATATTTCAAAACTGGCGGATAAGGTTTGATGGTTAGAGAAATTGCATGAGAATGGAAGAATTTATCTATCGGATACGGTCGTTAACTGAACAAAACTTAAATAATAATTACCAGCTTCTTTGTGACCACCTATATCTCTTGTTTGCTAATAAGGCCAGCGATTGGTTTTGGAAGTTCCGCCGTAACAATACTAATTTTTCTTGGGAAACCTTATGTTTTGAATTTCGAAAACGATTTGAAGAGGCTGACACTGATCTTGACATATGGGAAAAGATAAGGAAGCGAAGACAAGGTGAAAATGAATCTTTTGATGATTACACTAGTCAACACGATTTTTCCTCAAGGAACAAAACGAACTTTTTCTTAAAGATTTGGGGCTTAGAAATGGTTTGATAATATATTTTTTTTTTCTATGGCAGAACTTTTTTTTGAAGAATTTTTGAAATTTGTCCTCTATTTTTTTGTGTATAGGTGCATTAATTTGGCGTCGTTCAAGGTATCGCTCATTTATGGAGAAACTTTGGAGCTAAAATTCATTAACTAAACCTAAAATATGGAAAAAACGAACAAAAAATACCTTTTCGATGGTTGCGGGCCCAACTGCCAATTGGGAACAAAGCAAACGAAAAAGGGTTGTACATTTGGTACCTGATCGCGATCCCAATTCCCAATGGGCAGTTGAGCTCGCAACCTTCCAAAAGGTTTTATTTGTTCATTTTTTCCATATTTTAGGTTTAGTTAACGAATTTTAGCTCCAAAGTCTCTCCATAGATTTTAATGAGCGATAACTTGAACGACGCCAAATTAACGCACCTATACACAAAAAAAAAGAGGCACAGGGTATATTTTTTTTTCGACTTTTCCTGAGATTTTAAAGTCAAAATTTCGTAAAAAATACCGCACAAAAATCATAATTTTTGCATTTTAATGCTTTATATTTCCCAGACGGTAAGCTGTAATCACAAAGTATTTGGGCTTAACTTCTAGCTGTTTTAATTACCTTTTCAAAATAGCAAAGTTCTTAACAACCAGATGAAAGATACTAGAGTTATGTGAAAAAAACAAGCGCTACCTCTGAAAAAAGTTTAAAAAAAAAATACCAGACTTCAAAAATTCTTCAAAAAAAAAGTTCTGCCATAGAAAAAAAACCATAATTCTTTAAAAAAATTTAAAGCCCCATATCTATAAGAAAAAGTCGGTTTGGATCCTTCAGGAAAAAAAAGTTCGGTTTTGTCGAGTAGTGTTATCAATACAACTGATAATAATTGTACAGTATCCCATGCAAATGTTCCAAACGGAACATTTTGACGACTATGAATTAATCATGAATCAAGATTCAAAAATAGACAAACATAAAGAAATCATCGAAAAACTTAATACAAATTTTCCAAAATTTATAAAAAAGAAAATGAATAACCTTTGTTCTGAATACGTTGATATATTTGCCTTGGAAACTGAACCAATAACAGTAAACAACTTTTATAAACAAGAGTTAAACCTATAAAACGATGAGCCAGCTTACATAAAAAACTATAGAATACCCCATAGCCAAAAAGAAGAAATAAATACTCAAATAAAGAAGCTTATAAAAGATGATATAATAGAACCATCAGTATCCGGATATAACAGCCCATTGCTATTAGTACCAAAAAAATCACTACCGGGCAATCCTCAAAAAAGATGGAGAATGGTAGTTGATTATAGGGGCATAAACAAAAAACTTATAGCCGATAAGTTCCCACTACCCAGAATAGATGATATTTTGGATCAATTGGGAAGATCAAAATATTTCTCTTGTTTGGATTTAACATCAGGTTTCCACCAAATTGAACTAGAGAAACAATCAAGAAATGTCACTTTTTTTACAGCAGACAACGGTACAGATAGATTCAAAAGACTGCCCTACGGCCTCAAGATGCGCCAAACTCATTCCAAAGAATGATGACCATGGCATTTGCTGGATTATCACCTGCACAAGCATTCCTCTACATGGACGACTTGGTCGTATTAGGGTGTTCCGAAGAACACATGTTAAAAAACCTAAAGGATGTATTCACTATCTGCAGAAAATACAATCTAAAGTTGCACCCAGATAAATATTTATTTTTCAGTCACGAAGTAACTTACTTGGGGCATAAGTGCACAGACAAGGGAATATTGCCAGATGACACCAAGTTCGTATTAATCCTATCAGCCCCTCTCTATAAGATTAACCCACTGCCATCGCATATGAATAACCCCTAAATATAAGGTCACACTGGAAAAAGACGGAATATACGGCCTCCAGAAAAGACGCTCGCGCATTCGAAAAGGGGCATTAAGAAAAATAAGACGTGTGCGGCTTAATAAAGAGATACAAAAGTGCTTACCCCTGTTTTACTCTCACAATCTCAGAAGTGGGCCTTACTCACAATGTGCGACTTCGAACCAAATCAATTCTCGTCAGCGCAACTAAAAAGGTGGCTGGCTGGACTTGGGCTACCAACTCAAGGCTCCAAAGCCGAACTGATCGCACGCGTAAGCGCAATTTCACCAAACGCACGCGGCGACCCACCAGAAGGTTCGATCGACCAAGTGGAACATCAACAGGCGGCAGGCGAAGCACCAGTTTTAGCGTCGTCGGTCGAGGAAGAGGCAGCACCATCAACTCGAGGCATGCAGGAGAAAAATATTCCAAGCATGGGACAGTGGAGCACGGTGGAAGCCGAGTACGTCGCTCTGATGAAATTGCGCGCAGACATTGAAGCAGGAAAAAACATGCTGCGGCAAATCCATGACAAAATAAACAAGATCGTTCACGTCGGCCAATCCAATGACGTCATCGACGAAGACAACGACTCAGTTAACAGCGACAACGATAACAGTGCTACAGTTAACAGCCCCGAAGTTAACAACACCGTTTGCGCTAACAGCACCAATGTTAATAGCGGCCCTGACAGCAGTAATGGAAAAGACGACAATTCAGACGGTGTTGCAAAACGTCAAGACACAAATGTAAACAACATATACGAATCTCCGACAGCATCGCTTACGTTAGCAAAGGAAGTGACTATTGAATACGACGGGACACAGTGCGCCAAAAACTGGGTCATACAGGTGAAGAACATTGCCCAAAAACAAACTGGACAACATTACTAAGCGAAAGGAAAAGGAAAGCTCAAAGGAAACGCTCAGCGCTGGCTCCATGCAGATTCCTCGCGCATCTTGGAATCAGCTGATCACCTGTGCGAGCAATTGATCGTGGCATTCGGGGCAACCATCACCAAAGGAGAACTCAGAGACAGGTTCCATAAGCGCCAATGGCTTTATGGAGAAAATTTTGCCACATACTACGAAGAAAAAATGATGTTGGCCAGGAACATCAACATAGACACAGAAGAATTGAAAGAAAAGATAATCGAGGGAATTCCGTCCCCGGGCTTGCGAGATCAGGCTCGCATTCAGTGCTTCTCCGATCCGAAGCAGATTTTGCGTGCTTTTTCGGAGATTCGCCTTCCGGAGCGTATGCAGCATGCCACATCATCACAAGGCCTGGCGAATTCTTCGGCGACCAAGGACCTACGTTGCGCCAACTGCATCTCGCGAGGTCATTTCGCCAAGGACTGTCTCAAACCAAAAAGGGAGCCTGGATCCTGCTACGCCTGTGGGGTATTTGGACATCTGGTCGGACAATGCCGGGAGAGGAAGAGCGTAACATACAATAATTATGTAAGATACTGTAAGATTTTCTTTTGCAACAATATCTTAACACCATTAATTTCAGCGTGCCTCATAGACTCTGGCAGTCCCATATCGTTCATCAAGAAAAGTTTAATCTCTAGAGAAATTCGCTTGGAACCAGTTTTGGAATTATATTTTGGGCTTAATAAAAGCCAATTGAAAACACTTGGAAAAATTGTATGTTATGTTTTGAAAGGAAGAATAAAATGCTATTTTTATTTGAACGTAGTGTCGAACGAGTCTATGAGTCATGGTGTGGTTCTTGGCAGAAATTTTATGAATGCATGCGACTTAAACTTGGACTTAAGTACTTTAAAAATGGTTACGTTAGACGCTTTGAATTCGGAAGCCAATGATCATTTAAGTGAAAATCCAGCAATTCCGATTGAAAATGATAAAATGCAAATCAAAACGGTTGGAAAACATACTAGTATAATAAGTAGTACAAAGAGTAGAGAAAATTTAGATAAAATAGTTATAGATGAGGTAATCAAAATAGATAATGGTAATGAAATTGTTAGTGATACCGTTAGTGAGGAAGTTAGTGCAATTGTTAGTGAAACCGTTAGTGAAGGAGTTAGTGAAATTGTAAGTGATACTATTAGTAAAGAGGTAAACGAAATTGTTAGTAAAACCGTTAGTAACGTTGTTAGAGAAACAGGAGTAACTAATGAAATGTTTGCTGAAGAGTTTAGCGATTCTACCAGACCAAAAAATTCTAAAAAGAAAACAGTCAATTCGATAAATAACGATGCGATGGTTATGAATGAAATCCTTAACAGCAAAGCTGATGACACATACAATGATATTATTGTTCCCGACATCTTTAATATCAATTATATGGAAGATGAAAAAGTTGATTACATCTGCGGGGAGAAACATAAGTCATAGGCTTAAGTGTCAACTAAGGCAAATAATCGAAGACTATTACGTAAAGACGGTAAAACCAAAAGAACCTTTAGTCAAATGCGAGATAAAACTTAACTTAGAGAAATCAAAACCTTTTAGTTGTGCTCCAAGGCGCCTATCATATACCGAGAAAGATAAACTGCAAACATTGTTAGATGAATATTTAAGAAAAGGAATAATACGACCCAGCGAGTCTGAATACGCTTCACCTATCGTACTAGTCAAAAAGAAAACGGGGGATTTAAGGTTGTGTATAGACTTTAGAAAACTCAACAAGACCTTGATTAAGGACAACTATCCCATACCCCTCATCGATGATCTGCTGGACAAATTAGCCAACAAAAGGGTCTTTACGAAACTTGATCTCAAAAATGGTTATTTCCATGTATTCGTTAATGAGGAATCGATTAGATATACATCGTTCGTGACACCTTTAGGACAATTCGAGTTCCATAGAATGCCCGTACGTTCGCGACCGGTACTTAATTTAATTTTTTTAAAACCAATGGAGATAATTTTATGTGAATATACTTTATAGAAAGCTACATTAATCCTCTTCTAAAGTCAATTTATCGTTTTAGAATATTCCGTTCCAATTCGCAGATAATTACATTTTTCTAGATTAAGTCAAAGTCGACTTCTATTTTTCGTACGTTCGCGACCGCATGTTTTTTTAAATTATTTTAAAAACTAAAACTCGATGAACCCCATCATTTGCACTAAGCATAGAGCTAACAAAATGCTATTGAAACACAAAAAAAAGTCTTGGAAAGTTTTTGTTTTCTATCTTTTTTGTGCACTAAAAGCGTGCGAACGTACGTTCGCGACCCGCGGATATGCCCATATGTATATACTTTATAAAGATACATATACACTTAAAACAAACACACGTACACTCTTAAACATTATTAGTTAATCCAATCACATAAGTACACTATAAGAAACACACAAATAATACATTGTATACACCTTAGAATAACTCTATATACATATATGTATATTACGTTATTCTTATAAAAAGGGGAGGTGTAGTATATTCATGCAGTGTGTTTGGGCTAATCAATTTTAGCACCACTCTAGAGACAAATTGAAATATGACGCGGGCCCAGCGGCGGTCGCTGGCATTGCCCAAAAGTGATGCGTCTGCATTCAGACCAATAACCTTGCGTAACAGGCATTGGGCAGCTACCGCCGCCGTCCGAAATCCGACGCCTCATATTGCATATTGACCGTGGGAGCCTTACGTAACGAGGCTTTGTTTCCCACGTCAATACACCTGCATGGGGGCAACTCGCCTTTATGCTTTCTGTATAAATATAAGTTTTAAATCAATAAAGATTCATTAATAAAACGGAACTTGCCAAGCGCGTTCATATACTTATTACAGTACCAATGGTATCAATTTGACTTGACCGCTCGCGCAACACAATCCAGTAGCTTCATTTTTTAAATTAAATGCCTTGCAGTGTTGGCACACAACGTTCATTTGTCCAATAGCAACGAATTGCTGTGAACTGTAATCTATTACCACGTTATAATTGAATGCAGCTTGATAGGGATCTAAAGCAACATTTCTATGTTGTTGATTTCGATTCCATCGATTCCGATCAACTTCATTCTTCGCTTCGCGTTGCTCGTCGGTTTGACGTGCTCTTCTCTATCTGTGACTTGCAGAATTGCGAGTTCTGCGACTTAAGCCTGTACTTCTAATTGCTGGCATTTTTAAAAACGAAAATTCCTTTGTAAATTAAAGAAAACTATTGCAGCGCTGTAACGAATAATGGATCCCATGGTTCGTCACAAGCAGTCGGTGCAACCAACGCTACTCCAAAGTGAATATATCAACACCAACAAATCGCAGCACAGGTCGAAAGACAGAAAGACGTCGACTGAAGAAAGAAAGAAAAGCGCGAACTCAGCACACGCGCGGCCAATCGATGGAAAGGCGCTGGCCAAGATTATATAACCAACCCCCACCGTAGCAAAACCAAGTAACCAAAGCTCTCAAATGACGAGATAAACACCCAGAAAAAACGAAAACTCAGATATGCCAAAAGACAGGAGACCTGCACAAGGGGGCTTACGCAATAAGAACCTAAAATAATATTAAATAAATAAATATTCCTAAAAATTTATTCACGAAGTTCCAACAAAATTTCTTTTTCCCGATACCGGTGCACACCGATCACCTTACCAGAGACATTGGACACTTGTTGGGACCCTCTGTTACCGGGCAATCCACTTGACAATATATATTTATGTAAGAACCTTCCAAAATTCCGAAATAAGATATCTGTAAGACATTGGTGGGAAAATGGATGCCAAGCCGATCCATAAAAGGCACTGCCTGGCGTGGAGACGAGGCAGTCGATCGGCAGTCAATCAGCCATTGCATTCAGGCAAATAACAAACACGCAAGTCAGCAGTCCATCGGGAATGAAGAAGTAACCTACACGCCGCGGTCCAGCAACCCAACTAACCAAGCAGCAATAATAGCCCGACACAATAAACAAAACGATTAAAACTCTACCTAACTTCGTTCGTTCTCTTTCGTAGTGACCAGACGTGTTTTTGTTTTGCGCTCCGCATTTTCCTTTTGTTTAACTTAAACAGCCGGTGTTTTTTATCTATAATTTAACTCTCTTACTAACATACATTAAAATCATTCTTTTACCGCGGGTGCATGCCTGTTAATTGTGTAAAAACACAACTTATTTAATAAATTTTGTGCGTCGGTTAGTCGTGTGTTTGTGTTGTTGCTTTTCGTACATTTAGCCGCTCTTTGTCGTAGTTATTGCCTTCTATCACTCTCTCTATCACCTAACTCTCAATAACTGTTCTTTCGCTCTCGCTCTTGTAACCTTTTGTGCAGTAACGCTCTCACTTATAAGCTGTTGCTGCAACCACTTCTCCTCTCTCTTTTTTTCCGATTTCGCTTTAAGCATTGCTCTAAGCATTTGCTCTGCACAGTGGTCTGATTGCTATTTGTTTTGAACTTTTTTTTCCCGAAGTAAAAAAAAAATAAAAGACATAAATATGGAATTTTCTGTCGTCTGTGCCAAAAAAAACTACAAGAAGCAGATCACCCATGACCAGCCCAATATCCCCTGCTGGCTTTGCGAAAGCGTAGTGCACGCAAAATGTGTAGGGATCTCGGGCCGTGTAGGAGACGCCATTTCCCAAAACAACGGCCTACATTATAGTTGTGAGGAATGCCGTGCTGTGGAAAACGACATGCGTTCGTTCATGAGGCAGACGCGGAGTGGCTTCAAAGAGCTGATCGTAGGCTTTAAACAGCAGTATGATCGGCTCTTGGCCATGAACACTCAGTTCAGCAGTTTACAGCTGCTGGCTGAGTCTCCGAGGCGCAAGAAGTCTACTCCGCGGGACTTGCAAGTGCCGACTGCCTCATGTCCGCCGGCATCTGAAAAACTTACTCCGACCACTCCCTTAGTGCAGCAGTTGATCGCGTTTGCTACTCCAAGGGCAACGATCGCTGCTGGTGATGCAGATTCGGGAGCCGAATGCGTCACTTCGGAGAGTATGCAGTTAGAAATGTCTGTAGAGTCCGTGTCCATCGAGTCCGCACCCAACCCCTTAACTATCCCCTAAGTTTTGCTCCCACCAGCTAATAGATGTCCAGGACCACCGGATACTGCCATCACAGGTACTAGGCCTGTGGTGCCAAAACCACTGGTGGGAGTCCCACCAAAGCGACAAGTTTTTGTCTCGCGGCTAGCCCCTGACCTCACATCCAATGATGTGACCGCTTTTATACAAAGCAAAATAAAAGCCGTCGGCTTAAAGGTGGAAAAATTTAACTTTTCTCGCCAGGGATATCTCCAATTTGACCAACTCATTTGAACCATTTGTTCCGCCAAGTTTTGGCCAGAGCATTTGGTGGTTAAAGAGTTTAAGGCTAAGAAAAAGAATAGGCCCCCCATTACTCTTCCTAGCATTCAGACCAGTGCTCCATCTCTATCCTCATCTTCCACCTCTACTTCCACCCATCCAAAAAACTAACTTCCTCTCTTGTAGTTACCTACCAGAATGCTAGAGGCTTGCGTAGTAAGCTCAGCACTCTTTTCCTTGAGAGTCTCGCATTCTCATCCCACGTTATTGTGTTCACCGAGACCTGGTTAAAGCCGGACATCCTTAGTTCCGAAGTTTTGGCAGGTCGGTACACAATTTTTAGAAATGACCGTTCGTCTCGACGTGGAGGTGGGGTCCTTATTGCAGTGGACTCAAATTTCACGTCGGAACATTTCATGGTCCAGGTTCAACAAGACCTGGAATTCCTGTGCGTAAAACTGATTCTCCCAGGCTTTTCCATTTTCATTACTTGCTCGTATATTCCACCTTCCTCGGATATCTTAATATACGAGCATCACCTGACCGCTTTAAAAACTGTTTCTTCCTCGCTATCAGATAAAGACCATATGATAGTTCTTGGTGATTTTAATTTGCCAGGTGCTGTTTGGTCTTCGGTAAACGAGTCTAATAACCTTGTGCCCATGTCACGACATGACTTTATCGACGGCTTGCTAGACCTATCCCTGTCTCAAGTCAACCATGTGAAAAATTCCTTGGGTCGATTGCTTGATCTGTGCTTTGTCTCGGATCCGACCATAGCGTTGTTAACCCGAGCCCTTCCGCTCAGTATACCTGAAGACTCCTACCATCCTACATTCGAAGTGTCAGTCGATATTGGCCCTACTGTATTGGATCGAATGAGTAGGCTATCTGAACGTGTCCGCTGCTTTCGTAAAGCCGAGTTTACGAAGCTTAATAACCTTATTAGGGATTTTGATTGGTCCGCTCTGTACTTGTGCACTGACGTTATGAAAGGCATACACATTTTTTACAACGTACTTGACACATTTTTTGATTCTTGTGTCCCACTTTCTTGTCCGGTTATATCTGGAAAGCCTCCTTGGTTTACCAAGGAGTTATCCAGTCTAAAAAATTTTAAATCAAGACTTTATAAAAAATTTCGAGAAGTTGGTTCTCCCTCTTCTCTTTCTCACTATGTAATAGCTCGGTCAAATTTCTCCGTTCTTAACGCTCAATGCTATAAAAACTACCTATCTCGATGCAGGATACGATTTTCACAGGACCCTAAACAGTTTTACAGCTTCGTAAATAGTAAGCGTAGAACGTCCGTACGTCCATCCTCGTTATCTTTTCTCAATATGTCAGCAAACAATGATCAGGCAATTGCCGATCTTTTTGCCAAATTTTTCCAAACAACCTATTCTCATGAAAGCTACTCTGGTCAGCCGTATCCATACAGTTTACCAAGGTCGAATGGCATCTTCAGCCCCTTGTTAAGTGAAAGCTCACTGCTTCATGATCTTCGACTAGTTAAGCCGGTTTTTCACCAGGTCCCGACGGAGTTCCCGGCTGTGTACTCAGGTACTGTTCCGACGCTCTGTGTGGACCCTTGCTTAAACTATTCACCCTATCCATTAACTCTTCATGCTTCCCCCCCATCTGGAAGGAATCTTTTATTATTCCGCTCCATAAGAAAGGTAGCAAGTCTGATGCAAATAATTATAGGGGTATATCTAAGTTATCCGCTATTCCTAAAATGTTTGAAAAAATTTTAACTCCGCACTTGCAACATCTCTGCAAATCACTTATATCTCCGTCCCAGCACGGATTTATAAGGCGACGATCAACAACCACAAACTTATTAGAGTTTACCTCTTTTATCATTAAAGGCTTTCAAGGTAACTTGCAGACGGATGTCATTTACACTGATTTTAGTAAAGCATTCGATTCTGTAAACCATTCCCTTTTAGCACAAAAACTTGACCTTTTAGGGTTTCCGCCTAATCTTTTGAGATGGATTTCTAGCTACCTTTGTTCTAGGTCTCAAAGAGTCCTCTTCAAAAACTCCTTCTCTTCACCTGTTAAGGTTACTTCTGGTGTACCACAGGGCAGCCATCTAGGCCCCCTACTATTCACACTCTTTATTAATGATCTGCCTTCAGTATTAACAAACTCTCGAGTACTCATGTATGCGGATGATGTTAAACTTTGTGTCCAGTATAAGGACATTTCATTTCACTCTCGCTTGCAATCCGATCTCAATAACTTTCAATCATGGTGTTGTGCAAATATGTTACACCTAAATGCCTCGAAATGCAAAGTAATGACATTTCATCGCTCCAGCCCTCTATTGGCTGCTTATAGCCTTTGCGGTGGTTCTCTTGAGAGAATTACCTTGGTTGATGATCTTGGTGTTAAATTAGACCCAAAGTTAAAGTTTTCTGAACACATTTCTACCATGGTAAATAAGGCCATGGGTGTGCTTGGGTTTATAAAGAGGTGGTCAAAGGAATTTGACGACCCCTATATAACGAAGACTCTCTATATCTCGCTTGTTCGTCCGATTTTAGAATACGGCTCTTGTGTATGGTGCCCCCAGTACAAAGTACACCAGGACCGTATTGAATCAGTCCAGAAAAACTTTTTACTTTTTGCTCTGCGTGGCCTTAACTGGGATGCAGGTGTGAGACTGCCATCTTATCCTCGTAGATTGCTTTTAATAAACCTTCCAATCTTAGTTAGTCGTAGAAAAATGCTTGGTGTGATTTTTATGGACAACCTGATCAAGGGTGATGTAGATAGCCCTGACTTGTTGAGCCGCATAAACTTTACGATTCCTATTAGATCTACTAGAAACTTCATTCCTCTTTTCCTTCCGCTTTGTAGATCGAATTATTCCTTGCACGAACCATTTAGGGTACTTTGCTCGGACTTCAATTCCCTTTACCACATAATATCAACTACTAATTCCCTTCCTCTTCTTAAATCACTAATACTAACATACCTTTCCCGTAATTAGTTATATTTTTTAGCTATCTTTACATGCTCTTTGAGTTGTGTTTAGCTCTAATTTTCCTCGAATTTTAGTCTAACACCTATCTTTCCTTTATGCTCGCGATCGGTTCGGTAACACGCGTGGCGCGTCATGCGGCAGCGCCCCTCGGTCGGTTGGGCGGGAGGAGGGCTGCGTTTCTGCCTGAGTTCCGCGCGTAACAGGCTTCGGCTTGGTGTCGCATGGGCCACTTGATGGTGCAGTCATTGCATATCAACGTCCAGACCTAACCGTTCTCATTCAGTTCCTCGAAAAGTTCCTGGTTTTCCCGATAAAATCCTCGTGAATTACAAATATCTAGGGATTCAGGACCCTGGACGGACTGATGCATACCTCAGCCTGAGATAGGTCCTCACAAGTGGCGCCCGAGCAGGGACTTTAAAAGATTTTTTAAGGAAAATTTCAAGAAAACCGAAATCAGGGACTTCGTGGATTAAACACCCAATGCCATCAAAAGAAAATTGAATAGACAAGCTATACTCAACAATAATTCACTCACGTAATCAGGGCGCGAAAACAATCGCGATAGTATACGCAGTGCCGATCCTAAAAGTGACGTTTAACAAATCAACAGAAAACCACCATGGAATATCACGACGAGGAACAACCTGCGGAAGTATCGCCTGCGGTACACTTTTCCAATCCAGGGGTCAGCACCGGCTGGATCCACAAACTCCGTCGGGACGAGCTAGAAGTCCTCGCCGAAGAATTCGGACTCGGCAACGAAGGAACGGTCGATGAGCGCTGAAAGAAATTTGCCGCTCTAGTCACCGGGCCACTCGCGCAAGAAGCCTGGGTTCGCTTAGGAGAGTTCGAGAGGCACTATGCCAAACCAGCCTCACGCTCTCGCTCCAAGTCACCACTGCCCACTACTCCTGGATCATCCGACACTCGCCAAATGGATCCTAAGAAAGGATTACGAGTCCCCGCAGCCACCGAATACCGCACTCCTGCAGCCCCGTTTCCAAGGCCCCTAGCTACAGAGACCCACCCAGCGCCCGTACCGAGCGATACCGGTCTTGCCAGCGATCGACCGACCCATGGAAGGGCACCACTACAACCACGCTGGCGGAACGCATTCGAAAGTGGTGAATCCAGTTTGACGGCCAAGATGACCCTCTATCGTTCATTAAACTGCTCGAAGAACGCGCGCTCTCGTATGGGGTGGACACAAACCAGCTGCCGCGGGCCATGGCCGAACTCCTCACAGACCGTGCCAGTAGTTGGTTCCGCACCAGCCGGCTACAAAGTTCCTCATGGGAAAATTTCCGCCAGGAATTCTTAGCGTTCTTCTTGCCACCACGGTATTTTGAACAATGGGAAGACCTGATCCTAGCCCGCAAGCAAGCTCGAGAGTATTCAAGAGCGGACCATCCCGACCACTCTCGCACCCCCGCGACACACGCCCAGATACGCAAGGCCGGGTGCAGAGCAGAGGAGTGGTGACTCCAATCGGACACCATTTCGGAAGCCCAATTGGGAATCGGCAAACTCTCCAAGTGGACAGCCATCATACCCACCCATTACGTCAAATCCCGATGTAGTACATCGCATGATTACAACCCCCATCGCCAACCCACGCGCAGCCTGTCGCCGGTGTGGTAAAGCAGGGCATGCGGCATACGACTACCAAAATCCCTCGATCCTATTCTGCTGGGAATGTGGCAAGTGCGGCACACGGACCATCGATTGCTCTCGTCAGAACACGTCGGGAAACGACTCGCATCCTCGACTGACACGGGATCAGCCGGGAACGACGTCTGCCCCGATCCACGAATAAAAACCCCGCTACACATGAACGAGAACCGGATAGTGGCAATGGTAACCATAGAAGGACAGGCAACGGAAGCCACCGTCGACACAGGGGCATCCCGAAGCTTTATCAGTTGAAACCTCTCCCGACAACAAGACAACAACACCAACCTGCGAGATGCATGCGTCCGCATACGCCTGGCCGATGGCTCGGTCAGAGAGATCACCCAGATTCTACTGGTGCACATCAGGCTGGATAAAAGAGAAGTTCAAATACCCCTCCTTGTCCTACCAAACATGTTCGATCAAGTTATCGTCGGCATGAACTTCCTATACGCCATTGAAACAACGATCCAGTGCACCCAGCAGCGTCAACATGACACTCATACCAACCACACGACCATGACCTACCCCAACGAATAAAAATACCCAGATCGCCACGAAGTACACGACAACCAGCCCCAGGCAAAGCGCCGGCCCACAACGCAGAACGAATCCGAAGCCAACACCAAGAAACAGCCCACAAGCAACCGGGTAAACGATTCCCACGGTCACTACGGAGCAACCGCGTCCTAGGCCAACCACAGGGGACACATACCCCAAAGAAACTACGAAAATCTCACATACGAGACAAGCCCTAACGCACTGGAACCCGGCGCTCGACACAGGAAGCCCAGGTCCAAGACCAGCAACAGAGCACGTAAGTACCATCTCTTCCAAGGAAAAGTGAACACAGAAACACCCTCAGAGACGACATTCAGCCCTGAACCAAGACACCTACATTGACACCGACAACGGTAGCAACAGATCAACAGCCCAGCAACAAGGGAAACATCCACGTTGACCTCACGCTGGTCGGGGACCATAATTGAACTGATATCCACAGAGCCCCTCAACGCGAGCCCGGAAACCAGCACGATGACCTCACGATACACCGACTGCCGCCCTGTCATACCCACGCCCGACGCCAGACAGATCTTCGCAAACCCATTTGAGTACCTTCCGCGTACCCACATGATTCTTAGCGCCATGCACCGAGCCATGCTTAGAGCCATGTCCGAGATCTTCGTCGCTCAAACAAGTCGTTGTTGCGATACCAAAAGCCGTCATCGTGACTCACCTGTTCACGCACCAGTCTGGCTGTAGTATAACACGAGTACTACATCCGGCATGCCAAAATATCGTACCCATGGTCGATACCACACCCATTGTCGCCCACATCAGCGAATTCCCCCGCAGAATCAAACCACCCAGCGCGTTCGACACCACCATCCCACCCAAAACGCCGAACCAACACTTTGACCCCGAGATCGAAGACGAGTCAGAACCAGCCACGGATCCTTGGCCACCCGACATAGCGCCACAAATTCAAGCATTTCTGGACGAAGAGCTACCGAAGTTCGCTACCCTCCATGGCATCTCAGACATCGCCGAGCATACCATCGTCATGAGGGATAAGCGACCCATCAAGCAACGATACTATCCTAAAAACCCGTCCATGATGCGAATCATCGACGAACAAGTAGACCAATTGATAATGATGCCTTCTGGACTACATTCATCGCCGGCAACGTTTCAGCGGGCCCTCACACTTTCTTTTAAAGCCGGATCAAATTTCTGGGTCACATGATCAGCGAAGAAGGCATTCATACCGACCCCGACAAAATTGCCGCCGTCAAAGAACTCAGGCCTTCTACAAACCTGAAAGAACTTCGTCAATGCATCGGGATGGCGTCCTGGTACCGGAGATTTTTACCAAAATTCGCGACAGTCGCCCAACCGATGTCCTGCCTTCTCAAGAACCGACATGGACCGAAGCACAACAGGCTGCTTTTGACCTACTGAAGGAACTTCTCACGACCGCCCCCGTCCTTGCATGCCCCGATTTCAACGTCAAGTTCTCGCTGCAAACGGATGCGAGTTGGCGCAGTTCTCACCCACGAAATCGAAGGCAAAGAACGAGTCATAGCATATGTTAGCCGATGACTGAACTAGGCAGAAGAAAACTACTCCGCTACCGACAAGAAGTACCTGGCGGTCATTTGGGCCATTCGAAAACTACGCTGTTACCTGGAAGGATACCGATTCGATGTAATCACCGATCATCTCGCGCTAAAATGGCTAAATACGCTTGACAGCTCATACGGTAGAATGGCGAGATGGGCCCTCGAACTTCAGCAATACCAATATGACGTGCA
Source organism: Drosophila obscura (assembly GCF_018151105.1). Lineage (NCBI taxonomy): Eukaryota > Metazoa > Arthropoda > Insecta > Diptera > Drosophilidae > Drosophila > Drosophila obscura. The sequence continues at coordinate 2,487,771 of NW_024542880.1, read as the reverse complement.
TTATCGAGCGGGCAAACAGAACGTAGTTGCAGATGCACTATACAGGCAACCATTAGGAACACTCGCACGGGTCGAAGAGGAGAAGACAGCGTGTCCCTATCTCCATGAATCCGATGCAACCAACGTTACTCCAAAGTGAATATATCAACACCAACAAATTCGAAGACGCAGCACAGGTCGCAAGACAGACAGACGTCGACTGAAGAAAACCAAGAACTCAGCACACGCGCGGTCAATCGACGGAAAGGCGCGAGCCAAGATTATAAAAATCTACATCTACATATATTATGTATATTCTACATCTAACATGTAGATTATACATGTACCATTTATATTCTACATCTCCTCCGCTAGGGGTTGCTCGCGCACTGAACGCGGCAGAGTGTGCGAGCGAGAAGTTTGTATTGTCGTGGGCGGGAGGGGGCAGGGGAGCCAACTGAAAATTAATTTCTTCATTCTGGCTATAATTATGATCCGATCTGATTCAGATTCGGCAGTCTGGTAGATATGGTCGTTTTCTACGATACTGCGTTTTTAATTTGATCATATCTTTAAAAATGTGCCTGCCACAGATTTTCGTCCTTTGTGTGGGCGGAAGGGGGCGGGGCGAATTTTTGAAATACACTTGTAGCAGTGTGAAATCACATGAGTCTGAACACCAAATTTGGTTGCCCTAGCTCTTATAGTCTCTGAGATCCAGGCGTCAAACAAGACGGACAGACGGTCAGACGGACAGACAGACATGGCTCTATTGACTCGGCTATTGATGCTGATCAAGAATATATATACTTTATGGGGTCGGAAACGTTTCCTTCTCTGTGTTACACACATCCACTTTTACCACAAATCTAATATACCCCTTAACTCTTTTTTGAGTACGGGTATAATAACTACCAACCACATCACACGCGTGGCCGGCAGACAGGAAAGCCGAGGACTCAGCACAGGGGCCATCGGATGTCAAGAAAACGCGATCACCTGACGCAGCAAAATACAACCAATAGCATGGAAAAGTGCCGATCAACACGCTAAAGCGAAACCCGAGCCCGGCTCGGAGCAATGTCCCATACATAGCAGCACTGGCCCTATCAAGAAAGGGAAAACGCTATATACATCTGAGTTCTCCCAGTACTAAATAAGTTCGCCATCAGTTCGCAAATCGGCAGTTCGCTAGGAGTTCGCTTTCGAGTCGATAGGCAGTCCATCAGCCATAGTCAATCGGCAGTCCATCAGCCATAGCAGTCAGGCAAATAACAAACAAGGAAGTCGGCAGTCCATCGGGAATCAAGAAGTAACCTACACGCCGCGCCCCAACAACCAAACTAACCAAGTAGCAATAATAATAACCCGACACAATAAACAAAACTATTAAACTATTACGAAGTGTTTCGTATACAAAGCTAGCTTTTCTACTGATAGGTCTCTCTGTCAAAGCTATAACCATTTGTTCACGTTTCTTGCAGCCAATATATCGGGGATTCTAGACCCTAAACCCTTCTCCTGACAATAACCACCACAACAAAAAAGTATTAGCGAAATCAGTCCAGCTGTTCATGCGTGAAGCCGGGACCAAGGGAAATAGGGACTCATTTTTATATATATAGATCAGGGGTGCCCAAAATCCGCTTACGGCAGAGCACTCACCAATACTCCCAAACAAAAACACAAATACAAATAAGGGAACAGGGACCAGCACTGCCGAATTCTGGAGACATACATAAGTTTAGGTTTCGTTACTCTTATACAAATAGGTACAGCTACATTTAATATTAAGAAATAGACCCCCGTTGGAAGCTCGCCTTTCAACTGACTTCTCAAGGGGCAGCAAACACATCCGAATAAAGGCCCCCCTGATGGCTCCTGAAGCCGTCTTCAAATCAGCCACGCGGCATACTCCATCCTTGCCTTTGACGACATCGACCACTCTAGCCAGTGGCCAACGCATTGGAGGAAGATTCTCGTCCTTCACCAAGACGACATCGTTGACGCAGAGATTTTGCGCAGGCGTACGCCCCTTCAAGCGCTCTTGGAAAAAAGACTCTTCGCGCCAACGCCACCAGAATGTCTGCTGCAGTTGAGTGACCCGCTGCCAACCATCCAGACGGTTGTAACTGAGCTTCGTTAGGTCAGGCTCGAGAATTGTTTCATGCGGGCCTCCCAAAAGCAGATGAGCAAGCGTCAACACATCCAAGTCAGCAGGATTTTCTGAAAGCGAGAGCAAAGAGCGAGAATTAACAATTGCCGTGATCTGGCAGATCAAGGTACGCAGCTCGTCGAAGCTAAGGACAGATGGCCCAACTGAGCGGTACAAGTGATACTTTGCGGACTTCACGGCCGCTTCCCAAAATCCACCAAAGTTCGGAGAGCGCGGGGGGCTGAAATGCCAGTCGATTGTGTCAGCCAAGCAGGATTCATGGACTTTCTTCACGTGAGAGTCGCTCAGGAAAAGCTTCTTCAGCTCCAGAAGCTCATTCTTAGCGCCAACGAAATTTGTGGCATTGTCCGACCAAATTTGACTTGGCCTTCCTCGAGTGGACGTGAAACGTTTCAATGCGCCTAGGAACGATGCGGTGGTCAGATCTTTAACAAGCTCCATGTGTATGGCCTTAGATGTGAAGCAAATAAACACATTATGTAGCACTTGATCGGAGGCCTCGTGCGGATTTCTGATCGGTAGAAAAAGGGCCCACAATAGTCCACTCCAGTTTCTTCGAAGGCAAGTCTCGCATAATGTGCTCAACCATGCGCGGCCTCATCCTGAAGCATCTCACACACTTGCTAACCGCTTTCGAGACGGCTTTGTTTCCTCCAATAGGCCAATATTCTAATCGAATTTTAGCAAGCAAGGCACGAGGTCCGGCATGGAGGTTCCGTTGATGATAATAGCTTATCATTGCAGACGTTATGGGATGTCCCTTGGGCAAAATAAGCGGGTGCTGAGCATTAAACGGGAGCGATGAGTTGCCGAGACGACCTCCAACTCGAAGTAAACCAGACGGATCGATGAACGGAGATAGCGAACAGATGGAGCTAGACTTCCTGACTTGCCCATTGCGTCTAATCTCCTTTATGTCCGACCACAAACTTGCCAGCTGAACGTGTCAAACAAGAAGATGCGTTCCTTGCTGAATGTCAGAAGCCGTGAGTCCAGGATGCCTAAGACGATGAACGAATTTATGAATGTAGGAGAATGTGCGCTGCATGCCAAAGAAAGAGTTTGCAAATTTGCATCCGGACGTGAGATCGGCATGTGGAGACGCGATCAGCAATGCACGTTTGCGAAGTTCAATGGTCGGAGTTTCAGAAACGGGAGATACAGGCCACTCATCCTTAGAACCTAATAAAAACGAGAAACCACAGCTCTGACTGGATGAGGTGGTTGGGAAGCGAGCCTATGGAGAGGATATCAGCGTGATTCAACGATGTGGGAATATAGCGCCATTCCATGCCTTGCGTCAACTCCTGAATTGTTGCCACTCGATTTGCCACGAAAACCTGAAATTAGGCTGGCTCATCCCGAATCCAAGATAACGCCGTAGACGAATCCGACCAGCAGTTAAACTGACCTGGGAAGATTCCCGTCTCCTTTAAGTTGCGCATAACCTTCGCAAGCAAATGGGCTCTACACAATTCCAGCTTTGGAATCGACAATGATTTTAGTGGCGCCACTCGAGACTTTGAGCAGAAAACATTGCTAGACGACTCCCCTTGCCTGGACAGACGGGTCGGCGGAAAAGTTAGAAGCAACAAAGGTTTTCTTTAGATGTGTAGTCTGGCTTTTTCCCACCTGAGCGCTACCAGCGTGTGTCGCTATAGCTTACTGCACGTTCTCCATCTTCTGGAATCGCTTCTCCAGGAAATCATAGATCTCCCCAGCTGTGGGTATCCTGTCCGCTGACGCAGCCTCTTCCCATTTGGTTTGGGTCTTCGCATCTAGTTTTTACAGCAGCATGTGGATTATCATACATCCCGATATCTCCTCAGCACTTTCTAATGTCTGCAGGGCACGCCTATGCAAGTTGACTGCGTCCGAAAACTCCCGAAGCCTTTTAGCAGAAGGCGAATCTACCTTCTTGAGCCCAAGAATCTCCTTGATGTGTGCCTGGAAAACAAGTCGTTTATTATAAAAACGTTTGCTAAGTATGTCCAGAGCCACACGATAATTGGCACTGGAGAGCTCCAACGATCGAACCGAATCCAGGGCCGCATCCGAGAGACATGAGCGAAGATGTTGGAACTTCTCGATTTCACTGAGATCTGCATCCCCTTCGATGACCGAATTGAACATGGCAATAAAATCCGCATATTCCACATAGCCGCCTGAGAAGATAGGTAGCTTCAGCTCAGGAAGCCGCTGCTTGTGAGCCATGATGATGGTATGACCTCCAGAGCCATTTGGCATGTTATTGGAATGAGCAGCTACGAGTAAATGACCTAGTTCGAGAGCAGACAGCAGCTCGGCTTTCAAAGAAATGAACAGCGTATCGAAGGTTTCACGCAGCTCACTTCCAATCTCGTCTTCATCCAGCGATTCCAACTCAGGATGGGACTTGTTGAACTCCTCACGCATTTCCGCATTTGAAATGCACTTGTAGCAGTGTGATATCACATGAGTCTGGAAACCAAATTTGGTTGCCCTAGCTCTTATAGTCTCTGAGATCTAGGCGCTCATCGAGACAGACAGACGGACAGACAGACATGGCTATATCGACTCGTCTATTGATGCTAATCAAGAATATATCTACTTTATGGGGTCAGAAACGTTTTCTTCTCTGCGTTACACACATCCATTTTTACCACAAATCTAATATACCGCTTAACTCTTTTTTGAGTACGGGTATAAAAAGTGGGTTGTGCTTGAGTTTTATTAGCAATTGCATATTGTATTCTGAAATTTGCCATAACCCTCCAAGTGTTATATTTTTATTAGCCGCTTTCTACATGAGCATAATCCGAACAAAGTTTAAGGCCCCTTGGATAGAACATCTGTTATATCTCAAATCAAACTGGTTAACAACTTCTTTGTTGACATCAGTATATTGAAGATACATTAAAAGATATTTCCAAGTTAAGGTTATTAAAAATTTTATTTTTATTGCCGATTAGCTTGTATACATAGATTCCCACCAAAATGTTGCATAGATTTTTGTTTAAATACATATCCACATATGGAATATTTATATACAATTTTAAATTTGTATGATATTAAATTACTTTTCCCAAGCCCTTTGATTCAATATTTTTTAATCTTGATCTTGACATCATGATCAAATTTTTTTTGTAATGTACCTATTGAACAAAATCACACAACGAAAATAAATTTGTAACAAAAATACATATGCGTGCACTGAGTGCGTCTACCTTCATAATGCTCTACATCGCTCCGTTTTAGTGATCTCATTAAGTTTTTTTTCATTGCACCAAATATGATTGTTTCTAACTTAAAAAAAACAGATATAATTTAAAAAAAAGCAAAATTTGCTGAATGCTTCTTAGGTTTCCGATTATGTATTGAAACTACAAACAGTTATAAAATTGTGAGCTTTTGCCTTGCTAACAATCGGTCAAGGGTAATTCACCTAATGGGCTGTTTTCGGTTGAAGGTGTGGCAAATGAAATGTTACTTCTGGCATTTTGATGTTCTTTAATGTTGTGATGATCTACTGCAATGGTGTTTTTAGCATCAATTTCTGTTTCCGATGCAACATTGTCCGACTGACGTTTCCGCAAGACGTTTAAAACATTAACTGATTGGGCAACAGTTTCTTCACTGCTAACAATATTTTCATCGTCATCATCGTCTTCATAGTTAGCAGGCTCCTCTCCTTTACGTAACAGCTTGCCCACAAGTTCATATTTCTCTAAAAATAACATGATAATCTTAAAAGTGAACATTATACTTTTTTCTTTGGTTACCCTTAAACTGCATTTCCCATTCACGCACTGAGTCCATTTCTACGGCACTCAGGTCGCTTAAGTCATCGAAGTCATCCTTATCATTTGAAACCACGCTAAATGTTGCCAAATTTCGTGAAGCGTCTCTTCCAGCGAATGTAGCATAGGGTCCTCCTGCAATTAGAAACCCCGCAAAAATTAGTACAGGCTTTAATAGCTCATGAAAGCTAGGCGGTCAAAACTAAACAAGTTTTTCTGGTGCTGCAAAGGAGTAATAGGATGGATGAGTAATACTCATGTGTTTTTGGCCCTCGTTTTATATCCGGTACTTAAAGGTTTTAGGAGTATTTTAGTTTTCTGGTGGATGTGTGCAACAGACAGGATGAGTCGTTTCCGACCCTATACTTTATCGTCGATATAACCATGTCTGTCTGTCCGTCTTGTTCGACGCCTAGTTCACAGAGACTATAAAAGCAGGAGCAACAAAATTGGGTGTAGACTCCTTTGATATCACAATGAATCAAGTTTTTTTTACCACGTCCCCACCGCTTCCACAAATGTGGGCAATCTTTGGCATCCACAATTTTGAAGATATTAGAAAACCTCAAACGCAGCATCTGTTGGTGTTTTTTTTGTTTATTTTAATATTCCTAGTGTTACCAGAGAGAAGAGAGAGACAGAAGTCCCAAAATGAGATAAAATGTTCTAAGATTCTAATCTATAAGCCATTAGGAGGAAGAGGATAAAGAATTGCAAAAATGAACATGAAAATGAATGAAGTGCGAGTAAAATTAAGAGAGATAGCAAAAAAAAGTATCAACCAAGGAACGAATTCGTTACTAATAAACAATAAGAATAAACCGAGAAAGAGCGCCATCTCTGGCGCTTATGTCATATTACTTATAACATATATGTGTAGTAACCCAGTGGACCAAAACTTCGTAAACGATATCGCAAACGTGAGTTACGCGAAACTCAAGCGGGTAAAACTATCGAATTTAGATCCAAAAACGATAATAAAATGAATCACTAGTCGCTCACTTTGTGGCAGTGAAAGTTTCGTTTTCGGTAGCTCGAAGAAGGTATCGCTTGCGGACCTTTTATAATATCTTTTGCGAGCCTTTTATGCTATCTTCTACGATACGTTTTTAATATCATTATCGAGCCGAAAGTAATATTAAAAGTAGCCCACTAGTAATATTAAAAGTAAATTAAAAATAATATTTTTTGTCTCGTATTTTGTTCGCATATTTATTATTTAAGTAGGGACGGCGCAAACGCTATTCCCGGCTATCAAAATTTACACAGACGAGTTATTCACATTAGGAATAATCGCAAAAGTCATCTCTGCCGACGTGCAATGACCAAGTCTCACTCCGGAGGAACACGCTCGTGATCACGATTAACCTCTACGCCTCTGATCGGCATCGGGGTTTCCATGTCCTCACAGCCAAAAGCAGTTGGGAATTATAAACCTATCCTACTGCTACGACTTTAGTCGACGCTTGGTTTTAGTACAATAAATGCTCTTTTCTAAGTCCGTCTGCGAACATTTGGCGATACTTTACCGGTAGCTAGCTATTTTCTCCGTTATGTTTTACTTTCTTGTCAATTTTTCACTCAATTTTAAGCCCGTTTGCGTAATTTTTGCGAGACTTAAACGTCCCCTGCTTTTTGTCCGCTCAATGCCCTTTTTTGAGTCCGCATGCGCACATTTAGCGAGACTTTACCGGTAGCTAGCTATATTTCCGTTTTTTTTTACTTTCTTGTACAGTTTTCACTCAATTTTAAGTCCGTTTGCAATAATTTTGCGATACTTAAACGTCCCATGCTTTTTGTCCGCTAAATGCTCTTTTTTGAGTCCGCTTGCGGACATTGAGCGAGGCTTCAGTAACAACTCACGGATTTTTATCATTTCTAAGTCCGTTTACGAACATTTTGCGATAGTTCCGCTTTACTATCGTCTTGTGGTCCACTGGGAAAAGTCACATAAATCACATACATACATACATTCAATGAAATAGTAGTGCCGCACATCACTACTTTCAAAAATATTTTTGAGATATTTCTAGTCTTTCAAATTGAACAAGTGATACCTTTACGGAAAGCCGGGAATGTAAGCATTAGAACAAGCCCAAAATCAGCTTAGGGCAGAGCACTCACCAATACTCCCAAACCAAAACACAAATACGAATAAGCGAACAGTGCAATCTCGAAGAAAAGACAACAACAAAATTATAACAAAAGTCGGGCAACACCAATCAGAGAAGAGACAAACCCGGTTTTTTCTGGATACACATACAAAGTTTTTTGCATGTGTTGGGCTTTCGGTATGCTGGTACACAGAACAAACTGTGATGCATACATGAATTGGTTTCCTATGATGGGGGCAATTACAAAAAAGAAAGGGCTCGCAGGGCAATGGGCCTAGGCATCGCTGTATTAGAAACTCAAAGAAACACCGTTGCATTTGCATTCCATCTTCTTGTTTTTCATGACTTTAGAAAACTACCCATGATATCTGCTGTTCAATGAAATAGAAGTGCTGGGTTAAATTAATTTTAAAAAATGAAAAAGTAAAACATATTAATTTAAATTAATTTAAGTAAGCTCAATTTAGATATCAAATAATTTGATGAAAGAAAGTTTTGGACATAGCGGTACTTTTGATTTTGAAGCGTTGAAGAAATCAGTGTTCGGTCCAGAAGACGAGAGCTAAGAGTTAGACTAAAAACTTAAGATTAAGACTAAGGAGGTATAATGGGATTGAAAACTAAGTTGTATGCACTCTCACTATTGTATTTAACCCAATTAACTATAACAAGTAGACTGAAAATCGATTTTGTATACAAAAAGTTCTCTTTTTGAGGATGGTCGGCGATGGTCGAAAACAAGACCAATGCCTTCAATATCCTCAAAAATTATGAACAAAATTTAAAATCGCTCTGCCAGTGATGGGACAGTTCGTAGACGGTTGATTCAACATTATTTGAATGAAAGAAGTCCCAGAAAGCTCCGCGTTTGGGTCTGAAAGTACATAGATGCACGACTTCAGTTTGGAACGAGAAGGAACGTGCGAGTCGCTTCTTGGGACGCGACTCTCCTTATACCCGTACTCAGTCAGTATATACATTTTTGAGCATATGATTTTTTAGAATTTTAGAATAAAAAAAAAATTGTACATTTTACATTTGTTTGCTACATCTGATATCTACATCTACAATGTATATACATCCAACATGTAGATTGTACATGTTCCATTTAGATTCTAAATCTCCTCCGCTAGGGGATGCTCGCGCACTGAACGCGGCAGAGTGTGCGAGCGAGAAAGAGATAGGTACCGGGTAGGTGGCAGGGGGATGCAGAGGAAGCAACAGAAAATTAATTTCTTCATTTTGGCTATAATTTTGATCCGATCTGATTCAGATTCGGCAGTCTGGTAGATATGGGTATTGTGTACGATACTGCGCTTTTAGTTTTATTGTATCTTTAAAATTGTGCCTGCCACAGATTTTCATCCTTTGTGGGGCGGAAGGGGGCAGGGCGAAATTTTGAAATACACTTGTAGCAGTGTGATATCACATGAGTCTGGAAACCAAATTTGGTTTCTCTAGCCCTTATAGTCTCTGAGATCCAGGCGCTCATCGAGACGGACAGACGGACATAGCTATATCGACTCGGCTATTGATGCTGATGAAGAATATATATACTTTATGGGGTCGGAAACGTTTCCTTCTCTGCGTTGCACACATCCACTTTTACCACAAATCTGATATACCCCTTAACTCTTTTTTGAGTACGGGTATAAAAACGCATGTGGAATGGCCTGTGTTCACAGTGATAAAAGTGCGTTTGACTGATGATAGTAAAGTTATATTTTATGGTAAGATAGACTCAAAAGAATATGTTTGGCATTCACAGAAATCCAATTACCACCCAAAATCCTGAAAAAAACGAGAAGGAACGTGCGAGTCGCTTCTGGGGACGCGACTCTACTTATACCCGTACTCAGTCAGCATAAACATTTTTAAGCATATGATTTTTTAAAATTTTAGAATTAAAAAAAAAATTTTACATTTAACATTTTTTTGCTACATCTGCTATCTACATCTACAATGTATATTCTACATCTAACATGTAAATTGTACATGTTCCAATTAGATTCTACATCTCCTCCGCTAGGGGTTGCTCGCGCACTGGACGCGGCAGAGTGTGCGAGCGAGAAGGAAAATGAGTTGCGTTATCGTGGGCGGGAGGGGGAGGGGAAGCAACTGAAAATTAATTTCTTCATTCTGGCTATAATTATGATCTGATCTGATTCAGATTCGGCAGTCTGGTAGATATGGTCATTCTCTACGATACTGCGTTTTTAGTTTTATCGTATCTTTAAAAATGTGCCTGCCACAGATTTTCGTCCTTTGTGGAGGCGGAAGGGGGCGGGGCGAAATTTTGAAATACACTTGTAGCAGTGGGATATCACATGAGTCTGGAAACCAAATTTGGTTGCCCTAGCTCTTATAGTCTCTAAGATCTAGGCGCTCATCGAGACAGACAGACAGACAGACAGACGGACAGACAGACATGGCTCTATCGACTCGGCTATTGATGCTGATCAAGAATATATATACTTTATGGGGTCGGAAACGTTTCCTTCTCTGCGTTACACACATCCACTTTTACCACAAATCTAATATACCCCTTAACTCTTTTTTGAGTACGGGTATAAAAATAGCATTGCTCATGCTAGGCTGAGCCTTATGGGGCCCAGCTCATATGAGCTAATAATTTCTAGCCTGGCGTTTGAGTATGGTATGGTATTGAGCAAAACTGTGAATGTAGGCATACTTTAGAACACATTAAAACAGTTGAAAAATTCCTGTTAAAAGGATCTTCTAGCCGGATAATGACTTGAAACACCCAGAAAAGGACGCTAGGAATTGATTTTTATCGGAAAAGATCGACGTTTTGCCATGGCCAACTGCCAAACTGGATATAAATGTCATCGAAATCGTATGCTGGAATACCAAATACATTGTTGAAACTGCAAATCCGTCAATCAGAGCAAAGTTTTAGCAAGTGGTTCAAGGATTATTGGCTCAAATCCTTTTGAAGCGTTGGCAAGAGATTAAAAACCAAATTGATTAAAAACTAAATATTGAAGCTCCAGAATCATGAAGAACATGAAATATATGTTTTAATTTGAGTTTCGTTGTTTTTAAATTTTCTAAAAAAAACACTACTTTTTAATTGAACAGCATATTTAATGGGTATTCGGCTTATGTCATGTAAAAGAAGAGGATGGAATTAAAATTTTTGGATATTTCTTCGGTTTTCTAATGCTAACAGTTCAGTTTATTCAAAAAGGTAAGATTTGTTCAATTTGGATAACTGGAATTGTCTCAAAAAGAGATTGAATGTGATGAGGAGCGACACTACTATTTCATTGAACACCAAGCTTGCTTGCACTTCGTTCATCTATTTTCCACTTAGCGACCTATTTGATTAGAATCTTAAAATATTTATTCTGCATCCATTTTTACACAACTGTTTCTTATTCTGCTATATCTGTGACTCTCTCTCTCTTTTCTCACACTAAAACCAGTCTTTATATCTCGCTCCTCTCCGCCAGAGGGCGAACACTACACGAGGAAGAGTGTGTGAGAGAGAGAGGGAGAATGAGTATACGCCTAGAAGGAGGTAGCGTAGCCACTGCAAATTAAATTCTTCATTTTGACTAAAATAATGATCCGTTCTGATCCAGATTCTGCAATCTGGTAAATATGATCATTCTTCATGAATCTCTCATTTCGGGTTTCTTGTATCTTTAAAATTGTTAGCACAGGGTTTTGTCACTAACCATTAAGTATATAGATAGATTCATACAACGAACGTGTCGCAGCTGAGTTTTCTGTCCCAGCTCCCAGGGCCTTCGGCTCTGTGAGGCTGAGGCATTCGGGTCGGGAGCCAGGCCATTCGGGTCGGGAACTGGGCCGTTCGGCATGTATGACTCATGGCGGGAAGCGAAAGCAAGCTGAGAATTGCAAATGGATGTGTGTTAACAGACACGAAAAAATATTTATCAATTCTTATTTTCCGAAACCGTTTTGAGTTTGTTCCGTTTCCAGGTTACGTAAATGTGTGTGTGCCATGTATTCACACATACTTTGCTTGTGTGTGGGCTCTACAATTTTTTGCCGCTTGAACTGAATTTCGGTTTTTTGTTTCGTTTTCGGCGTTATATGGATCGTAAAAGCAGTTCTCTCAAAAATATATGTATGTACATTTTTGGATAAAGTCGATATTACGGCAGCAACGAAGTCGAAAGCCGACGCCAGTTGCATAATATTTATGTACATATGTAAGTAACAATCAATGTATATGATAAATAATTGATTAAAGGTAAAAAATCTACATATGTACAGTTGTGTTCAATGAAATAGTAGCGCCGCACCTCATCACTTTCAAAACTCTTTTTGAGACACTTCCAGCTATCCAAATTGAACAAATGATACCTTTTTAAATAGACTGGACTGTTAGCATTAGAAAACCGAAGAAATATCCATACATTTCAGTTCCATCTTCTTGTTTTACATGACATAAGCCAAATACCCATAAAATATGCTGTTCAATGAAATAGTAGTGTTTTTTTAGAAAATTAAAAAAAAACAACGAAACTCAAATAAAAACATATATTTCATGTTCTTCACGTTTCTTGAGCTTTAATATTTAGTTTTTTATTAATTTGGTTTTCATTGCGAACTTGCACCGGCCGGCTATGGGTCATTAATCTCTTGCCAACGCTTCAATAGGATTTGAGCCAATAATCCGTGAACCACTTGCTAAAACTTGGCTCTGGTTCACGGATTTGCAGTTGCAACAATGTATTTGGTATTCCAGCATAAGATTTCGATGAGATTTATATCCAGTTGGACAGTTGGCCATGGAAAAAGTCGATCCTTTCCGATAAAAATAAATCCTAGCGAGCTTTTCTAGGCATTTTTAGTCATTATCCTGTTAAAAGATCCTGTTAACATGAATTTTTCAACTGTAATATGAATGTAATGTATTCGAAAGTATACCTACATACACAGTTTCGCTCAAAACCACACTATACTCAAACGCCAGGCTAGAAAGAACTAGCTTATAAGAGCTGGGCCCCATAGGGCTCAGCTAGAATGCCCAATGCTAATTTTTTCATGATTTTAGGTGGTAATCGGATTTCTGTGAATGCCAAACATAATCTTTTGAGTTTATCTTAACATATAATACAACTTTACTATCTTTAGTCAAAAGTATTTTTGTCACTGTGACACAGGCCATTCCACATGCGTTTTTCCAAACTGAAGTCGTGCACCCATGTACTCTCAGACCCAAACGCGGACCTTTCTGGGACTTCAAATAATGTGTAATCAACCGTCTAAGAACCGTCACATCACTGACAGAGCGATTTAAAATTTTTTTCATAATTTTTGAGGATATTAAAGGCCTGGTCTTGCCTTCGACCATCCTCTAAAAAATAATTGTTTCGCATAAACAATCGATTTCCAGTCTACTTCTTTTAGTTAATTGGGTTAAATACAATAGTGAGAGTGCCTACAACTTAGTTTTCTTCCTGCCTTAAGTTTTTAGTCTAACTCTTAGGTCTCCTCTTCTGGACCGAGCAATGATTTCTTCAACGCCTCAAAATCAAAAGTACCGCTATGTCCAAAACTTTCTTTCATCAAATTATTCAAAAACCAAATTGAGCTTACGGATGGTGACTTATTTAAAAAAATTTGCTTTGTTTTTTCATTTTTAAAAATTAATTTAACCCAGCACTACTATTTCATTGAACAGCAGATATCATGGGTAGTTGTCTAAAGTCATAAATAACAACAAGATAGAATGCAAATGTAATGGGGTTTCTTCAAGTTTCTAATGCTTACATTCCAGGCTTTCCGTAAAGGTATCACTTGTTCAATTTGAAAGACTAGAAATATCTCAAAAAGGGTTTTGAAAGTGATGAGGTGCGGCACTACTATTTCATTGAACACAACTGTATATAAAAATACGATTCTTTGCATTATGTATTAATATATATAAAAAGAATAAGAAATATATATAGAAAAGTTCTCTGAAAAAAAGGAATTTATTGACAAAGTTGCAAAGTCGAAAATCGAAGGCATTTTCACAATATTTATGTACATACACATTTAATTTAGTATATACATATGTACATATCTAAAACAGGGATATGGATATGTAAGTGTGTAATTTCAAATAAATAAAACAATTACATCTTGTATTTTTATATTTTATTTATTTCCCACGCCCACCCCCACCCACCACCCACCCGCCCACCCTCAAAACGAAACAAAAAATCGAAACCCAGTTCAAGCGGCAAAAAATTGTAGAGCCCACACACAAGCACAGTATGTGTGAATACATGGCACACACACATTTACGTAACCTGGAAACGGAACAACCGATCCGAATGCCTCAGCCTCATAGAGCCGAAGGCCCTGGGAGCTGGGACAGAAAACTCAGCTGCGACACGTTTGTTGTATGAAAAGGCAGTACACATACTACACAAGAACAGTGTGATACGGGGGCTGCTATTTAAGTTTGTGGCCTAGTCATAAAAAAGTCTATATATTCCTGATCAGCATCAATAGCCGATTCGATATAGCCATGTCTTTCTGTCCGTCCGTCCTTATTTTTAGTCGCTTAGTTCTCAGAGACTAAGACCGCTGTGATAATCACACTGTTACAAGTGTATTTTAAAATTTCGCTCCGCCCCTTCCGATCAAACAAAGGACACAAATCTGTAGCAGCCACAATTTTGAAGATACATATCTATCAGATTTCTGAATGTAATACAGATCGGATCATTATTATAGCCAAAATTAATTTCTTTAATTTTCAATTTCTCACCACGCCACAAGCAGCGCTCCAGACGCTACCTATTCTCTTTCTCGCTCGCACACACTCTGTCCTGTGCAGTGCGTGACCTTTCGCGGAGAAGATGTAGAATCTACATGATAGATGTAGAATATACATTGTAGATGTAGATGAAATCAGGGACCGTAAATAATGATTATTAATTTTTTGTTTAATAAAAACAATCACATACTTATGATAGACAAAAAAACAAAATGGATTATGCCAAAATCTTTTTTTTTCAATTTTTATTTTCTGATTTTTATACCCGTACTCAAAAAAGAGTTAAGGGGTATATTAGATTTTTGGTAAAAGTGGATGTGTGTAACGCAGAGAATGAAAATTTTCCGACCCCATAAAGTATATATATTCTTGATCAGCATCAATAGCCGAGTCGATAGAGCCATGTCTGTCTGTCCGTCTGTCCGTCTTGTTTGACGCCTGGATCTCAGAGACTATAAAAGCTAGAGGAACCAAATTTTGTTTCTTGACTCATGTGATATCCCACTGCTACAAGTGTATTTCAAAATTTCGCCCCGCCCCCTTCCGCCACCATAAAGGACGAAAATCTGTGGCAGCCACAATTTTAAAGATATGATAAAACTAAAAACGCAGTACCGTAGAGAATGACCATATCTACCAGATTGCCGAATCTGAATCAGATCGGATCATAATTATAGCCAGAATGAAGAAATTCATTTTCAGTTGCTTCCCCTTCCCCACCCGGCAAACGACAACGCAACTCATTCTCCTTCTCGCTCGCACACTCTGCCGCGTTCAGTGCGCGAGCAACCCATAGTACATCTGGAATCTGGAACAAAACTACCCACAACCGGCACCTCTCTCCTACATGTGTAACAACCCTTTAGCTCCCACATTTTTGTCATAGATTTTTTTATTGAGTTGCCTTTTATTTTTCTAGGGAACTTTTACTACTTTCATGAATAAACCCTGGCTCAGCGTGTCAGTGTCAGTGTCTCGTTGGTAAACAATTTTTAATGCACATAATATTTGTTTAACTTAGTTTTAATTGAAGTGCACTATTACGCAATTCAAACAAAAAATAGTAACGAATTTCGATTAAATGAAAAAATTAACTTAACTTGAAAGTAATCTTCATAATAAATATTTTTATGTGCACTTTTTTCTTATCCTATTTAATATCAATAATGGTAAGGTATCAATAGCTTGGCTAGTCAATATTATGACGGTGTTTGTGGTTGTTTTTGTATATTAAGGAGTTTTTTATATTTTACGGTGTTTTATATTCATATCACTACTTCATGACATTTAATTGCGATTTTAGTGCGTTTACATTAAGTAATGCTTTGATTTATTTGTCAGTGTGTGTTGTGAAATGATCTAATATATTTCAGTGTGTTTGTTACGTTTTCTGTTAATTTGGTTGATTTGTGTGTGTGTTACAGGAAAAAATGTCAGCCAGACGCCAGGAGGTCCAGTTTCACCGTCGAAAAAATTGTGCAACAAATATGGAAAATAGTAGAACAGGTGAACGAATCCAAGAAGATAACGAAAATTTGCGTACCACAAGTGGTACGAAATGAACTTAATCAAAATAGACAATTGGAACGGAGACAAGGGCAAGATCTGGTAATTTCACTCTTAAAAAAAAAAAAACCGACAACGCCAACAAGTACATCGAGCATTTACATCCGCTTTGTTTCTTAGTCTCGCATTGCAGTACGAGCCACTCGCTCATCCGAAAGTGCTGATTGGTGCTATGGTCAACATATTTCCACATTTTCATGCCCTCTAATTTCTACACCAGTCAGATGGCATGTACTGCGCATCAAAAAACGTGCAAGACCTGAAGGTCTGCTCACTAGCACGAATCTAGATTAAAACCTGTTCTTGCAGACCATTCGAACATTCAATTCATGCTTCAAATTGTCATCGTACGGAGCAAGATAAATTCAATTCAAAATTTAAAATTAAAAGACAAGTGTAGCACCAAGTGGGCTCATTGCTGCCAATGTCAAACGAAGCACAAAGCTGGACGAAGTACTAAATGAGCAAAATTGATTATTTAAATATTAAAATTACACATGCACATATTGGAATTACAATCACGCTATTGTCATCAATCCTGATAAAACACCAGATGGAGATCACGTGCGTTGATTCAAAGATCCAGTTTTTGACAACGTTGCGGGGTTCATGGATTGCGCACAAATTTTTACACTCAAGAAAAGTCGAAAAAAAAATTATATCCTGTGTCTTTATATTTTTTGTGTATAGGTGCACTAATAAGGCGTCGTTTCATGTTTTGTTCAATAAAATCTATGCAGAAACGGTGGAGCTAAAATTGGTAGACCAAACCTCCGAAACTAACATTTTACTGCTAGTTTTTTTCGTCTTTTCCTTAGTTTTTATACCCGTACTCAAAAAAGAGTTAAGGGGTATATTAGATTTGTGGTAAAAGTGGATGTGTGTAACGCAGGGAAGGAAACGTTTCCGACCCCATAAAGCATATATATTCTTGATCAGCATCAATAGCCGAGTCGATATAGCCATGTCTGTCTGTCCGTCTTGTTGAGCGCCTAGATCTCAGAGACTATAAGAGCTAGGGCAACCAAATTAAGTTTCCAGACTCATGTGATATCACACTGCTACAAGTGTATTTCAAAATTTTCTTCCCGCCCCTTCCGCCTTCATAAAGAACGAAAATCTGTGGCAGGCTAATTTTTAAAGATACGATAAAACTAAAAACGCAGTATCGTAGAGAATACCCATATCTACCAGATTACCGAATCTGAATCAGATCGAATAATAATTATAGCCAGAATGAAGAAATTAATTTTCTGTTGGTTCTTCCGCCCCCTCCTGCCAAAAAGACCCACTACCTATCTCTTTCTCGCTCGCACACTCTGCCGCGTTCAGTGCGCGAACAACCCCTAGCGTAGGAGATGTAGAATATGAATGGTACTTCTAAATTCTACATGTCAGATGTAAAATATACATTGTAGCTGTAGATGTAGATAGCAGATGTAGCAAAAAAATTTAATATGCAATTTTTTTTTTAGTTTTAAAATTCTAAAAAATCATAAGCTCAAAAATGTATATACTGACTGAGTACGGGTACAAGTAGAGTCGAGTCCCCTGAAGCGACTCACACGTTCCTTCTCGTTAAAGTACAAATTTTGAAGAAAAAAAACCCCGCTCAAGGTTCGATTTTGCAAAGTAGTGTAATTTACTGAAAATGCTTTAAAATAATTATTAGATATAGGCGAAGGAGAAGTTTCTATAAAATTGCCAATAGATTTCTGCAAAATTTTTCAATCGCAAAATGCTCTCAGTGAACGTGAATTGAACGTTGGATCACCGGTAATTTGACTAAGAAACCAAATGTTGCCTGCGAAAAATAGTTTGACAGGTTAGTAACCTGGGCACTGCGAAGCAAGTGCGCAGGGGCCTTTTCCCCTAGTAAATACAATTGCGAAAAAAATAATAGCACCATCACAATACATTTTGTTCTTGATAAAAAAAAAATGCGATTAATCTTGTTATTTTAAACAATTTTAGTTTGGTTTATATTGCTTGGTATTCCCCATAAAAAAAAAAAAAAAAACAGTGATACCGCTCTTCAAATTTCTGTCTACATATTTTTTTTGGAATCCCCTGTATTTCGCGGAACTGCCTTTGCATTCTGCACGTGCGCATTAGTTTTAACTAAGAACTCATTGTTTGCAGTTGTTATCATAAAAGTTAAAAATAATAACTACAATGTGACGTGGAAAGCACTGCACTGCGGAGAAGCGCGATCTTATCAAAATTGATATTGGATGGAAATACTTACAGAGAAGTTTGTCGATTGGTAGGATGCTCCAATAAAATGATTAAAAACGCCTTAAACTATGGAGAAAAGACTGAAACACGTGGACGAAAACGATCTATGACCCCTCTTCATGTCAAAAGACTGATTCTTCAGAGCAAGAAGGATCCCTTCAAGCCTGCTACTGAGCTTAAAAAAGATCTTAAAATATATGCGACGGACCAAACAGTTCGCACATATCTTAGGTACCACTTTTAAACGCGACACATTTGCCAGGGATCATGCAAATTGGACTTTCCAAAAATGGAGAAATATTTTATGGTCAGATGGGTCCAAAGTGGTTATGTTTGGTGGAAAGGGATCTCAATCAGACGTTATACGACTAAAGAAAACTGAATACAAACCCCAGTACACCACAAAAACTATTAAGCATGGAGGGTGTAGTGTAATGGTATGGGCCTGCTTCTCCTACTATGGAGTAGGTCCAATACATTGGATATACATGCCTCCCTTTGCAGAATATGAAATGAAACACACCAGCAAGAAAGTAAAGGAATGGTTCAGGGCAAACTCTGTGAATGTTTTGGAGTGGCCTGCTCAGTCGCCTGACCTGAATCCAATCGAAAATCTGTGGTCCGACGCAAAGAAGGCCGTTGCTTCTAAGCCAAACACTATCGGATCACATTGGGAAGAAATTAAAGAGTCCTGGTCCAAAATTTCCCTAAAACGATGCCAGGACTTAGTTGATTCCATGCCAAGACGCTGCGCAGCTGTTATTGCCAATAAAGGACAATGTACTAAATATTAAATTATGCATATAGATTTAGTATTAACATTTAAAAATGGTTAACTATTGAATTCGTTACATATTGCTTATTTTTTTAAATTTTAAATCCATTTTTAAAAAGTGGTGCTATTTTTTGTTCGCCTAGTTTTATGAATTTCAAAAAAGTTCCTTAAATAACTTAAAAACTTTACAAAAAAATATGATTTTTTTGTATGCCCAGGTTTGTTAGAGTCTCCCATTTATAAAAATGTGCTTAAAGTTTGCTTAAAGCTTAAAATGCGAGTTTGGCAATTATTTAAAAATTGCGTGTGGTGGTGGTGCTATTATTTTTTTCACAGCTGTATATATGTATATACATTTTATATAAGTAAGTGCCTTATTGTGTAAAATGTTGCATAAGTTTTAAACTACTTTCCATTAATTAAGTTAAATGCCTTTTGCAACTAATTTGTCTGATTCTGGACAAAGAATGAATAATATCGTGCATAGGAACTGCATTAAAAATTAATGTTTAAATGGTATCCACTTCTAACATATTATGGAACAATATAGACTACTACAGTTATTGCTACTTTAACATTGCTTATATTAAAATAAATTAATCGAAAATGCATTCTTATAAATATTTATTATGAATTAATTTAATTTAATTTATTAATTTGAAGTTAAGT
The DNA here is from genome assembly GCF_018151105.1 of Drosophila obscura. Taxonomy (NCBI): domain Eukaryota; kingdom Metazoa; phylum Arthropoda; class Insecta; order Diptera; family Drosophilidae; genus Drosophila; species Drosophila obscura. Next base: position 2,467,706 of record NW_024542880.1, on the reverse strand, counting down.
TTATTTCCTCATTTAATCGAAATTTATTAATATTATTTTTGTACATATTGCGTAAAATTTTCATAGTTAAAAATAAAACTGCGTACTAAAAATTTCGTTATCAATTCCATTTGAATTATATTTTTAAACTAATAATGCAAACGGATTGAAAACGTAGTCCGAACATTATCGTCTCTGGAAATGATTAATTTTAATACGAATAGTAGTAACAGAATAGTATAAGTAACAATAGGAATAGTACATCGAATATAAAATATAAAGACGTAAATGGCCATATTAAAATATATAGATATAGTCTCACCTGGCCCATAAAATCGTTTTCCTTTGCTAACGTCGTAAACATTTCCATTAACTGCCACCAAAACTCGACCATCAAGTTGATTGCCATCGAACTGTCGTAGTTCTTTTACAGTTAAATCGCGTCGTATTTTGGGAAGTTCTGGTACAGTTGGTTTCTGAACACTGGAACTTGGTACTTCGGTGCGATCACGCACAATTTTGTATAAAAGAAAGACTATTACTGCTAAAAGGGCTAGGTTCATCGGACTATACAAAATTTCACGTAGTATATTTCCTACAAACGAGGACTCGTCCAATGCTTCATGGCTAACAATATTTCCAGTTGTTCCAAGGTTTTCTTTAGAGTCCATATTCGCTGCTTTTTTACCATGTAAATTCACTACGGCCATACTATATTATAAGAAAATACACTCGTTAGTATGTTTTGATTATTTTCACTTCATACTCATATTTATACAGGGTGCATTATTAATGTCGGTATGGCCAAAAAAAAATGTGCCAACTCATTATATGTTGGTAAATTTCAAAGGTATTCATGTTTAAATGCCGAAATAATAAATGGCGCACCTTGTATTTCCAAATATATTTATAAATATATATATATGTACATTTACATAAATATGTATGTACATTAGGTTGGGCCAAAAAATTCAAACGGGACACCCCCTAGTTTTCTAGTTTTGTTACCTTGGATTTAATAGTAATTTACATGTTTTCATTTTTATTTTTATTTTTTATTTTTAAGAGGTTGCTACCGAATTTTACAAAAAATTTTAATCAAGAAAATTCAAACAAAATTTTTTTGCTGAATGAGTTGGATAATTGGTGAAATCTATTGCATATATATTGATCCCAATTAATATCATCATTAATCAGTTATTAGCAGTAAAAAACCTGCTCAATTTGTTGCGAACTAGTTAACTAAATATATCAACCTCAGCTGAACTTCTTGAGTTTCATTAATCGTTAATTTTTTAACAATAACTTACAAAAAATATATGAAATAGTTTCTAAGTTTCAATATTATTTGAAAAAGCCGACGAACTAAATTTTTTTTAATGTATATTTAACCAAAAAAGTGTATTTTCTTTTCGTGGTAACATTAAACTAAAAATTAAAAAAAAAAATGTATAATTTTATTGAATAAAAAAGAATAGAATTCGGTGGTGTCCCCTTAAAAAAACAAAAAAAAAACAAAATTTTTGGTCGAATTTTGGCCCAGCCAAAATTGTGCATACATATTTTTCGCATGAGCTAAATATTTATTGTGTTAATAAAAGTTAAAAATATATCGTTAGCCGAGATTGGGCCATTTTTCTACGATTTTTATAATACATATGTAAATAGTTGAATATGTAAGGGACTTTGTGGAAGAACTTTGATCATTCTTACTGACAAAATACCGAAAAACTATCTTTTACTGCTTAAAAGGTGTCTAATTGGTTAAATTAGCGGTTTCAATAAATTTAGAAAATAATATTGGGATGAACATACATATATGTATACATGGTAATGTGTGCTTTTTTTACTCTAAATTTTTGGATTCGGTGGACGTTTCTATAGAAATGCCCATTTACAAAACAGCCGGTTGAAGTCTTAAAGTTGAAGCCTTAGATCCAAATTTCTACACAAGTCGGAATATGGTACAAAAACTAAGGCTGTAATAAGTAAAGAGCAAGTCTGTGAGCATCGAACTCTCATGACTCAATGCAAAGATCAGGAACAATAATGGTTTTTAAGTGAGATAATTCAGAATTCAGAGAGTTAAAGGAATGCTATAATGCTCCATATTTAAAGAGACTGAAATTGATGACAAAACCAGCACTGAACTATACTCAGACCGGGGCTATTGGTTGCTCGGAAATTCGTATCGCAATTCATACAATTATATTGTATACATATTAGGGCGGTTCTTATTTTCGAAATTTCTGAATTTCAAAAGTCTCAGGGTCTTAAAATGTTCCTTTTGTTATGAAACAATAAAATAAAAAGTTTAAGCCCGATTGGAATTCGTTTAGAGGTGCAGACTTGAGGTCAAAGTTTAAAAAAATACGATATTTTGACAATGTTTGTATGGAAGCTATACCTTATATCGCTCTGATCGGACTGATTTTTTTATATGATTTAAAATATGAGAATATAACTCTTCTCCAAAAATGTAAACTTAATTGGTTAATATTTAATTTTTAAATTTTTTCTTCCGCTTGGTCAATATTTTTAAGACCCTGAGACCTTTAAAATTCAGAAATTTCGAAAATAAGAACCGCCCTAATACATATATTGCATTGCATATGCCCTATGCTCTTTTTTTAACGGTCCAACTATTTCTCACGGGTACACAAAAAACGGTCATCTTTGATTAGTAAGCCTTCTTTGCCGTTTACACTTTTGAGTTTAAGCTCCTGTAAAATCCTTAGAGCTAAGCCAATCCTTGTGATTTTTTTATACCCGCACTCAAAAAGGGGTAAGGGGTATATTAGATTTGTGATAAAAGTGGATGTGTGTAACGCAGAGAAGGAAACGTTTCCGACCCCATAAAGTATATATATTCTTGATCAGCATCAATAGCCGAGTCGATAGAGCCATGTCTGTCTGTCCGTCTGGTTTGTCGCCTGGATCTCAGAGACTATAAAAGCTAGAGCCGCCAAATTTTGTTTCCAGACTCATGTGATATCCACTGCTACAAGTGCATTTCAAAATTTCGCCCCGCCCCCTTCCGCCTCCACAAAGGACGAAAATCTGTGGCAGGCACAATTTTAAAAATACGATAAAATGGAAGATTGCCGAATCTGAATCAGATCGGATCATAATTATAGCCAGAATGGAGAAATAATTTTCAGTTGCTTCCCCCGCCTACTTTAGCAAGAGACCCGTTACTCATTTTCTTTCTCGCTCGCTCACTCTGCCTCGTTATGTACGCGAGCGCCCTCTAGCGGTTAGATGTAGAATCTACATAGTATATGTAGATGTAGATAACTTATGTAGCAAAAAATGTAACAAGTAAACATTTTTTTTAATTCTAAAGTTCTAAAAAATCAGAAGCTTAAAAATGTATATACTGACTGAGTACGGGTATAAGTAGAGTCGCGTCCCGAGAAGACACTCACACGAGAAGGAGTTCTCGTTTTTTTTTTGTATATATTATTTAATTGTATAGAAATGAAACCAAACAATAATTATAATTAAAAGAAATTATCTTCCCTATGGCGGAAATTTCGGTTTTTTTTTGCATTAACCTTCCCGGTAAAGCTAGAAAGTTGAAGCTTCGCATATGGGCTGCTCATATTATTAATTTTCTGACCGAAATCAACGTTTTTAATTTTTTAATAGTTTAATAATGATAATAGTTAAATGGTTATAATTATTTATTATTGTTACTTAACGGCATCACAACGTGCCGTAACCGGCCCAAGTGTGTCGGGTTCCTGGCGATCCCGACAACCGCCTCAACCTAACCTAACCTAACCTACTTAACAAATAAAATGTATCCACAGGATAATTTTATGGCAAGAATTTTCATTACTTATTTTCATGTTTTTTTTTCAGATATAATTCTCTTTTTTTTACATACATAGCTTAAATATCTTACAACTTTTTGCAATAAACTTAATCATTCTGAACAGCTTTTAAATACAGCTATAAATTAAAACAGAATTTTTTGTAGGTGTAGCTTACCGTCTGGGAAATATTATCCAATGATAATGATCATAATCAAATATCGACCGTCTGAATATATTAAATTAATTCGAAATTGCGCAAATATGCGCTTAAGTTGTTAACTCGGTTTAAATATACATACAATAACACACACTATAACATAAGCAAAATGACCAACCCAGCGCAATCTTACTACTTCTACTCAAACAAAGATTACCATTTTGAGGTTAGGCTAGAAATAAAACAACTGCCAATAAAAGCGTTAAAATCAGAACCAAACAAAACAACATCTAACTAACGCATTCTAAACTACATTCTTAATACCTTGATGTAAACTATCCATATAAAATATTGTTATTTGGTTGCTTTAAATGGAGCTGGGGGACCTTCAAACGTAGACAATATTTACAGCCACAATAAAACAGAGAAAATTAAAATTTTGATAGGCTCAAACAGCCGACTTTAAAGGGCTACCAAAAAGCCAGGGATGGCTAAAAAAATATTTTTTTTTTGTATTTTTATGCAGAACGGACATTTATTTAAAGGGAGTATAAATAAAATGATGATAATATTACAACTTAATTTTGGGGTTAATGCCAAAAAAAAAAGGCACTTCCGCCCAATGTGCGGCGGCTGGAACCCGGTTAACTTCCAACCGCCGGTTGGAAAGCAAAAGGCAACCCTGATCAAGTAGAAAAGGTGAGTTTGCTTGCGCCATGCCGAAGATCACTTTTCAGCAAGACGGGGATCCGAAAAACACGGCTAAAATCGTCATAAATTGGGTCAATAATGAGAGGTTTCACTTAATGCAGTGGCCTACCCAAATCTCAGATCTACATCCAATTGAAAATATATAGGCTCTGCTTAAAAAATATTGGAAAAGTATGAATCTGCACCGGGATTGGATGAGCTTCAGGACCGCGTGCAAACTAAGTCGCGCATGATACCTGTCGGATACGTACCACATTTAGTCGAGAGTATGCCCAAATGTATTCAGCGTGTGATAAAAGCTTAGGGCGTTTGCCCAAAACATTTATAAAAAGTTATGAATCTAACCAATTGCAAACGTGCAGTGGATAAATTGTGGATACATTGACTTTTTTTTGAAATAGCTAAAAACTGTTAGTAAATATGATTTCTTTAAATTATATTTAAACCACAAGGATTGACTCGGTTTTAAGGATTTTCCAGGCGCTTAAACTCAAAAGTGATGAACATGCATCAATGCATGCTCGCCACTGTATGTAAGTTAACGAGTGCTAACCAATTGTACACTGGGCGGAGGAATATCTGCCAAGTTTGCCTTTTTCAGGCGTGGGATCGGACGATCGTGGGCGATCCCCCCCTAAAATTTGCGTGGATGTCAGCATTTTCTATACTGAGCTGCGCCGGCGTCGCGACCAACAGCAGAGGGCTCGTGGTCGCCGATCTGAGTTAGGATAGTTTAGTTTTTATTTGATTCGTCGAGCTGCAAGAACGTATTCGTCTTTCATTGCCTCATTAATTACTCAAACTATTGAACAAAAACAATATTACCATCTATTGAATAAAGAATACGATGAATATAATATCCCGTCGTCTAATACTTAATCAAGTTTACTTGTATATTCCTAAACAAGACAGAGAGCTGAGATTGCAAAGCCATGTCCATCTGTTTTTTTTGGGCCTGTGAGGAGTTACATATATGTAGATACATACAGTGATACAGTGAAAAAATAATAGAAACGACAATTTTTTTTCGCATTTTTCAAAATTTTTTTCAGTTAAAATTTTAATACTTTTTATATAGTTATGTATCAAAACATAAAAAAATAATAGTATAAAAAAAATGAGTGTAGCAAAAATAAATTTTTTCATTTTTAGGGCCTGGAAAAAATAATAGAAACGGCAGACTTAAAGCTATGAAAAACAGTTTCTTAGCTTCAAAGGCTAGTAAGTCAACTTTTAGCTTATATATTTGGAAGTGACACCGCGATTTTTAGTGACTTCCACCCATCTGCGACCTATGGAATCCACTAGTTAGTCACAAATGGATGGATCCATAGAGAACCATTCGGACTTAACTTTTTGAAAAAAATCATTCATATTTTTGGTCATATAGCCACCAGTCCTTTTCATTAAGATCTCCTGAAGGTGATCTATGGGATTAAAATCTGATCTTCTATCAGGCCAATCCATCAGGGAAACATCTTTGTCCAGGAACCATTTCTTGGTCAGCATTTTCGAGTTATTTGGGTCATTATCCTGATCGAACCACCACTTTAATGGTATTTCCTATTCAGAATTATACTGTCCAGTATATTTACATAGTCGGAGGCACACATTTTTTTCTATATTCAAAGTATGGACCAATAACCGAATGGGTAAAGTATCCCCACAAAATTATGTGCCCACAGCCATGCATACCCGATTTAAGAGAATACCTGGGTCATGAGAACTAGTATTAAGATGCCTAATATGAAGTTCCCCAACAAATATAAGCCATTTGACCTTAGTTTCATATGACTTTAATATATTTATCTAACTTGAACGACATAAATGCACCTTCTCGAAATTTTCTCGGTTTATAAACTTTTTTTTGGAAAGTAATGGTATATTTTTTGAGCCATATGACCTTTTAAACGGACATCAATCAGCCTATTCCTTATAGTACGACTACTTACCCGAGCATTAAGATAATTTTTTAGATCTACCGACGATTGAAAGGTTTTTTTTGGATTTTCGAACAATGCGCCTGTCTAAATGAACAGAATACCTCAGGAATAGGTATTTCATATCTTCTTTTGTCTCTAGTCGATGAAACATTACCTCTATAATTTGATTTCAACTATTTTATTACAATATAAAAACAAAATTTGAATGCGTTTCTATTATTTTTTCCAAGACAAAAACGTGGTTTTCCTACAAATTAGTTTACCCACCTAATAATTTTTACGAAAGAAGCCCAAGAGAGAATCCAAAATAAACACCCATTATCCTGAAACCAAGCACAGTTGATTTCATTGAAAAAATTTGCTCCAAAAATTAGATATTTGGTTTCAAATTTGAATGCGCATGCCGTTTCTATTATTTTTTCCATCACTGATCTGATCGAGTACTTAGAATCGAAACAGAGAGACGGGCTACGTGGCTGTACTATCAACTCGGGTGTTAATGTTGATTACCATTGTAATCAATAATAAGTGTGTATGTATTAGAGTCCTGCGTGGCTTCACACACAATTACAATCTAAAGATGGTTATAGACCAGAGGTGGGCACGCCGTGGCTCTTTTCGTTATGTGCTATGGGAGACGCCAGCAAGTCGTCCCAGACGGTAGTCGCTCGCGTTCAGCGATCTGTGAAACTTTACATAAACAATGCCACTGAAATTTGAAGTCAAAGAGGCGGCAAAGCGACGGTGGTGGTTGTTGTTTTATTTTTGTCTGGCTGCGCATTGGCTCTCCTGCACACGACTGTTCTAGACTAGGGGTCGGCACGCATACACACTCATGTTTTAGTGAGTTTGTGTGCGAAGACAACAGACACTCATTTCTCTGAAGCTGCGGCAGCCGAGCAATTGTGCACAGGCCACACGAAATTGGTTCTCTGCCGATGCGGCAGCCGAGCCGAGCCACACAAAGCTTATACGTGTGCCGACTGCGCTGCCAGAAATTTTTTTTAAGGTGCATCTAAACGATGCAGCGGCTGCACGGCAGCATACGTGCGAAGTTTACGATCTCATTTCACGCATGCAATCATAATGCATGCATGCAATCAATCTGTCTGACAAAAGCTGCTTGCAAAATGCTGCAGAGTGTGAACAATGCGTGCAGCCTCACAGACGTAAAAACTTCATGTGCAGACGCTGCACCGTCTAAAACCACCTTAAAATAATAAACTCGAATTGAATTGAGTGCCACGCACACAATGAAACGAGTCTATATTAATGTGAGTGTGTGTTGAGTTTCACAGTACTCGGCGTTCTGTAATGAGTTAGAATCAGGGACCGTAATCATAATAAGCTATATTTTAAAAATCACACAATAATAATTTTGTTTAAGTTTTTAAGATAATCATTATTGATAATAATTATTTGTATTAATTATTATTAATAATTATCCATAATAATGTTTGAGCAAAAAAGTGAAAACTCAAATATAATGTTTAAATTTTGAGTTCTATTTTTTCTCAAAAATAAAACTCAAAGTTAAATAATGAAAACATCATGGTGAGCTGGAAAAAAATGTATACATATCCTTACTAATTCAGTCAAGAAAAAAACCATAAACAGGTTTTTGGATATGTATAACAAAATTTTTTTAAATTTTTATAAAAATATGTAGGGAAGAGTTTTAATACATATTAGTTTTAACCAAGTCAACACTGTAAAAAAGATTAAATCTAAAAAAAACTGATTTTAATGCGCTACTTCACATGCAAGCAATGTGCTTCTGATTGTGATGAGTAATTTGCAAATTCTCGTCTTTTTGTTTCTTTCCAATCCAGTAGATATTCACCAAAAAATAACGAAAAGTTGGGAAGAGAAGAGGTTAAAGTATCCCAATTTTTTTAAATTGTATATGGTTGTGCACTCTATTCCTGCAACTCGAGTCAGTGTAGAGAGAACGCTTGCTGCTTTGAAATCGGTGCTAACAGACTGGGATGCAACCTCTTACCGGAGTCTTTGCAAAAACTTATTTTTGTAACATTAATAAAAATAATTCATTACGGAAAAAAATGTATGTATTATTAAAAAAAAATCATATAGATTTTCCTAAAAACAAGTTTTTGTCTTTTGTGTTTTGTGTTTGTCTTGACTCACTTATCAAGGTTATGCAATGCAATTTAAGTCAAAATTGAATCATTATTTTTGAGTTTTCCTTTTTTTTTTTTGCTCAAACATTATCATTATGGATAATTATTATTAATATATAAAAATGAATCCCTATTTCCCTTGGTCCCGGCATCACGCGTGAACGGCTAGACCGATTTCGCTAATTTTTTTTTATACCCGTACTCAAAAAAGAGTTAAGGGGTATATTAAATTTGTGGTAAAAGTGGATGTGTGTAACGTAGAGAAGGAAAAGTTTTCCGACCCCATAAAGTATATATATTCTTGATCAGCATCAATAGCCGAGTCGATATAGCCATGTCTGTCTGTCCGTCCGTCCGTCTGTCCGTCTCGATGAGCGCCTGGATCTCAGAGACTATAAGAGCTAGGGCAACCAAATTTGGTTTCCACACTCATGTGATATCACACTGCTACAAGTGTATTTCAGAATTTCGCCCCGCCCCCTTCCGCCCCCACAAAGGACGAAAATCTGTGGCAGCCACAATTTTAAAGATACGATAAGACTAAAAACGCAGTATAGTAGAGAATGCCCATATCTACCAGATTGCCGAATCTGAATCAGATCGGATCATAATTATAGCCAGAATGAAGAAATTAATTTTCAGTTGCTTCCCCTCCCCCTCCTCGCACAAACGACAACGCAACTCATTTTCCTTCTCGCTCGCACACTCTGCCGCGCTCAGTGCGCGAGCAACCCCTAGCGGAGGAGATGTAGAATCTAAATGGTACATGTAGAATATACATGTTAGATGTATAATATACATTGTAGATGTAGATAGCAGATGTAGCAAAAAAATGTTAAATTTTTTTTTTTTTTTAAGTTCTAAATAATTATATGCTTAAAAATGTATATGCTGACTGAGTACGGGTATAAGTAGAGTCGCGTCCCCAGAAGCGACTCACACGTTCCTTCTCGTTTTTATTGTGTTTGTTATTGTCAGAAGGTTTTAATGAAAGAAAAAATTAAGAAAATTGCGCGGAAAAATATAAAATTTAAGAATACTCGGAAAATGTTAGTATTGTTGTGTTAAGTGTTACATACATCAAAAAATAGATTCAATCGGTTTAGAGTGTTTATATAGTACAGATGAAATAATCTGTTTAGAATGATTTGGCTAAGTGTTTAAAAATAGTTTAAAAGTGCTGAATAAGTCGGAAAATTGTGCGGAAAATGTAGAATAAATTTGTGATATGTTTTGAAAATTTTTTTGTGTGTGTGGTGGAGGAAGTAGGCGGGGCGAAATTTTGAAATAAACTTGTAACAGTGTGATATCACAGTCTGGAAACAAATTTGTTTCCTCAAGCTCTTATAGTCTATGAGAACTAGGCGACAAACGAGACGGACATGCCTATATCGACTCGGCTATTGATGCTGATCAAGAATATATATACTTTATGGGGTCGGACACGTTTCCTTCTCTGCGTTACACACATCCACTTTTATCAAAAATACAATATACCCCTAAGCTCTCTGAGTACTGTTATAAAAATATATTCAATATTTACGGTTCCTGGTTAGAATGAAGGATGTTGGAAAATTTTGGCGGTAGTAGATACTTGTCTATTGTCATGAAAACCAAGGAGTGCAGATGTAACGGGATTTTCCGTTGTCTATTGCTGTGCAGAACTTATTTGAATTCGTGCCACTTCGATTAAAAGATGTGCGAACGAGCCTTATGTGAGCGCATTATTTTACTTAAACTTTATCGGCACCGAATTCTGTTTCTCTTTGAGCATTGTTGATTCGAAATATTGTTTTGAAATTCGTGCAGACCGCTAGTATCAATGCATGCATCCTTCTTTCTGTGTTCAACAAACATCTGGTTCATATACATATGTAGTCTGTAAAGTATAAATGTGTGAATTTTTTCATCAGTTAGGTAAGAAAGTATTTCTATATTTAATATTATAAACATAAAATCATTAATTTAGGAATGTGTGAGTAAATATGTACATCTGTGTATTTTGATTACTGTATAATCGTTTAACATAGAAAATTGTGCATATCATGAACATTGTACGTATTGTATTTCCCGTGACTCTGAATTGTTTTTTTCAGACGTATTTTAATTAAAAGTCGAAGTTATATATTTATTCATTTATTCATATGCAATGGAGCTTAGCAATATCATTATAAAAGGACAAGAAGATTATCAGTAAGTACTAGGCCAGTAGGTATACTTACTATATTTAAGAATCCTATCATTGTCCTTGTCGAAATTCATATACATATATTAAATTGTTAAATAGATATTTAAGATATTCCACCGTTTAAATAATATAAAACGGTGCTATCGGCTATCAGTTATAAAAACACTGTAACACACATTCAAATTTATGAATGTACATATGTACCTATGTATATATGTACATTATAAACACGAATTCAATTTTCTTATCTGCAAGCAAAGACACTATGCGACCCGACAAGACAATTTTGCCTTATTTACTCAGTTTTTAAACTTGGAAATAAAGAAATAAATATATTCTCTAGTAACCATACCAGTTTAAACTATGGAAAACTGTAATAATAATTACTCATTTAAAAAAAAAAATTAATATTCTATTGACATATGAACAGTGACTGATGTTTTGTAGCAGACTAAAGGTCAAAATAGTGATGTAAGAAGTGCACCTATAAACTATCGTACGTTCAAGTGAGCGTCAGGTTGAAACAGTGGAGTATGAATACAAAAAATATATTGTCAGGCAGGCTCCGGCTCTCACTTTCGTACAACTTTCTGCCTATCAGCGCAACTATCACCACTAATAGCTATACGACATTAGACTTAGCAAATTTTGCTGCGAAGAGAGGGATAGCATGAGAGACAAAATGCAACATTATTATTTGTAGCCGTCTCTAGACACGTCTAAGGGCTTTCAGTCGAACAAATGAGGCACTATTTGATACAAAATTATGTTTTCAAGAAAAACACTGCCACCAAGCCAGCAAAATTGTATCTGCAGAGTAAAACAATGGATAAATTGTGGAGCAGCGCTGCTCCCAGCTCAACTGCGAAGCCATTTTGACGCATATACTTCTCTCGCTCTGACTGCAGGCATTTCCCATAAGGCCATCTCTAGTTTTCCAGCTAGTCAGTTATAGCCTTTTCACACTGGCGATCATCACCCATCCACTTCTAAGATGGTCCGTCAAGTTTTGCCGTTAAAATATTTCCCAGTTATTCCACCATCCATCTGCGATTTTCCTAACTAGCAAGTTTCAATGCGGTATTTATTCGATAATTTTCATATGCAACCAAAAATAATTGTCATTCAATACGAAAAAGTGACGTTCACTGCGAATATGTTGATATAGCAATATAGCGCCGAGTTCTCAGAGACTATAAGAGCTAGAGCAGTTTCCAGACTCATGTGATATCACACTGTTAAAAGTGCATTTCAAAATTTCGCCCCGGCTCATTCCGCCACCACAAAAGACGAAAATCTTTGGCATGCACAATTTTAAAGATTGCCTTATTTGGTTCAAATCGCATCATTATTAAAGCCAAAATGAAGATTATATTTTACAGTGGCTAAGCCTTCCAGCGCTGCAGCGCTTATCGTTCTCTCTTTCGTTCGAACATGTATATTCAACATTGCAGATATAAATCCTACTCTGTAGATGTAGGTGAAAGATGTAGCAATAACAATATTCCACATAAATCATAAGCTCACATATATACTGACTTAGTACGGATATAAAAGTTGAGTCGCAGCTACTGCAGCGACTCACAACGTTCCCTCCCCTTTTTAAATTTATTTAACCTCGGGTTGCGGAGTAATTGCAAATTGTCTTGTCTTTAAGGTAGTTTTGACTGCTATTTACATTGTGTCTTAAGATGTATGAATTATGATTTCTGATGGCGTGATATATGTTTGTTGCCTTAGGGTAGATAGGCTATGAGTATTGGTTGGGGATAGATAGTCGATCGGATTTGGGAGAGGAACATCTTACTCTGGTTTGTGTATAGTGGGCACTCTTCGAATATCTGACGTACCGTTATATTTTTGTTGCACCGTCCACACTACGATAATTTTTGTTTGTTTATGTATGTGTGTGTATTTTGTATATTTAAATCTTAATCTTAGTAACTTTATCATATCAAATCTGTCGAGGTTGTCTTGTGGAGTTGAAGTGTAGTTTCTTAAGCCTAGTACTCAGATCCAAAAACTGTTTGCTATTAAACAAATGTCATATATTCTTCTAGTGGCCAGTGGTGTGACCAGAGGTGTGCACTGCATTCCGTACGGTTACACTGCTCAGACAGCTGCTTGGTTTTGTTTAAAGTTAATAAAATGCACTTCTTCGGCTGGGGTTGCTCTTCCCCAAGCATATCCTGGGCTCCCCAATATTTTATTGGCAAGGTAATGTGTCTGACTATCAGCAGCAGATGATGGCGACGCCTCCCGTGCCGACCACCGTGAAGACAAAATGTTTTGAAAACAATATTTATGTAAATTAATAAAAATAATAAATTATAATATCCATATAATTGTCATTCATATAATACTGCATTATTTAGATTCTATTTGTCTTCAGTATTTAAATATTTCGTTTGTTTTTTTATTCTCATATTGCAATGTTTGCTTCATGTTTGCTGGCAAAATATATCAAATTGATATAACTTACGAGGTGGGTAAAAACATACCAGCAATACAAGAAAATACTTCGGATACTTTTCTAGTATATACCGCCTTTTTTTTTGTTGATCTGAGTACTGCCTTCCGTACAGAGCCTAGAAAACAGTTTTTGCCAGACAAAATTTCTTATCGGATTCTGTTCGCGAGGTGTGTTTTCGGATTGGAGTACTAGACTTTATCGGTTTCATACGAATATCAACCCTGATTCTGTTCACGAGATGTTTTTCGGATCTGAGTACTAGGCTTTAATTTCTTTCTTTGGGTTATTTTCTTGTAATGTTCCGAGGTCCTTTGCCATATTTCCATGCATGTATCTTAATAATCTCTTGATGTAACTTTGTGTGTCTTTGGGCTTTCTTAGCACCTGAGTCAGCTGGATCATTGCAAGTTATGTCCGCGTGGCCTGGAATCCACAAAGGTATTATATTTGAGTGTTGATGGTTTAGGTTTTAATTGCAAATTAATTTGCGAAAAAGCGCTCGGAGTATGCATGGGTACTAGTGCTCGTGATGCCCATGAATATCATCCAATCGTGTAATAAAGAATAATAGAAAAAAAAAACAAATGTCAACGTATAAGAGCACCAGCTCCGTAAAGAGCACAAGCACTTTAACCAAAGTCAAAATGAGCTAAGCCCGGCAACAGCAACAAAACGATCGTCGGCTTTCGCAAGCAAACAAAAATTCACTATACGCTCGCAAAAGGTAGCAGTACCAAAAAAAACTGCATCACTGCAAGTGAACGAGGAAAGAGCACGCTCTCTCCCCTGCATTGCAAAGTGGGTCATGTGGTGCTCAGTACCCATTCCCCGACTCGTACTGCCTAACCAAAGATTTGATAATATCGACAACAGCTGGTACAATACCCTCGCTCAAAACTGTGTCTTCGACCATAGCAACGACAACAACCACAACAACAACCACTGCAATTGCAAAGCGCCCGGTATTGTCGACCCACTGCGACAAGACCCACCTTTCCCAACCAATAAGTTCGAAAAATGCTAACGAAGCGTTAATTCAGACTGGGCTCGATCACTATGTGCAAATCAAAAGAAAATTGAGCCCACAAACTGCGAAGAACGATGCAGCTTAAATAACTAAAATAGCCGAGAGCACTGTGCCACATAAGGATCTAGCAAACAATATATTTGCGATACTAAGTGTCCCAAATGAAGATGAGATCGCCCAAACACCCAAAGCCAACAAATTAAGGCCGCCATCTATTTATGTTCCTTAGGCAAATTGTGCTGAATTGGTCAAAAAAATTACTGATAAAATTGGCGCAAATACATTCTATGTCATGTCCATTCTCGTTCGTTCTCCTTCGTAGTAATCAGACGTTTTTTTTTTTCGCTCTGCATTTTCCTTTATTTTACTTAAGCAGCAGGTGTTTTATCTATAAATTAACTCTCTAACTAACGTCCCTTTAAATCAATCTTTACCGCGGGTGCATGCCAAATAATTGTGTAAAAACACAACTTATTTGATTAATTTTGTGCGTCGGTTAGTCGTGTGTTTGTGTTGTTGCTTTTCGTAAGTACGCCCTCTCATTACATTTATCCGGTCTTTGTCGTAGCTTCGTAGCTTTTGACGTCTATCACTCTCTCTCTATCACCTAACTCTCAATAACTGTTCTTTCTCTCTCGCTCTCGTAATTTTCAGTAACGCTATCACTTATAAGCTATGGCTGCAACCACTCTCCTCTCTCGTCTTATTTTTACCGATTTCGCTTTAAGCATCGCTTTAAGCATTTGCTCTGCACATTGGTCTGATTGCTATTTGTTTTGAACTTTTTTTTCTCGAAAAAAAAGAAGTAAAAGACATCATTATGGAATTTTCTGTCGTCTGTAGTTTTCAGGTTTGGGCCATTGGTGAAAGTCAGAGTCCATTTAGGCTCTGAGCTATCCATTGCCATAGATGGTATTTCTGACTCCATGCTAATAGGAAGCTAGGTTCGAAGGCGCGCATTCTTGCTGTGCTCGGGTCCAGCTCGTCGGATTGGTCGGGGTTCTTTCTCCCCCAGCTACAGAGTTTTACTGACACAAATCAATAGAATGCGCTTTGAGAATCATACACGGAATCTATACGTTATTAACAATCCAAAACAAAAACAAAAAAATAAGCTGATTACAAATCTGCGCCGATACGCATTTAGGAAGCTGGTAGAAGAGATATACATCTTCTTTCGTCTGATAATGGAACAGTGGAGGTAATTGTCCCTAGTCTTTACCCTCCCGACCATGACTAACACATATATCTTTGTGCGTTGTCCCAATTCAAAGATTCTACATATTCTACGGCATCTTGCGAGGGATAAGCATAAGTACTCGACTAACGGAGATAATAATTAGCTTAGGCAGACATATTCATGAATAATAAGTCATAATTTTAATTGAGTAAGAGAAGAATAATAATAATAGAATATATAGATACAGAGATTACATTGATAATACAATTCTTTCGATTACATACAAACAAATTACAGCTTAACTTCTTCTTCCAAATAATTACTTGGGCCTTAGAGGGGAATATACACTTCAAATCAGTATATTTGTATATATCGTACCAGATCTACGTCTGCATTGGCATATCTACATTGTGGTTTCAGCCACTATTTGTACTCACAGTAGTTGTTAAATACTCATCGATGTATCGTTGGGCCCAAGATGACTTTGATGGCTTTAGGTATATACGCTGTGTAATTTAGAAGCTGATCAGGTTACATTCACATATATATAAAGAGAATTATATTATTCCAATTATATTAATCAAAACAAACAATATTTGGTGATTGAGGTATGTAAGAAACAGCGGTTCTGATGTAATGTGGTTTTGGCTAGCCCGATTACTTAATCTCTTGTCTATTTGGGGTATGCTCAGGGTGATTAAGTCCTCCGGAACTCGGGATTCACAGGTTGGGACAGCCATCTCTTAGTCGTGGCCATATCCAGAAAAGGTGTATGTGTAGAGTGGTCTCCGACAAAACTGGGAATGATTGCCGATATTGGGCTAGCCCAACATCGGCGAGTCAGTATCGACTCTATCCGCAGCTTGAAAGTGGACCGCAACCACTCAGTTGTCCAGTTTTCGGTGCTATCGTAGTCTGGTGGCCGTACCGACTTGGATATATTGCGATTTCCCAGTACCCCTTTTTCCTCTAGCTTCTTTCACAAAATTCACTTTCTTTTCACTTTTCCTTTATGTTCTAATTGTTCCGCCAGTGTTTGTGTTTAATAATATTACATTATTAAATTGGATAAATTGTGTGATTGGAAAACTTAAAAATTATTTAATTCCACGTGTCTTCACTTTTCACAGAGCTATGGCAGCAACAAGAAAGCATATATATGCGTGTGCATTGATTGAATCCAAGCAACGGAATCATTCCGCATGGAAAAATTGTAATCGCCTTGCATTCTGCTGCAGAACCAGATGATCTTCTTGGTGTCCCGCATTCCACCAATCTCTTCAAGATATGCTTACGAGGGCAGTATGAAAAGTATTTCCCCACCAAATTTACCTAAATTGTTCGATGTTTATTTGATTCACTTAACTGAATAAATGGTACAATAAAAGTCTCTGCCAAAAAAAAACCTGCAAGAAGCACATCACCCATGACCAGCCCAATATCCCTTGCTGGCTTTGCGAAAGCGTAGTGCACGCAAAATGTATAGGGATCTCGGGCCGTGTAGGAGATGCCATTTCCCAAAATAAGGGCCTGCAAAATAGTTGGGAGGAATGCCGTGCTGTGGAAAACGACATGCGTTCGTTCATGAGGAAGACGCGGAGTGGCTTCAAAGAGCTGATCGTAGGATTTAAGCAGAAATATGATCGGCTCTTGGCCATGGACACTCAGTTCAGCAGTTTACAGCTGCTAGCTGATTCTCCGAGGCGCAAGAAGTCTACTCCGCGGGTCTTGCAAGTGCCGACTGCCTCATGTCCTCCGGCATCCGAAATACTTACTCCGACCACTTCCTTAGTGCTTCCAAGGGCTGCTGCGATCGCTGCTGGTGATGCAGATTCGGGAGCCGAATGCGTCACTTCGGAGAGTATGCAGTTAGAAATGTCTGTAACGTACGTGTCCGTCGAGTCCGCACTCAACTCCTTAACTATCCCATCAGTTTCGCTCCCACCAGCTAAAAGATGTCCAGGACCATTATTAGTTGCTTCCCCCACCTCCTCCGGCGCTGCTGACGCTACTCATTCTCTTTATCGCTCGCACACACTCTGCTTTGAGCAATGCGCGAATCTAAATTGTGTATGCATTTTAGATGTTTAATCGACATTGTATATGTAGATGTAGATAACAGATGTAGCAATAATATGTAAAATTCTACATAAATCATAAGCTTTAATTTTTAATACTGACTGAGTACTTGTATAAAAGTTGAGTCGTAACAACAGACTCACAACGTTCCTCCTCGTTGTTTTGAAATATTTTTTGAAATAAAAGTTAGAATTCGAGTGAAAACTGCATGAAACTGATAAGCCTGAGAGGCCTGAGAGACCGAGTCTCTTGGCTAGCTCTGTGACAGTATAGTTGAGCCAAAATGTGTCAAGCTCTCTGTCGTTTGTGTGATGCCAATTTCAAACGAAATATTCTGCTCTTCAGTTTCGACTCATGACGTGCGGTAGAAAACGACATGGTATTTTTTGCATGAGGCAGACAATAAGTGGTTTCAGAGATATTCGTTCTCTCTCCCTCGCTGTTAAATTTCGGTTAAATTTCTCCATTCTTAACGCGTATTACCTCGATGCAAGATACGTTTTTCCTAGGAGCCTAAACAGCTTTACAGCTTTGTGATCTGTAAGAATAAAACGTCTGCATACCTACCTCGCTATCATTTGTTAGTACGCCGGAAAATAATGATCTGGCAATTGCCGATCTTTTTGCAAATTTTTCCAAACAACTTACTCTCAGGAAAGCTACTCTGGTCAGCCGTGTCCATACAGTTTACTGAGGTAGAACGGCATTTTCATCTCTTGTTAAATTAATACTCGCTACTTCATGTTCTTTGACACGCAGCCGTTGTTTTCACAGGGTCTTGACGCCTTAATTCTTCATTTATCATTTATGTTCCTATTTATACATAAGAAATGTAGAAAGTCTGAAGAAGAAGTCTAGAAGCCGGTCGTCTTTTCACCTCGCTCCTGCATTTTTTGCCTTTTTGCCAATTGAATTTCAATATTAATTACAACAAATCGTGTACATCTTTAAACTCATCATAATTGGTCCTTTTTTGTGCCAATTATCTGTGTTTCGCTGTTTAACAATTGAGTTAATAATAACTTTATATTTCGAACGCGTATCAGACGTGCGCAAGCAATTTGATAGTGCTTTTATCCATTCCGCTTTGGATCATTGCTCTCTGCGCTCACTGTGCGTGCACTCCATCCGTTACATCGCCTATCAACACACGCTCTGGAGAGTATAACTGCAAGCTCTCTTGCTCTTACTCTCTCTGGACTTCGCCTGCATCTGCATCTTCTTGAATTGCTCTCTCGGTGTCTCTGTTTCGTGAGCTTCAGCGTTTCTTTTCGTCACTTCGCCGGATCGTCTGCCGCTGCTGCTGATCGTCGCTCGCTCTGCTGCCTGCACTCTTATATCGCTTGCGCTCCCACTTTGCGTTTTTCTTCGAGCACAGTGATTCAACTGCTGTCAAAAATGGTTCTTGTCTGCAGTGCAAAGAAATGCGAATTTGGAGGCAACAGAGTTGGCGATTCATTCCTCAGTCCTTAAAACGCATGGGTCTGACTTGGTCATGTTTGGCCTGCCGTGAGATTAAGGCCGAAATGCGCACTTTTATGAGACAGACTCGTACTCGTTTTCAGGATGTCCGGAAGCAATTTATCGCTCTCAATGACAAGTTCCTGTCCCTGGAAACACAATTCCTTGGCCTCAAACTCTTGAGTGAATCTCCTAGACGGAAAATCCCTAATACTGATAACAACAAACTCTTGCACCCTATTGGAGTTGGAACGCCTGCCTCTCATCTACATACATCGGAATTATTTGCTACTCCGAGCGGTCATGCCTCGCCGTTAGTCAATCCGCCTTCAGTCGCTCCGGTGTTTCTCACACTGAATAGCAATGAAGCAGTTACTACTTCCATCATTGTCGGCTCCGCTGTGATTGCTCCCAGTGTGGACGTGCTGGCCGCTGATGATGTCCCCACCGTTCCTGTCACTGTTCCTGTTCCTTCCGTTGCTACCGACGCTACCATCGTTTCTGCCACGAGATCTCTTTTGGGAGTGGCTCCACCTTCTCTCTCTCGCTCGGGACTTATACTAAGAGCAGTGGTACCTCGAAAGGCTATCTATGTCTCCCGTCTTATACCGGAGGCTACAATAGAGGATGTCAAACAACATCTTTGCTCTAGACTTAACGCCTCGCTTAATGATATAATTGTGACCAAATTCATTTTTAGACATAAGCGCCATATTTCCTCCTTTAAGATTCTTCTTCCCGATTCTTTACTATCCAGATCACTCGACCCCTCTATTTGGCCTGAGCATACAATTATGCATGAGTTCCTACATAAAGACTCTATCCAGAGTCCCAATATTACTGGCCCTGGTTGTTCAAAAAACTAAATAACCTTTTTATTATTCAATACCAGAACGTACGCAGTCTGTTAGGCAAATTGTGTCAAATACATACGAATAGTGCCTCTTTTGACTTTGACGCTGTCGCTTTAACTGAAATCTGGCATAACTCCTCCGTCTATGATCATGAAATTTTCGTTCCAAAGTTTATCACATATAGATTGGACCGTCCATCTTTTGCTGGTGGGGTTCTGATTGCTGTGAAAACGGATTTCTCATCCGAGTTGTTCCCATTCAACAATATCTATGGCATTGAATTCATTGCAGTCAAAGTTTGTGTTGGATCGGTATCGATCTATTTGACTTGCTCTTACATTCCTCCCAAATCAGATGCTGAGGCTTACTCTTATCACCTTTCTGCAATTCAGACTATTGTATCTACTTTAGGTTGCAACGATCATATTATTGTCATGGGTGATTTTAACTTACCACTTCTTTCTTGGCTGCCTAGTGATGAGTCTAACCTGTTGCTAACAAATTACCACAACGATTTTATTGACGGGCTTACCGATGTCTCCCTAATTCAAATTAATTTCATAAGAAATAGTAGGGATAGACTACTTGACCTTATGTTTGTTTGTGATGCTGCTCTTGCTAAGCTCTCCAGAGTAAGTCCAGTAACACTTCTTTAGCCATATCCCTTGAGTGTGTCCGATCCAGCTGCACTGCCAGTCCCATGGCACCCCGCCGCATACAGTGTTTTCGGAAAAATAATTTTGCTGAGCTAAATCTTCACCTCTTGCACATTGACTGGTCTTTTCTCCACGTGTTCCCGAACATTGAAGAACCAGTCAAATCGTTCTATGACACTATTAACGACGCCCTTAATATATATGTTCCTGTCATCAAATCTTTGTCGTCAAAACCTGCTTGGTTCTCCAAGAATTTGTCTTATTTAAAGAATCGAAAAACTAGGCTCTATAAAAAGTATCAGAATACTGGATCTATGATTGTCTCGCCCAATATTCCTCCGCTCGTTCTCAATTGCTGACTGTTAATAGTTTTTGTTATAATCAATACCTTTCACGATGTAGTAAAAATTTCCGTAGTGATCCAAAAAAATTCTATTCGTTCGCTAATTCTAAACGTAAGTCCAATGCATTTCCTCCATCCCTCCATTATCAAAACAAATCTGAATCTTCTGCTGCTGGTATTGCAAATTTATTTGCCACCTTCTTCCAATCAACGTACTCGTCACATATCTACCATGAATCTACTCCGTATCCCTACCATTTACCTTATGCCAACAGCACTTTTCTGCCTTTCTTTGAGGAAAGTGATGCTCTAGAAGGTTTGTCAACGATTGGCATATCATTCTCGGCGGGTCCAGACAAGGTACCAAGTTGTATTTTAAAACACTGTGCCCAGTCCTTATGCAAACCGTTGACATATCTTTTCAACCTATCATTGGAACGGTCCTGTCTTCCAGTGATTTGGATCGAATCCTATATCATTCCGCTTCACAAAAAGGCTTTAAGATTTCACATTGAGAACTACCGAGGTATTGCTAAGCTTTCCGCCATTCCAAAGCTGCTTGAGTTCCTTATTACCAGGCAATTGCAACACCTATGCAGTAGTCTGATATCTCCATCGCAACACGGATTTTTTAAACATCGATCAACATTGACAAACCTTCTCGAGTTCTCTTCGGCAATTAACCGAGGATTTCAAAGCTCACTGCAAACAGACGTAATTTTCACGGATTTAAGCAAGGCTTTCGACTCCGTGAACCATTCTCTTCTCATTCACAAGCTTTCTTTAATTGGTTTCCCCACTAATCTTCTAAACTGGATTTCGTCATATCTTTCTAACCGCACACAACGTGTTTTGTTTACTAATGTGTTGTCGAATGTCGTTAATGTTACATCAGGAGTGCCACAAGGTAGTCATTTAGGTCCACTTCTGTTTATTTTATTTGTGAATGACCTTCCTCAAGTTATAACATACTCCTCTAATGTACGCTGACGATGTTAAAATCTATCTCGCCTACTCTGATTGGTACATGCACAAACGCCTCCAACTCGACCTAAACGAGTTGCAAATTTGGTGTTCAACAAATCTCCTCTTTCTGAACCTTTCTAAATGCAAACTTATGACTTTTTACCGTCGCGCTCCACACTTTGTCTCGTACGCTCTAGGAATTCATGCCCTCGAACGAATTTCGAGTTCTAATGACCTTGGAGTTCTTTTCGATCATAGACTGTGTTTTAATAGCCATATAGCTGCAACTGTAAATAAAGCTAAGGGTGTTCTAGCGTTTATAAAGCGTTGGTCCAAGGAGTTTGATGACCCGTATGTCACCAAAACACTGTACGTCTCCTTGGTTCGTCCGATTCTGGAATATTGTTCTTGTGTGTGGAGTCCACAGTACAAGGAGCAACAGTCCATTCTCGAGTCGGTCCAAAAACAATTTTTAATTTTTGCCTTACGTAATTTTAACTGGGATTCGGATAGAATCTTGCCAACTAGGCGGATTCGATTTGATATATGATATTAATTTGATATTAAGGTTTTTTTATAACCGTACTCAAAAAAGAGGTAAGGAGTATATTAGATTTGTGGTAAAAGTGGATGTGTGCTACGCAGAGAAGGAAACGTTTCCGACCCCATAAAGTATATAAATTCTTCATCAGCATCAATAGCCGAGTCGATATAGCCATGGCCGTCTGTCCGTCCGTCCGTCTTGATGAGCGCCTGGATCTCAGAGACTATAAAAGCTAGAGCAACCAAATTTTGATTCCAGACTCATGTGATATCACACTGCTACAAGTGTATTTCAAAATTTCGCCCCGCCCCCTTCCGCCACCACAAAGGACGAAAATCTGTGGCAGGCACAATTTTAAAGATACGATAAAACTAAAAAAAAAACGCAGAATCGTAGAGAATGCCATATCTATCAGATTGCCGAATCTGAATCTGATCGGATCATAATTATAGCCAGAATGAAGAAATTAATTTTCTGTTGCTTCCTCTGCCTCCCCCTGCCAGAGAAACGCTACTCTTTCTATTTCTCGCTCGCACACTCTGCCGCGTTCAGTGCGCGAACAACTCCTAACGGAGGAGATTTAGAATATGAATGGTTCATCTATAATCTACATGTTAGATGTAAAATATACATTGTAGATGTAGATAACAGATGTAGCAAAAAAATGTAAAATGTAAAATTTTTTCACGGCGAAAAAAATAATGTGGGGGAGCGTCTGCTCCTTCACACGCCCTCCTCACTTCGGGGGTTCCGAATAGTGACGGTGACAGCGTGGCGTCGCGTTATTTTGATGCGGAAGCAGTGTCCGTCGTTTACCTTCAGTCGCCTTACCCCTGACCGGGCCGTGGCCTTACGCAGATAGACCGTGATGTTGCTGATCAGGTCTAAGGGCAACTTTCGGTCTGGCGTGTTAATCCACCACTCCACTGGTGCTTCTTCCGCGTCCCCAGCGTCGGAGATATCGGAGTAATGTGGCCCTTCCTCCAGTGGCTCTGCTGCTGGTTCGGCTCGCTGCTGACTCATCATGTTCCACTCAGCCCAAAAGTTGGACTCCCAATTTGTGAGACGGGGTGTAGTGGTTGTCCCGAAACTCGGTGCATCGTCGTGTGCCTGACCGTATGGTCCTGCATCCACAAGGGTGGACACAAGGCTGCCCTGACCGTGTAGGATGGTGCTCTGGTCGTCCGTATCCGTGGCTACGTTGTCCTCGTCTATAGCTGGCCCATAGTGTCCGAAAAAACGGCGATTCAAAGCATTGACATTGTGGTTGGGTGCCAGTCGGACCCCGGTGGTTGCGAATTGTCCATCTGGTTCCACTTCCCCTTCGGTGTCTGTGTCTCGAGCGGCTTGATGGTTCTGGTCTAGCCATCCTACCACGGTTGCCAAACGCTGGTCCAGTGGGATCCGGTGGTAGTCGACGAAGGCTTCCTGTTGGAGTCGGGAACAGTCTTATATTGGATAGCGCGATGGTCCGTACAAGCCATAGCTACGGCTGGTCGGTGATGTAGTATTCGGCGATGTGGTGGATGCACTGCCTTCCGGTCGCTGCTCTCCGCTTGGGTGTGCGGTCGGTCCGTATCCGTATGCTCCTTGGCGTCTAGTGATACGCCCGTTGCTGCGCCGCTTCATATTGATCCAGTCTAGGAAGATTAAGATAAGTGCCTGCCTGACTTATGGAAATGGTGCCCTCCCCCTAATCCTGCTTGATCGGTGCTTTGGCGAATGTTGATATATTGGTACTTAATTAATCCCATAAGGTGATATATACTTAAAGAAACTTATGGTTTTTGGGGTTTTCCTCTTTTTGGGGCGAGGACGTTACGCTATCCCGCTACCGTAAGTGGCCCTCGTGAATCGGTGATCATGCCGGTGTCCTCGGTGTCGTCTCGTTTGGTTCGTCTTCTTCAGTCCCGTGGAATTCCTTGAGATCCATCAAGCTTGCAGTCTTCCTTTGTCGTCCTTCGAGTGTTTGTAGCCGCACTATATTGAAAGCTAAGAATTTAATGACCTTGTACGGTCCGTCGTATTTAGGTGCTAACTTCGCTGCAAAGCTATCCGATGCTTTGGACAGGTGGTGCTGGCGAAGGAGTTCCAGCGTCCCAAGTGCAGGTCGCCACTCTCGTCTCCGCAAATCGTAAGTCTTCCTCTGTTCTTGAGATGCCCGCTGGGTTCTCTCCTGTACCACCTTGAAGATTTGTTGCAGTCGCGTTGCCTTGTTTTCTGCGTGTTCTGCTTCGTTTCCCATTTCTGGAGTTAATTCATCGTAAAGTGATCCTGGTAGTCGTGGTTCCCGACCTAGCACGAGGAATGCTGGACTGAAGCCTGTGGTGTCGGAAGTGCTGCTATTGATTGCTAAACTCAATTCCGGGAGTTGTTGTGGCGTATACGGAGCCATGTGTTCCAATGCCATTCCTACTTCGCAGAACTTCCGGAAGGAGCTGCTCGTAAATTGTGTGCCGTTGTCACACACAAACTTCCTAAGGATGCTGAGTATCCTTTCCCGAAATGCTTTCTCCAAGAGGGCGGTGGTAGCCTTCCGAAGTGGAATTAGTTCAACCCATTTGCAAAACGAGTCAAAGAAAACATACTGGGCGATGTTTCTGTAGAGTCCCGGCCAGTAAAATCGCCGGGTCACCCAGTCAGCGGTCTTCCGTATTCCTTGGTGTCCTGCGGTGGGATGGTCATGGCATTCTTCCAGCACCCGCCGACGATGATCACTGGCGACACATAGTTTCCACGGTTGAGAGTCTTCCTCGTCCGGTCGGCATCCTGTATGCTTGTAGAGCTGTCCGTTCTCGATAAGGAAATCGTTGCACTTCTCTGGTTGTTCCTTGATCCTTTTGAGTAATCTTTTAATCCAGGGGCATGTGGGTATGTCCTCTAACGTTCGCTGCAGCGCCTCGATGGGTTGACGCGAAAGGGCATCTGCATCTAGGCTCTTTTGGAAGAAACTGCATTTGTCTTTGTTCAGTCTCAGATTCGCTTAACGCAGCCTTCGGAATACTTCTCGCAGATTATTGACGTGGTCATCCAAGGCTTTTCCTATGACAATGATGTCATCGAGGTAAGCGAAGGCGTACGGTTCCATCTTCGGTCCAATAGCACTGTCCAGGGCTCGCTGAAACGTTGCAGGTGCTGAGTGCAGTCCGAACGGCATGACTTTCCAATGGAACAGTCATCTGCTTGGCACGATAAATGCCATGCATTCCCGACTTCCCTCCGCCATCGGGATTTGCCAATACCTATTCTTCAGGTCCAATGTCGAGATGTAGTGGGCGTCGCGTAGTCTCTCGAGGATGTGGTTGATCCTGGGGAGCGGATAGGCGTCAGGTACAGACCTGGCGTTTAGTTGTCTGTAGTCGACGCACATGCGCATCTCGCCTTTCTTTTCCCTAAGAGTACTATACGCGCACTGTGTGGGCTCTTTGAAGCTTCGATACGTCCGTCCCTCGACTTGGTCGTCTATTATCTTCTGCATGGCCGGGTTTTTCGGGTAATACCGTTGTTTCATGGGTTTATATAGATTGTATGCCGTGCTATGTGAGAAATACCTGCCAGACCCTCGAATTTGGCCAACTCTTCTTCCAGGAACGATGCTACCCACGGAGTTGGTAATGGTTCGTTGATCCGGGACTTCTGTAGCGGGGGTTCTTCGAGCAGTGTGGTGGTAATGGCCGCTAGGTTTACGGTTGGATGGGTGGTCTGGCCTGTCCTGTGAAACGGATTCCGCCGTTGGCCCGTTACGGCATCGGCCAATGGTGCTAGCTTGTAGTTCATGCGGGTGTTATGCTCAGGGTAGTCCCTCTGGGTCTGCCTGTCGTGGGGTGGTCTGATGCTGGTGTCTTGCGGGGCCCTCGGCGTTGTCTCGGTGTGGTCGTTTTGCATTGTCTTCGGAGTTGGTCGACTGGCCCTGGTAGTATCCAGCGGTGTCGCAGCCGCCTCCGCTGAAGTTTCAAAGTTCCTGGCGTTGTGTAAGTTGGACTGGCGGGTGTATGAACTGGCCCTGGGAGTGCTCAGCGGTGTCGCAGCTGTCTTCCCCGAAGTCCCGTTGCTCCTGCTTACGTCTGACGTTGAGTTGTCGGTAGGCGGACTGGCCCTGGGTGCATCCAGCGGTGTCGCAATCGTCTCCGTCGAAGTTCCGTGATTCCTGTGTGTGTCTGGCGTTGCGTTGCTGGCAGACGGACTGGCCCTGGCTGCATCCAGCGGTGTCGCAGTCGTCTCCGTCGAAATTATGTGATTATTGTGTCTGGCTTGGTCGAATCCTGTTGTCATCTGTGTGGTGTCTGTGCTGCGGGGTCTGGCTTGGTCAAGGTTTGCATGCATTGTAACTTGAGCGTTGCTGGGCGTAGAATGGTCTAATTGTGTCGTAAGCATTGTCCTAGTGATGGTTATGGGTTTGGTACGGGAAATGGTAGTAGGGGGTTCGAGTGGAGAAGGGTCGTCGCGGAAGGTCACGGTGCGTGGCGTTGCCGGCTGTAACGGGTTGGTTTCCCGGGTCAACTGTAAGTATGCTCGTCCGCATTGGATTATTGCCTTGATACCGCATAAGAAGTCGAGTCCTAGGATGATATCATCGACCACCATAGGTAGTACTAGCAATGTCACCTGTGTTTCAAGTTGATCTAGTCCTACCTTGACTGTCACTGCTTGCGTCACCTCCTACGTCGCTTAGCTTCCTTGCTTAGCTCCTTCACTGTCCGCTGGCTGACGAAGGAGCAGGTTGCCCCTGTGTCGAGGGTCGCTGACAATGGTATTCCGGCGATGGTTACTAGTGCGACAATCCAACCCCCCTCCAAGCTTGGGGGATGCCTTACTCCTGGGGGTCCTGGATGGGTGTCTCCGTTCGGGTCCCTGCCGGACGGAGACTCAGTCCGTTTCCCGGCCCGGATTGACGGCAGCAGTCGATTGTCCTGATACCACGACGGCCGCACTCCCAGCAAAATAATACGCGACGATTCCTGCAGGTGTTACTGAAATGGCCTTCCTCGCCGCAATTCCGGCAGGCCCGGCGTATGTCCACCGGTCTGACTCCATCCTGGGTCGTCACGCGGTTAGCTGTCTCGGTACTTCGGGAGGGTCCTGTCTCGTCGGACACGGTGTGCTGCGGGGCCGATGTTCCGCGTCCTTGGTACGAGGGCACTCTTGGTTTGGTATCCGTGAGGTTGCTGATCGGGTGGGTCTGTCCGCGGTCCCGAGTCGTTTCATGGATCCCATGGTTCGTCACAAACAGTCGGAGCCACCAACAAATCCGAAGACGCAGCACAAAGACATCGAGCGAAGAAAGAAAGAAAACCGAGAACTCAGCACACGCGCGGCCAATCGACGGAAAGGCGCTGGCCAATATTATATAACCAACCCCCATATAACCAACAGCAAAACCAAGTAACCAAAGCTCTCACATAACGAGGTCAACACCCTGTAAGGTTCCTATTTCAGGCTGGGATATGCATCAGTCTGTCCAGGGTCCGCTACAAGAAAATTTGTAGATTGTATGGGAACTTCATTTTTCGGGCTGGCCTTTGAAATGCAGTAGGCAAGGGGAGAAAAAATGACGACGCGGTAGTTTTGCGGTTGATTGTTTATTCTTTACTGTCTTTATTCGCTTAATTGTTTACGTCCTGAGACTTGCTAGTCAGTCATTGATTATGTGGTGCGCTGGACTGCGTGGTATGGTGTTTTGCGTTTGTGACTGCCTAGTGCAGTGTCTTGTGTTCTTGGCCTCTTGTGTTCGGTCTGATGGACTGCTTCGTGCAGTGTCTTGTGTTCGGGCTGATGGACTGCCTCCTCTTTCGGCCGATCTTGGCCCTTTTATGCAGCTGGCGATTGCACCTGAGACCCGGAAATAATTAATTCTTGCTGACTTAACGTTATTGGATAACAATAATTGTGGGGTGTGGTAACTAGGTCGAAGCTTGGTGCTTCGTTGACAATTTTTAGTGGGTCAGGGTGGTTTTGCTGATGCTGCATCCCGGAAGGTGCAGTTGGGAATTGGGTATTTGGTTTCAAAATGAGTTTCTGCTAACTCTGCATCGCGGAAGTTGAGTGGTAACTCAATAATTTTATGCTGGCTTGACTTATTGTGAAATAACGCAAATGATATTTCTTATGTAGGCCGTCGATTGCGAAATGTCCCAAGAGGGGTGTTTTAAATTGTAGTGTGGACAAGAATGTGTAGAGTTGTTGATCGAGAGTTCTTAATTAATTGTGTGCGTTGCTTAAGACTATTTTATTTCCGGAGTTGCTGACACAGCGCTATTTGTGGAGAACCGTGGCTAGAGCCATGGTTCGTTAGCTCTGTGTATATAAGTTTGATTAGTGTCTCCGGCCAGCGTGGATGCGCTGACCCTCCGCCGTTTGTGACGAGACATGGCTAGAACCATGGTTCGACCATGGGTACGATCTTTTGGTATGCCGGGTGTAGTACTCGTGTAGTCGTGATGATGCCTCTGATATCGCAGCAACGACTTGTGTGGGCGACGAAGATCTCGGACATGGCTCTAGGCATGGCTCGTGGCATGGCGCTAATAATCATGTCGGTACGCGGAAGGTACTCCATTGTGTTGGCGAGGATTGGTGTGGCGTCGGCCGTGGGTACGACAGGGCGGCGGTCGGTGCATCGTGGGGGCATCGTCCTGGTTTCTGGGCCCGCGTTGAGGGGCTCTGTGGATATCAGTTCGATTATGGGCCCCGACCAGCGTGGGGTTAGCGTGGCTGTCTCCCGTGTTGCTGGGCTGTCGGATGGTGGCTGCCGTTGTCCTTGTTCGGTTCTGGTGGTCGGCTTTGAGGGTGTCCATTTGTTCAATTCTTCCGTTGTGGATTCTGTTCGTGCTTGCTCTGTTGCTTGTCTTGGACCTTGGCTTCTTGTGTCGAGCGCCGGGTTCAACTGTGTTTGTCTCGTGTGTGAGATCCTCGTGGTTTGTTTGGGATGCTTGTTCCCTGTTGTTGGCCTAGGACGCGGTTGCTCCGTAGTGACCGTGGGACTCGTTTTCCCCGATTGCTTGGTTGCGGTTTGCTGGTGTTGACCTTGGATTCGTGCTCTCCGTAGTGTGCCGTTGCTTCGTATTCGTTGCGATTGGTTTGGGTGTCAAGTGCTGCGTTGCGTTATTGGGTGCCGTGTGCGTTGTGGTAGGTCGTGGACGTGGGTTCGTTGCGATTTGTTGGGGTTTCTGGTATCGAGGTTCGGCGTCTTGTACGTGGATGGTAGTAAGCACGGGCTCAGTGGGCATGGGGCGACGGTCTCGTAGCTATAGCAGCGTGGAGCCGCATTGGATCGTCGTTTCGGTGGCACCTAGGAAGTCCATGCCGACAATGACTTGTCCCAACATGTTTGGCAGGACCAGGAGCGGGATTTGAACTTCTCTTTGATCCAGCCTGATGTGCGCCAGTAGAATCTGTGTGATCTCTCTGACCGAGCCATCGGCCAGGCGTATGCGGACGCATGCATCTTGCAGGTTGGTGTTGTTGTCTATTTGTCGGGCGAGGTTTGCACTGATAAAGCTTCGGGCTGCCCCTGTGTCCACGGTGGCTTCCGTTTCATGCCCTTCTATGGTTTGGGTCCGTTTTCCGCTGGTCAGATGGCCCAGGAGTGGTGGGCATGGGTGACTTGGAGCGTCCTGCTGGTTTGGCGTATTGCCGTTCGAGGTCTGCTAGTCGAACCCAGGCGTCCTGCGAGAGTGTCCCGGCGACTAGTGCGGCAAATTTCTTTCGTCGTTCCTCGACTGTTCCTTCGTTGCCAAGTCCGAATTCCTCGGACAGGGCTTCCAGCTCGTCCCGCCGGAGTATGTAGATCCAGCCGGTAGTGACTCCTGGATTGGTATGGTGTCCCTCCGGGTAAAATTCGTCGGGTTGACCGGCTCCGTGGGCTTCCATGGTGTGATTCTGCGGTTAGTAGCACTGACTTATGTTTTGTTTGTGGTACTTCTGTACTGTAGCACTTTTGCTTGCGACCGGATTTTGCGAGGGTGCCGGTTTTTGTGCTTGACGGGAATTAGTCCTTGCTAGCCTAGTTTTCTTTCAGTGGCCGTGGGTCTTTACTCCACAAAGCTCCGTATTAAGGTGTTAGTCTCCTTAAAGTCACCAAAAAGTCCCTGCTCGGGCGCCACTTGTGAGGTCTTATCTCAGGCTGAGGTATGCATCAGAACCATGGTTCGTTACACCACCTATCCAGACCATTCCAACCATCAGCATAGTAGGCAACGAACCCTGACACCAGAAACCAAAGCCAACGTTAGCCGTCATACGTCCGCAACCTATCCCAACGATTTCGGCACCCAGCAACGCCAACATGACAACCATAAAAACCCAAGCAAACACACGACCACGACCTACCCCAACGAATACAATAACCAAGATCACCACGAAGAACACGACACCCAGCCCAGCCCCAGCAAAGGCAAAGCGTCGGCCCACGAACACGAAAACGAAGCCAACACCAAGAAACAACAAACAAGCAACCGGGAAAACAAGTCCCACGGTCAGTACGAAGAAACCGCGTCCTAGGCCGACCACAGGGGACACATACCCCAAATAAACTACGAAAATCTCACACACGAGACAAGCCCTAACGCACTGGAACCCGGCGCTCGACACAGGAAGCCCAGGTCCAAGCCCGGCATCAGAGCATGTAAGTACCATCTCCTCCAAGGAGAAAGTGAAAATAGAAAAACCCTCCGAGACGACCATCAGCCCTGAACCAAGGCAACAACATCGACACCGACAACGGCAGCAACAGATCAACAGCCCAGCAACAAGGAAAACAGCCACGCTTACCCCACACTGGTCGGGGCCCATAATTGAACTGATATCCACAGAGCCCCTCAACGCGGGCCCGGAAACCAGCACGATGACCTCACGATACACCGACTGCCGCCCTGTCGTACCCACGGCCGACGCCACACAGATCTTCGCCAACCCATTGGAGTACCTTCCGCGTACCAACATGATCCTTAGCGCCATGCACCGAGGCATGCCTAGAGCCAGACCAGAGATCTTCGTCGCCCAAACAAGTCTTTGTTCGATACCAGAGGCGTCATCGTGACTCACCTGTTCACGTACCAGTCTGGCTGTAGTATAACACGAGTACTACATCCAGCATGCCAAAATATCGTACCCATGGTCGATACCACACCCATTATCGCCCACATCAACGAATTCCCCTGAGAATCAAACCACCCAGCGCGTTCGACACCACCATCCCACCCGAAGCCCCGAACCAACACTTTGACCCCGAGATCGAAGACGAGTCAGAACCAGCCACGGATCCTTGGCCACCCGACATAGCGCCACAAATTCAAGCATTTCTGGACGCAGAGCTACCGAAGTTCGCTACCCTCCATGGCATCTCAGACATCGCCGAGCATACCATCGTTATGAGGGATAAGCGACCCATCAAGCAACGATACTATCCTAAAAACCCGGCCATGATGCGAATCATCGACGAACAAGTAGACCAATTGATAACGGAAGGTCTCATCGAGTCCTCCCGAAGCCCTCAAAGCGCGCCAATCGTACTCGTTCGTAAAAAGAATGGGAAATGGCGCATGTGCGTGGATTTTCGACAGCTCAACGAACATTCCATCCCGGACGCGTACCTATTGGCCAGAATCAACTAAATCTTGGAACGTCTACAAAACGCACGATTTATCACCATTCTCGATCTAAACAATGGATACTGGCAGTTACCAATGCCAAACGGAAGTAGAGAAGCAACAGCTTTCACAATACCAGGCCGAGGCCTCTATCAATGGAAAGTGATGCCTTCTGGACTACATTCAGCGCCGGCAACGTTTCAGCGGGCCCTCACACTTTCTTTCAAAGCCGGATCACATATCTGGGTCACATGATCAGCGAAGAAGGCATTCATACCGACCCCCACAAAATTGCCGCCATCAAAGAACTCAGGCCTCCTACAAACCTGAAAGAACTTCGTCATTGCATCGGGATGGCGTCCTGGTACCGCCGATGTCCTGCCTTCTAAAGAACCGACATGGACCGAAGCACAACAGGCTGCTTTTGACCTACTGAAGGAACTTCTCACGACCGCCCCCGTCCTTGCATGCCCCGATTTCAACGTCAAGTTCTCGCTGCAAACGGATGCGAGTTGGCGCAGTTCTCACCCAAGAAATCGAAGGCAAAGAACGAGTCATAGCATATGTCAGCCGATGACTGAACCAGGCAGAAGAAAACTACTCCGCTACCGACAAGAAGTGCCTGGCGGTCATTTGGGCCATTCGAAAACAACGCTGTTACCTGGAAGGATACCGATTCGATGTAATCACCGATCATCTCGCGCTAAAATGGCTAAATACGCTTGACAGCCCATACGGTAGAGTGGTGAGATGGGCCCTTGAACTTCAGCAATACCAATATGACGTGCTTTATCGAGCGGGCAAACAGGACGTAGTTGCAGATGCACTATCCAGGCAACCACTAGGAACACTCGCACGAATCGAAGAAGAGAAGACAGCCTGCCCCTGGCTCCAGCGCAGGATACAACAAGTCCAGGACGAGCCGCAGAAATACCCCGACTACACTTACGCCAACGGGGAGCTATATCGACATCTGGGCCATGGCGCCGACGACGACGACTATATAGCATGGAAACTCTGCGTAGCAAAAGATCAACGAGCAGGAATACTTCACGAATGCCACGACCAACCCACAGCCGGCCACCTAGGGGTCAGAAAAACCATCACCCGAATATCCCAACGATACTATTGGCCAGGTTTCTACCGGGACGTGAGAAAATATGTCCGCGGCTGCGTAAGCTGCCAGAAGTTCAAGGCTAAACAACGCAAGCCGGTGGGCCAGATGCTCACTAGCAAAGCCGAAGAGCCATTCGCTACACTATGCGCTGACTTCGTTGGACCACTACCTCAATCAAAGAAGGGAAACACGATGCTGCTCGTTTTCTTTGACACTTTCACGAAGTGGCTCGAATTAGTACCACTTAAAAAGGCCACCACCGCTACCCTGCAGTTAGCTTTTCGAGAACGCCATTTCGGCATACCCAAACGCTTTGTGAGCGACAACGACACGATATTTACGAGCCGATCGTTTCGGTCATTTCTACAGACAGCAGGAGGAGAGCTGCAACATACCGCACCGTACTGCCCCCAGGAAAACCCAACGGAAAGGGCCACTCGAACGCTCAAGACCATGATTGCCAAATTTGTGGGGGATCGCCAAAACACCTGGGACGAACTAATACCGGAAATATCACTCGCAGTAAATTTCAGAGTCTCTGAGACAACGGGATTTAGTCCGACAGGCACAGGATATCCCCCAGATACCGCTGTAAGCAAGGCAACCAAACTCAGCTAAGTATTCACTATTGTCCGAAACAACATCCAGAGGCACTACAATCTCCGTCGCCGGCAATGACGCCCCACGATCGGATCCCTAGTACTCCTACGACAACACCACCTCTCCAACGTGGCTGACGTATTCGCCGCTAAGCTGGCACCAAAATACGATAGACCCTATTGAGTCAAAGGATTTACATCACCAAACATCGCAAAACTTCAGCAGCCGGGCAGCCGAAAATCGAAGGTCGCTAACATCAACGATTCGAAGGAATTCCACGAGGACAGGGATGAAACCACTACTAAAAGCCCTCCACAACCTCTCTAGCCACGACTTTTTTCATACATTGGTAGCTGACCAACCAAAGTCGTCGAACTCACAAAACTACAAGCGGAAAGAAAAAAAAACGAAAATGCAGCACACGTGCGGCCAATAAACAAAAAGCCGCTTGCTCAGAAGACGTAACCAACCACCACCGCAGCAAAACCGAAGTAAACGAATTACAAGAGATTGTACTGCCTTCCTTGTTCTTGGCTTACCCTCAGGATGTTATTTCTGACTAGTTCCATATCTGAGTTCTACCTGAACTAAATCAGTTCGCTTTCAATTCGATCGGAAGACAATTCTACATCTACCCAACCTTAATTGAACGCTCCCGCCGAAATACCACCAACATCTAAAAATGCAGCAGCTAGCCATCAGCCCACCAGCTCCACCGAATATCCCTCAACGAGCCGGAGCCAATACAATATGGACACCACCTGGATTTTTATCACCTTGATCACGTCGGCCCAGGCGCTCGTCAAACTACATGACTATACGAATG
Source organism: Drosophila obscura (assembly GCF_018151105.1). NCBI lineage: Eukaryota > Metazoa > Arthropoda > Insecta > Diptera > Drosophilidae > Drosophila > Drosophila obscura. Next base: position 2,433,053 of record NW_024542880.1, on the reverse strand, counting down.
CCGACTACATCCCCATAGTGGATGGAGATGCCGTCATCTGGGAAAGCTACGGATACCTACGCCACACGACAAACGTAACCTCTTATGAAGAATATGTGGTCCAAATAGAACAGGCCGCCGAACTATTCGCCGTCAATCGGATGACCGAAGTAATTACTACCGACCTAGGCCACATCCGCATCTTAATCGCTACACTAAAAATCCACCATCGCGAAAGGCGGAGCATCAACATCCTCGGGACGGCCCTTTAAGTCATCGCCGGCACAGCCGATTTCAACGACTGGGAACAGGTACGCTTTAAACAAGGCCAACTGGGGGAAGCAGAGGCCAACTAGATGGAAATCAATACCAAGATCCAGGACCGTCTAATTGAGCTGACCCATTATATGAACACCATAAGCAAATCCGACGACGCCGAGAGAAACAAACTAGTGGAGATAATTCTGGCTGAAAACAGGATTATTATCACCGATCTGGAAAACCTCATCCTCGGACTAACTCTGACACAGATCCATATAATGAGTCCATCCCTACTAGAAGGCGCCGACATCCAAGAATTCGAGGCACAACATCTAACCAACATCAGCTTGGTAGAACTTTTAGGAGTATCAAAAGTGAGCGTCTTCCAGAGCAGCGACCTACTCACGTTCCTGATAAAGTTCCACCAACCCAAACGAACGTGCCGAAAACTACTTATATTCCCAGTACAACATCACCGGAAACTACTGGACTTCGGCGAGGGAAACATCGTAGCAGAATGTGGACCAGAAGCCGTCAACGTTGGCGACTGCGAAGCCACCGTCGGCGCAACATTCTGCCGGGAATATCAAGGGACCACCTGCGCCCAGCAGATGGTGGCAGGGTCCGTCGCACATAGCGCAACGCTGCAAGGGCATCTAGAGGCAATCAGTCCCGTGGATCATGGAACCATCATCGTTAACGACGCCAAAGTAACCATTCTGGAGGAGACCGGCGAACGACATCTCTGGGACCTATCTGGTGACGTATTCACACTAGATCGCGCTAAATGGGACCTGGTTGGTATGTAAACCATCTAGGGGACTCGAGACGAAAAGCCGTGGTGTCCGCGATGACAGGTGAATGTGACGTCGCATCGAGAACAACTTAGTCTACCCTTCTTGAGGGAACTCTGCCTGAAGAATCTTAAACACATCGTCCACCTACAAGAAGTGCTGACGGTGAGGAGCGCCACAGCATATATTCTCACGGTAGCACTTCCACTCTGCGTAATCATTTGGGTCCTACATCGCCGACTGGGAACCCAATACCGATGCAACGCGACGCCCACAGACCCAGAGACCGCAGGCCATGAAACCGATACCAACTACGTGCCAAGCAACACCGTGGGAACTAACAGGCTCCCCGTACCTCGGAAGCAACCAGACGCGCCCATCCGAGTAGGGCCCACGACCACCGGGGCAGGGAACGCGGATCACTCCCGTACCCAACCAGTAGACGCGCCACCCAAAAAAATGCTGACCACAGCTTCCGCTCGACTGACGGCAGGCATAAGACCGAGGTAACATCGGTATGCGAAACGGTAGCACCAATCAGTGCAACCGTACATACCAAACAAAAGAAGTCGCCAAGTTAAAGAAAAAAGAAAAAAAAACCATGGATAACAGCAACAACGACGATATTATCCTAATCTCCTCCGACGAGAAGTCAGAGGCCACCACCACCAGCACCGGGGAAGACGAGGAGGAGCCCAGGTACCCAAGATTCCGACGGGAGAATCTGTGGTCCCCTCCACCAAGGGCAAGGACATCAAACGTCAACACCTCCCCAAGGCCGGCCACGCCGTCGTTCTCTCCAAGGCAGCAAAACGCCGAGAAGTGGCCACCAGCCCCGACACCGGATGCAGCATCACCCGTGCGGAACAGCCCACCACTGTTCACCCGTAGGCCGGCATCAACACAAAGGCGACCCTCGCACTCCGACCGGACCAGGTGCACCAAAGAAGAGAACCGAAACGGAACAAACCGATGAAGAGGAACAGTACGCCCGCCGCGTCTACAGAGAAGTGGAGAAATACCACTACACCAGGACGTCCTGGGGCATTACAGTAACACGGATCCACTTCACCGCGGTGGATGTACTCGTTCCCCCAGGACGGTGTGCGAGGAGCTACTGCCGGTTGTATAAGAAGCAATTCGGGACGTGCGAGTCGGATGAGGAGGCGCCGACATCCAAGAAACACCGGTTCCAGTAAGGAAGACGTTCGCTTCAACACGACCACCCCACCCGTAAGAATGGGGGTGGGGGGAGGGGGGGAATTAATGGAACCATGGATTCCATGGTTCGTCACAAACAGTCGGAGCCACCAACGATACACCAAGAATATATCAACACCAACAAATCCGAAGACACAGCACAAAAACATCGACCGAAGAATGAAAAAAAACCGAGAACTCAGCACACGCGCGGCCAATCGGCGGAAAGGCACTGGCCAATATTATATAACAAATTAAAACTTCAACTTAAACCAAACGTGTTGTGATTTCAAATAACCAATTCTATTTCAGTTTCTGGCCAAGTTCCTGGTTTTCCAAATAAAGTCCTGCGAATTATAAATAACTTGTAATTCAGGACCCTGGACAGACTGACGCCTATCCCAGCCTGAGATAGGACCTGTCTTCTAGTCGCTGAAAATATCTAGGGGGCAAGAAGAAATCGAGGAACTCCTGTCGGAACTCGTTCCAGGTTTTCCCTTGCATCTGAAAAGATCTAAACCATCCTTCCGCCTTGTTGGTTAGCAATCCGGAGATGGCTCGAGGCAGCTGTTCTGGGCTTCCTCCATAGGATTACACACGCTCTTCTAGCCGTTCGATGAACGCTAACGCGTCCGAATGTCCGTCGAACTTCAGTCCCCAGCTGCGCAATTTGTCGGCTAGTATGGCGTACGAGATTTCTTCATTCCCGGGCCGCGAAGCTCGGAATCCTTCGGCAGAGTGTAGCTCGAAGTTGCCTTCGCTGAGTTTTCGTTCGGCCGTGGCTTTCTGGTGATTAAAGTCCTTAGGTCCGGGTTCTCTAAGCATCGGTGGAATGTCTATTAGTAAGGGCTGCTGCAAATGGGCTCCCTCTTTTTCGGCTCGGCTGCTGGGTCCAGGTGACGAGGAAGGAGTTCTCTTCATCCTGGTACTCGGGGCGCTGCTGTACATTGTTCCTAATGTCTTTATCCGTTGTTTGACCGCCTTTGAGTATTCTCCCTGTGAGATAAATGTTGATATCCGGCTTCGTAATTTCTCCTTGGTGCCGTTTTCATCGAGGCCAAGCTCTACGGCGATGGCCTGCAGCTCGTCCTTGTGCCTATACGAAATCTACTGCAAGCCCATATGGTCTTTGTAGTCGTTGCTCCATATCGGTGATCCTGGTCGTCGCTGCTCCTGGTGATCCTAGTCGATGTTCCTTAGTCGCGGGTGAGTTGTGTTTGAAGCTGCGTGCTCACTGCCTGGTTATCCTGATCGATGGATTTGTAATCGTTGCTCCTGGTCGTCGCTGCTCCTTGTGATCGTTGTCGATGATCCTTAGTTGCGGGTGAGTTGTGTCTCCATTTGAGGCTGCTTGCTAACTGCCTGGTTCTGGCTCGGTGTCCGAATTATAAAGCCCGGGCGTTCTGCCGTTCGCTGCGCCTCTGCTGCTGACTGCGTCTTTGCAGCTGACTGCGTCTCTGCTGAATGTGTCTCTGCTGCTGAATGCGTCTCTGCTGCTGACTGCGTCTCTGCATGCTGACTGTTGTTGGAGAGGTTAGGGAAGCCAGGCTCGGCCGTACGGGAAAATTGGGCGACTTTACGTGCGATTAGCAACGACAATAACTGTTACTCCTATCGCTGTTGACCGACCCCGCCGTTGCGTGGCTGGCACAGTCCCGATGCCTGCTGGTAAATTAAGCTTTTGGGTTTCTATTGCTGCTAGCCTGCGTTTTGGTTTTTTTTTTTATACCCGTACTCAAAAAAGAGTTTTTAAGGGGGATAATAAGGATGGTTGGCGTGGGTAAAAGTGGGATGTTGAATAGGACCAAAGGAAACGTTTCCGACCCCATAAAGTATATATATTCTTGATCAGCATCAATAGCCGAGTCGATATAGCCATGTCTGTCTGTCCGTCCATCCGTCTGTCCGTCTTGATGAGCGCCTAGATCTCAGAGACTATAAGAGCTAGAGCAACCAAATTTGGTTTCCAGACTCATGTAATATCACACTGCTACAAAATTTCAAAATTTCGCCCCGCCCCCTTCCGCCACCACAAAGGACGAAAATCTGTGGCAGGCACAATTTGAAAGATACGGTAAAACTTAAATTATAGTAGAGAATGACCATATCTACCGGACTGCCGAATCTGAATCAGATCGGATCATAATTATAGCCAAAATGAAGAAATTAAATTTCAGTTGCTAACTCCGCCTCCCCCTGCCAAAGACTCATTCTCTTTCTCGCTCGCACACTCTGCCGCGTTCAGTGCGCGAACAACCCCTAGCGGAGGAGAATATGACTGGTACATCTATAATCTACATGTTAGATGTAAAATATACATTGTAGATGTACATGTAGATAACAGATGTAGCAAAAAAATGTTATATGTAAAATTTTTTTTTTTTTGATTTTTACGAGGAGAGAGCACGCTCTCTCTCCCCTGCATTACAAAGTGGGTCATGGAGTGCTCAGTGCCCATCCCCCGACTCGTACTGCCTAACCAGCGATTTGCTAATATCGACAACAACTAGTACAATGCCCTCGCTCAAAACTGTGTCTTCGACCAACCACAACAACGACAACAACCACAACAACAACCACTGCAATTGCAAAGCGCCCGGTATTGTCGACCCACTGCGACAAGACCCAACTCTCCCAACCAATAAGTTCAAAAAATGCTAACGGAGCGTTAATTCAGACTGGGCTCGATCGCTATGTGCAAATCAAAAGAAAGTTGAGCCCACAAAATGTGAAGAACAACAATGCAGCTAAAATAACTAAAATAACCGAGAACACTGTGCCACATAAGGCACTAGCAAACAATAGATTTGCGATACTAAGTGTCCCAAATGAAGATGAGATCACCCAAACACCCAAGGCCAAATAATTAAGACCGCCACCTATTTATGTTCGACAGGCAAATTGTGCGGAACTGGTCAAAAAAATAACTGATACAATTGGCGCAAACACATTCTATGTCACGTCCATAAAATGGGGTAACATAAATGAAACAAAAATACAAGTCAATGACGAACAAAACTATCGATCAGTTGCGAAATACCTCGAAAATGAAAAAATGAATTACCTACCAACTTAAAAGTAGCAAAGGATTACAAGTGGTTATCAAAGGAATCGAACCAACAGTCCCAATCAATGAGATAATAGATGGACTTAACGATAAGGGCTTCGAAGTCAAAATGGCAATGAACATAATAAATAGAAATAAAATTCCCCAGCCAATGTTCAAAGTATAACTGACACCTGAAAGTATGCATATAAGTAAAAATGAAGTTCACCCAATATACAAGCTTCAATACCTACTGCACCGTAGGATCACCGTTGAGGAACCAGGAATATGGACACACGAAAACCTATTGCACTCTACGGGCAGTCTGCGTTGCCTGTGGTGATGTTCATCTCACTGAGGCCTGCCCCGTAAATAAGGAGGACCCATCTGCCAAAAAATGTAGCAACTGTGGGGGAAACCATACTGCCAACTATAGAGGTTGTCCTGTCTATAAACAATCTATAAACAAAAAAATCGCCTAAACCAACAAATAACTGCAGCTCGAAACCCGGTCGTCCGACAAAACTTAACATATATACCACCAACTACGACTCCAGGAGTTTCTTTTGCTCAGGCGTTAAGTTACAACAACGGGTCGTACGCCTCAGTCTCTAAGCCGACACTTCAACCAACCACAGCTGGAATAATGCAGAATCAGGCATCAAATCAGATCCCAGAAATCTCTGCCCAACATACCCCTGCTAATCCATCCCAATTGCCTAGTGGAATTGAGTCAATGCTGGTAACTATAACAAATACAATGGTAGCAATTCAACAAACGATGCAGGAGCTTATGCGCAACCAAAATCTCCTCCTGGAGCTCCTAATCAAACAGAAATCTGTTTAAATGTCCTGTCTAAATATATGTTTCTGGAATGCAAATGGCATTTCTCAGCACAAATGCGAGCTCTTACAGTTCCTCGTTCAACACGACATTGACGCCATGCTCATATCAGAGACTCACCTAACAAATAAAAACTATTTTCACCTCGATGGCTATAACTTCTATGCGACAAATCATCCCAATGGTAAGGCACATGGAGGTACTGGCGTTCTGATCAAGAATCGCATTAGGCATTATCCATTGCCTTCATTTGCTATACCTTATCTACAGGCAACAGCAATTCATATTGAAATTCAGAGCGGCTACCTAAACCTAGCCGCATTATACTGCCCACCACGTTTCTGCATTTCCGAAACAGAATTTGTAACATTCTTCGACCTACTAGGTGACCGATTTATAGCAGCTGGTGACTACAATGCCAAGCACACCCATTGGGGATCTAGACTTACCAACCCGAAAGGAAGACAACTATATAACGCTATAATAACCCCACGAAACAAGCTAGACTTTATCTCTCCGGGCAAGCCCACATATTGGCCCACAGATCCAAACAAGCAACCCGACTTGATTGATTTTGCAGTTACACGAAGGGTGCTGCAAGCTCAGATTAATGTAGATCACTTAACAGATCTATCATCGGATCACTCGCCCATTCTACTTCACCTTTACGACTATCCACAGCTTTCGGAACGCCCACACTTTCTAACTTCTAGCAAAACAGATTGGCTCAAATACAGGAAGTACATAAGCTCTCATATTGATAGCTACATTAATTGTAAAGATGACATTGATAGGTCAGTCGAAGCATTGGTTTCCTCAATGTCACTGGCGGCAAAACACTCAACACCAATATAAGCATCTAATAAACTTTCCAACAGCAGTCGTATTTCTAAGCACATTGAAGTGCTGCTACGCGATAAAAGAAGGCTTCGCCGAGAGTGGCAAGCACACAGATCACCTTCCTCGAAAGAGCGGCTAAAAATAGCCAACCAGCTACTACGCAGAGCCCTAGAAGATTAAAAAAAACCGAATATCCTATATGGAGCAACTCTCCACAACTAGCAAACGATTCAAACTGTGGAAAGCAAAATCAGGTGTATGCGCATCAATCGAGAGTGAATCACCTTTGCGTACACAAACAGGAGAGTGGGCTCGCAGCAACAAAGAGAAGGCAAATACATTTGCCGTCCATCTAGAAAACGTCTTCAAACCACACCCAGCTACAAATAGCTTTGTGCTCCCACCAACCAACAATCCCGAAGCTACTCCGCCTATCATATTCTAATCAGGAGAAGTCACAAGGGTCATTAAAGACCAAATCTCAAAGCAAAAGAAAGCTCCGGGCCACGATTTCATCTCTCCTAAAATGATCATAGAATTGCCGAGCTGTGCAGTGTATTTCCTTACTATGATATTCAACAGCATAATGAAATGGGGCTATTATCCTCAAGAATGGAGGAAATCAGTCATCCCAATGATCCCTAAAGCCATAAAAGACAAGTCCAAGCCATCATCATATAGACCTATCAGCCTACTGCCTTGCCTAGCAAAGATATTTGAAAAGCTGCTCCTGAATCGTATCAAACAACACCTACACATCAACGGTGCCATCCCGACTCACCAATTTGGATTTCGCGAAAAATACGGAACCATTGAACAAGTACACCGTATAACCTCTGAGATACGAAATGCATTTGAAAGACGGCAGTATTGCTCCGCTGTTTTTCTGGATGTCGCACAGGCTTTCGACCGCGTTTGGTTAGATGGCTTAATCCACAAAATCAAAATATTACTTCCACAGAACATCCATGGAATATTGGAGTCATACCTACAGCAAAGAAGTTTCGCAGTACGATGCAAAGATTTCCTCTCTGAATATCATCCAATTGAAGCTAGTGTACCGCAAGGCAGCGTGCTTGGACCGACACTGTATATCACATTCACAGCAGATCTACCGACAAACAGCCTAACAACAACTTCGACATTTGCTGATGATACTGCCATATTAAGTCGCTCCAAGTGCCCAAGAAGGGCCACGGATCACTTATCATCTCATCTCGTGGCCTTAGGAAAATGGCTAGCAGACTGGCGGATACATGTAAATGAGCAAAAGTGCAAGCATGTCACCTTCACGTTAAACAGACAAACTTGCCCTCCATTATGTCTGAACAATATCAACATTCCACAAACCACCGAAGTAACATACCTTGGTGTTCATCTGGATAGAAGGCTTACTTAGCGTAAGCACATCGAAGCGAAGAGAAATCTACTTAAATTTAAAGCTAGTAATCTACATTGGCTAATAAACACCCGTTCACCACTAAAACTGGAGTACAAAGTACTTTTGTACAATGCAGTTCTGAAACCCGTCTGGACATACGGCTCCGAGCTATGGGGATATGCTTGCGTTAGTAATTTAGAAATAGTCCAGAGAGATCAATCGAAGATACTAAGAACTATCACTGGGGCACCATGGTACATACTGTGAAGGAGCAAACGGCTCCATCACAATTTTCTCCCATGAAGGGAAACACAGACGGACGTACTTTCTTGCCATTCCCACTGAAGGGACAACATTCCGTTCCTACAAGGAGACACCCCAGGAGGGACTCCGCAATTTAATACTGATATTTTTGTTATATTTTTTAGGATTAAGCTTTGACATTCCCCATTCGTAGACTTAATTATACGACCCTAAGGGCCAATAAGCACCGGCATTCTCGTGATTTCAGGAAAGGGGGGGGGGGGAACCGTGATCGGACGGCATCTCTAAAACGCGTCATCAACGGAAAGCTCCCACAACCGAGGTAAGCCAAGCCGCGAACCAAAAGCTCCAACAGCAGAGACGAAAACCAAAGCTCGGCCACCCATACCAACGTGGAACCGACAAGAGAGCGCGAGAAAACAGCAGCCGCAATGAATATCAGCAACGAGCCCACAGAGAGAGAGAGAGCCCGAACGAAGCAGACGAAAACCAAAGCTCGGCCACCCATACCAACGTGGAACCGACAAGAGAGCGTGAGAACAACGGCGGCCGCAACAAATATCAGCTACGAGCCCACAGAGAGAGAGAGCCCGAACGAAGCAGACGAAAACCAAAGCTCGGCCACCCATACCAACGTGGAACCGACAAGAGAGCGCGAGAAAACAGCAGCCGCAATGAATATCAGCAACGAGCCCACAGAGAGAGAGAGAGCCCGAACGAAGCAGACGAAAACCAAAGCTCGGCCACCCATACCAACGTGGAACCGACAAGAGAGCGTGAGAACAACGGCGGCCGCAACAAATATCAGCTACGAGCCTACAGAGAGAGAGAGAGCGTGGGCGTATAGCGAAGAGGAAAACGAAGTCGAGAGACCGGCAACGAGGTTCGAGATGGCAAGCGTGAGAGATCGTGGGAGAGTCGGTGTTAGAGTGCAAAACAGGGCAGACGTGCGCAAAAGTTAGCGCAAGGAAAAAAACGGCGCGCACGGAAGGCAAACGGCGACACGCACGGCTCAACGCGTGCATCGGCCAGAGGAGAGGACGACGATCTCCCGCCCGGGGACACAACAAGGAAGAACTCGAACGCAAGGATTGAGGGTAAGCGAGTCTCACCGTCGTGAGTAGGCGGGCAGCTGAGCGGTGCGGTAGGCAGGGTCCCCGAGCCAGGAAAAGGCCAGGAATAAAGGATTAATCAAACGTCAAAATCGCCGTCTTGACTTCTTTTGTGGGATTATTTTGTGAAGTCGTGTGGGATTTATGTTGAGCAAGCAGGGAATACGCGCAACAGATGGTTGCTCCACATTTCCCGCTCGTAGTTTCCCAGAGGGGCCGCCCGGCGACTGCCCAGGTGCCCTCTAGGAATAATGTTCCCTCTTTCCCGTTCGTAGTTTCCCAGAGGTGCCGCCCGGCGACTGCCCAGGTGCCTTCTGGGAATAATTTTCCCGATTTCCCGCCCGTAGCTTCCCAGAGGTGCCGCCCGGCGACTGCCCAGGTGTCCTCTGGGAATAAAGTTCCCTATTTCCCGTTCGTAGTTTCCCAGAGGGGGCCGCCCGGCGACTGCCCAGGTGCCCTCTAGGAATAATGTTCCCCGTAGTCCGCCCGTAGTTTCCCAGAGGGGCCGCCCGGCGAATGCCCAGGTGCCTTCTGGGAATAATGTTCCTGATTCCCGCCCGTAGCTTCCCAGAGGTGCCGCCCGGCGACTGCCCAGGTGTCCTCTAGGAATAATGTTCCCCGTAGCCCGCCCGTAGTTTCCCAGAGGGGCCGCCCGGCGACTGCCCAGGTGCCTTCTGGGAATAATGTTCCTGATTCCCGCCCGTGATTCCCAGAGGTGCCGCCCGGCGACTGCCCAGGTGTCTTCTGGGAATGATTTTCCCGATTTCCCGCCCTGTAGCTTCCCAGAGGTGCCGCCCGGCGACTGCCCAGGTGCCCCCTGGAACAATTCCACGATTCCCGCCACGAGACCCACTCTCCGCCCCGTTGGTGGCTCAAGACTCGGAGTCCCGGCAAATTATAAATATTTCTTAATTTCGACCCTGGCGTGACTGAGAGTTGTACCCCGGCCTAGATCGCTTCCTTACAATACGGAATGAAAATATCCATAAAGACTTAAATGTAGGATCAGTTAAAGATGAAATTGCCAAAGTGAAAGCAAAGTACCAGGCCAAGCTTCAAGCTCATCCTAATAGACTTGCGCTGTCTTTAACTTGGCACACTAGCCATACACGACTCCGGCGAAGAGACCTTCCCACCCAGCAATAATACTTAGCTAGGGACGTACTCTAAGTAATTAAGTGTAACTAATTAAATAAATATATTAGGCTAAGATTTGTATACTTGCTCGTAAGTCTCTAATAGGGAAGATTCGATAAATAAAATCCCGTAATAATAAAAAAAAAAAATATATGTAAAATTTTTTTTTTTTTGATTTTAAAATTCTATAAAATCATAAGCTCAAAAATGTATATACTGACTGAGTACGGGTATAAGTAGGGTCGCGTCCCCAGAAGCGACTCACACGTTCCTTCTCGTTTCATATATGAATGCCACGTGGGCCACTGGAAGAAATTTCGAGAAACCGGCAGAGATCGACAGATGAAGATGCGCTGGTAGTTATTTCAGTTGCATTTATTTAATATCCTTTTCTTCCACTTCTCCTGCTTAACCGCACCGTTCTGCAGCCCTCCTCCTCACGACGGTGAGACTTGCTCACCCTTTCCTTGCTCGCCGTCCAAATCCGCCTTCTTTGTCTTCTTTACTTCCACTGGCACGTCCGTTCAGCTCGCTGGTCTGGAATCACACTCTCTGTTTTCCATGTGGCTCGCAATCTTATAAGCCCACTCTTGTTGCCGGTCTCTCGGCTACATTTTGTCGCTTTCGGCTCTCTTCTTGGCGTGAGTATTGGTGGCAGCTGCCGTTGCCATGGTTTCTGTCGCTCTCTTCTTGGCGTGAGTATTGGTGTCTATCTCTGCGCTGCTGCTGGTGGTTGTGGTTCGTGTCTCAACTCTGTGCTGATGCTGGTGGTTGTGGTTCGTGTCTCAACTCTGTGCTCATGTTAGTGGTTGTGGTTCGTGTCTCAACTGTGGAGCTTTCCCTTGACACCGATCTATCAGTGATGCCCGAGCGATCACTGTGCTTTTCCCCTCCCATCTAAAGTCACGACCGAGCCAGAACTCAATATAATTTTGATTAATGCTATGAGCTTACTTACTTACTTACTAACAAATGCAGTCACTTAACCTAATAATAAACATACAACAAATAAAAATATAAAAATAATAGTAAATAATAATAAGAGATCTGTTGAGCTACTGAGCTTTTTAAGTAGCGTTGTTTTGCGAGGTATTAAAAGACGATGATTGTTCAGGTACTATTTCAAAGTTTACTGGACTTAAGCTTATATATATATGGTTTGTATTGAAAAATAGCGAAAGGTGTGAATTTGCTAGCGAGAGTTTAGTATGGGTCGATTGAAGACGCGGGCCGGTTCAGGACCTTTGAAAGCGATATATTTATGCTATGAACGTATAGAACTTTTGGCAGGCAGGTCACTGTGCCAGACAGCAAAACGTGTAATTACGGTGATGATTGATCTTGAAGTGCATCTGCTGCGCAGACGAGCCTCCCTCACAGCCTTCGTCGGCTGACGAGTTTCGGGCAGGGGCAAATGACTCAAGAGCACAGCGTCAGGTAGGCAATGCTGTGCGTAAGAGATGAGCTCTGCTCTCTTTGTGCTGCCATGGGCCGGCGCTTAGCCGAACAAGATCCATTCATGCGAAAAAAATAATGTGGGGGAGCGTCTGCTCCTTCATAACCTTTCAGTCATGGAGCTGTGCAAATTTTGTACACCTTAATGCCTCGAAATGTAAATTAATAGCATTCAACGTGCCTTTACTCATTATTTGTCTGGACGTTGATATGCAATGACTGCACCATCAAGTGGCCCATGCGACACCAAGCCGAAGCCTGTTACGCGCGGAACCCAGGCAGAAACGCAGCCCTCCTCCCGCCCAACCGACCGAGGGGCGCTGCCGCATGACGCGCGACGCGTGTTACCGAACCGATCGCGAGCATGCAGGAAAGATAGGTGTTAGACTAAAATTCGAGGAAAATTAGAGCTAAGCACAACTCAAAGTGCTAAACATGCAAAGATAGCTAAAAAATATAACTAATTACGGGAAAGGTATGTTAGTATTAGTGATTTAAGAAGAGGAAGGGAATTAGTAGTTGATATTATGTGGTAGAGGGAATTGAAGTCCGAGCAAAGTACCCTAAATGGTTCGTGCAAGGAATAATTCGATCTACAAAGCGGAAGGAAAAGAGGAATGAAGTTTCTAGTAGATCTAATAGGAATCGTAAAGTTTATGCGGCTCAACAAGTCAGGGCTATCTACATCACCCTTGATCAGGTTGTGCATAAAAATCACACCAAACATTTTTCTACGACTAACTAAGATTGGAAGGTTTATTAAAAGCAATCTACGAGGATAAGATGGCAGTCTCACACCTGCATCCCAGTTAAGGCCACGCAGAGCAAAAAGTAAAAAGTTTTTCTGGACTGATTCAATACGGTCCTGGTGTACTTTGTACTGGGGGCACCATACACAAGAGCCGTATTCTAAAATCGGACGAACAAGCGAGATATAGAGAGTCTTCGTTATATAGGGGTCGTCAAATTCCTTTGACCACCTCTTTATAAACCCAAGCACACCCATGGCTTTATTTACCATGGTAGAAATGTGTTCAGAAAACTTTAACTTTGGGTCTAATTTAACACCAAGATCATCAACCAAGGTAATTCTCTCAAGAGAACCACCGCAGAGGCTATAAGGAGCCAAAAGCGGGCTGGAGCGATGAAATGTCATTACTTTGCATTTCGAGGCATTTAGGTGTAACATATTTGCACAACACCATGACTGAAAGTTATTGAGATCGGATTGCAAGCGAGAGTGAAATGAAATGTCCTTATACTGGACACAAAGTTTAACATCAGGGAATGGTTTACAGAATCGAATGCTTTACTAAAATCAGTGTAAATGACATCCGTCTGCAAGTTACCTTGAAAGCCTTTAACGATAAAAGAGGTAAACTCTAATAAATTTGTGGTTGTTGATCGTCGCCTTATAAATCCGTGCTGGGACGGAGATATAAGTGATTTGCAGAGATGTTGCAAGTGCGGAGTTAAAATTTGTTCAAACATTTTAGGAATAGCGGATAACTTAGATATACCTCTATAATTATTTGCATCAGACTTGCTACCTTTTTTATGGAGCGGAATAATAAAAGATTCCTTCCAGATGGGGGGGAAGCATGAAAAGTTAATGCATAGGGTGAATAGTTTAAGCCAGGGTCCACACAGAGCGTCGGCACAGTACCTCAAAACACCGGCTTTACTAGTCGAAGACCATGAAGCAGTGAGCTTTCATTTAACAAAGGGCTGAAGATGCCATTCGACCTTGGTAAACTGTATGGATACGGCTGACCAGAGTAGCTTTCATGAGAATAGGTTGTTTGAAAAAATTTCGCAAAAAGATCGGCAATTGCCTGATCATTGTTTGCTGACATATTGAGAAAAGATAACGAGGATGGATGTGCGGACGTTCTACGCTTACTATTTACAAAGCTTTAAAACTGTTTAGGGTCCTGTGAAAATCGTATCCTGCATCGAGATAGGTAGTTTTTATAGCATTGAGCGTTAAGAACGGAGAAATTTGACCGAGCTATTACATAGTGAGAAAGAGAAGAGGGAGAACCAACTTCTCGAAATTTTTTATAAAGTCTTGATTTAAAATTTTTTAGACTGGATAACTCTTTGGTAAACCAAGGAGGCTTTCCAGATCTAACCGGACAAGAAAGTGGGACACAAGAATCAAAAAATGTGTCAAGTACATTGTAAAAAATGTTTGTGCCTTTCATTACGTCAGTGCACAAGTACAGAGCGGACCAATCAAAATCCCTAATAAGGTTATTAAGCTTCATAAACTCGGCTTTACGAAAGCAGCGGACACGTTCAGATAGTCTATCCATTCGATCCAATACAGTAGGGCCAATATCGACTGACACTTCGAATGTAGTATGGTAGGAGTCTTCAGGTATACTGAGCGGAAGGGCTCGGGTTAACAACGCTATGGTCGGATCCGAGACAAAGCACGGATCAAGCAATCGACCCAAGGAATTTTTCACATGGTTGACTTGAGACAGGGATAGGTCTAGCAAGCCGTCGATAAAGTCGTGTCGTGACATGGGCACAAGGTTATTAGACTCGTTTACCGAAGACCAAACAGTACCTGGCAAATTGAAATCACCAAGAACTATCATATGGTCTTTATTTGATAGCGAGAAAGAAACAGTTTTTAAAGCGGACAGTTGATGCTCGTATATTAAGATATCCGAGGAAGGTGGAATATACGAGAAAGTAATGAAAATGGAAAAGCCTGGGAGAATCAGTTTTACGCATAGGAATTCCAGGTCTTGTTGAACCTGGACCATGAAATGTTTCGACGTGAAGTTTGAGTCCACTGCAAGGAGGACCCCACCTCCACGTCGAGACGAACGGTCATTTCTAAAAATCATGTACCGACCTGCCAAAACTTCGGAACTAAGGATGTCCGGCTTTAACCAGGTCTCGGTAAACACAATAACATGGGACGAGAATGCGAAACTCTCAAGAAAAAGAGTGCCTAGCTTACTACGCAAGCCTCTAGCATTCTGGTAGGTAACTACAAGAGAGCAAGTTAGTTTTTTGGATGGGTGGAAGTAGAGGTGGAAGATGAGGATGGAGATGGAGCACTGGTCTGAATGCTAGGAAGAGTAATGGGGGGCCTATTTTTTTTCTTAGCCTTAAACTCTTTAACCACCAAATGCTCCGGCCAAAACTTGGCGGAACAAATGGTTTCAAATTGAGTTGGCGAGACGCTTATCTTGCAGGAAGATATCTCCCTGGCGTAAGAAAAGTTAAATTTTTCCACTTTTAAGCCGACGGCTTTTATTTTGCTTTGTATAAAAGCTGTAACATCATTGGATGTGAGGTCAGGGGCTAGCCGCGAGACAAAAACTTGTCGCTTTGGTGGGACTCCCACCAGTGGTTTTGGCACCACAGGCCTAGTACCTGTGATGGCAGTATCCGGTGGTCCTGGACATCTATTAGCTGGTGGGAGCGAAACTGAGGGGATAGTTAAGGGGTTGGGTGCAGACTAGATGGACACGGACTCTACAGACATTTCTAACTGCATACTCTCCGAAGTGAAGCATTCGGCTCCCGAATCTGCATCACCAGCAGCGATCGTTGCCCTTGGAGTAGCAAACGTAATCAACTGCTGCACTAAGGGAGTGGTCGGAGTAAGTTTTTCAGATGCCGGCGGACATGAGGCAGTCGGCACTACTCCCGCGGAGTAGACTTCTTGCGCATCGGAGACTCAGCCAGCATCTGTAAACTGCTGAACTGAGTGTTCATGGCCAAGAGCCGATCATACTGCTGTTTAAAGCCTACGATCAGCTCTTTGAAGCCACTCCGCTTTTGCCTCATGAACGAACGCATGTCTTTTTCCACAGCACGGCATTCCTCACAACTATAATGTAGGCCGTTGTTTTGGGAAATGGCGTCACGGCCCGAGATCCCTACACATTTTGCGTACACTACGCTTTCGCAAAGCCAGCAGGGGATATTGGGCTGGTCATGGGTGATCTGCTTCTTGCTGGTTTTTTTGGCACAGACGACAGAAAATTCCATATTTATGTCTTTTATTTTTTTTTACTTTGGGAAAAAAAAGTTCAAAACAAATAGCAATCAGACCACTGTGCAGAGCAAATGCTTAGAGCAATGCTTAAAGCGAAATCGGTAAAAGATGAGAGTGGTAACAGCAACAGCTTATAAGTGAGAGCGTTACTGCACAAAAAGTTACAAGAGCGAGAGCGAAAGAACAGTTATTGAGAGTTAGGTGATAGAGAGAGTGATAGACGGCAATAACTACGACAAAGAGCGGCTAAATGTAATGAGAGGGCGTACTTACGAAAAGCAACAGCACAAAAACACACGACTAACCGACGCGCAAAATTTATTAAATAAGTTGTGTTTTTACACAAAAATCAGGCATGCACCCGCGGTAAAAGTATGATTTTAATGTAAGTTAGTTAGAGTTAAATTATAGATAAAAACACCGGCTGTTTAAGTTAAACAAAAGGAAAATGCGGAGCGCAAAACAAAAACACGTCAGGTCACTACGAAAGAGAACGAACGAACGAGTAAACTGAACGAATCTTTGTGTGTTGATTATCTTGAGAGAATCACCCTGGAAGATGATCTTTGTGTTATCTCAGACCCCAAGTTTTCTAAACTCATTTCTACCATGGCACGCCATAGGCGTGCTTGGGTTGATAAAGATATGTTCAAAGGAATTTGATGGCGCCTATGTAACGAAGAATCTCTATATAATTGTTCGTCCGATTTTAGAATACGGCTCTTGTGTATGGTGCCCTCAATACAAAGTACTCCAGGACCGTATAGAATCAGTCCAGAAAAACATTTTACTTTTTCCTATGCGTGGCCTTAACTGGGATGCAGGTGTGAGACTGCCATCTTACCCTCGTAGATTGCCTTTAATAAACCTTCCAACCTTAGTCAGTCGTAGAAAAATGCTTGGGGTATATATAGCCCTGACTTGTTGAGCCGCATAAACTATTCGATTCCTATTAGATCTACCAGAATCTATGTTCCTTCCGTTTTGTAGGTCGAATTATTTTTAGCATAAGGCGTTTAGGGTCT
Source organism: Drosophila obscura (assembly GCF_018151105.1). NCBI lineage: Eukaryota > Metazoa > Arthropoda > Insecta > Diptera > Drosophilidae > Drosophila > Drosophila obscura. The sequence goes on along the minus strand of NW_024542880.1, from coordinate 2,415,688 downwards.
TATGCTCGAATTATAATTCTCCCTACCATATTATACATATCTACTCTTAATTGCCTTACTCATATTAAATTATTGATACTATCATATCTTTCCCGTAATTAATATTATTATTTGTAATTTTGAATGCATGTTTAGATCTTGTGTTCAGTTCTAATTTTCCTCGAATATTAGTTTAAAATTTATCAGCGCCCCGAGATCGGTTGAGGGATGCGTTTCTGTCCGATCTAAACCAGGGCCTGGCACGGCCTATCTTATGGCTATAGGAAGAGGCGCTGCCACTCACGTACACCTGTATTATAGTGGTTGGTACCAATACAATGTTCCGTTTTGCCTGCATGTGAGTGTGTGCGTGCCTACCACTGGTCTAAGCCCATCAGATTCTTTAAACAAATATAGAACCACTGAGCCAAGCATTTATTTTTTCAGATTATCCAATTACACATTTTAACGATGTGCATATGTACATGTCCCAAATATGCAAAAACTGTACATGAAAAACAAATCTGATCTTGAACAAGAAAATGTTTCTCCTAAATTGAATACATATAATATGTTATCTTCATCGTATTTAATATTCATGGCATTTTTAATTTAAATAATCATTTTCAGATTTGATTTATTTTCTGTACCACATCTGAAGAGTCTTCATGCGTTTTACTTTTTTCTGCAACTGTAAGACACCGTACATCAGAGCCTCTGCGGTAGGCGGACAGCCTGGGACATAAATATCGACAGGTATTATTCGGTCGCAGCCTCGAACCACAGAGTACGAATAGTGATAATAACCGCCGCCGTTGGCACAGCTTCCCATAGAAATAACCCACCGTGGCTCAGGCATTTGATCATAGACTTTACGCAATGCCGGTGCCATTTTGTTGGTCAATGTACCAGCTACAATAATTACGTCTGCTTGGCGCGGTGATGCTCGAAATACCACTCCGTAACGATCCATATCATAGCGTGGTGCGGCGATGTGCATCATTTCTACAGCACAGCACGCTAAACCAAATGTCAATGGCCATATTGATCCTTTACGACCCCAATTTAACAGATCATCGAGTCTTGCTAATGACCACTCGGCCACAGAAGTTTGCTTAGTGCCAAACGGCGAGTAGCCTTTTTTTTCTAATGCTTGAGACGAGTCCACAACTGGCAGAGTTTGTTGTCGACGAACCAAAAAACCATTCAATTGAGGCACTACAGATAGCGCATTCGAATTGTGACATGCTATTTGCAGACACTTGGGTATGGTTTTGGATAAAATAGATGGACGTAACATTTTTGTTTACTACTAGTCCTGAAAACAAAGAATTTAAGTAGTGAATTTTAGAAAATGTATCGAAATACCTATTTATGTAATAAGTTTCAGAAACCAACTCGGGAGATGCAAGAAAATTGATGACAATTTAGTCCATTGAATATCGATACATTTTTTCAGAAGTATCGTAAATAAAAAAAGCTTATAACTTGGAACAATAGAAACGGAACTATCCTCGAATACTTACCAGCGTCTAATCTTTTTACTATACTATACTATACTATACTATACTATACTATACTATACTATACTATACTATACTATACTATACTATACTATACTATACTATACTATACTATACTATACTATACTATACTATACTATACTATACTATACTATACTATACTATATAAATACTATATTACATACAGGCAGGCTCCGGTTTACATGTTCAAATAAATTTCTGATTTAGGCATAGTATCCAGCACCGCGGAATCGAAAAATGCATGTCAAACTTAATATAAAAAAACCCGCGGCAGGAATTTTTCGTTTACTTCTTTTTCACGTGTGTATCCAACAGTTGCCTATCGGGACCGTGTGTAGACTGCGAGAACAGCTGATGCACAGCTCAGGAATATACATATGTTCTACTTTTATTTCTGAAGTGAAAAGTGAGAGTTGGAGGCAAAACTGTGCGCAAACACAAAAAGAGATATATGCAACTATATACATATGCCGCCACCAACACAATCACTTCATCGTCTGAGTGCATTTTTTTTCATTTTTAATTTTAATTTTTTAATTTTAATTTTTTAGTTGAATTGTCAGTTATAAGACACTGATTACAGAACAGCTGATTCATAAAACCTGTTTTAGTTATGTTCCACACCCGGAATATATAGCAAATTCCTGCCAGGAATTTATCGAGGTGCTGGAGACAAGCCTTTACATATCAGAACGGAAACTTATGCGCTCCCACATTCGGAAAACGAAAAAAATTCCGTTTTCAAATCGGCAACAAATTCCTCGCCGAATAAAACGGAGTGAACTGCTTTTTAGACAATAAAACGAAACTTATTTGCAAAATGAAATAAATAGATGACTCATAGATTCATTGACATGAATTTAATAAATAGCCTGTTTACACTACGGTTGAGAAATAGGCTGCTTACATTGGGGCTGCGTCATGGTTCTTTGCGTCATGCCGGTGACGCAGTTTTTTTTACATAGGTTAATCATAGGGCCCTGGTGGTGTCAAAAAATTGCGTCGGTCTCAGATTCATGTGCGTCTATTCGATATATTCGATTGCTTTTGCGCTTAACAGCACATTTTTGCACTTTTCTGCCTATCAGCGCAACCATCACCACTAAGAACAACAAAAACTTGTAGTTCAAAAATCAAATTTTGGCACTAAAAATTTATGGTTCTGCAAAAAGGTAAAACTATACATAAAATCATTAAATAAAATATTTGAAACTGATTGTATTATTATCATACGACATTTTTGTGACCCCTTGATGCCATTAAGACACTGCTGGAGACGAACTTCGATGGTTTTCATAACATAATGAAGAACTCCCACAAACTCTACTGAAATGAAGGTCTGAAACACCCAAATAAAATTCAAGACGCACGACTGCCAATGTAAACGCATTTTCTGCGTCTATTCCGATATCGATAGCAGACGTGCCCAGTGTAAAAAGGCTATAAATAGACGTTCAAACACACATTTTTAGACCAAATTTGGGATTTTTTTTTTATTAATTTTTAATTTTTGAGGAACCTATTTATAGAAAAGTAAAACCGTTTTCATAGAAACAATGCCACATTTAAAAAAACCGCATGCAATTTGGTGCACGCGTTGAGGAGAAATGAAATTAAAAAGGCGTTCACACGCTTTTGGACCAAATACATTTTTGAGCTTATAATTTATGTAGAATTTAAAAAAATGTACACTTTACATTTTTTTGCTTCATCTGCTATCTACATGTATCCGATGATCCTATTGGGCTTTGAGGTGGCTCAGAGGGGGCCTAGCTGAGGCCACCGGACGGGTCGCAGGTTGCGGATAGCGAACGGCCTACCATAGTGGGTAGGTCAGCTGCGAATAAGCGGGCATCCCAAAGAGTAGCAATTAAGTTGGCTCTGAGGGAGAGTACCGAAATAAGCAGTCCCGGACAGCCAGCGGGTGTTCGCGACGCAGCAACACTGACGATGCGCTTGTGGTGCCGCCTCTCATTAAGTAGCTCACACAATCCCATCCCTACACAATACCTACCCACATCCCAGCCCCAACACTCACCTCACACCGGGCCGGACTAAGGTGTCACTCGACCCGTGCCAAGAGTCAGCCTGGCTGGGGGCCCAGTAGAAAACTAGCCCAGTCGTGAACGGAGAGCTCAGGGACTTGGCAGCCCCCTGTCCTAATTTTTCCTATTCCCTACCCGGGTAACGCAGAGCTCTGCAGCTCGTGGGAACTATATGGAAAAATACGAAAATATAAACAACAACAAAAACAAAAACGAGAGAGGCACTCCCCAAATGCCTGCAGGGAGAAATCCCAAGCGGGAGAAGGCAGCGGCCCAAAGGCCTGGCCCGATCCGCTCAGACGCAGGAAAGACCTGCACGGTGAAGGACGCGGGTATGAATCCGGGTGGGTCCCATCCCAAACCTGGGATGGGTGGAAAGCCAACACCCAAAACTGATACCATGGTAGGGCAGCTAAGCAATATTGCGGCTGCTCAACCTTCCGGTGAAGCGGCGGGTGATGGCTTACCATCAACCAGTGTCCAAACCAGGAAATAGCTATGCCGGACAAAAGTCGGCAGAACGCCAGCCAGGAAGTCAGTCCAACAGCAGACTGGCTGAAAAAAGTGGAATGGGCCTCGGTGGTGTTGCCCAACTTCAGTGTGGAGCCACAGAAGGTGGCCGCACAACCGAAGAGGCAGCGCTCTCAAGAGACGCCCGGACCTGCCGCGAAGCGCTCCAGGGTGATACCAAACGTATCCTTCGCGCAGATTGCCAATGAGAGGACGCTGATAGGCGTTCTCGACAAAGGCAGCGCGGAGGGGAAAATACCCAGAAGCCAATAGAAGTGGGTGGAAGCGGCACTGGCCGACCGCTGCTTCGAACTTCTCGAGAAGGATCCCGGGCCACCCCCAGTCTGCAAAGACATGGGATGGTTCCAGGGGAGCATTAAAGTGGTAGCCTGCAAAGATGAGCGCTCCGTGAAGCTATACAAAGCTGCGGTGGCGCAAATCGGAGAGGTCTACGCTGGGGCGAAGCTCGTCGCTGTGGACTGGAGCGAGGTGTCCAGCAGACCAAGGGCCCGTATATGGGTGCCGGCCACTTTTAAGGAGCCCGAGCGGATCCTCACGATGTTGCAGAGATGCAACCCTACACTGCCAACCTCAGACTGGAAGGTGGTCAAAGTGAAGGCATCAAAGGGCCCCACAAATCAGGCAGTGGTAGTCCTAAATAAGGAATCGCTAGCCCCGATCGAGGCAACTAAGGGAGAGCTCAACTTCGAGTTCAGTTCGGTGACCATGAAGGTCTACAAGTCGGATGCAGCGGCCGAGGCGCGTTCTGTCAACAACCCAGTTGAGCAGGACGTTGCCTCAGAGATCGAGGCACCCGAAGTAGACCCGGAGCCGGCCCTGGAGAGCTACTCCTCGGAGACGGAGCTGATGCTCGATTTTGAGGCGCTGTGTCGGGACGAGATCCTCAACGACTCTGACGCCGATATAACAGTGGTGGAGAATGACTCTAATGAAGTCTCTGAGGCTTCTGCAGATAAATCTCCACTATTAAAGAGCATCCGCTCCATAATATCTTAGCCAAGCGGGGGACATATCTAATCCAGAGCCCTGGGTGGTAGGAGGAGGGTCTGTGGTAGCGACGAGGACTACAAGCTGATTGTAGCCCAACAAAATTAAACCTATACTAGCAGAAAGCACCTAAATACTTTAGCTCCACAATTTTAGCAAGGGACAACAGGCGGCTAGCCTAGAGTACAGGACACGCCTGACCTGGTGTGTCCTACAGGCTCACGAGGAAGCGACCTCCCAGTGACCTCGTTCCATAGCCAGCGACAGTGAAGGTCGGATACAAGCCTATTAATAGGCTGCGATGCCAACGTCACCACACCCATGGGGGAGTCGATAAAGCGGGTGAGTCACTTTTCAGCTTCATCCTAACTCCAACCTAATTATTGGTAATGGTAATACCCACTTTTATCATAAAACCCAAGAGGTTATACCTCACTTATTGTCTCACAAACTGTCAACATAATGAAAAGGGGTCCTAAGACCATCCCTCCACCACAGGTACATCAGACAACCTATCGCTCGAAAGCACCTACCCACTAACTTATTAACCAGGAAAGCCAACTGGGATACATAAGCAAAAGTCCCCACGAAACGGCACTCCAAACGGTAGAGAAACCTACACGTCAAAGAATACTAACACTTTCCTAGACATTGAGGGAGCTTTTAACAACTCATACCAGGAGCCACACAGAGGCCCTGACTACCTGGAGTGACCATTTGGTGAGCAAGATCAATTGTTCACATAGGACAGTACACATCAATGGGATGTCCACTCAGTCAAGTATGTCAACAGAGGACCCCCAAGGGGTGTCTCCCTTTATGGAACATACAGCAACAAATTTGGTGACCTGGAGGGGGGGCTGAAGGTGGGCATACGCGGACGACGTTGCCATACTTCTCGGGAAATCCCTCAAACACTTGGACTAAGACCATACTCGCGCGACTGTAGATGGCAGTCGTGACTGGGAGTAACCCCTAAAACGGAACTTGTGTTGTTTACAACCAAATACAAAATCCCTCCCAACCCCCCAATACTAAACGGATGCAGGCCTCCTTAGCGACAGTGCCATTACTTAGGGTTGGTAATTGCAAAAGCTAGCTGGAATACACAAGAGAGTGAAGAAGGCTACGATAGCCCTCTACACTCAAGGGCCATGGGCTAAAATGGGGATGAACCCAAGAATAGTCCAATGGATTTACCTCAATATAAGACCAATACGCTCTACGGAGTCGCAGTGGGTGGCCTGCCCATCGAAGGGGAACATCACTAAACAACTGGAGGTGCAGCGTACGCAGCCCTATCATCAGTGGAGTCGAGCACAACACCAACGGATGCGCTAAGGATACCCAGGTGACCTGGTAGGGGGGGGAAGGGGCCAGGGGTACACCGGAGCGACACCTAAATGGAACCACAAGGCTACGTTGGGTACTCGAAACAATCATCCCCCACAACTGGCTTGGGGCACCCAGCCGGGAACCATTCGAACTTTATGTGGAGTGAAACGGTGGGGATTCCACAGCTCTAAGACACCCTTAGGCCCGAACACGGTCAGCGGGCTAGCGATCAGAGCTTTGGCGTCTTGGTAGCTGGGCAACCATATTATTGTTAGCCAGCTGGCAAAGCTAGTCAACGCGCTACCGGGACGCGCACCTCAGGTGGCTTATCAGTCGCACAGCCTAATATGGGCGGGCCACCGGCTTGGGAACTAGAGGGGAGGGGCAACCCCCATAGGGGTTAGAGGACCAAATAAAAGCTTTAGGACTATAATGGTGACAGGCCACTAGTAACTGGCACGGCTACTTATTGGGGCACCGTGGTAACTCAGGGGGGTCAGGCTGCCCCTTACGGGATGGTAGGACCCAGTCAGGTGGGTGCCCCTCGTGCGGGCTGGGTGGGGGGGGGACCGTCGGGAGGGGAGGGTTCCTAATGCGCATGTCCCGGGGTTAGGACCGGTGGGACGGATAACTAGGCCACGGGGGGGCGGAGGTCACAACGCGAAGCCGGCTAGGGGGGGGGCCCGCAGCCGACCTAACCTAACCTAACCTAACCTTTGCCACTCGGCACCACTTAAAGGCAGCCAGCGCGCAAACGCGAGGTCACAGCCGGTACGGGAACATCGGTTCCTATGGCGACCGCGGCAGAGCGGCGGGCGCAACAACCGGGGGAGGGCCCTAGCTAAAAGAACATTTTAAGCGATTGATAAATGACAGATGGCAAACTGTGCCACTATGTCGCATAACTCGGCTAACATGGCCTAACATTATTAGGAAGCGCACCGATGAGCTTTGCAAACTCAGTAGGAGTAGGTGCAGCTCAGTCATACGCTCCCTTACGGGACACTGGCTAATAGGCACACATGCAAACAGGCTGGGCGCCCCATATAACGACTTCTGTCGAAGCTGTAGAGATGAGGACGAGGAGGAGACTGTGGAACACCTGTTCTGCTCCTGTCCGGCTCTCAGTAGAAGGAGACTTCAATACTTGGGCGCTCCTTTTCTAATTGACATTTCGGACATGTCTACAATCAGTCCCAGACGGATCGCAGGCTTCATAAGGGCATCCGGATGGGATAATGGATAACATAGGGTCTCACGAGGGAGAAAGGAACGATATATGCGGTATCACAATGGGCCGAAACCGGCCTAGGTGTGTCGGTTCTCTGACAATCCCGACATCCGCCTCAACCTAACCTAACCTATCTACATGTACAATGTATATTCTACATCTAACATGTAGATTCTAGATGTACCATTTAGATTCTACATCTCCTCCGCTAGGGGTTGCTCGCGCACTGAACGAGGTCAAGTTTACGAGCGAGAAAGAGAATGAGTAGAGTCAGAGCCGGAGGAGGTGGGGTAAGCAAATGAAAAAAATGTATTTATTCTCGCTATAATAATGATCCGATCTGATTTAGATTCGGCAATTTGGTAGATTTGGTCATTCTTTACGATATTGCATTTTACTTTTCTCGTATCTTCAAAATTGTGGCTGCCACAGATTTTTGTTCTTTGCGGGGGCGTTAATGGGCGCGGCCAAATTTTAAAATTCACTTGTAGCAGTGTGTACGAATCAAATGAATCTGTTGATGTAGATTCACTTGGTTCTGGTGATTGTCAATATGACAATCGTATGCTGAAATATAAATGTGTATGCCACCGGTTCATGTACCAATAACAAAATGTCGCCGCAAAAATGTCGGTACTTGAACAAATTGGGCTTAAGAGATGTGAATACGTCAGAGTTTTCTTTCGTACTGATTTTATGTGGTAAAATGCGAGGTTTACACTTTCTATGAGTAAAGTTGCTTACTTAGGATCTTAGGTATTGTGAGGAATGGAGTTTCCTCACAAGGGGACCAAGTAAGGGCAAATTCACAAGAGAGGGAAAGCCGGCCGGGAGCCGGGTCCCGTTAGAGTGGCAGGGGGCCAGCGCATGACCATATATGGGCATGAGATCATGCCTCCGGTACGATCCCTTGGAGAGAGTCGGGAATGGAGGAGCACGCAAGAAGCGGCGCTCACGTCAGGCTAGGAACGGCGGGAGCGGGCCGGCAGTGGTCCAGCGCATGACCATGTATGGACATGAGATAACGCCACCAGCCCGGTCCCGTTAAGAACGTGATGGAAACAAGCGAAGAGGCCGATGGAAAATAACCAGCGGCGCACGGATTTACCGCTGTTGCTAGGCAAAAGCGCGGACGCCAGCGTCGAAGCGAGGGTATAAGAGGAGCACAAGCGAGTGCGGTAGAACCAACGACAAGGAGAGTCAGCGTAAGAGTCTAAAGAAGGATCAAAGTGACCTAACCAACAGGCAGCAGTACGACGCAGCAAAGGGAACAAGGTCTGCGAGGTGCCAAAGGAGGGACAACAGGTACCGCCATCGCCAAGGCAATAAAAAGCGACTCAGTGTGTGCGGAGTTGTGTGTGTAGATCAGGCGCGAGCAAGGTCGGACACATAGCCACACCACCAGCGAGGAGCCTGAGGGGCCGGCGGCGCGAGTGCGTATAGAAATAGAGAAACGATGCATTGTTATATAGAACGTAAAATCCACTAAGTATAAGATACCAATAAAGCACCCATAGCCAGTAATTAAACCCACCCGTGCATTCTCTCTTGTCTGTGAGGCAACATACAAATTTGTTGCAACGAACCCGTCGGCCGCTGAGCCAGCCTTGCTGATTCAGACGGACAGAAACAGTTCGTTACAGTATGTTTAATTAGTTCTAAGTATAATTTCGGTAGGAAAACAGGTAATATTTATATATGATTAAACAATTACTACATATTCAACAGCAGACTATTCCTAGGGTCAGTTTTATGACGGTCACATAAAGATATGATTTTGTCATTTTATTTAAATCGTGATATCACATGAGTCTGGAAACAAAATTTGGTTGCCATAGCTCTTATAGTCTTGCGCTATACTCGGAGGAGGAGGAGGACGGTGACCTGACGGTAGTAGTCAACCCGTCCACCGGAGTTGAGCTCGACGCACATGGTGAGTGTGCTGCAGCTCAACCTCCATAAGAGTAAGATTGCGTCGTCGGAGCTCCTCTTTGCCATGGAGCAAGGGCTCGCCGACAAAGCCGTAGTCCCGGAGCCATGGGTTGCATCAGGCAATGCAGGAACAGAACCGCCGTACTCGTACGAAAGGGAATTAATGCCCACCTTATGTCTCATTACAGCACTGACGATCTGACCGTGGTGATGCTAGAAAGTAAGGAAAGGCGCCTGATGGTAGCCTCCTGCTACATGGCACACGACAGGCCAGCTCCACCTGAAGAGTTGAGGCATCTAGTGGCGAAAGCCAGCCCGAAAGACCAGCAACTTCTCGTTGGTACGGACGCAAACGCACATCACAACATGTGGGGAAGCTCCGACATCAACGATAGAGGTGAGTCACTCCTAGACTTCATACTATCAACTAACCTAGAAGTAGCAAACGTAGGAGAGGAATACACCTTTGTAGGTCCCATCTCTTCAAACGTGCTAGATTTAACACTCGTAGTGGGAACAAGTAGTTTGGTATCTGGCTGGAGAGTCCTTGAAAGACCATCCTTCTCAGACCACAAGTACATTCAGTTTAAGTGCGAATTTGAACACTCTCCGAAGATAACTGTCTATAGAAACTGGGAAAAGTTTTAAAAGACAGTTACCTCGAAGCTCGCGAATCGTCCGGGCACAGTGAAGTCCCCGGAAGACATAGAAACGTCCCTGGAGACCCTATCCAAGGAACTACTGGATGCGTACCACGCATCGTGCCCACCCTCGAGAACGAAAAAGAGGACCAAACCACTCTGGTGGAACCGGGAACTATCGCTCCAAAAAAAAAAACCTCAAAGAATTCTTCAAAATCGCCAAACAGGCGAGCGATGAGATGATCAATGAGGAATACAAAATCCTACTCAGGGAGTACAAGAAGGAAATACGAAGGGCACAAAGAAACTCGTGGAGAAACTTCTGCTCCAACATCGAGAATGTCCCAGAAACGGCTAGACTCCGTAAGCTGCTATCAAAGTAACCTACCATACAGAGTCAGCTCAAGCGAAACGATGGACAGTGGACTGAGGGCAGTGAAGAAGTCCTAACAGCACTAATGGAAGCTCACTTCCCAGGATGCACCGAGGTTGCTGACGCTACAACGCATCAGGACCTAGCAACTGAGGAACAGCATCCCCCAACGGGTCTCATATCGTCTAGGAGAATCCACTGGGCTATAGACTCCTTTGTGGGTACGAAAACACCTAGACTAGACGGTATATTTCTAGCCATGCTACAGGCGACCAAAGACGTGATCACCACATGGCTCTCTGCAATATACTCAGCTTGCCTGAGTACAGGCTATATCCCTACCCAATGGAGGACCTCGAGGATTGTCTTCCTTCCAAAGGCAGGAAAGTGCAGCCATATGAGCCCCAAATGACTACAGACCGATAAGCCTCACCTCTTTTCTACTCAAAACACTAGAAAAGCTGTTGGATCTACACATCAGAAACGATGTAGGGGGGCGGGTGTCAACCAACCAGCATGCCTATACCAAAGGGAAATCGGTGGAGACGGCACTGCATTCGCTAGTAGCCACCATCGAAAATGCCCTCCAAAATAAAAAGTATGCTCTAGGAGTGTTCGTAGACATATCCGGAGCATTCAATAACGTAAACACCAACGCGATAATGGACCGCCTAGAAGCGACCAACACGCATCCCGCAATCAACCTCTGGATAAAGAACATTCTAAGTTGAAGACGGGTGTACTCAGAATGGGGCACCGCTTCCTTGGTGAAAGGGGCACACAGAGGCACACCTTAGGGTGGGGTCCTCTCGCCCCTCCTGTGGAACCTGGTGGTCAACGACCTAATAAAGAGATTCGAAAGCAGAGCCCCAAAAATAACAGCTTATGCGGATGACATAAGCATAATTATTACGGGAGTATGTCCATCCATTGAAAAAACCAGGCTGACCCCGAAAACACAAGTCAAATACCTCGGCATAGTACTGGACAGCAAGCTCGCATGGAGGCCCAATGTTTTGGAAAGGGTGAAGAAGGCCACCATTGCACTATATGCATCCAAAAAGATGCTCAGCAGCGCATGGGGTCTGTCACTTGCTCTAATGCACTGGATCTACATCTCGGTAGTGCGACCGACTCTGCTGTATGGAGTCTTAGTGTGGTGACAAGCGACGGAAAAGACGACGTACTGTAAGCTTATGGAAAGGACCCAGCGGCAGGCACTGCTTTGCATTACGGGGGCGCTGAGATCAACTCCAACAAAAGCACTCGAAACCATAATCGGAATCGACCCCTTGGACATCCACGCTGAACTGATTGCAGGAAAGGCGGAACCTTAGTAGCATCAAGAAACATGTCTCTACAAGGATTCGGGCACAGTTCAATTGGCCGAGACATGACCAGTATATCTGACTACATGATCCCCCAAACTTGCCTGGACGTAAACACAACCTCATTTATGGGACCCGACGACTGGAAAAGGGGCCGGGACCAGACTCAACACCTCAACATTTACACCGACGGCTTCAAGAGCGATACCTTAAACGACGCCAAATTAACGCATCTATACACAAAAAAATAGAAGACACAAGATATAATTTTTTTTCGACTTTTCCTGATTTTCCAAAGTCAAAATTTCGTAAAAAATACCGCACAAAAATCATAATTTTTGCATTTCAATGCTTTATATTTCCCAGACGGTAAGCTGTAATCACAAAATGTTTGGGCTTAACTTCTAGCTGTTTTAATTATCTTTTCAAAATAGCAAAGTTCTTTACAACCAGACGTACGATACTACAGTTATATGAAAAAACAAGCGCTACATCTGAAAAAATCTTAAAAAAAAAAATACCAGATTAAAAAAATTCTTCAAAAAAAAGTTCTGCCATAGAAAAAAAACAATTATCATCAAACCATTTCTTAGCCCCAAATCTTTAAGAAAAAGTTGGTTTTGTTCCTTGAGGAAAAATCGTGTTGACCTAACACTGGTCAAATTAGATTAAATTAAATTAAATTGGATTAGATTGAATAGTTCCTATAGCTAATTTTGGGTATGTTATAATTCTTGCTTAATTTTATACACATTTTTAATTATAAATTTAAATTTAAATATCTCCTAAACATTGTACATTCTTAGTTTTATTTTGAATGTACCAATTTATTTATTGAAAGAGGATCAGCAACTATCTGCTAATATAAACTACGATTAAAATTAAAGGAAAAAAAGGGGATATAAGAAATAATTAATAGCTAGAGGATTGTAGGTACAGGTATATCTTACTGGCTATAATTTTAAGGGATAATTCAGGGGATAGGGTATGATAAAGATTATTGTAATTAGAGCTTAGAGATAGAGCCTAGAGTCAACCGCCAACCGTCAACGACTTCAGACGTATTTTTGTATCGCTCCGCCGTGAAAATCAATTAATCGCGATTAATCGTAAATTAACTCGCGAAAAAGCGCTCGGGGTAGGCATGGGTACTAGTGATCGTGCTGTCCATGAATACTATCCAATCGTGTAATAAAAATTAATAGAAATAATAAAGGAAAGAACAAATGTCAACGTATAAGAGCACCAGCTCGGTAAAGAGCACAAGCACTGTCACCAAAGCCAAAATGAGCCAAGCCTGGCAACAGAAACAAGACGAGTGCCGGCTCTCGCAAGCTAAAAACAACGCGTACTTCTCTATACGCTCGCCAAAGGCAGCAGTACCAACAAAAACTGCATCACTGCAAGTGAACTAGGAGAGAGCACGCTCTCTCTCCCCTGCATTGCAAAGTGGGTCATGGAGTGCTGAGTGCCCACCCCCCGACTCGTACTGCCTAACCAGCGATTTGCTAATATCGACAACAACTAGTACAATGCCCTCGCTCAAAACTGTGTCTTCGACCACAACAACGACAACAACCAACTATAACAAATACAATGGTAGCAATACAACAAACGATGCAGGAGCTTATGCACAACCAAAATCTCCTCCTGGAGCTCCTAATCAAACAGAAATCTGTTTAAATGGCCTGTCCAAATATATGTTTCTGGAATGCAAATGTCATTTCGCAAATGCGAGCTCTTACAGTTCCTCGCTCAACACGACATTGACGCCATGCTCATATCAGAGACTCACCTAACAAATAAAAACTATTTTCACCTCGATGGCTATAACTTCTATGCGACAAATCATCCCGATGGTAAGGCACATGGAGGTACTGGCGTTCTGATCAAGAATCGCATTAGGCATTATCCATTGCCTTCATTTGCTACACCTTACCTACAGGCAACAGCAATTCATATTGAAATTCAGAGCGGCTACCTAAACCTAGCCGCAGTATACTGCCCACCACGCTTCTGCATTTCCGAAACAGAATTTGTAACATTCTTCGACCTACTAGGTGACCGATTTATAGCAGCTGGTGACTACAATGCCAAGCACACCCATTGGGGATCTAGACTGTCAACCCGAAAAGGAAGACAACTATATAACGCTATAATAACCCCACGAAACAAGCTAGACTTTATCTCTCCGGGCAAGCCCACATATTGGCCCACAGATCCAAACAAGCAACCCGACTTGATTGATTTTGCAGTTACACGAAGGTTGCTGCAAGCTCAGATTAATGTAGATCACTTAACAGATCTATCATCGGATCACTCGCCCATTCTACTTCACCTTTACGACTATCCACAGCTTTCGGAACGCCCACACTTTCTAACTTCTTGCAAAACAGATTGGCTCAAATACAGGAAGTACATAAGCTCTCATATTGATAGCTGCCCAAACATTAATTGTAAAGATGACATTGATAGGTCAGTCGAAGCATTAGTATCCTCAATGTCACTGGCGTCAAAACACTCAACACCAATATTAGCACCTAATAAACTTTCCAACAGCAGTCGTATTTCTAGGCACATTGAAGTGCTGCTACGCGATAAAAGAAGGCTTCGCCGAGAGTGGCAAGCACACAGATCACCTGCCTCGAAAGAGCGGCTAAAAATAGCCAACCAGCTACTACGCAGAGACCCTAGAAGATTTAAAAAAAAAACCGAATATCCTATATGGAGCAACTCTCCACAACTAGCAAACGATTCAAACTGTGGAAAGCAAAATCAGGTGTATGCGCATCAATCGAGAGTGAATCACCTTTGCGTACACAAACAGGAGAGTGGGCTCGCAGCAACAAAGAGAAGGCAAATAAATTTGCCGTCCATCTAGAAAACGTCTTCAAACCACACCCAGCTACAAATAGCTTTGTGCTCCCACCAACCAACAATCCCGAAGCTACTCCGCCTATCATATTCCAATCAGGAGAAGTCACAAGGGTCATTAAAGACCAAATCTCAAAGCAAAAGAAAGCTCCGGGCCACGATTTCATCTCCCCTAAAATGATCTAGAATGGCCGAGCCGAATATCCTCAAGAATGGAGAAAAAAAGAATCATCACAATGATCCATAAGGCCGGAAAAGACAAATCCAAGCCATCATCATATAGACCTATCAGCCTACTGCCTTGCCTATCAAAGATATTTGAGAAGCTGCTCCTGAATCGTATCAAGCAACACCTACACATCAACGGTGCCATCCCGACTCACCAATTTGGATTTCGCGAAAAATACGGAACCATTGAACAAGTACACCGTATAACCTCTGAGATACGAAATGCATTTGAAAGACGGCAGTATTGCTCCGCTGTTTTTCTGGATGTCGCACAGGCTTTCGACCGCGTTTGGTTAGATGGCTTAATCCACAAAATCAAAATATTACTTCCACAGAACATCCATGGAATATTGGAGTCATACCTACAGCAAAGAAGTTTCGCAGTACGATGCAAAGATTTCCTCTCTGAATATCATCCAATTGAAGCTGGTGTACCGCAAGGCAGCGTGCTTGGACCGACACTGTATATCATATTCACAGCAGATCTACCGACAAACAGCCTAACGACAACTTCGATATTTGCTGATGATACTGCCATATTAAGTCGCTCCAAGTGCCCAAGAAGGGCCACGGAACACTTATCATCTCATCTCGTGGCCTTCTCGTGGCTAGCAGACTGGCGGATTCACTTAAATGAGCAAGCATGTCACCTTTACGTTA